>NC_082624.1:4205293-4850293 GCF_030936135.1 Gavia stellata
GTTCCCCTGGGAACCCGCTGGTCAAGAGGCTCTGAGGGCACTTGTCCCCGAGCACGGGGGCCTCTCTGCTGCCCCGGAGCGAGGTGTCGGGGCCAAATCAAACCCTCCTGTGTGGGTTAGAGCTGCCCTTCAGGGTGGAGCATCCGGCGGTGGCCATGGCCAAGGCGAGACCTGGCTTGGTGCCCATGTTCCTTCGCCAGCTCGGGCACCTGGAGCTGCTCGAGGTGGGCAAAGTGCAAACGGGACATCAAAGCTTTCCCACAAACCGTGAGGCTGGGGCGGGAGCGGGGTCACCACGGGGTAGGGACGTGTCCCCGGACCATGGCTGTGCTGGGTGCTCCACAGCCTTGGTCCCGAGGATGCTCGGGCACCGCGGGGGCTTGTGTTGCCAGTGCTGGGGCTTGCGGGGCTGCCCGCAGTGCGGATTTGTTCAGGGTGAGGGGGTCCCAGCTCTGGTGTGTCACCCCGGGTGGTGCAATCAGCAGGGCAGGGTGACACCGCTGTGCCTTGGATTTGCCTGGACATGAGCCTCTCCTGTGGGTGGGCTCAGGCTGGAACCTCTCCGGCCACCCCTGGGTCCCCTCCTTGGCCCCTCAGGACCCCAGATGCTTGCAGCCGGGTGTGGGGGTGAGGGTATGCACCCCGTGTTGCACGCTGCCTCCTGTCCCAGGGTGTCGGGGAGCACGGGAGACCCTGGAGTGGCTCCTGGCTGTTTGCTCTCTGACACCGTGTGCAGGAGAGGCCGTGGGAGCCCTTATCGCCTTCCTCGGCTGCGTGCACCCTTCTCAACCCAGCTCCTTCCCAGGGTAATGCAGGGTCAAGGCATTTCGGGGAGCAGAGCTGCCAGCCCCGTGTCGACACATGGCAATGTGCAGTTTCCCTCCTGTTCCCAGCAAAGCCTCAGCCCCCGGGAGCTGCGACCCTCCTCGCTGCCTGTGGCGGTGGCTATGGGGACAACCCTGAGTTAGCACCCGTTGAAAGGTTAGATCAGGCTGCCCAGCACCGCTGTGCTCCTGGGGGGCTGGCTCGGGTCCTCCCGGGGTCTCTTTTCTCCCTCCCAGCCCCGTGGATCCCCCATTCTCCTGTGCAGTGCTTGGAGGTGCACCCCAAGGATGCTCCCGGCTGCTTTGGGGTAGAGGAGCTAGAGGTGCCAGGGACGGGGGACGTATGGGGGGTGGAGGGGAGTGGGGAGCAAGTGGATCGTGGTGTCCGCGGATGCCCTGCTCGGCCAGAGGCTTGGTGCTCACTGGGAAAGTGGCACACAGTCCCTCTGTCCCTGTCTGCACAAGGAGGGGACAGGGATGGGGACCTGTCTTAGAGGGGTGGCCCAGACCCCACAGGGGTGCCGGGGCTGGTGGGGTGCACTGCCCGTGCCCACGGGCTGGAGGTGCAGAGGCTGCCCCTGCCCATCTCATCCTCTCTCCATGCAAACTGGGAGGGCACAGGGTGGGGGACACTGGCCGTGCAGCCCCAGAGACCGGTGTGCAACATGGGAGGGTGCCCCGGGGAGTGGGTGCTCCTTGGCTGGGCTGAGCTGGGCTGGACTGGTCCTTGCCCTGAGCGCACCAACATGAGGGATGCATCTACCCACGCCGGACCCCGCAGGGAGACATCCCTGGGGCACCGTGCCACCTCTCCCCAGCACCCCGGGACGGGCCGTTTGGCCGGCGCGGGGCGAAGGTCGAGAGCAGCGCTCGGAGGCAGGGACACAGGCTTTACTTTGCAGACAGAAGCGTGAATCCCAAAGCAAATCCCACTTGTTTATTGCAAGTGCTGTGGGAAAGCCACGGTGCCGAGCAGCTGTGGACGGAGCACCCCGACCGTGGGGTGGTCCGCACGCGGGACCGGGACGGGGAGGAGGAGAGATGCCCAGGCATCCCGCCTGGAAGGCAAGACGGGAAGCACGGGGACGGTGACATCTCCGTATCGCTGTCCTGTCCCCCCGGGAGGCAACCCCAGCCGGCGCTATGCCCAGTAGACGGGGACGGTGCTGCAGAGGATGTTAACGGTGGTGCCCAGGATGGAGCGGTCGGCCAGGGGCACGGCGTTGTCCCCGGCATCCTTCATCTCAGCCTGCAGGAGAGAGAACGGGGCGGGGGGCTGCCGTCCTTGGCCACCGTCAGCCTCCCCTCCAGCGGACGCTTGCCGCAAGCCCAGCAGCCCCGCGCTTCGCCCCGGCTGCCCAGGACGCAGGGGCTGGGCTGGGCTCACCCCCCGCTCACCTGCCGGCGCTGGAAGGTCTCAGTGACGGCATCCAGCCCCGGGATGTTCTCCTTGTCCACGCGGGTGATGTAGCAGGCGCGGTGACGCCAGGACCTGTAGCCGACCAGCAGCTGTTTGCAGACAGACCTGGGTCAGCTCAGCCCCGTCCCCTGCCACCGCCGCCACCCGCCCCATCGTGCTCCGTCCCCGGGGCTGCCCCCACACCTTGCTGTAGTCGTACACCACCATGGCGGAGGCGTTGAGCCCGTCCCGCACGGCGAACATCCCAGTCCTTTCCTTCTTGCTCATGGAGAGGTGCTGGGGGGTCCCTTCGCCATCCAGGCCCTGGATGGTCATTCGCAAGACCTGCCGGGAAGAGGGGCGGTCAGGGAGCTTTGCAGGATCTAAACCCCATCCCCGCAAAGTGCCAGTGGCCGGTGCCATTCACAAACCCGTCACCGGAGCCGGTGGCACCGTGGCTCCCTCCCCCGCGCTGCCTCACCGTTTCGGCGTGCGTCTCGGTGATGTGCAGCCCCAGGAGGAGGAAGGCGACGATGACCACCACCAGGATGACCACCACCACCACCACGATCAGGAGGCACTTGAGCTGGTGGGGGACGCAGGGCAGGCGGGGGGAGGCCGTGTACCGCTGGGGACACAGGGGAGCACCCGGCTGAGCTGCCAGCGTGGGGCCGGGGAAGGCAGCCGGTGCTCAGCCCCACGCCGGCTCCCCGGGCTGGGTGATGGGTGCTCCTTACCGGAGGTGCCTCCTCCATCAGCGCTTCTTTGGAGCTGCTGTCCATCTTGCCCTCCCTCGCCGCACGGCTTCTGTCCCTTTGCCAGCTGGAGCCAGGGGATTTATAGGGTCCCAGGTTGGTGGGAGGAGGCTGAGGCCGCTCCGGCTGCCAAGGTGCCACTTGTGCTCTGTTTGCTGAGCCCGGAGAGGAGCCGGGGAGGGGGCGTGAAGCCGCCAAGGGCTCTTTCCCAGCATTTGGCCGGCAGCGTGGGGGGGGCAAGGCAAACAGCGGGTAGGCAGAGCGTACCCACCCTCCGCACCCAGCCCCGGGCTCTGGCCGAGGACCCGGCACCCTTAGCACGTATCTCCCGGGGGTGCTGCACCCCTGGTCCCTGCAGCCCCGTGCACGGGCAGCTGCGGCCCCCCCAGCATGGGGAAGGAGCTGGCTGGGCTCATTGTTGGCCGGGAGCGCCGTGCCTGGGACGGGACGGACGGGTGCCCGGTGCCTCCCACCACCGCTTGCTGCCAGGCCAGGCAGGGAGCTAGCGCGGGCAGCGCTGCAGCACGGGCGCCCGGGCGAAGCAACGGGGCGGGAGAGCCGCGGTGGCATCACCCCTGCAAACCCCTGCGGGTACTGTCCTGTCCCCCATCCCGGTGCACCCTGAGAGCACCCAGCTCCCAGTGGCCGCCCCCCCAGCATGCACCCCCGTGTTTGCACGCCTGCACGCTGGTGAGGACACGCATCCACATGGATGCTCGGATGCTTGTGCTGTCACTCAGCCGCATCCCTCCCTCCCTCCCTCCCTCCCTCCTTCCCGCAGCACAGGAGCATGGTGCGCTGCAGAGCAGCAGGTCGGGTGCCGGCAGCCTCCGCCGCCACCGTCGCTTCCCCTCCACGCTGAAATCTCCGGGGAAGGAGGAGAGGAAAAAGCTTCGCCGCATCTCCCGAGCACAGCAGGAGAAGAGGGACCAGCTCCCGGGGAGAAAGCAGGGCTAGGCCAGGGCGATGGAGCTGCGGCACGGGAGGAGGATGCTGAGGGGCCAGGTCTCTGCTCTCCTCCTCCTCCTTGCCTTGGCCTGGCTTTGGCTGCCGGCGGGGTGTCGGCGGCCCCCCCGGCCACCCCCTTGCCCCCCGAGCTGCTCCTGCACCCGGGACACAGCCTTCTGCGTGGATTCCAAGGCCGTGCCCAGGAACCTGCCCCCCGAGGTCATCTCGCTGTGAGTACCCAGGCAGCAGGATGGGGACGGGGACAGGGATGGGGACAAGGAGCAGGTCACGTCCCCGCGGTGCAGGGCTGGCAGGGGCTGCTGGCTGCCCTGGGGTGGCAGGGACAGCCCCTTTCTTTGTGCTGCATCGGGGGCAAATGCGTGGCGGTGTGGGGTACGGGCAGTGCGGGGTCTCTTGGGAAAAGGAGCGGGCTGGGGACACCCCAGGACTGGTCCCCGTGTCCTGCGGCGGTGGCAGGTCTCCTTGCACACGCAGCCATCCATCAGTGACCGATGGAGCAGGGCTTCAGCCCGTCCCCGCCACGCTCCCCATCTGCCGTGACCTTGGGGACCGGAGCCCCAAGGGGACACGGCTGGCGGGTCCTGATGCACGGTCCCTGGGGACACAACGGGTACGCCGGAGCCTTCCACGGGTGCATGAGTGTGTGTGTGGTGGATGCATGTGTGCGTGCATGCAGCCGCGTGTGTGCATGTGTCCATGTCTACATGCGTGTGCATGCGTGCGTACCCGGGTCGGGGGGTGCCGCAGGGCACGGGCATGTGTGGGGTGGGTGCCAGCCCCCGGGCGCTGCTGTGGGGCTGAGCGCCTCGTCCCCTCCGTACCGCCTTCAGCAGGCAGGATTGCTGCTGGGGCTGCTCTCCCACGGGCTGCCCCCCACCCAGCACCCCTCCCCGGTGAGCAGGGGCTGCGGGGGGCTGCAGTGGCATGCACCAGGTGACGGCAGGGCTGCTGCTGAAAGGCACGAGGGTGGCGGAGTCCCCCGGCTGCCGTCCCCTCTCCCGCACGGTCCTGAGGCTTCGTCTCGCCGGCAGGACAATGGTGAACGCAGCCTTCACGGAGATCCGAGAGGCAGCCTTCGCCCACATCCCCTCGCTGCAGTTCCTGTACGTCTCCCGCGCCAGCGGCCGGGTATCCCGGTGCCCCCCATGCCCGTCCTGCCGGACCCTGGTGCTGACGCCTGCCCCCTTCTCTTTGCAGCCTGCTCAACTCCAACAAGTTCACGCTGATCGGGGACAACGCCTTCGCCGGCCTCTCACATCTCCAGTACCTGTGCGTGGGATGGGGACGGGGACACGGGGACAGGGATGGCCCTGGGGAGGGTGGGGGTATCTGCAGGGACCGGTCCCCTCGGGGCAGCCGTGCCACCATCTCCTCCCGCCCCAGGTTCATCGAGAACAATGACATCCAGGCGCTCTCAAAGGCCACTTTCCGTGGGCTCAAGTCCCTGACGCACCTGTGAGTATTGGGGGGTCCCGTGTTCTCGGGGGGGACAGGGGACAGCTCTGCCCGCCTGCCCCTTTGACGGGGCTGTGTCACCTCCACGGCCCCTCTTGTCCCCCAGGTCCCTGGCCAACAACAACCTGCAGACGCTGCCCCGGGACCTCTTCAAGCCACTGGACATCCTGAGTGACCTGTAAGGCTGCCGTGGCACTGGGGACCCCGGGGGCTGCGGAGAGGGTGACATCCCAGTGCTCGGGGTGCTCTGCTCGTTCCGGGCTGGGTGCTGGGGGTGACTCGGTGCCATTCTTGGCAGGGACCTCCGGGGCAACACGCTGGCCTGCGACTGCAAGATCAAGTGGCTGGTGGAGTGGCTGGAGAGCACCAACACCACAGTCCCTGCCACCTTCTGCAGCAGCCCTGGGCAGTTCGAGGGCCAGCGGATCCGGGACCTGGCACTCGGTGACTTCCAATGCATCACCACGGGTAAGGGACTGCGGCCGCCCGTCACCCCACTCCGGGGCACCCGGACCCTCACCGCCACCTCTCCCCCCAGACTTCGTGGTGCACCAGGTCCTGCCCTTCCAGTCGGTGTCGGCTGAGCCCTTCACCTACGCCAGCGACCTGTACGTCGCCCTGGCACAGCCCGGCGCCAGCAGCTGTGCCATCCTCAAGTGGGACTATGTGGAGCGCAAGCTGCGCGACTTCGACCGCATCCCCGGTAAGGCACCTGGGCGGGGGTCCCCTCCTGGGTTGGGACCCCCATTTTGGGTGATTTGGGAAGGGCACAGCCCCGTTGTGACGTGGTCCTGCCTGGCAGCTCACTCAGCGGTGCACTGCAAGCCCATCGTGGCGCAGAACCAGCTGTACGTGGTGGTGGCCCAGCTCTTCGGTGGCTCCTACATCTACCGCTGGGACACCGCCGTGGACAAGTTCATCAAGATCCAGGACATCGACAGCCAGAAAACCCGCAAGCCCAACGACATCGAGGCCTTCCAGATCGAAGGCGACTGGTACTTTGTCATCGCCGACAGCTCCAAGGCGGGCTCCACCAGCCTCTACCGCCTCAACCAGAACGGCTTCTACTCCCACCAAGCCCTCCACGCCTGGCACCGCGACACCGATGTGGAATACGTGGAGAACGACGGCAAACCCCGGCTGATCATCTCCAGCAGCTCCCAAGCCCCCGTCATCTACCAGTGGAACCGGGCGCAGAAGCAATTCGCGCCCCAGGGGGAGGTGGGGGAGATGCTGGACGTGCAGATGGTGAAGCACTTCAGGGTGAAGCGGGACCAATTCCTCTGCCTCAGCCGCTACATCGGCGACTCCAAGGTGGTGCGATGGGAAGGGCAGCGCTTCGTCGAGCTGCAGACGCTGCCGTCCCGCGGCTCCATGGTGATGCAGCCCTTCTCGGTGGAGCAACGGCAGTACCTGGCCCTGGGCAGTGACTTCTCCTTCACCCACGTCTACCTGTGGGAAGAGGAGAAGCAGAAATTCGTCAAGTTTCAGGAGCTGTCGGTGCAGGCGCCGCGGGCTTTCCGCTACGTGCCGGCTGCCGACGTGCAGCTCCTCTTGGCTCCCAGCTTCAAGGCCAACACGCTGGTCTACCGGCACGTGGTGGTGGACCTCAGCCTCTAGCAGAGAGGCAGAGCCCGGGCTGCCCGCACGGCTCTCGCTCCCCCCCCGAGAGCTGCCTGCTCCTGCCCGAGGACACGCATGCCCCCGCCAGCCCCTTCCTCCTGCCTCTGCCCCACGGTCACAGCCCGGTGCCAGCCCTCCTCCCGGCCCCCCACGTCCACCCACCGCTCGGATTGCTCCCAGGGCAGCACCCAGCCTCGCCGCCCCGCTGCCAGGGGAAGCCACGGGTCTCAGTTTCCCCCCGGTTTCCCCACGCGCAGCACCCACAGCCACCCCGTCCAGCAGCCCGTGGGAGGCGGGCAGGAGGGTGGGACACCCCTCGCCCGGCAGACCGATGCCCTTGGGTGCCTGCTCTGCAGCGCTGGCTGGGTGGCAGGGGTGGGGGGGCACGGGTGCCTCTGCTCGCTCGGGCAACGGGCCGGAGGCTCGGGGCAGGGAGGTCTGGGGGCACCGGGAGTGGGGCGGCAGGCAGGGATGTGCACAGGCAGGGCCAGGCTGCCAGGGCTGGAGGGGATGCTCCCAGGACACTGGGATGCTCCCAGGATGATGGGGTGCTCCCAGGATGATGGGGTGCCTAAGGTGGATGGGATGCTCTGAGGCCAGCAGCATGCTCCGAGGCAGATGCGGATAGGATACCCTGAGGCAGACAGGATGTTTGAGGCCAGAGGGTGGTCCTCTGAGGTGGATGCAGACGGGATGCCCCAAGGCGGATGGGATGCTCGAGGCCGGAGGGATGCTCCAAGGCAAATGCGGATGGGGTACCCCAAGGCGGATGGGATGCTCTGAGGTGGATGCGGACAGGATGCCCCAAGGCAGATGGGATACCCCAAGGCAGATGTGGACAGGATGCCCCAAGGCAGATGGGATGCTCAAGGCCGGAGGGATGCTCCAAGGCAAATGCGGATGGGATACCCCAAGGTGGATGGGATGCTCTGAGGTGGATGCGGACAGGATGCCCCAAGGCAGATGGGATGCTCAAGGCCGGAGGGATGCTCCGAGGCAGATGCGGACGGGATACCCCAATGCGGATGGGATACCCCAAGGCGGATGCGGACAGGATGCCTCAAGGGGGATGGGATACCCCAAGGCCAGAGGGATGCTCCGAGGCAGATGCAGACGGGATACCCCAAGGCGGATGGGATACCCCAAGGCGGATGGGATACTCGAGGCCAGCAGGATGCTCCAGGCTGGGGACATGCTGCCCAGGCGGTGCCACCACCTGCAGAAGCAGGGCTGACCTGCTCCCGTCCCCCTCCATGCATGTCCAGCAGCTCCCTCTGCCCGCAGCCCCACTGCCGGGCAGGACCCAGCGTGCCAGCCGCACCCGAGGTGTACGCGCCCGCCGAAACGCTCCCCACAATAAACACACTGTGACTCCCAGCCCTGCCTGCGTCAGCCCACCGCCGCTGTGTGTCCAGCCGCACTGTGTCCAGCCGCGGCTGGCGTCCCCCTGCCCGGGGGTCCCGCTCCAGCCGGCGTCCTGCAGCACCCCTTTCCTTGCACAAGCCCCACCGAGCCCAAGAGGGGGGAACCCCTTGTTTTAGGGTCTTCCATGCCCCACACGTGGCTTGCCTGGTCTTTTTTGCTGCAGATGCCTTGGCCCATGGCGGGGCTGGGGGGGAAGCAGGAGGTGTTTCCCCAGGGAGGGGAGTCCCAGCTGGAGCTTGCTGCACCCCGAGCTGCACCAGCACCTGCGCAGCCGCCCGGCTGGTTTCCAGGGGAGCATTTCCCTGTCCCCCAGGTATATAAATATGCATGCAAAACCCCACCAATTAAGCTCACAAATAAAGATCGTCTCAAAGCTGAATAGGCACCCCGGGGCAGAGCCAGCTTTTGGGACCCGGGTTTGACCTCGGTGCCTGCAGAGCCTGAACCTGGTCCCTTTCCCGGGTGCAGCCCCTGCAGCCGGATCCGGCCCTGCCCTGGGTGCAAGGCAGGGCAGAGCACCCAGCCCTGACTGATGCCGCAGTGGGGCATTGCCACACTTCTCTGCCTCAGTTTCCCTACCGGATTTTAAAGCCGGGCGGGAAGCACAGGGAACGGCTGCAGAGGGGTGCTGCCACCCCGACAGTGGCCGTGACTGGGATGGGGGAGCCGGGGTGCCCTGGACCACTGCTGGGGATGCACGGCCAAGGGGAAGGTGGCCCCGGGGGGTGATGCCAGGTCCAGCGGGAAGGACTCTGAGCCGGCTTCCAGGCAGAGGACGCAGCTTCTATTTTCTCCGGAGCATCTTGCAGGGGTTCACGCTCGCCCCAGAGCCCTGGCCCTGGTTCAGCAACACACCTGAGCCAGTGCTTAAGGTTAAGCACACGTGTAAACCCAGGTGAGGCGTGCCGGGGAGTGGATTTCGCAGCGGCTGAGGCTAAACCCCGCTGAATCAACACGTCAGGCTGGTGCCAGCACATCTGACTGCCATGGCATGACCCAGCAGCGCTCCCACCTCCGCCCAAGCCCCCAGCTCCCGCAGCCCTGCCCTCCCTGCCCTCTTGCACCGCTGGTTGCCAGGTTGGACTTGATGATCTTACAGGTCTTTTCCAACCTGAGTGATTCTGCGGTATTGCAGTGGGGTGCTCGGCACCCCCCACGCTACGCACACACCCCACCTGAGCATCGCAAAAACACCCCCTCCAAAACCAAACAGAAGTCCCCAGCATCACGCAGTGGGTCTTTCCCTCCCTTCCCTGCCTGCTTGCTGCTTTAAAAAATAAATAAATAAAAAATGGTACAAACCCAATTATTTTGGTGGGCGCGGGCACAAAACCCTGGGCCCCACCGCCGCCCTTCTGGGGCGCGGCCCTTTTAAGAGGCGCCACCGCCCTTTTAAGAGCGGCGGGCCGTTGGGGCGGGGCGGTTGGGGCGCATGCGCGGGGCCGGCGGCTGCCCCGTTTGAGTTGTTCCATTGGCGGCCGGCGGGGGGGCGCGGGGAGTTCCGGGGGGGCCCCGGGGCGGGGGCACAGCGCGGACCCGGCCCGGCCCGGCCCGGGGCAGCCCGGCACGGCCCGGGGCTGCGGGCCCGCCCGCACCATGGTGTCCTGGATGCTCAGCCGGGTGATTGTGTGAGTGGGGGCCGGGGGTGTGTCTCGGTGCGCGGGGGTGGGGGTGCCCGGGGGGGTACCTGAGGGGTGCCCGGTGGAGGGGGGGGGGGTATCTGAGGGGTGCCCGGTGGAGGGGGGGGGGTGCCTGGGGGTGCCCGGTGGAGGGGGGGGGGGGTGCCTGGGGGTGCCCGGTGGAGGGGGGGGGTGCCTGGGGGTGCCCGGTGGAGGGGGGGGGGGGTGCCTGGGGGTGCCCGGTGGAGGGGGGGGGGTGCCTGGGGGTGCCCGGTGGAGGGGGGGGGGTGCCTGGGGGGTGCCCGGGGGGGTGCCTGGGGGTGCCCCGTGGAGGGGGGGGTGCCTGGGGGTGCCCGGTGGAGGGGGCGGGGTGCCTGGGGGGTGCCCAGTGGAGGGGGGGGTACTTAGGGGTGCCCGGGGGGGTACCTGGGGGTGCCCGGTGGAGGGGGGGGTTGCCTGGGGGTGCCCCGTGTGGGGGGGTGCCCGGGGGGGGGTGCCCGGGGGTTGCCTGGTGGAGGGGGGGGTGCCCAGTGGAGGGGGGGGGATGCCTGCGGGAGTTCCGCTGAGCCCCCCCCGCCCCGGGCTCCCTGTTTAACGGGCAGCCCCCCCCCGGGGCTCCCTGTGCCAGTTGCGTACTTGTATGGTGGCAACCAGAGCCCCCCCCCGCCATGGAAACGGGTGGGTGTCCTGGTCCCGGAGCCGCTGCCGGCCCCCGCCCGTCCCGGGGGAGGGCGAGCTTGGCCTCGGGTCCCGGCAGCGCCCGGGGGGGTCCCTGTGTCCAGCACTGACCCCCCCCCCCCACACTTGCTCCCCTGGCTCCTGCCCTGTGGCTAGCTGGGCTGGGCGGCCGGTGGCCAAGCGTCGCCCCAGGAGTCCCTCGTGGGGAGAGAGAGGCCCCCGCAGCTGCGGGGTGGGTGGCAGGGAGGGGTGGGGGCACCCACGGCCCCGTCCCTGGGGGGGTTAGTGCGGGAGGGGTCTGGAGCACGAGTCTGATGGGGAGCGGCTGAGGGAGCTGGGGGTGTTCAGTCTGGAGAAGAGGGGGCTGAGGGGAGACCTCATCGCTCTCTGCAACTGCCTGAAAGGGGGTTGTGGGGAGGGGGGTGTTGGTCTCCTCTCCCAAGTGACAAGTGATGGACAAGAGGAAAGGGCCTCAAGTTGTGCCAGGGGAGGTTCAGGCTGGATATGAGGAAAAATTTCTTCACCGAAAGGGTTGTCAGACACTGGAAGAGGCTGCCCAGGGAGGTGGTGGAGTCACCATCCCTGGAGGGGTTCAAGGAACATATGGACATGGCCCTGCGGGACGTGGTTTAGTGGGCATGGTGGGTTTGGGGTGGTGGTTGGACTTGATCTTAAGGGTCTCTTCCAACCGTAGTGATTCTGTGGTTCAGTAGCCATGGCACGCTGCAGGCAGGCGATGTCCCTGCCCGTGCCCCGCAGCCGGGCCGGCAGCGGCTGAGTCACTGGGCCACGAGGTGTGTGTTTGGGGATGGCACGAAGCCCCGCCACCCGGGAGGGAGGTTGGCACCGAGCATCGCTCTGGCAGGGATGCCAACAGAGCCGATCCTCCCTCCCGAGGGAGCCGAGCCTCTCCTCGGCAGGCTGTCGCCTCCGCTCCACCGCCCTGAGCCTGCGCCGTGCCTCCCGCCACCGCCTCGACAGGTCGGGCCGGTCCCCGCAGAGGTGGGCGAGTTCATGGGAGCGACGCCGTGCTCACAGCCGGCTCTCCGGGCCGGTGCCGTCCCTTTTCCCAGCGGCTCTGGGGCCGGCATGGTGCTGGAGGGGCTCAAGGCCAAGCTGCGGCGCTGGGGCAGGCGGCTCTGTTACTCCCTGCTGCTGCTGCTCTATGCGGGGTGGCCCGCGTGCCTCACGCCCCCCCTCCGTTACAGGCTGGTCTTCGGCATGCTGTACCCTGCCTACGCTTCCTACAAGGCTGTGAAGACCAAAAATATCCGGGAATACGTGAGTAAGGGTGCCTGGGCAGCTCCTTCTCGGGCTCTGGCTGTGGGCTGACGGGCTCTCCCGCTCCCCGCAGGTCCGCTGGATGATGTACTGGATCGTCTTCGCGCTCTTCACAGCCACGGAGACCTTCACCGACCTGCTCATCTCCTGGTGAGGCTGGTGTGCGGGCACTGCTGCTGCGGGGACAGCGGGTCTGGCGGGGACCCCATGCCCTGGGGGAAGGAAGGGGGCTGCCTCCCCGCTCTGCCTGCTCGGAGAGGGCCACGGGCTGCTCGGAGCAGAGCACGGGCTGCCCGGCACCTGGCTCTGTGCAGACCCAGGTCTCCAGGCCTGATGGTAGGGTGAGAGGCACAGTCTCTCCTGCGTGGGAGCAGGACATGCCCTTGGAAACCCCGGCATCTGCTCGCCCCCATCTTCTCCCCCTCCCCGGCAGGTTTCCCTTCTACTACGAGATAAAGATGGCCTTCGTCATCTGGCTGCTCTCCCCCTACACCCGGGGAGCCAGCCTGTTCTACCGCAAATTCGTGCACCCCACGCTGTCTCGCAGGGAAAAGGTAAGGGCTGCCTGGCTCGGGGCCGGGGGGTCCCGCATGCCCTGGGGGGCTGGCCAGGGGCTCGGCAGGACCCGGGGCTCCTGGTGCTGGGCTGGCGATGCCCTGGGACAGGATGCTGTGCGCACTCAGCACCGCTGCGGTTGTCTCGGCAGGAGATCGACACGTACATCATCCAGGCCAGGGAACGCGGCTACGAGACGATGGTGCGCTTTGGCAAGAGGGGCCTCAACATGGCAGCCACGGCTGCGGTCCAGGCAGCCGCCAAGGTACCAGGAATGGGGCAGGCTGCTCCGCTTCCCTGAGGATGCTTCTGCTCCAGGGGTCCTGGGAGGAAACTGGCCACTGCAGCATGGGTGGCCTTGGCGGTGTGGGTGTCAGGAGAGGGGTCCCTGGGTGCAGAGCCCTGCCCGGTGGGATTGCATCACCCTGGGCTGTTGGTGCCTGGCCCTGCGTTTGGGTGCCCCGGTGCTTTGGGGTTTGCCCCGTGGGGCTCACTTCCATCCTTTTTGTGTCCCCCCCTCCCCTCCCAGAGCCAGGGCGCGCTGGCCGGGCGGCTCCGCAGCTTCAGCATGCAGGACCTGCGCTCCATCCCCGACGAGGCCCCTGTGCACTACCGGGACCCCCTGTACCTGGAGGAGCAGGAGAGCCGCAGGCAGCTGCTAGGTGAGCTGGGCGGGGGGGATTACGGTGGTGGGGGGCTTGAGCGAGGTCCGTGGCGGGGGGGACTGTGCCAGGAGCTGCCATGTGCCCCCCTGCCCCCAGCCTACAGTGTGCCCTCGGCCAGCCGGCAGTACGAGAGCGAGACGGAGGACGAGGAGCTCTGGTCGGACTCGCAGGTCTCGCCCGAGCCTTCGCCCCGTGGCCGGGACCCCAAGCCCCTCTCCCGCAGCCAGAGCCTGCGCACGGCAAAGAAGAAGATGCCGGGGAAAGAGGTACCGTGGCGGGGGGGATGCGGTGGCGTGGGGCTGGGGCGAGGGGGACCTGACCCATCCCTCCCGCTGCCCAGGGATCTTCCCGGCTCTTGCGCAGCCGGATCAGGAAGAAAGCGGCTCCGTCGGAGCAGGACAGCTGACGGCCCTGGGGAAACCCTCTGCCAGGAGTCTTAACACAAGTTTGCTGCTGCAGCACCAGGAGGGAGCCACGGTTCGTGCATCCCCGCTCGCGGGGAGGCGGCTCCCCCCTGCATTACACTGCAAATACCTTCTCTGACCTCTGCGCCGGCCCGGCTGCACTGTGCACCCCCAGGCTGCCCCTCCAGCCCGGCTGCCTCGTGGAGGGCAGCTTGGCCCCCACGCTGCTCCCAGCCGTGCCCCCTCCCAGACCGCACTGCTGCGGGTCGGCGCCGGCGCCTTTCCCGTGGGATCTGCCCCCCCCCCCCACCCCATGAACACTATGGGCTCTGCTGGGGCCCCCCCTCTCCTGCTGCCATGATGCCTTAGTCCCCACATCCCCTCTCCCCTGGGAGCCAGCGAGGGGACGTGCCTTGTCCTGTCTGTCCTCTGAAGCCAAAGACACAGCCCCTGGTCAGGGCCCCCCCACAGCTGCAGGCTGACACCCCCATACTTGAAACTGGGGCGCGGGTGTCTGACTGTGCCCTGCCCGGCACCACGTGGCTTTTAATGTTCTCCCCTTCCAGACAGGGGCTTTTGTACGTGGAAAAATAAATGTTATTTCAGACTTTCAGACACGGGAGTTGTCCCCTTCGCTTAAATGCTGTCCCCTTCCCCGGGAGCTGGGGCAGTGTGGGACCCTCGGGTGCCTGGGGCTGTGGGAGGCTGCAGTGCTTTGCCTCCATGGGGCAGAGCAGGACTGGGGGTGCAGGGGTGTGGGTGCTGGGGTGCAGAGCTGCGTTTCAGCCCCTCCTTGCAGTAGCCATGTCCCCCACGGCGTGGCAGCAGCCGTGGCCCCGCTGGGACACCCGGACCCCCGGCACACAGCCAGGGTTGCAGACAGATGTCCCTGTCCTGGCTGCCAGCCCTGGCTTGTCCTGATGGCCCCGGCCACGGGCAGCTGCCCTGTCCCTGCCGGGGCTCCCCGACCTCAGCCGGGGGTCTTGGCTCCCTTTGCGCCTTCCCCCGGGGACTTGTCCTCCACCTGGGCAGGGGATGAGGGGCACAAAGCCTCTGTGGGGCAGGCAGGGTGGCACAAGGTGACAACGCTGCTCGTGTTGCCTCTCCTGCCCCCGGGAGCCCTCCTGTCCCCTGGTGCCCTCCTCTCTGGCATCAATCCCCTCGCTCCCAATCCTTCCTGCCCTCAGGCCAGCTTTATTTTTAGCCCCTGGCTGCTTTCTGCCTTTGGGGGTCTTCCCAGGGCAGGGAGAGCATCTGCCCCTGCCTGCAGCCCCCCCGGGGGAGGCAGCCATCCCCCCCTGGAACCTGGTGGGGGGTGGCCCGGGGCAGGCAGGGGTGTTGGAGCAGATTAGGTGGAGGTGGCTGGATTAGCCACATAAACTGTCTCAGAGACGATTACTTAAAGCAGCGGAGAAGGAAGGCTGGGTGGGGACAGCGCAAGGGCCTGGGGGCTGCCTGTAATCCGCCTAAAGCTGCTTAGGGAGCGTGGTTCCTCCAAGGATACGGCCCAGGGAGGCTGCTGGGGCTGCCTGCCTGCCCTGCGTACCGGTGCTGGCATGCCGAGCTGGGCAGTGGGGTTCCCCCGGCACAGGGTACCACAGCCCCTTGGCCCCAGGGCTGATTGGGGCATGCTGTGAGTGAGATGGCAGCAGCGCTGGAGCCTGAGCATCATCCGTCCCCAGGATGGGAGGTTGTCCCCAGCTTGGGGAAACCGAGGCACAAGCACCAGTGACTTCCAAGATAGAGCTGGGAAGGGAACCAGGAGTCCTGGCGCCTGACCCCTGTTTTGGCAAGCGGCTTGTGTATTCCCCGGGGAGAGAAACCCAAGGAGGGGACAAAAGCTGCCCGGGGTGGTGCAGCCTGTCCCCCCAGGGCTGAGGCAGCCTGCGCTGGTGCCAGCGCTGATCCCAGCTGTGTCAGCTCACGGGCCTGTGCCAGGCTGCAGTCAGCAAAGCCGTAATCTCCCTCGGCTGGCAGCGCCCCAGCCCAGCAATTACGTGGCTGACCTGAGCTCGCCCAGCCGTGGCGATGGTCCCCTCCGGGGAGGGGGTGCCAGGCTGCGCTGGCAGCGGGGGGCTGAGCCCCGACTGGCACAGCTGTGGGATCCCCCAGTCTCGCCCTGGGGCAGGGGCTGTCCCCACCGGAGCAGGGGAAGCGTACCCCTGCGGTGCACGGGGGTTGCAGGAGGTCACGTAAGCCGGGTGGCTCGCGTCCCTGTAAGCAGCTTCCCCACTGGGAAGGCATTAGTGGGAGCGAGGGTCAGGTCGCTGCCCCTGCCCTGTGGCTCCTGCCAGCCGCCCCGCTGTGCCCCCCATCCGCCCGCTCCCCTCCCGGGGCTTCCCTGCTCTCCTGCCTGCATCCCTGAGAGCTGGCAGGGGGACCGGGTGACGCAGGGGTGTCCCCTCTCCCAGCAGGAGAGGGACACTTCTGGTGCTCCAGGGAAGCATGGTACTAAACCCGGGGCAGCTGGTGGTCCTGGGACAGGCACTGCCCGTTCCTGGCAGGCAGCAGCCCGGAGAGGGCATGAGCTGGTGCCTTGGCACCACCAAAGGTCAGCGCTCGGGGGCTGCCGTGGCTGGGCGCTATGGGGGGGTGGCAGCCCCGGCCCCATTCCCCGTGGCTGGCTCTGCTCCCTCCCTGGGGAGAGCCCGGTTTTGGGGTGGCGGGGGCCGTTACTCATTAACAGGATCTGCTGGCCAGACCTCCCTGGGGAGCCGCTGGTTGCTTTGGGTGCCGTCCCCAGTGCCCCGCTGCACCCAGCCCTCGGCATCCTCCTGCATCCCCCCCACGCTGCTGCTGGGGCCGGGTACCGGCTGAGCCCCCCAAGCCTGTGCTGGTGGCACCGAGCAACCCAGCTCCTGCAGCCCCCCCCACCTCCCTCCCTGCCCTATTCCCAGCTCATCTCACCCCACTGCAGGCAACCTGGGGCTGCCGCCTTTCTGGGAGCGATGGAGGGGATGCTGGTGCCATCCCTGGGGCTGCCCTCGTCCTCCCCCCAAGCCGCCTGTTTTGGGGGTCCGTGGCAGAGCAGCACCCTCCCGCAGGCTGGCCCCTCGGTAGCGGGGGTCCGAGCATCCCCTGCCCCTGGTCCCTGCCAGGATCCCCCCATCCCTGGCCCCCTCCGGCCCCCGGCGCCTGAGTCAGCTGTTCCAGGCAGGAGCCATGTGAGGCCGCGCACACATGGCTCCCCGCGCGGCACAGCGCTGTATTTTTAGCAGACGGTATCAAAAGCATAATTATGTCTGTTGTTTAAATGCAGCCTCTTTTCTGGCAGCCCCGGGAGCTTTCAGCTGCCTCCCGCCGCAGAGGGCAAGGAGGCGCGATGTGGAGCTGCAGGCAGCGCGCTGCCCGCGGGCAGGGGGTTCGGCTGGGCAGGGGCTGAAAGCCCCCCCCACCCCATCGCCGCTGGGCAGGTAAGACCTTCCTCCCCCATGCTGGGGGGGGGACACAGCACCTCTCTTGCATCCTCCCCCCTTCCAACATCATGTCCTCAAACGCACGCTTGCCCCCAGGCTGCCATCACCCCACTGGTGAGGAAGAGGATGGCGAGGAAGAGGATGGCGGGTGGGAAGCATGGCAGCAGGAGGGGCCGCGGAAGGAGCATTTGAGGTGACGGGGGTGTGGGAGGACACGGCTGAAGGAATGCTGCATCCCCCCCCTCCCAGCCGCCTGTCCCCTCGGGGACCTGTCTGTCCCCAGCCAGCCCTGTTCACAGTCTGGCCCTGCCTGCGCGGACACCGAGGACGATTCCGGCTCCGTGTCCCAGGGCTGGAGCCACGTCCCTGCCGTGACTCCAGAGGCTTTTTCCTGGGGATTTTGGGCACCACGCTTGGGCGGTGCTGAGGTCCCCGCTCCGAGGACCACGCAGCATCGCCGAGCGTCGAGGGAAACTGAGGCACTGCCTTGCTCTGGCAGGAGGAGCTGGGCAGCGAGCGGGCAGGGGGCTGCCCGTCATTCTTTTCCCCGCGCCAGGAGCCGCGCCGCCCCATCGCCCGCCCGGTGCCAGCCTACCCAGCGCCATGGCTGGCCAGCGGCAGGGAGCCCCCGGAGAGCGCCGGGGGCAGAAGAGGGGCCGGGGCTGAGGGCAGGAGACCCCGGCTTCTCCCAGGTGGGTGCTGTCGGGACCCCGGGTGAGCGGGCAGCAGGCAGCTGCCTGCCCTGCCTCTCCGGCGTGCAGGTGGCAGAGGGCTGCCCGTGTCCCTGGCTGCCGTCCTAAGCCTTTGGCCCCAGGGGCGAGCTTTTAATTGCATCAAGGTATTTGAAGCTGGTTGCTGGCGCTGGGCTGGGTAAACAGGAGTCCCGGGCGGGTGGCGGGGTGCCGAGGGGGTGGCACAGGACGGGCACTGTGCCCCCACGCTGGGGCTCGCCGGGACGGCTTGTCCTGCCTGCGCTCCTCCTGGGATGGGAAGGAGGGATGCGGGGAAGGCAGCACCCAGCATCACCCAGCACCGCGTCCTGCATCCCCCCGCTGCGTGTGTGGGGCTGGCACGCAGCTGCGGGCGACACTGGCAAGGGTGGGTTGGCTGCGGGCAGCTGCGACGTCCCCCCGGTCCCCTCTCCGCAGCCGGTCCCTCCTGATGGGGACAAGCTGCCTCTCTGCCTCATCTCCTTGCCCCATCCCAGCCTTCACCTTGAAGGCACGCAGCATCCCGGGGAAGGGGTGACACGTGCTGCCCTCCCCTCTGCGGGGGGTAGGAAGGGCAGGGGGTGTCGGGGTGCGGCCCCCCGCCTGGGGGAAGCGGCTCGTCTCTCCCCAGCAGCGAAGCGAGCGGGATTAGCGATGCTTACTCACCTCCCCAGGGGAAAGCGGGAGATTAGGGCCGGGAGCAGCGTCCGACCCCGCGGCGGTGGGGCCGTACCGGCGGGGCGGCTGCCCAGGCCACGCCGTACCGGCAGCCAGGGCTGGAGGGGAGCGCAGGCTGCCAGAGCAGTTGGGCTGTGGCCCTAATTCCCAGAAAGCTGCTCGTGTGGGAGTGAGTGTCCTCCCGTGCCCTCCGCTCCGCCGCAGCCTCCAGACTCCTGAAGGTTTGACGTGGGTTTTTTTTTTCTTTTCTTTTTTTTTTTTCTTTTTTTTTTTTTTTTTAAGCACCGGGTGCGGATTAGCGAAAGCTCTCGCGGCCATCGTGCCCGGTGCTGGGCAGGGGGGGAACGGGGCTGCCTTCCTCTGCCTGTGCCCTCGTCTTCCTCACCTGCGCCGCGGTGGAGGCAGGTAGGTGCGTGCTGGGCTCAGTGCCGGGGCTGGGAGGAGGACGGAGGAGGAGGAGGAGGAAGGGCTGGGGCTCTGTGGATGCAGCGGGAGCTGGAGTGGGATCTGGGCACGCCAGAGAGTGGGCATGTTGAGTCCATTTTGCATGAGAAAAAGGCTGGATTTCAGGCTGCTTTCCCAGCCAGAGGTGGCTGGTGGGTCCGGGGGCTGCGGAGCGCTTCCCCGGGGTGCCAGGAGCCGGCCCAGGCAGGGCAGGGGACGTGGGCTCTGGGCAGGGCTGGCAGGCTCCTCGGCTGCCTGCGCTGCCGGAGCATCAGCGCAGAGAAGGGCTGTTGGGGTACCAGTGAGCCTTTTGCACTGGGACCCCCGTCCATCCCCCTCCCCAGTGCTGGAGCATGGCAGGACCCCCCTGCCCTGCACGGCCACGCATCCCCCCGTGGTCCAGGGGACACCGCGGGGACAGTGTCCCTCCATCCCGCATCCTCGCAGCGTCTTGCCTCATCCTCCGGCGTTGAGCGGGGCAGGGATGCCAAGGTTTCTAATTTGGGTGCTTCCGGCCTCCCGCAGCGTCTTTCTGGCCAGCGCTTGGCTCGTGGGTGTCTGCAGTCCCTCTGCTCGCCCTCTGATTTAAGGGAAAAACCAGGGAGATTGGCGCTCTGGGGCCGGCTGTGCCAAGCCACCAAGCAGAGCCCCCTGCTCCGGGCGGGTTCTCTCCTAGTAAAGCCTAAGCTGGCAAAACTCAAGCCCAGCCCGGACCCCCCCAGATTGCCCTGGGGGACCCTCCACGGGTCATGCCGGGACAGGCAGGGAGCTGAGGGTCACCGGCCGGACCCGCTGTGCCGCTGGGGGCAGGCACGGAGCCCGCTGCCGGGGACGGGGTGGGACGGTGGCCAAGCCCCAGAAGAGCTTGCCGGCAGCGTGGCTGCCCCACGAGGGCTGCGTTGGCCCCGGGGAGGTTTCACGAAGGCCTCGGGCTCCGCGGCACTGTAGGAGCAGCCCCATCATGGCCGGGAGCCAAGTGCGGCCGGGACAGCGGGGCGCAGGGAGGGCGCAGCGCCCAGAGATGCTGCCCCAGTGCAGGGTGGGAAATTCCCTCCTGCCCCTCCAGCATCCCCCTGCTCTTTGCCCCGCCCCAGCAAGGGCTGCTCAGGGCCCCCTCCTTAGGGCTTGCTGGCATCAGGGTGGCGTGTCCATCCCTCTCCCCACCTGACTCCTCAGTTGCTCCCTCAGCACTGCCTGATGGCCGCGGGCATCTGCTGACCCATCCGGCCGTGCCAGGATGCCGCAGGCCCTTCCCAGGGTCCTTCCCAGCTGCCAGCTCCCCCCCCCCAGCCCTGCTGGAGCCATCATCCCCGGGGAGCGGAGGGAGGGAACGGGAAGAGAGTTTGTCTTTCAGCACCTTCTCATCACAGGAAGGCGCAGGCTCACCCACGCCCCGAGCCCCGTCTGGGTCCCCTCCCTGTTCCCTGGCACCCAGTGGGTGCAGTGAGCAGCAGCCAGGCGCCACGGCCCCCCAAACCCTCCCCTCCACGGCAAGTGGGGCCAGAGGGGATCCCGCTATGGGTTCACCCATGCTGGAGGTAGGACGGGGACTGGCGGATGCCCGCTGGCATTGCAAAGGGACCCTGGTGGCACCCGGCGCCCTGAGCCATGGCCGTACCCCAGCCACCAAGGGTTAACCATGGCTCCTCGCTCCCAGCGGGGCCAGACCACACGGCAGCTGCTGAGCTGTAACGAAGTGCCCGTGGTCTGATGTTAATCACGCTGCTGGGCTCACGCGGCCGTGGCCTGCCTTCACCCCATCGCCCCGTGCCCCCGGCCCCACGAGCCCCCGGGTGCCGAGCGGAGCCGAGCCCAGCCGTGCCGGGGGAGGCTGTGCGGAGCGGCTGCGGTTTATGTAAGGCGTGCGAGCTGTGCACAGGGTGTCCCTGGGACACACGCACACGCACGTTACATAAACCCGCCCAGTGCTGCTGGCACCAGTTTCCCCACTGGTCCCTCGCTGGGAGCCCAGAAATGGGGTGCCCACCTGGGGCTCCCCTGGGACCGCTGCCCCGTGCACCCAGCTGGAGCATCACCCGCGGGCAGTGGGGTGGTGGGAGCTGGGGGGTTTAGGGTCAGTGTGTCTTGGTGCTGGGAGGTGCTGGTGCTGGGGGGTGTGTGTGAGGGCAGGGGACGCTGTGTCCTCGGCAGGACAGCAGCATCGGGATGCTGTCGTAGCGGCCTCGTGCTCCGTGTTAGCCCCTCGGCACCCCTTGGATCACACCCTGCGCTTCCCTCCCGGCTGTCGTGGGCTCTGCACCCAGAAGGGGAGGCAGAGGAGCTCTGCCTTCATCCCAGCAGCCGGAGGAGGGATGGTAGCAAGGGGACAAGGCTCAGCTACGAGACAGGGTGGCCCTGGACTGTCACACGGGCGAAGTGGCAGCATGGGTTGAGGTCAGGTCCTTGCCATTGGGGACAAACTGGAGGGGTCGTGAGCCCCCAGGACCCCCAGCCTGTGGGGCAGTTGCGTGCTCCATGCCAGGCATGCCACCACCAGCCCCCCCCAGAACTGGCGCTGGGGCGTTTGGCCCATCCCGGTGTTTCTCCCATTCCAGTTTCGCCCGGAGCGGGCGAACGGCGTCTTTCATTGGCGACGGGGCGGCTCGGCCACATTGCCGAACAAAGGGCGCTTTCTTCGGTGCGGGGCAGAGCACACCTGCCTGCCTTGGCACTGCCGCCGCTGCCTGCGCCGGTGCCCCCAGGGCTGGGCGGCACCGCCGGCATCGCGCTGGTTCCCGGGCGTCAGTAACCCCAGCAGCTCGCCCGCCCGCCCTCCCAGTCGCTGCGGGAGCCAGCGGAGGCTGCACGCTCGTGGGGAGCAGAGCCGCCACCGCCGCCTCGTCCTGCCATCGCTCGCCCCAAGATGCTCAAGGCTGCCTAGAGCCGGGGGACGGTCCCGCTCGCCGTCACTGCCGCTCCCCTGGGTGCCCCTCTCCCTGACCCCCCCAGCACGACAGGAGCCCCCGCTCGTAGGACGATAGGCAGGAGGAGCACGGAGCCCCCCAGGCCAATGGATCAAAAACTTCAGCTCCAGCATTCGGAGAAGAACGTCCCCAGGGCCGCCCGGGCAGCTTTCTGCCTCCTCCAGATCCCGGAGCCGGACCCCTTCAGCCTGTGGGTCTAGGTGCTCCCACCCACCCGGCTTCGCCTCTCTGGGACCCGGTGCTGCCGGTGGAGACACCCGCTCGCCCTCGCCGCTGCAGGGGAGGTGGCGGGGTCTCCGATGGACCCTCCAGGTAGCTGGCTGTGCTATGGGGTGGCGGGGATGCTCGCTGAGCTGCAGGACCGGCTTCTTGTGCTCTGGATGGGATGAAGGGCAGGGGACAATGCTGTCCCGGGGGAGCTGGGGGGACCCCAGGGATGGCGTGTGGCGGGGCGGCCTCAGGGCACCGGGAGCGAGCTGTGCTGGGAGCATCTTCCCAGTGCGGGGTTGAATGGGAGAGCCCAGCTGGGTCCTGCGCCCCAGAGGGATGGGGTGGGTATGCCCAGGGTGCCCCTGCACCCCAGGGTGCCCCTGCTTGGGCAGGGTGCCCCAGGGTGCTTCCCAAGCAGGCACTGGGGCAGCTGAGTGGGAACGGGGACTTTGACCTCCCCCGGTCAGGGGACGCGAGGGGGACAGACAGCCCTGGGGACACACACTCCTCCTGTCCCATGCTCCAGCCCCTGTCCCCATCCCGGCTGCCGGCCCGGCCATCGAGGCAGCTCTGTCCCACCATGGAACAGGGCTGCGATTTTGCAGCAGTGGCTTGGAGCCGAGTGACCCCGCGCCTGTTCCCCTCGGCTTCTCCGGCCGCTGGGCAGGGAGGGCTGGGGGACAGGCGTTCGCTCCGCCGGGAAGGGATGCCATCGCCGGCTGCTGCAAGCACTGGCTCTGAACCCCGCGTCTGCGTGTGGCCTGGGTCCCGGAGGAGTGTTAAATCCAGCAAATCTCCCCAGGCGTTTCTACCAGGAGGGGCCTCTGGGAGCTGGGAGCTCCCCCCTCGCTGCAAGCCCTCCTGGGAAGCGCAGCCCAGCCCCGGCCGGAGGCAAATACCTGCGCGGGGCAAGGCCTCCCCACGCTGGGTGCCAGCGGCCGGGCGCAGGGCCAGGCTGGGCGCGGAGGGACGGGTGGGCGCGAGGTGCGTCCCGGCCGCCAGCCCCGCTGGGCTGGGCGCAGGAGGGGTGGGGACCCACGCCCCAGCCATGTGCCCACCCGGATCGGGCATCCCACTGGGGCATGGGAGCCTGGGATCCCCTCGCTGTGCCGGGGAGCCTCCCATCTGGCATGGAAGGATGGAGCTGGGGGGTTGAAACCGTCCCCCCCCAGCACCAACCCCCACCAACCCCGTGCCTCAGTTTCCCCCCCGTTGCAACCGGTGCGTGGCTGCTCTGGCAGCATTCAGGCAGGGACCGGTGCTGTGCGGCATGCCCAGCTGATGCCCCGCTCCCTGCCCACAGGGTCCGGCCAGCCCCGGATAGCGCTGAGCACCACATGAGCGGCGGAGCGGCATGGCCAGCGATGCGAGGATGGGGGAGACCCCGCTGCAGTGGAGGAGAGCCCAGGAGGCAGCGCAGGATGCCCGGGGGATGGAGAGCAGTGGGGTGGTCCTGCCCCAGAGCACTGCCACCGAGCTGGGACTCCCGGGCTACCAGGAGCCCGGCAAGCTGAGCTACGGCATGGAGAAGGGGTGTCCCTGGAGGAGCTCCGAGGGATGCTTGGGGTCGGGCCGGGAGCTCACCGGTGGCCGGCTGGGCTACCCCTACCCACCGGCCCCGCCGTGCCGGCGGGACGCCCTGTGCCGCCCCAAGGACGGAGCCGAGCTCCCGCCGCTGCTGCCGCCGCCCAGGAACGGGCAACCCAAGGCGGGTTGGCCTGAGCCCTGCAAGGAGCGCCCGGGGCCGCGGTGGGCTGAGGCCGTGCTGGCCCCCCTGGCCCTCTACAGCCACGCGTACCACCGCTACCCCCTGCCCTTCCCAGGGCTGGAGAGCCAGCACCCCGGCACCACCGGCAAGCCCCGTGCCGCTGCAGGGGACGGGGTCAGCGACCCCCCGGCTTTCCGCCACTGCCCCTTCCTCGTGGAGGCCAAGCACAGCCCCTTCCTCCTGTCCTCGCTGCTGCCCACCGGACCCCCGGCTGACCCCCCGTTCGGCGGCGGGGGGCTGGAGGGACCGGGGGCGATGGGCGATGGGAGCTTCACCGGCATGGACTGGCGCCTGGGCTCCTACGCACCCGCCTGGGGCCAGCCCCTCTACCTGGGTCTCCCACCGAGGTGCAAGGCGGCTCCGGCCCCCTTCGACGACGGTTCCAGCTCAGGGAACAAGGTAGGCAATGCCAGATGGCCATGCCGGCGCCTGGCTCCGATGGCGGCATGGCTCTGGCTCCCACGGCCTGGCTCCGGAGTGGGGATGCTCGAGGCTCGGCTCCCCCATGCATCCTGGCTCCCTTGGGTGACGACGGGCTCCAGCCTCAGCTGAACCCGGCTGGGTGCGGCGGGTTGCGAAAGGCAATGCTGGCACCCGTGCCCAGGGCAGGGCCGGGCTGCACCCGGCGTCTGCAGCCCCCGAGCGGGACGCAGCCCCCCGGCTCGCTCCCGCAGCGCAGTGGCAGGGGGGTCCCAGCCGCCCGAGGGATGGGGCAATGCGCCCCTGGGGGGATGATGCTCTCCTCCCCGGGGCGGCTCCGGGGCGTGATGCAAGCCCCCGGGCTGAGTCACGGCGGCAGGAGCCGCGGCACGGAGGCGGCGGAAGGCAGAGCCGTCAGCCCATGGGTGCGCCTGTCGCACCCCGCGCCGCTGCGGCTCCCCATTCCTTTCCCACGCGGGCAGGGGTAACAGGGGCACCCCACAGGCTCGGCCACCTGGGGCTGGAAAGCACCGGGCAGCTGCCCAGCTCGGGAGGATGGTGGTGGGGAAACTGAGGCAGGGCCACTGGATGCTCCCTATCACCACCTCCTAATGATGTGGGTGATGGAGGCAGAGACAGGGACCCACATCTGGGGTGACACCAGCCTTGACAGCCCCTCTGCTCCCCTCCAGGAGTTTTACCCGAAGAAAGAGCCCGGCTTCCACCCTCCGGCCAAGGACCAAGCGCCATCGCAGCTGCTGGGCAAGGGCCAGGCGGGGCAGGACGGAGACGGGGAGGGGGAGCCGGCGGTGCCGGAGCTGCCGGAAGCCCTGTGGAGGGATGGCCGAGCGGGGGGCAGCTCGGTGGTGACCGCTCCCCATGCCCGCACGTCCCCCCCCAGCGCCAGCCACCCCCTCTTCCTTCTGCAGCCCAGCATGGCGGGGGGCTGCGGGGGCCCCTGGGTGGGCACACGGCTCCACGCCGCTGATTTCCCCCCAGAGCCGGGGCCAGGCCGGCCCTCTGAGCCCAAAGATGAGTGCCTGGTGTACCAAAGTCTCCAGCCCGGCTCGCCGCCGGGACCGGGGGAGCCCGACCCATCACCTCCGCTCACGGACGGACACTACCCACTGGCCCTTGCCAAGCCGGAGCCACCCCCGGCTTGTCTCTGCACCACACCGGGCTGCGATGGGTGCCCGGGGGTGGGCTGCGGGGTGCTCGGTCCCTTCGAGCCCACCCTGGGCATCCCCGGGGGCCGTTTTCCATGCCCACCCAGCAACCACACCAAGCTGAAGAAGACCTGGCTGACGCGGCACTCGGAGCAGTCGCTGCCGCGCTGCATGGCTCCCCGGCGGGACAGTGGCCCCGAGTCAGGCGGCGAGGGCAAGCGCTCGGCCAAGCGCCCGCACGGCACTGCCGACGGACCCCGCGCTGCCGGTGAGGGTGCTGGGGCGGCCAAACGTGGCACGAAGGCCACCGAGCGCGTGGCTGTGGCATGCCCGGGTGATGGCACTGAGAGTGGAGGGGACCCGGAGAAGAGGATGATGGAGCTGGGAGAGGGAGGTAAGGCAGGGGGGTGCACGGTGGGTCCAGGGAGAGGGCAGCGGCAGCACCCAGTCCCCGGGGAAGTTTCGCATCCCGGTTCCCAGCGCCCACAGCGTGAGCTGAGAACATGTGAGGGCTGGGAAACCTGCTGCGCTTGGGTTTTTCCTGACACGGCTGGGTCTGGCAGCAACTCCCAGGGTGGGGATTTATAGAAATGGCCCTTTGGGACAGCGCAGCACCCTCGGGTGTGATGCCCGGGGGGTGGCAAGCGCCGTCACTGGGTCGGAGCCCTCCTCGGGGAGGTGCCGGCATCTCAGCCCTGACCTCTGCAGATCTCCAGCCCTACTTTCCAGCCCTACTTTCTGGCCCAGTTTCCAGCCCCCGCCGTGGCGTGCCAGTCCCTCCCGGCTGGTGTGTCCCCATGCACGGTGTCCCAAAGTACCTCCCGTCTCCCCCAGACTCGCCGAGCCATGCCGGCCCAGAACCGCAGGAGCCGTGGTGCCTGCAGAGCGTGCCCTGCACCGCCCTGCCCGAGAGCATCCCGCGGTGCTGTGCCTGCGCCGTCCGGGCCGCGGGGGACCCCGAGGGAGAGGAGGAGGATCCCCCCGAGAGCACCTGCAGACTGCTGCACTTCCGCAGGTGAGCCCGGGGTTCCTGGGGAGCTCACAGCCCTGCCCAGGGCGGGGGGCTACCAGCAGCCCATGTCGGGATGCATGGAGCATCCTCTCCCATCATCCCGCTTTGGAGCATCCCCTCACGTCACCCCACTTTAGAGCATCCTCTCCTGTCACCCCACTTTTGAGCATCCCCTCCTGTCACCCCACTTTTGAGCATCCTCTCCCATCACCCCACTTTTGAGCATCCTCTCCTGTCACCCCACTTTTGAGCATTCTCTCTCATCGCCCCACTTTAGAGTATTCTCTCTCGTCGCCCCACTTTTGAGCATCCTCTCCCGTCATCCCACTTTAGAGCATCCTCTCTCGTCGCCCCACTTTTGAGCATCCTCTTCTGTCACCTCACTTTTGAGCATCCTCTCTCGTCGCCCCACTTTTGAGCATCCTCTCCTGTCACCCCACTTTTGAGCATTCTCTCTCATCGCCCCACTTTAGAGCATTCTCTCTCGTCACCCCACTTTTGAGCATCCTCTCCCATCATCCCACTTTTGAGCATCCTCTCCTGTCACCCCACTTTTGAGCACCCCCTCCCATCCCCTCTCTCCCGCAGGTTTGCCTTCGGGGACGGCGGGGAGCTGAGCGTTGATGGCTTCTGCACCCTGGGGGAGGCGGAGAGGGAGAGGCTGCGGCTGGAGGCGGCCGGCCCCGAGCGAGGGAGCAGGAGCGCGGGCAGCAGCCTCTGCCTGGCCAAGTACTTGCTGGGGGTCCTCGGGGACCCCTTCTGCGAGGCCGTCCGCAGGGACAGGGACACGTGGCCGGGAGCCCCCGGTGGGCCCGAGGGTAAGCGGGGACTGGGGTGGGGGGTGAGACTGGGGGCACTGGGGAGGCTGAGGGCTGTGTTTCCCGCAGGGGTGACAGCCTGGAGGCGGGGGGAAGGAGCCCCCCAGCTCTGCGATGCCTGCCAGCGCGGCTTCTTCAACTCCCACTGGAGCTGTGCCAGATGTGGCTTCCAGCTGTGCCCCGACTGCCACCGCAGCAGGCGGGAGGCTGACGGCCACGGTACGGGGATGGGGGGGGGGGGGGGGGTTTGCAAAGGGGGTGTCAGCCCCACGGGGGGCTTGGTGGGGGACGAACGCACCCTCTCTCTGATGCAGAGGGTCTGGTGCAGCCGCCTGAGTGCATCCCTGGGCAAGACCACCACGTCGCATCCCTCGTCCCCACACAGTTCATCCCCACCTGTGGTGAGTGACGCCCCCCCCCAGCCCCAGGGCCCCCCCTCTGCCCGCTGCCCAGAGCTGACCTGTCTGTCCCCATCCGTCCCCAGTCCTGACCCGACTCTGGAAGCTTCTGCACGAGGTCCGGGCCAAGTTCGGCATCGAGTCGCGCTGTCCCTGCAGGGAGGGGGCTGTGGAGCAGAGCCCAGCAGAGCCCCCGGGGAGCAGCCAGGTACGGGGGGGCCATGGATGGGGGTGAAGAGGGGGATGCAGGTGCACCCCAACCATTGCAAAAGGGTGCCTGGTGGGGGGGTTGTGCATGATGCCAGGGAGGGGCCCAGCCCTGGGGACAGGGGACAGGGGACAGGGGACATGGCTGTTGCATGGACCGGGGTGTTTCAGGAGCTGCCAGGGGCTGCAGAGCCCACCCTCCCACCCAGCAGCGATGGCCAAGCTGACACCTCCCGGCCCATCAAGGAAGGTAGGACCGGCTGTGGCCCCCCCGCTGTGGGGACAGCCCCGCTTTGGGGGGGTCGGGGACGCTGCACCGCATCCCCTCCGGGGTGCTGGCTGGGGGGCGAGAGGCAGAGGAGGGCGCGGGCAGCCCTGACCCCTTTTTCCCCCACCCCGAGCAGAGATCCCCGAGGAGGGGCCACCATCGCCCGTTCAGCCGCCCCCCCGGGGGGCCGTGCAGACGGCCACCCTCTGCGACCTCCTCGCCTCCACCGCCGTCAAGCTGTGCCTGGGGCAGGACGGGGTGCGCATGGCCTTCGCCCCCGTCTCGCCCGCCTTGCCCAACGTGAGTCCCGGGGTGGGCAGGGCACCCCGCCCCGTGCTGCCCCCCCGACACCCCTCGGCAGGGCTGGGGGGGCCAGGGTGAGCTGATGGCACTCCCCCCTTGCACACCCCCCCACCCCCAGGACAACCGCTTGACCAGCATCTTGGACAGCATCATCGCTCGCGTGGTGGAGAGGAAGATCCAGGAGAGGCAAGTGGGGGGCGAGCTGAGCCCCCCCAGCCCACCCGGTCCCCCCGGCCCCCCCAGCTCCCACTGCACCCTGGCACCCAGCGGGCTACTCTGGCTGCACGACCCCGGCCACGCCAGCAACTACAAGCTCTTCCAGGAGCACTGGCAGCGGGGCCAGGTGAGCCCCCCGGCATGCGCCGGGGATGCGTGGCAGCACAGCGGACCCCCCCGGCCCCCCCGGCCCTGCTGAGCCCCGGCTGCCCCGGCAGCCCGTCCTTGTTTCAGGGCTGCAGAAGAGGCTGGAGGGGCAGCTGTGGGGGCCGGAATCCTTCCGCCCGGCCCGGGGGGAGCAGGCGGTGGAGGCGGTGAACCTGCGGGCACCGGTGAGCCGCGTCAGGATGAGCAGCCGGGACTTTTGGGACGGCTTCACCGCCAGCGCGGGTAAGTATGTAATGAGTTTGTGGGGTCCCAAGTGTGATTCCGAGGTGGAAGGGGAGGGATGACCCAGCCTGTGTATCCCTCCCTCCCCGGGAGGTGCCCGGCGGCACGACGCCAGGATCCCTGTGTGTGATGCCATGCTCCATCCCGCAGCAACCCCGCAGCCGGAGACGGGCGGTGGGGACCTGCTGAAGCTGGAGAGTGGCTTTGGGGACATGGAGCTGTGCCGGTAGGTGACAGCAGAGGCTCCACCGGGGCGGGGGGTTCCCCCCTCCCCAGCAGCCCGGTGCCCCCTCCCCTCGCCAGCTGGGTGCCAGCCCCTGCAGCAGTGGGGTGCATCCCAGTGTGGGATGCAGCGAGCAGGGTGGGAGGCAGTGGGGCAGCTCTGCCAGTGCCGGTACCCCGTGCCCCGGCATCGAGCACCGTGCCTGTGCCACAGGGCCGCCAACCTGAGCGCCAGCCTGCCGCTGCCGGAGTACTGCGGGCCCGCCGGCCGCCTCAACCTGGCCACCTACCTGCGGGGCCAGCGGGGTCAGCGCTGGCTGCGCCCGCGTGTCTGCGTGGCTTACGGTGAGTGCCGCCCGGCAGGACTGTGGTGCCCGGGGTGGGGTGGGGTGAGCTGGGCTCCCCCAACCCATGACGATGCTCACCCCTCGCCCACCGCCCCATTCCTGCTTGCAGGCGTGCATCCCCAGGACCGGACCATTGGGACCAAAAACCTGACGGTGGAGGCAGCCGACTCCATCAGCGTCCTGGTGCACGCCGCAGCAGGGCTGCCCGAGCGGCCGGCGGCACAGCAGGGTAAGATGGGAGCATGCGGGGGTCCCCCCACCCCGGCCCCCTTCCCCAGCTCCCCCTGAGCACCCCTCTGCCCCCAGACCTGCTCCTGCAAGTCGATGCCGACGGTGTGGATGCGCCGCTGAAGGATCGGCTCTGGGATGCCGACAGCCGGCCCGGTGCCCTGTGGCACATCTTCCGTGCCGAGGATGCCAGCCGCATCCGAGACTTCTTGCAGAAGGTGGGTGCCATCACCCCCCAGCTCCGCCCTGGACCCCCCGGCCCCCAGCTCCGCTCACCCCCGGCCCCCGCAGGCGTGCAAGGACCAAGGGCAGGAGGGGGCGGCCACGGCGGAGCCCCCCAACCACTACCTGGACCTCTCACTGCGGAGACGGCTGCGTGAGGAGTGTGGGGTGAGCGGCTGGACCCTTCTCCAGTTCCTGGGGGATGCGGTGCTGGTCCCCGCCGGGGCTCCCCACCAGGTAGGCACCTCTGCAACCCCCCCCGGGGACAGCTATTTGGCTGTGCCAAAGCCCCCTGGGGAAACTGAGGCACGGCCGAGCCCTGGCCCCTGACGCCGCTGTGCCACGGGCAGGTGCAGAGTCTCACCGGCACCATCAGCGTGGAGCAGCGGTTCCTCTCGCCGGAGAACACCGCTCGCCTCCGGGACTACAGCACCCACCCGCCCGGGGCCGCGCGCCAGCTCCATGCCCAGGTGAGTGGGTGGCACTCTGGGGGCTGTGGGGGGGTCCCGGTGTGGGGTGAGCAGTGCTGACCCCCTCTTTGCACCCTTGCAGCTGGACGGCATGATCTTCTCCGCTGTGCGGGAGGCCGTAGGAGTCCTGCGGGGCTACAAGTGAGGCGGCCACGGCACGCCGGGAGGATGCTCGAACAAAGCCAGCGCTGCGGGCCACGGCCACGGCCGAGACGCCGCGGGGAGCCGGGGCCGGCCACCCCTCGCTTGGTGCTTTGCTCCGTGATCGCCCAGGGGTGCTCGGGGTGGGAGCGGGGCAGCTGGGGAATAAAGTGTCTGCAGCGTGCCGGGGCCGCCGGCAGCACCAGCGCTCGCCTTGGCCTCTCCCTCCTGCGCCGCGTCGGCCCATTCATCCCCATCCCCGGTCAGGGATGCCCCGGTGGCCCGCGGACGGGGTGGGGTGGCCCAGCCAGGGTCTGGCTGTGCTCCCCGGTGGCACGGGGCGCTCCCAGCTGTTGGCAACTGGCTGAGGCCACTGGTGAGATGAGTTTGGCGCGGTCTCTGTGCCGGCAGCCTCACAGAGAGCTGGAAAACATCGGGACGTGGCGGCTCACCGCTGCCCGGAAGTTCGGGGTCCCCGGGGGCAGCTCCATCCTGCCCTGCCCCCGGGAAGCAACCGGCGCAACAGCTCATCCCAAGGGCAGAACCGGCCCCGTCCGCGGACCCGGTGCCTCTGTCCCTGCACCAGCCGCACCCCGCGCTGCAGGAGCTGGACCGGGGGCTGCGCAGTGCACGCCACGCACCCTGCAATTAATTAGCACCCTGCAATCAGCGCCGCGCAATCAGCGCCGCGCAATCGGCGCCGCGCGCAGCGCGCACCGCCCGCGCACCGCGCGCGCGCCCCCGCCAGCCTTTCCCCGCCCCTGCCGGCTCCTTTAAAGCTAAGCCCCGCCCCGCAGCCGTGCGGGGAAGTGGCGACAGGACTAACCAATGGGAAGCGAGCTGGCCTCGCCGGACGGCCAATAGGCGGCGAGCGAAGTGGGCGGGGGGGGCCGCGCGGCGGAGCCCCGGGACGCGGTGAGTTCCCCGGCGCATGCGCGCGGGGAGGCGGGGGCTGCGGGCGCCTTGCACCCCTCCCCGCACCCCCAAACCCCCTCCCGTGCACCCCGCAGCCCCCAAACCCTTCCCCTGCTGCACCCTGCAACCCCAGCCCTCCCCCTCTTGCACCCCGCAGCCCCCCCAACCCCTTCCCTTACTGCACCCCAAACCCTTCCCCGCTGCACCCCGCAGCCCCCCCAACCCCTTCCCTTACTGCACCCCAAACCCTTCCCCGCTGCACCCCGCAGCCCCCCCAACCCCTTCCCCTATTGCAAACCCTCGCCCTAGTGCCCTCCCCCGCAAGGCAGCAGGCCCTTCTCTGCTGCTGCGCCTCCCGCTGCGCCCTGCAGCCCCGCAGCCCCTTCTCCCGCTGCACCCCACAGCACAGCACCCCCTTTCGCACCCTGCACCCCAGCACCCCCCTTGCACCCCGCACCCCAGCACCCCCTTTCGCACCCTGCAACCCAGCACCCCCCCTTGCACCCCGCACCCCAGCAACCCCTTTCGCACCCTGCAACCCAGCACCCCCCCTTGCACCCCAGCACCCCCTTTCACACCCTGCACCCCAGCACCCCCCCTTGCACCCCAGCACCCCCCCTTGCACCCTAGCACCCCCTTTTGCACCCTGCACCCCAGCACCCCCCTTGCACCCCGCACCCCAGCACCCCCCCTTGCACCCCAGCACCCCCTTTCGCACCCTGCACCCCAGCACCCCCCCTCGCACCCCTGCACCCCCTTTCGCACCCTGCACCCCAGCACCCCCCCTCGCACCCCAGCACCCCCTTTCGCACCCTGCACCCCAGCACCCCCCCTCGCACCCCAGCACCCCCTTTCGCACCCTGCACCCCAGCACCCCCCCTCGCACCCCAGCACCCCCTTTCGCACCCTGCACCCCAGCACCCCCTTTCGCACCCTGAAACCCAGCACCCCCCTTGCACCCCAGCACCCCCTTTCGCACCCTGAAACCCAGCACCCCCCTTGCACCCCTGCACCCCCTTTCGCACCCTGCACCCCAGCACCCCCCCTCGCACCCCGCAGCCCAGCTCGCCCTTCCCCCGTTGCACCCTGCAGCCCAGTTCGCCCCCCTGCACCCCGCGGTCCCCCGCGCCTTTCCCCCTATGCACCCCATACGCTGACCAGCCCTTCCCCTATAGCGCCCTGCAGTCCAGCACGCCCTGGCCCCCCCAGCCCGCCGATCCCTGCCCTTGGGCCAGCCCTCCGTGCACCCCGCAGCCCAGCGAGCCCTTCTCCTACCCCACCCCGGGCATCCCCCAGTCCAGCAGGCCCCTCTCCCCCAGCATCCCCCAGTCTAGCCGCCCCTTTCCCCCCAGCGTCCCCCAGTCCAGCAAACCCTTTCCCCCCTACCTCCTCCAGTCCAGCAAACCCTTCGCTTACTTCAGCTTCCCGTGCGTCCTGCAGTCCAGCCAGCCCTTCCTCTACCGCAGCTCTCCCTGCATCCCCAAATCCAGCGAGCTCTTTCCCTACAGCCCCCTCTACACCCTGCAGTCCAGCCAGCCCTTCCCCTACTGTGCCCCCCCATGCCTCCCCCAGTCCAGCAAGCCCTGCCACTACCGCAGCCCCCCCCGCCTCCCCAAGCCTAGCGACCCCTTCCCTTACTATTTCCCTTCCTACGCGCTGCAGTCCAGCCAGCCCTTCCCCTCCTGCGCCCCCCTGGGCGTCCCCCAGTCCAGCAGACCCTTTCCCTACTGCACCCCTCCCTGCATCGCGAAGGCCACCGAGCTCTTCCCCTGCTACGTCCCCCCCCAGCCCAGCAGATCCTTCCCCTGTTACACCCCCCTCCACGTCCCCCAGTCCAGCAAGCCCTTCCCCTCCAGCACCCCGCAGCTCCTGGGAGACCCCTTCCCACATTGCACCTCCCCGTGCACCCCGCAATCGCCGGACCCCCTCCCTCATCGCCTCCTCCAGCCCAGCCAGCGCCGGGGCTCCCTGTCCCCCCGCCTGCACGTCTGGGGGGTGCCCTCCCCACCCCAAAACCCCGCTACCCCCTGAGTGGGTGCCTGAGGGCTCTGCTCCCCTCCCTCCCCATCCAGCCTGCGGGGCCCCCCGGTCCCATGGGGGAGGCTCCGACGGCGGAGCTGGATGCGGTGCTGGGTGGCGGTGGCTGGGACGTGGGGGCGAGCTTCGAGGGTCCCCCCCCACCCACCGGCCCCGTCCGCCTGGGGAGGAACGCCTGCTACGTCGTCCTGGCCGTGCTCTTCAACGAGGAGGTGAGGCAGCCCCCGCGGGACCCCCACCCTGGTGGCACCCGGTGCCCACCCAACCCCTCTTCCTCCCCGCAGGACGGGGTGCTGCTGGTGCAGGAGGCCAAGCCCGAGTGCCGCGGGAAGTGGTACCTGCCGGCCGGGAGGATGGAGCCCGGTGAGAGCATCGTGGCCGCCATGCGGAGGGAGGTGAAGGAGGAGACGGGGCTGGAGTGCGAACCCCTCACCTTGCTGGCGCTGGAGGAGAGGGGGCCGGCGTGGATCCGCTTCGCCTTCCTCGCCCGGCCCACCGGTGCGTGCCTGTGCCGTTTGGTGCTCTGAAGGGGTGTGGGAAGGATGCGGCTCACTTGGCGCATTCCCTGCCAGCCCCGTGCCGGGGGATCGGTGTCCCTTGCTAGCCCCACGATGGGCATCACCATCCCCAGCCAGCCCTGTGCCAGGGCATCAGCATCCCTTGCCAGCTCTGTGCCAGGTCATTGGTGTGCCCTGCAAGCCCCATGATGGGCTTTGGCATCCCCAGCCAGGCCTTTGCCAGGGCATCGCTGTCCCCTGCCACCTTTGTGCTAGGGCATCGGCATCCCCTGCCACCCTGATAATGGGCATCAGCATCCCTTGCCAACCCTGTGCCAGGGCATCATTGTCCCTTGCAAGCCTTGTGCCAGGGCATCAGCATCCCCTGCCAGCCCCATGATGGGCATCAGTGTCCCCTGCCAGCTTTGGGCCAGGGCATCGCTGTCCCCTGCCAGCACCATCGCCAGTACTGGCATCCCCCCACAAGCCCTGTGCTGGGGTATCGGTGTCCCCATATCAGCCCTGTAATGGGGTCTTGGTGCGCCCGCCAGCCCCATGACCGGCCACTGGCACCCCCTGCCAGCCCAGTGCCGGGGTCCCACTGTCCCCCGCCACCCCTGTGCCGGGGCATCGCTGTCTCTCTGCCCACAGGCGGGACCCTGAAGACCCTGGAGGAGGCTGACGCCGAGTCCCTGCAAGCAGCGTGGTGGGCAGGGGACCCCTGTGCCCTGCCGCTGCGAGCCCTGGACATCCTGCCCTTGCTGGACCTCGCCGCCCGCTACCGCCGCAGCCCCCCGCACCCCCCCACGCTACCGCAGGAGCTGCCCTGCGCCCTGCTCTGCTTGCGGCTCCTGGTGGCCTTCGCCAACGACGCCAGGGACCTTTGGGTGCTGCTGGGCACGGCCGGGACCCCCCACCTACCCGTGGTGGCCTGCGGCACGTCCCCAGCCGAGCTCCGCAGGGGTCTCCGCCTGCCCGTGCTGCGGCTGCTGCGGGACTGCCTGCCGCCAGACCCCTGCCCGGGACCCCTGGGGCTACTGGGGCTGCAGCACCGGGCTGGGGGTCCCGGGGGGGCTGACGGTGTCTGCTTCAACGTGCTGCTGAGCATCCCACCCAGCAGCCCCGGGGCTGCCCCCCCCGAGCCCCGCAGCCCCGCTTTCCGCTGGTGGCATGTGGAGGAGGAGAGCCTGAGGGGCCGGATCCTGCAGCGGCTCCGTGCTGCGGCTGCGGTGCCCGTCCGCAGCTAGTGCCCAGCAAGCCCCGGCAGCCCAGCTTTGGGCATGGGGGTCCGACCGGGACATGTGGCCGGGGGTCCTGCTTGCAGTGCCGAAGGCGAGAGCCCCGGGATGTGCTGCCTGTGGCCGGGGAGATGTTTCGGGGCAGGGCACGGTGCCATGTCCGTTGCCGGGGGGATGTTTTGGGGCAGGGCACAGTGCCATGTCTGGGCCCGGGGGGGCCGACAGCCAGCCAGAGCAGAAATAAACCCGGCTGCTGCTTCTTGCATCCACCTGGCTGTGGTTGAAGCGGGGTGACGTGGGGGGGAAAGTGGGGAGCCTGGTTTTGAGGGATGCTTGGGAAGGTGGACGGGTGCAGTATAGACGCAGGGGCACAGCATGTGGTGCTGAGCTCACGGCTTTATTGTAGCAGAGTCCCATCACCCAGGGGACACAGTGCCCGGCTGTGCGGGGTTCGGGGTGCACCATCCCTGCCAGGCAGGAGCCACAAACACGCACACACACACACCGCCCGGTGCCCCAGAGCCGGGGGAGATGATTGAGTTATTGCAGCCGAGGGGGTGGCATTGCCCCACGCAGGCAGAAGACAGCACCGTGCCCATGCAGCCGATTATTGCCAAAAAAAATCCTGCTTGAGGTTGGTGGGGGCTTGCGGCAACTCCGACACGGGGCAGGGGGAGCAGGAACCCACCACCCAGGAGGAAACGCAGCACGGTTCACTTTGCACCTAGAGGGGCCACGTCCTGCACCGGGGAGGTGGCATCACCTCCGGGTTGGCCAAGGCAGCAGTGAAGGACTCTGCGCCTCCTCTTCCTCCTCGCCAGGCGCTGCGAGGACGGTGACCTTCCCGGGGTGCCACCGCCGTGCCCGGCTCTTGGGGACGTACTGGTCTGAGCAGGGCCACCGGAGGCTACCGGCACATGGGTTGGGCCATCCCCGGTGGCCACCGCAGCCCGGCCGAAGAGGGGGTGCTCAGCAGGAGGCTTGGGAGCCGCAGCTCAGGGGGGCCCCTCCGGCGGTCCCTTGACCAGGGCGATAGCAGCCAGCTCCTTGCAGAACTCCTCCAGCACCACCACCCCCTTGAAGAGCATCGCGTGGTCCATCCTGTGGGGAGACGAGCAATGGGGGCTCCGTGGGGTACCCCCCCCTCAAAAGGACATGCATTGCCCCTATCCCGTGCCCCCCCCCAGCACTTACTGCTCTCCGGGCTCCAACCCCATGAGCTGCTGGCGCACCAGGAGCAGCTTAGCCCTGAAATGGGGCACACGCTGGAGCCGCTGCATCAGGTCCCCGATCACCTGCATGGGCGGCGGGGGGAGAGTCAGGCCCCCTTTCGAGGGGGTGTCCCCCGTCCCCCCCCAAACCCAGCAGGTGACATTACCCTGACGAGGACGGAGAAGAGCGAGCGGCAGCCGGGTGCCAGGTTGAGGTAGGGGTCCAGCAGGTACTCGTGGAGGTGGGGATGGGGGAAGGCGGCCAGGCGGGACAGCACCGAGGTCACCTGCAGGTTCAGGCTGTAGGGCTGGGGCGGGGGGGGGACACACACTCAGCCGGAGCCGGCACGACCAGTGCCCCCCCACCGGCATCCCCCAGTGGGGACCTGAGCCCGTCCCCACCAACAGGACCTCAGTGGCTGCAAACGCTGCTGATGCTCTTGGCCACTTTACCCCCACTATTGGGGGTCCCGGACCCCAGAAAGAGGTTTGCCGCTCTCCGCTGTGGGTCCCTGGGGGCGTGGGGCTGGCAACAGCCATGGGAAGGCGATGCACCCTCTGCTCAAGCACCCCCCCAGCCAAGACAAAGGCTGTGCCAGCCCAGAGAGCCCTTCATGGGGAAAAGCTCCCCCCCAGCCATGCCGAAGCGGGGGGCAGAGCATGGCGGGGACCCAGGTACAACGCCGGCATCCCGACCGGCCACCCCCCCGTACCTGGTCCAGGATCCGGGTCATCCGGTCAAACAGCACCTTGAGGAAATGGCCCTCGTAAAACGCCGCTTCGGGGTGGCAGGCGTCGAGGGGCCGGGGGGCCGGGGGCCACCCCCACGGGGCCGCGCTGGCATGGCACGCCTGGACCTGGCAGGGGGGTGTGGGGGGGGTGATGGCGGGTGAGAGCCAGAGCTGTGGCCAGCACCGCCGGGGATGGGGGACCCCCCCCAGCCCCCAGCCGCTCACCATGCCCAGGGCATCATGCACGTAGGTGTCGTAGCCGCCTTCCTCCATGCATGAGGAGGTCTTCGCCTCCTCGGGGACCAGGCAGAGGAAGCTGGAAGAGAGGGGAGAGCGATGGGGAGGGGGCTGCAGCCCCCCCGTGCCGGAGCAGCCCCTGCAAATCCCTACCTGCTGACCACCTCGCTCACTTGCCCCTTCCCCGACGAGGCTGATCCCAGCAGAGGCTTTTTCGCCATCCCAAAGCCGCTGTCTGGGAATCCGTCGGTGAAATAGGGATCCTCCTCTAAGTCTCTGTGGGCGCAGCACAGCGGTGTTAGCCGGGTGGGTGCCGGGGGGCTGCCCCCCTCGCCCTGCCCCGGTCCCACCCGCTCACAGCCCGTCCTCGTCGGGGTCCGGCTCCAGGGATCCGCGCTCATCGGGCACCGGGGGTCCGTGCTGCAGGTAGCCCCTCGCCTCCAGGTTCCTCAGCGCCAGGCTGCGTGCCACGTGCTCGTGGGGTTTCCGCAGGAGCTCCTCGAAGAGCCGCAGGCTGGCCAGGCTGATCTGCGGCACGGCGAGCGGGGTGAGACCACCGGCACAGCCCCCCGGCATGGCCCGTGTCCCCCCCGCCCAGGATGGGGCTCACCTCATCGGAGAGGTGGTTGCAGCGGTCGATGAGCTGGGTGCGCAGAGGGTGGGGGGAGTCCCCAGGGGTCTCGGGGTGCCGGTCGGGCCCCAGCAGGAAGAGCACGAGGCGGTGGAGCAGGGGTGGTGCGCGGATCTGCTGCACCGTGACCGTCAGCATGGCCGTGGCGCTGAGGACGGTGAGCTCCGACCTGCCGGGGAGAGGGTGGGATGCTGCGAGGGGTGTCCTGGGAGCGTCACAGCAGGGAAAAAGGAGGTGCAGGCAAGGGGAACCCCACCGTCCCAGCCCCAAGGGGGTCCTTGATAGAGAAACTCTCCCTTAGCTGCTGTCTTGTGCTTCAGACACTCACATCTGCAGGAGCTGCGGCTGCAGGATGCCTTGGAAAAACTTTTCCTCCATGGCCTCGGTGATGGCATCCGCCACGACCTGTGGGTGACGGCAGAGGCTGAGCCGTGGGGTGGGCAGGGGGCTACCCGGGCTCTGCAAGGCCGGACGGGTGCTCCTTACCGGGTGGGCGCCCATCACCAGCTCATCGAGGTAGTCCAGCCAGCTGAAGAAGGCAGCCAGGCTTTCCTTCCCCGGGAAAACCCCCTCGCCGGCAGCATCACCCTGCGACCTGCACGGGGTAGAGGACGTGGGGCTGCGGCAAAGCCTCGGCGGTGCCTGGGGTGACCCTACCCGGTGCCCTCCTTACCTCCAGCTGGCCCTCTCCAAGCCGAGGACGTCGGCGGGGTCAGTGCAGGCGGGCACGGCGCTGTAGAGGTCACAGAGATGCTCGGTCAGCAGCTGGCACAGGGCGCTGCTCCGCACCAGGCAGGCAGCAGCCGCCTCCTGGGCGAGCCCGACGAGCAAGAGCAGGTTTTCCCGAGCCTTCAGCGCGACCCTGCTCTTCTGCGAGGAGGAGGAGGAGAGAGGTGGCGTCACACGACCGGCGGTGCCCGCTGTCCCCCTCCTTGCCAGCCCTTTCCCCCTACCTTGCTCTTGCAGAGCCCCACCAAAGACGTGACGAGGTTGCTGTCCCTCCGTAGCGGGGAGGGCTCGGCTCGGGGGGAGCCGGCAGCGGTGCCTGCGGGATGCTCTGCACCCTCTTCCACGGGGCTGGCGGGCAGCTCCTGGGCTCTCCTCCCATTCAGGATGCTCTTGCCCTGGAGAGGAAGAGGAGCAGCAAAGCATCGTAGCCACCATCTTCCTCCCGCTCACCCTGAGGAGCTTTGCAGTGGGGATGGAACTGCAAAGCACGTGAAAAAGCTCAATTAAACGAGCCAAACCCCGTATATGACCCCGTACGTGTCTCACCAGCACCAGGGGCTGCTCACCTCCAGGATGTATGCCAGCAGGGTGGGATCCTGCTTGATCTTCGTGCAGAGGACGGCCGCGAACTGCACCTCCTCCTTCTCCGTGCCGGAGCCCAGGCGGTCGCCACTGAGCTGGAGCAGCTTCTGGCAGAGCAGGGAGCGGGATGCTGGGCTGCCGGCTGCTCTCCCGCCCTGCCCGGCCACTGCCGTGCCGTGCCATTACCGGTTCCCGGCAGCGTTTGGCAGGGACGCGGCCAACCCCAGCACACGGCATCGCCGGCGGCACCGCCAGCCGGGGCCTCGCACCGGCCCCCAACAAGTCCCCGGGGAACGGGGCTCACCTGCACCGGCCTGTGCACGTTGAGGTAGTGCAGGAGCGGGTGCTGGACCTGCCCCAGCACCTGGCTGAAGAAGAGGAGGACCTGCTGCCTCATCCCGGGGGGGTACTGGGAGGGAGATGGGGAGAGGCATCAGCGAGAGCCCAGTTACCTGTTTGTGTACCTGATCGCCCCAAATCGCCTGCCGGGTCACCCTGCAGTCACTGTGGGGGGCTTGCAAGAACACTCTAAGCAGACACCCCAGTTTTGCCCCCCCAAAATGATGCTAAGGGATCCATGGACCCCCCAGGACCTCCCGCTGGCCCCGGGCTCCTCTCCCTTCAGCCATTAGGGACTGAACTCAGTTCTCTGAATAGAGCTGTCTTGCAGAGGAAAAAAAAACAGGGGGGTTATTTCCCCTTTCCCACTGCTACAATGCTAGCGATGGGGAGTTAAATCTCAGCACCCCAAAAACCCAAATCCTCACGGCCACGGAAGGGCCAGCGGGCGTTTCTGAAGCCCATGCTGCGCTAGTGTTTGCTTATGTTTGAATAAAAGGTTGTTTATAGGGAGCCTCATTATTATTAGCAACAAAGGAAGAGCGGAGCCCTTACATTTGGGCAATATTTACTTTGAGAGGGGGCTGTCTAAAAACACCTTTCCTGCAAACCCCAGCAGCGATGTGCCAGTTGTGCAAACAGGCTGCTGGTGTGAAAAACACCCTTCCCGTGCACGCAGGGACGGGATGGGGTGCAAGAGCCGTTCGGAGGAGCAACAGAAAGGATCCCAATGGGGATCTTACACCGAGCAATCTAGCCCCTCCCAAAAAAAGCCGTGCACCCCAACCAGTTTGTGCTTCACAAACTCCCGTTGCCCAGCTAGAAGAGCTTCAAAATTAAAATTAGTGAGCAGCAGCATGCAAAGCAGCTGGAAAAGGCTGCGGGTGCTGCAGCGCAGGGGGGCTCGCCCCCCCCGAAGCGGCTTTCCCGGTGCCTGTGCACCCACCTCCGCCTTGCCCAGCGTGCCGAGGGTCTCCAGGACCTTGTGCTGCAGCAGGTACTCGAGGCACGGCCCGGTCTCCCCCGCCGGGCGCTGCTTCTCCTCGTACACCAGGATGTCCAGCATCTGCTTGAGGCGCCAGGGAATGTCCGTCTGTCTGGCAGGGATGCTCTCGTCTGCGGAGACAGGAATCGAGGGAGCTGCGGCATGTCCCCCCCAAGGCACCGGCAGCATGCCGCCGGGCTCGGCAAGGGGAACAATGCACGGTGGGGTGCCCAGGTGCGAACGTGGGGTGCTCGCCAGCAGCACCCCGAGCCGTGCTGGCCCAGAATCCCCTTCCACTACCATTAGCGGGGACGACGCTAGATGGCAATGTGATGGTGGAGTCCCAGCAGCACTCGAGGCTGCTCCTTCCGCTCACGGCCTAGCAAGCTGCCGGCTCTCCCCGCCAAGGCCAGAGCCGCGGTCGGAGCTGCCGGCTGTCCCGGGGGGCTGCAGGGTGCTGCCTGGCACTGCCAGCCCTGGAGACCCCCCGGCACAGCCCAGGAGGGAATGGAGCGGTGGGGGCCAAGCGGGAAGGACCGAGATCCTGCCCGGGAAAAGGCTGAAGCTCTCCAGGCCCTGCTTTTAGTGCTCCCGGAGAGCAGCGTGCTCCCGGAGAGGGACGTGCCCCAGCCTGCAATCGCTCCCAGGGGAATCCGCACCCACCCAAACCCCCCGTGCCGACCCCGCCGGTGTGCTGAGGGGTCGGGGCCAAGCACCCAGCCGGGTACAGGAGTGGGTGTCCCATGCCAAAGCCCCACATGCCAGGTCAGCCGCGGTGCACTGGGGTGGGCACGGTGCCCTGCTACTGCGTGGGGTCCCGACCCAGGGCACGGGGTCCCTGACCCAGCGCACGGGGTCCTGCTTCAGGGCATGGGGACCCCCTCCCTGGGCACAGGGACCTTCTTCCCAGGACCCTATCTTAGGGCACAGGGACCCTCTGCCAGGACATGGGGACCCTCTTCCCACACCACAGGGACCCCATCCTAGGGCAGAGGGACCCTCCCCACACCCCACTCACCCGTCGCCTCCAGGTAGTAGCCGGTGATGCCCTTCCAGTGCTCGGTGAAAGCTTCCAGCAGGTCCACGCTGGGCTCCCGCTGCGCACACCGGGGCCGGGGTCAGCGGTGGAGAGAAGCCCCCCCCGCCCCGCCCCGCCCCGTGTCCCGCTCCAGGTCCCGATCCCGCCGTGCGCCGCCCACCCCTCCCACCCCCGGCCCCGCTCACCGTCTCCACCGCCTGCTGCAGCAGCGCGCCCAGACGGCTCAGCATGGCTCAGCCCCCCCGGCCCCCGCCCCGGCCCCCGCCCCGGCCCCGGCCCCGGCCCCGGCCCCGGCCCCCGCCCCGGCCCCGCTGCGCCCCGGCCCCGCCGCGGCCCCGCTGCGGTGGCTCCGCCCGGCGCCGGGCGGGGAGGGCGGCCCGGCCGCGGTACCTCCCCCGCCTGCTCCGCGCCGGCTGCGGGCTCCGGCTGCGGGCTCCGGCTGGGTTTGGGGAGCGGGGGGCGGAGCGGGGGGGGGGAGGCTGGAGAGGTGTCGGGGGGGTTGGAGGAGTATTTGGGGCGGGGGGTTTGGAACGGTCCCTTAGTCCTAAAACTGCTCGGGGGGGGAGGGGGGGCAGTCCTGGGGGGGGACAGTCCCCGTGCACACCTGGCGCTGGGATGGGGACACCCCCCCATCCACATCTGGTGCTGGGATGGGGACAGCCCCCCTCCACACCTGGCACTGGGATGGGGACACCCCCCCTCCACACCTGGCACTGGGATGGGGACAGACCCCCTCCACACCTGGCACTGGGAAGGGGACAGACCCCATCCACACCTGGCACTGGGAAGGGGACAGACCCCATCCACACCTGGCACTGGGATGGGGACACCCCCCCTCCACACCTGGCTCTGGGATGGGGACAGACCCCCTCCACATCTGGTGCTGGGATGGGGACAGCCCCCCCACCCACACCTGGCACTGGGATGGGGACAGCCCCCCTCCACATCTGGCACTGGGGTGGGGACAGACCCCCTCCACATCTGGTGCTGGGATGGGGACAGCCCCCCCACCCACACCTGGCACTGGGATGGGAACACCCCCCCTCCACATCTGGTGCTGGGGTGGGGACAGACCCCCTCCACATCTGGTGCTGGGATGGGGACAGCCCCCCCTCCACATTTGGCACTGGGATGGGGACACCCCCCCTCCACATCTGGTGCTGGGGTGCGGACAGACCCCCCCATCCACACCTCACACTGGGACGGGGACAGCCCCCCGCCCCAGCTCACCCTTTCCCATGGCACAACCTGGTAGAAGCCAAATCTTATGATTTTTTTTTTTTTTTTTTAATCCTTAAAAAAAAAAATACGTTTCTACAATTGAAAACAAGCCATGACAAACACAGCTGCTGGAAAGCAGCCCAGGGCCCAGCCCGGGTCCCACCGACTCCAGGGAAGGTGCAGTTAGCTGCCCCAAGCAGCCCCCACCACCCTGCCTGTCCCCCCCTCCGTTGCTCAGTCCAGGGTGCATCTGCACCCACCCCTGCAAGTGGATGTCCCTGGGGGGACGGGGGGGACTGGGGTGCTGCCGGTGCGCTCTTTCGACCGGACCCGCACCGAGGACAGAGCCGGTGGTTCATGAGTTTGCAACTGGGAAATCTGTGCCCCAAAACCAAGGGGCTGCGAGGGGCTCGCCCCCCTCCAGCCCTCGCGCCAGAGAAACTAGAAACCCACAGGTGGAGAGTTAATATGTATATATATATATATATATAAAAAATAGATGTGCGTAGTTGTAGCATTGATACTGACGGATAAAAAACCCCAGATACCAGGCTGGTCCTGCACGATCCACGTGCAGCCCTACGTTCTGCTGAGAGATGCCCGGTCCGGCAGGTACGCTCTGCGGGGCGGGTGCTGCCCCGGGGCCGCTGCAGCGCTGGTCACATCGCAGACTTCATCTCCCACTCCTGGAGAGCGGCCGAGACGGGTGGTCAAACCCCGCCGTGTCCCAGCGATATGTGTGGTACCCGGCTCACCTTAACTCTGCCCACCCCACGCAGCTCCCGGCCGGTACCTTTCTTTTCTGCAGCACTTTTCCCTTCTCCACGATGACCGGGGAGGGAGATGGCTTTAGGGCACTCTTGGCCGACGCAGTGCGCTTCAACAGCGGCGTGAGGAATGAACCCTGCCAGAAAAAAGCGGAGCGGAGAGGGGGCGATGCCTGCCCTCCTGAATCCTTCGCACTCCCTGCAGCCCGTGCCCTCCCCGGTGCCTGTCCCCAGCGCTCCCCCCACCTCCGAGCCAGCCGAGCTGGCGGTGGCGGCGATGTGGCCCTTCAGCGACTTGCCGATGGCCAGCAGGTTCATCTCGGAGCCGGCTTTCAGCCTGCCCTTCATGCGGCAGGCCCTCTCCAGCTGCCCCACTTTCTCCTCCAGCTTGGGGAAGGCTCTCTTCCCTGCAAGGACAGCGGGGACACTGCCAAACCTGGGCACCCCTCGGCCCCGCCGGCTGCTCGGCCAACGCCAGGCACCCCCCGACACAGGAGCAGAGCCCCTCCGCACGCCTACCGATGAGGATATCCAGCCCATCCCGAGCCCCTTTCCTCTCAGGCAGCGTCAGGGTGCGCTGGGACTGGGAGAGATCCCTACTCCGGAGCTCAGGGCTCACCTCTGCCCGCTGCGGGCTAGCAGCCCTGCCTCGGAGAGCTGCCACTGATGCTGGGGAGGAAGGGCAGAGGAAGGATGCTCAGGAGGAAGGGCAGAGGAAGCACCACAGCCTCCGTCCCAGCACAGGGGAACCCCACTGCTCCCCTGGATGGAGCATCCAGCCCCTGCTCACCTGCCTGTGAGGGCAGGGCGCTGCCCAGGGCATTGCTGCAGGCACCGATGGGCAGCGCAGACACGGGTCTCTTGCGCTGCCCTTGCACTGCTCGGTCCAAGCTCTGCTGCTGCGGACAGAAGCCGGGGAGAAGCCCGTGGGCAAGCGGACGGTGGGAGCCCGTCGCCCTCACCCTGGGGCTCACATGGGGGGGGGCAAGGTGCATCAGCGTCGGGGGTTACCAGCTGCTGCAGCCGTTCCACGTTGGAGTAAAGGTGCTTGGGGGCCTCGTCTGGCGGGAGCTGCCCGAAGGGGTCATCCATGTAGGCATTGGGGGTCGGGACACGGCGCAGCAGCAGCCCACTGCAAGCAGGAGGGGGGTCCCATTACTGCCCGTGGCCCTGCAGTAGAGGGGGAGGGCTGGGGCCGGCCGTGTCCCGGCCAACGTCTCCTCACCCCGCAGCAGGGCAGCTGCTGGCATCGCCCAGCCTGGGGGTCTCAGTGCAGGAGCTGTCACAGGCTGGCTCTCCTCCTCCCCTGGCCCGCAGGGTCTTCAGCCAGGCTTCCCTCTCCTCGTCTGAACGGGTCTGGTGTGGGGCAGAGGGTCTGGGCTCAGTGGGTCCCGCCGCTGGTGAGGGACGCGGGGGATGCAGGGGTGCCATGGCAGTTGCTCACCTGCAGCAGGGCGAGCTCCCGGCCCCGCTGGGCGATGCGGATGCGGAGGCGCTGGGGTGAGCCAGCGGCTGCCCCCGGGGAGACCTCGCAGCCCTCCAGCCGCAGGGCGCAGACGGGGCGCTGGGCACCACCGGGCTCGGGGAACATGCGCAGGGCTCCCTGCCGCACCGCGCACCACAGCCGCTGCCACCGCCCGCGCAGCCGCACCGCCAGGAAACCTGTGGGTGCATCCCCCATCAGCGGTGGCACGGGGTGCAGGGACACCCCCTCGCCCGGTCCCCACACACCGCACCTCCTTTAGTGTCCTCTCCCAGCCGGCGGCTGCAGGCAGGGCTCTGCCGGGAGCAATCCTCCTCCTCCTCCTCCTTGCCCAGCTGGGACCCAGCAGTCTGAGAACGGAGATCCAGAGAGCCCTGTCCCCTGCAGGTTTTAAGCCTGACCCCCACCCCACGGCGATGCAACCCTCCCCAGCATCACCCAATGGGTTCAGCGGGACAGGGAATTGGGGTGTACTCTCACCACCCCCAGCAGCCCCTTTCCCATGCCTGGGTTTCCCGGGGGAGGACAAGAGGCTCACCCTGCCCAGCCTGGAGGAGGGCGATGCTGGGATGCTGATGGCTGCCAGCCCGCTCGGGGCATCGCTGCTGACCTCTTCGATCACCTGCCGAGGGAGAGGGTGAGCGCTGCAGCCCTGGGCTCCTGCTTCCCCATCTAACAGGGCTCCAGGCACCCTGGGATGGGAGAGGAGCTGGGGACAGACGGGGTCATCCCCAGCCACCTCGAGAGCACCCCAGCAGGGCTGTGCCCCCGTTTCTCCCTGCCCACCCCTCCTGCCCACGCAGAACTCTGCCAGGCTGCAACACCTCCAAACCTTCCTCCAGTCCTCAGCCTGCTGCCGGCTCTGGAAGCCGATGACCAGCGCCTCGCCAGCCGTTCCCGTCACCTTCAGGGCGTGCGGCATCTTCTTGCCACGCTTGGCTTTGTAGGCGACGCGGCAGCCGCGCAGGTCCAGCTCCAGCACCGGCCGTGCATCGGCGGCACACCTGAAGCACTGCGGAGGCACGGCAGGGTCAGAAGAGCTCGGGGACCTGCTCCCACCCTCCACGCATCCATCCATGCATCCATCCATCCTCCTCCGGCCGCTCACCAGCAGCACGTGCTCCCGGACGATGAAGAGCTGCTTTGCCCACTGCCCCAGCCAGCGCTTCCTCCAGAGGAAGCCGCAGAGCTGCGCCTCGGGGCGGCCGGGGGGCTCGGCATCGGGGCTGGCGGACGGCAGCCGCCGCAGGTAGTGGGCACGGTCCGTCACGCCGTCCTCATCCTCCCCGTAGGACTCGTAGTGGCTGCTGTCGGTGTCGGCACTGCCTGAGAGCCGGGATGGTGTCAGGGTGCTGGGTGCGTGGGGGTGCTGGGGAGGGGGTGCGGTGGGGCGCTCACCAGAGCCAGTGCATCTGCTGGGGCTGAGAGGTTCGGCATCTTCATAGGAGTCGTCGGCTGGTGGGGACGGCGAGACGCCCGGCACCTTGCTCTGGGGAGAGAAGGGGTGCTCCGGAGGTGCTGCCCCCCCGGGGTGAACCTCACAGGGTCCCCAAGGGACTGCTGGGGGGCTCTGCCCGGAGCTGGCAGGCAGCATGGGAACCTTCCCAGCTTGGCCGGACCCCTGTGCGAGCAAGGTTGCAGTGCAGGGATGGCCATGGGGTGTCCCTCTCCCATCCTCTGTCCCAGCACAGTGCAGCTGCCCCCCACACACCCGCAGCCCCCCACCCCTCCACTGCCCACACTTACCCCTCCATGTGGGCTCAGGGTGCTGGCCGGGTGGCACTCACAGGCTCTCCCTCCCGTTGCATCCGCCGTCCTGGTTCCTGGGGGGAAAAGCAGGACTGGCAGCGGTGTGCCGGGTCGGCGAGGAGCCGGGCATCCCCGGCCGCGCACGATGAGCCGCCGGCGGAGATGGGGTGCAGGTCAGAGCGCGTGACTCACCCGGGCTGGCCCGGCCCTGCGGGGTCCCCAGGGAGGGCGAGAGGCAGCGCATGATCATGTACTCTGCATCCTCTGCTGCGGGGGGAGCGCCCAGTCACAGCCCCGCTCCCGGCCCCTTCCCCGCACTGCCCACCGGGTGCTAACCAGGGGCCGCCCTGTCCCCCCACCCGCAGACCCGCGCTCACATGGGGGGCTCTGCAGCCGGGAGAGGAGATCGGCCACCGACTTCTTCTTGGCCTGAGCTGTGGCGCTGAGGCTTTCCCGGTCCAGGATGAGCAGGAAGGACCGCAGGTCCGACAGCAGCTTGTCCAGGTCTGCAGGGGAGAGGGACGTGCCATCACACCCCGCCCGAGGAGGGTGCAGGCAGGGATGCCCATCCCCTGCCCACCGCACCGGGGAGGGCTGGCAACGGCTCTCCGATGCTGAGCAAACAGACATGGGGGTTACGTGCCCCCACTCCTAGCACCTGCCCTGGTTCTGCACAATCCCGCTATTGACGGGCCTGGGGTGCCGGGGGAGGATGAGGAGGGGGGCCGGGGACCCGCGCCGCTGAAGGCTCCTCTGTGTGTGCTCACAGAGCAGGTTTGTTCCCAGTTGGGCAAGGGGAGCCATGGCCGGGGGCTGCGCCGGGCAGTCCAACGGCTGCTCCTCTGTGCCGCGGAGGAGGAAGAAGCGTAGCACATGGCAGCAGCTGATGAAGGCTGCTCCGGGCACGCCGAAAATGCTGAGCATTCACCGGCTGCCTGCTCCGAGGGCAGGGAGCAGGGTCGGGGCTCAGCGCCAGCTGGGGACCCCAACGCTGCCGTGCCAGGAAGGAGGGATGGAGCAGGACAAGGAGCTGCTTTGTGCCTCCTCGCCCCAGCCGGGGAAGCCGGGAGTCCTGCGCCCCATGCAGCGCTGCCTCCGCCCCGCGCCCCTCCGAGGTGGGGGAGACCCGGAGGGCTACGGGCACCACGAGAGGGTCCCTCCGGCCCCGGACGGTGGTGGCCCCATCAGCTCTGGGTCTGTGCAGGCGTTTCCTGCGCTGGAGGAGCACATGGCAGAGCAGGACCACGTACACCCCCAGCCTGGCCCCTCGCCCCGCTCCCGCAGAGCCCCCTCGCCCTGGGCACCTCCAGCTGCCAGCGCAGGAGTGGGCAGATGCCCCCCTGGCCCCCTCCCCGGGTCGCTGCCTGCTTCCCCCCTGGCTCCTTCCTGCCGTGCATCTGGAAGTGTTTTGCATCGCTCTGCTCCGGCCTCTCCGGGCTCTGCTCCCTGCTCCCAGCTGGGATAAAATGTTGCAGACCCGCTGTCGAAACCCACTGCCTCCTGGCACGGGGCCTGGCTGTGCCGGTTCCCCTCACGCCGCCCCGCTCGGCTCCCAGCCTCCTTCCTCGCCGTCCCCCTGCCATTTCCCGACTGGAAGAGGGACAACCCCAGCGAAGCCATGGCTGGTCGGGACGCTGCCCCGGTGACTCCCCGCAATGCCCCAAGGCCACCCCGGCATCCCCATGCCCTGCCACCTCCCTGCATCCCGCATCGCTCCGGGTTGGCAGGGATGCAACACAGCCTAAAGACAGCGGCAGCCCCGGGGGGAGGCGAAGGCAGGTGGGGGGAAGGAGCCCACCAGTCCCATGTTTGTTACAGGGGACATGGGAGAAGGTCCTGCAGGGGGGTTGGCATGGGGGGAGCACCATCCCCCTCCCTGGTGTCCCCAGCCAGGGAGCACACACCCTTGCCCGGGGGGGAGAGGAAACATCTGGCAGGGCAGCGAGGCTGAGCAATGCCGGAGCTGGGCCCAAACATCTGGATTTCCCTGGAAACTGGGGAATGGAAGGGAAGGGGGGACCAGCTCCCTGGGGGGGGCTGGCGGGGGGGCTGGGGCAGGGGTTGGCTGAAGGGAGCTGCGGGCAGAATATGAGTGTGGGGGGGACAGGGACTGTCCCCCGTGCCCCATGTGCCTGGCTCTTCCTCTCCCTCCCTTTCTCCTCTCCTCCGCCCAGGCCGAATTCCTCGGCAATGACATCTCCGTCCACTCACCCCCTCAGCCCTCCCTGCATCTTCCCCCTGCGCTCCCCCCGGCCAGCCCCGATGCCCTCGGTGGGGCAGGAGAGCCGTGCCTGGCGGTGCCCGGCCGTGCCCGCAGCCCGGTGCGGAGAAGGCAGGGGCTGCCCTCACCCAGGAGCCCTCGCCAGCTGCCTGCTGCCTGGGCCAAGGGAAGGCAGCCCAGATGAAAAACAGCTGCCTCGGTCTCCAGGGCGGGAGGAAAACGCCCCCCAAACACAAACCATCTCCTAGCAAAGCGCCCTGCTCCAGTGGTACATGGCCCAGCCGGACACCAACCTCATCCTCAGAGGAGGAAGAGGAAGGAGAGGGCTGCCCAAGGGATGCCACGGGAGCGTGTGAGCCCTGGGCGATGCCAGCACCCGGGAGATTCGGGGATGGCACCTCTGCCCCGCAGCCACCTGCATTTTTTCCTCCATGCAACGAGGGGCAAGAGGTGCCCGGGCTCAGCCCTGCCGCCCCGCGGGGTGCAGGGGGGAGCAGCGGCTCGGGGGCACCCCAGGGCCCCGCTCCGGCGCTCGGGGCGGCTCTCGCCCAGCGCGGGATGACTCAGAGGAGGCTGGAGGCCGCCCCGAGCCCGGAGCTGCTCCTGGCCGCAGCGTGACCCGTCACTGTGGGGAAGGCTCCAGGCCACGGCTCGAGGGCGGAGGCGCTCCCCCCATGGCCGCTGCACCCCCAGATCGCCCCAGGGAGGGTGCTGGCAGAAGCCTTGGCATCCCACACCCTGCCACAGCACTGTGCACCAGCACCCCACCGCAGCCCACTGTGTTTGGGGGCACCCAGGCACCCCGTCCCCGCTCTGACACCCCACGCCCTGACACCCACGCCTTGCCCCTTGCACCCCTTCCCTCCCCAGCACCCATCCCACAGCCCCGCGCACCTTCCCACCCCCCCAGACCCCCGCTCTCCCCCTTTTGCACGCTCCCCTCCTTCCCCTGCACCCCCTTCCCCTCCCACAGCCCCTTCGCACCCCCCGGGCACCCCCCCGCCCCGCTCCGCCCCCCGCAGCCTCACGCACACCCTCTGCCCTCTCTTTGCAGGCTTGCACCCCCCCGCAGCCTCGCACCCCTTTACACCCCCCCACCCCGTACCTCTCTGCCGGGCCATGGTGCGGGCGCGCTCACATCCCGGCCGGATCGGGACCGGGAGCGGGACCGGGAGCGGGACCGGGAGCGGGACCGGGAGCGGGACCGGGAGCGCGGCCGGGGCCGGGGCAGCGCTGGCCCGGCTCGGCTCGGCCCGGCTCGGCTCGCACACGCCCTGCGGGCCCCCAGCACAGCCCGGCCGGGGCGGGGGCAGGCGGGGAAGGGCTCCGCACCCTCCTCGGAGCACCACCGCCATCTGCAGGGACCGGGGCCGGGAAAGCAAAGGCGCGGAGCCGGGCTGGATAAAGCCATTTCACCTTTAATTGTAAGCAAAAAATCACTCTCACGCGGATTCTCCGACACCAGCAAATAAAATAAACTCTAACAAAACAGAGAAAGTGAATCACTGTAGTCCAGTCAGAAAACAACCCATATTTATATATATATTTATAGATATGTCGTTCGTAGAGTAGCAGTGAAAGGCAAGTATGGGCCAGTGATTTCCCGATAAATTACATTCTTTACATCCCAACAAGGTCTAGCGGCTGGAAAGTGGCTGGAAACAGAAACCGGGGAGCGTGGGGAGCCAGGGGTGCGGGGGCAGAGGGGTCCTGCCCGAAACGTGTGCCCAAAGAGGGGATGGGAGAGGTGTGAGAAGGGAAGGTGCTGCCCGGTGCCGAGCCCTGCCTGCACGGCCACGGGGTCCAGGCAGCGCTGCCCAGACCCCGGCAGCCGCGGTGCCCGTCGAGCCGTGCCCTGCTTCTTTCTGCCCGGCTGCATCGCCCTGGTTCACGGCCCCATGGCCCTGCTGCATTCCCCAGCGCATCACCCCGCTGTGGGCGCATCCACAGATAGAAATGCAGCAGGAGCTGCCCCAGGGTCCCACCAGGACCCTCGCTCTGCCACCCCCTGCCCCATCCCGCCGTGCTCCACCTCGCCGGCATCCCAGCCCTGCCCTCCGCCAGCCTGGTGCCAGGCAGGTTTTGGCAGTGTACGTGTCCTTGCGGTCCTCGCTGCAGCGGTTGGCACAGGAGGGACCGGGGGAGGATGTTAAAAAGGGGGCTGGAGGGGGGCAAGGCGGGATGCCGGCCTGGTTTTGCCCGGAGCACATCGGTCTGGCAGTGAGTCGGTTCCCAGGCTCTTCCCAAGTCTCAGGGTGAAGGCACGGGGGGGGCAGAGGGGCACCCCGGGGGGCAGAGAGGCACCCTGGGTGTGGGGGCCGGAGGCAGCTGACCCCCTGGGAGGAGGGAAGCGGCTCGGCCGCCCGCATGCCGGAGCCGGCATGCTCCCGGCGAGCCAAAAGCGGAGTCCTGCCAGCGTGCCTGGGGGGGAGAGGGGGACACAAAGCACAGAAACCCCCACACACCTCCCCTCCCACCTGAACCGTGCCTGCTCCCGGGCAGGGTCTGCCCCCAGCCCCATCACCCCGCTGCGAGGCGGGCGGCGGAGACAGGTTCGAGCCCCCCGAGCCCTTCTCCCGCAGGAGGAGCGAGGCGGGGGGCAGAGCCGGGGGGGCTGGGGGAGAGGGGAAGGGGGGATCCTAGTAAAAACCGGCTGAGAGCCCTAAAGCGGTTACACGGCGCGACACGGACTGAGCTCGGGGCCGAGGTGGGCTCAGAAGAGGAAGGCTTTCTTCTTCAGCTCATTGCGCTTCCAGAGGGCCAGCTTGCTGAACTCCTCGGGGGGCATCTCGAAGACCCGCAGGAAATCCTCGGGGGAGAGGTGCCGCTGCGGGGGGAGAGCAGGGTGATGGGGTGCCGGGTCCCGTCCCCAGCCTCCGCGCCCCCCCCAGGACCCCCGTTCAGCCCCTACCTCCAGCCTGGTTCTGTCCACGCCGGGCGGCAGCTTGACGCGGCCTCGGTTCGTCACCATCAGCATTTCGTAGGGGTAGATCTGCAAGGGGGTGGGGGGAGGCTGTAAGACCCTCTCCACGGCCCCCCCAGCCCTGCCCGAGCCCCCACAACCCCCAGCCCCGCTCACCTTTTGCTCCAGCATGCTGGGCAGGGAATTGCCTCTGTCCATGCGCCCGCGCTGGCCGTTCTGAGGGGGCACAGCCTGACGTCAGCCGCGACCCCCACCTCCCCAAAGGGCTGCCCTGTCCCACCCGAACTGAAGCCAAGGTGATGGGCTCCAGCCCCGGGACTGGCACACCCACCCTCCCCACCTCCAGCTCTCCCCTCTGCCCGCCGGGACCCATCACAGAGGTGGCCCCGGTGTCTGTGCCCCCCCCCTCGGCGTACATCACCCTCTCGCCGGGTCTCCGCGCCGGCAGCCAGACGAGTGCTTACCTGCAGGCCTGGAAAACAGAGAGGAGCAGAGCTCAGCCCCGGGGACCCCCCGCTGTGTCCCCCCACCATCCTCCCCCAGGTGACGACAAGCCCTGAGTGGTGGTTTTCCACCCTCTGCTGAGTCCAGGCGTGCCCCAGCATCCCCCATCCCTGGGGACACCCCCTCATCCGCCGGGACACCCCCCCATCTCCCAACCCCAGGGTCATCCCCACGCCGTGGCGGGCTGATGCTCACCCGGACTGCCCTTCTCGCTGCCTGCCGAGCTGAACTCTGCCGACTGCAGCTGCAAGGGGACAGGGGAGAGCATCAGAGCGGTGGCACCCCCAGACCCCGTCCCAGGCCGTGTGGCCCCGGCAGCGCGGGGACAGCTGCCTGCCCACTCACCCGGGTGAGGGTGCTTCTGCCGGAGGCGGGCAGCGAGGAGCTCTTGTAGCTCCCCATGTGCAGAGCTACGAGAGAGCAAGAGACGGTCAGAGGTGCAGGCAGGGCTGCGGGAGCTGGCAGGGGTGCAGGCAGCCAGAGCCACTGGGTGGGGAAGGGATGGGATGGGATGCGGGAAGAGCATCCCACGTACACGTGTGGAAGGGTGTCCTGTCCGGCAGCGAGCGGGTTTTTCTCCGGATAGGGAGAGATTTCTCCATCTCCTCCTTCAGGATCAGCTTCCCCAGGTTGGAGGTGACCTGGGGGTGAAGGGACATGGGTGGGGGGCAGTGTCAGCACGTCCCCAGCCCCTCGCAGGGTGCCTGCCCACCCGCTCTGCCCCTCACCTTGCTCAGCTCCTGCCTCTGGAGCTCCCGCAGGTTCTTCATCTCCTCCGTCAGGTCCTCCTCCTCCTCCTCCCCTCTCTTGGAGGCCATCCGCCTCCTCCACTCCGTCTCTGGGGGAAAAGAGGGGACGTTACATCCATCCCCAGCACCCCCGTGGGGTCTCTGGGGGGGGATAAACCCCCTGGTGCAGGCCACCCCCTCGCCTGCCCCTGTTCCCCACCTACCCACGACGGCCAGGGACGGGGGGCACGGCCAGTAGTCAGTCTCGATCTTGGCGGGCTGGTTGGGGTCTGGGGGCTGTGCCGCCGGGAACTTGGAGGATTCGATGATCAAGTCCTCTATGAGATGCTTCCCGTGGTGGGTGCCGGGATGGTGCTCTGCGGGGTGCAGGGGGGTGAGGCAGTGCCCTGGGGTGCCCCGTCCCGCGGGACAGAGACCCCCGCTCACCTTTCTGCCTGTAGATCGGAGGCTTCTTGTATATGTTGAGATCCGTCGTGTCAGTCTCTACAAGGAAAAAGGGGGTTGGGGGCCGGGAATAGGGAGCTCACGGCTCTGGAAAGGGGCTGGCCCACACCCCCATGGTGGGTCTGCGCTGGGGCTTGGGCAGAGCCGGGGGGTGGTCACGGTGCCGGGGGAGCGTACCGGGTCGGTGGAAGTGCTGCACGCTGCTGCGGGCCGAGCTGCCGCTCTGGCGAGAGGTGGGCTGCGGGGCGCTGCCGGGGGTCCGGCTCTCCAGCCACTCCCGGATGACCTGCGGGCAAGTGGGGCCGGTGAGCAGCGAGACCCCGACAATTCGGCATCGCCCCCTCGTCCTCGGAGTCCCCACGTGCATCCCAGAGCTGGGGCAAGCGGTGTCGGTACTCACCTCCGGAGATGGAGGAGGAGAGATGGATTTGGGAGACAGGGAGCGCTGCAGAAGGCAAGAAGCGATTTATTCCAGCAGCCCCACATAGGCCCTCTGGGACCTCTCTGTCCGGGGGGATTCCTCCCACTGCCCCCCCCAAACAACCGGGGGACACGGGTGGCCCTGGGACATGCTCACCTCTCGGCTCCGAGGCAGCTCCACGTGCTCCATGAGCGAGTAGGTGAAATGGGGTTCGTAGATCATCAAGTCGGGGCGCTCGATGTCCAGGATCGCTTTGTCCTTGGGGATGGCGGCCAGGTCCTTGTAGCCCAGAACCTCGTTGTCCATTTTGGCCTGGAAGGAAGGAAAAGCACCTTCGTTTTTGGGTGTGGAAAGGGAACACCGGGGAACAGGAAGGGCTTCCCTGGGGCTGGCATCCTCCGTGGCCCTGCCACGGTGATGGAGAGGGTTTGAGGAGGCACATCCCGACCCGGCAGATGGAGGGATGTGGTGGGGAGACGCGAGCGACCTCTTACCACGATGCTGGAGGGCGATCCGGGGACGCTGGACCCGCGGGAGGAACAGACGCTCCCAGGGGAGGTCAGCGGTTGCTGGAAGGAAAAAGGGGAGATTTTGGCCTGGGAAGGGGCTCAGGGTCATGGTTGGGACCCCGGGACATGGCAGGGGGGCCCGGGGACACCCCTGTGCCCCATGGACCTCAGTGCACCGGGGTGAAATGCCCTTGGGGATGGGGTATTTCTGGATGGGCTCCGGGGTCTCCTTTCCTCCAGCGTTGCGGTTCAGGGCAGGGGACACCCGGGAGGTGACAGTGGCTTGGCCAGGACACGTTGCCACTAGATGGTGCTGCCAGGCTGGGCTGGGAGGAGGAGGAGGAGGAGGAGGGGGGGAGGAAGGCAGGGCCCTGCTAGCAGCATCCCAGGGTGGCTCTCTGCCGATGTCCTTGGCCACCAGCCCCTGCCCTTGGCCACCAGCCCCTGCGTGCCTTCCCTAGGTGCAGGGCTCCCCACTGCCTGCATGCCCCCAGCACCCCGTCCTGTGCCCCCCAGCACCCTGCCCACAGCCCCCCCTTACCTTCTGCAGTCTTTCCATTCAGCTGCGGGCCGGAGGGGCTGTGTCAGTCACAGGGTCCTGCATGGGGAGAGCAGGGGTTTTGGGGCACCGCCGGGGTGGGCAGAGAGCACAGTAGACCCCAGAGCAGTAGACCCCAGCTCCCCACCGCCCTCCTGCTGTGGGGCTGAGCTCAGCAGCCCCCTGTACAGCACCAGGCTGGCACAGCCCCACTGCCAAATATTCACACGCTGGCAGCAGGACAGGCTTGCCAAGGATGCCGCCATCCCTGGGGTGGCCGAACAGCTCCGGGTCTGCCCCGGGGTGGGAGAGAGGCGCTGGGGCGTGCCGGACCCCCACTCACCACTGCCTCTGTGGCTCCACATCCCTCTGGGCGCTAACGCCGGCTGGGACTTGGGTGCTGCCTCTGCAACGGAGACGAGAGAGGTGATAGTGGCTTGCAGGATGACAACGGTGTGAAGCTCAACCTTGTCCTTCTGCTGTCCCTGCAAACCCCCCCGGTGCCCGCAGCGCCCTGCCCTGCTGCGTGCCGCCCCTGCCCGTGCCGGCTGCCGGCCCCGCTGCCCGGCGGCACGGCGGCTGCTGACGAGCGCTGGCAAGCAGAGCAGAGGTAATGAAGCCCTTTGTCCGCCGGCAGCGAGCGGCCTCGAGAAGGCTCCAGCGGCAGCGGGATGGGCATGCTGTGCTCAGCCCCTGCTCCGCAGCCCCCCGGGCCCAAGCCCTCCCTGTTCTTTAAACCCACAATGCCACACACAAAGGGGAAAATTCCCCATTCTCCTCAAAACTTCTCCTTTCAGAGGGGAGGGCATTGGGAAAACCTCGTGCAATCCAGACAACAACAGCAACAGCGGCATGGTGCCCTCCAGCCTTGGACACCCCCCCCAGCAGCCTGTGCGCAGAGCTGGGGAGATGCCACAACCTCTGGGGACCCCCAGCCCCACTGTCCCCCAGCCCCACGCCTCCCAGCACGGGCGCAGAGCCCATCCCTGCGGGATGCAGAGATGGAGAAGGACCAGATCTGACAAAGCCCAGAGCATCCTCCAGCTGCCGGCAGCCAGCCCGGCACGACGTACCGCCCTCGGCTCGCTCCTCCGAGGGTCGAGCCGGGACGAGGAGGCTCTGCCAGTGGCTCCGGGATTGAGCCGCTCCATGCAAGCATCGTCCCTCCTTTGAGACCACCCTGCCACAAATAAGCCCTGGCTTTGGCACTGGGGGGGGCCTGACCCGCTCACACCCATGCCCAGCACCTCCCAGTCCTCCCAAGGGTCTGTAAGACCTCGTGCCAGTGGGATGGGCACCCCCGGATCGGCACCGAGCGCGGTACAAGGCGGCATTGTCCGGGTGAGCAGCAGCCGCCCCGCACACCCATGAGCTCACACTTTCCAGCGGCAGAGCCAGGGCAGCCCCCTGCCTCCGGCTCGCACCCCACGGCGCTGGGGGCACGGGCTGGCTGGGGACAAGGCGGTGGGGACGCGGTGGCACGCGGCGGCGGTGGTGGCGAGCAGATGGATGAGATAGCAAATAGCAGGAGGCAGAGAAAGCGGCAGAGGCCGGCGGGAGGGTGGGTGCGGGGACGGGTGGATGCGGATGCTGGCGGGGAAGGAAAACAAGCCCGAGCCAGGGGTGCGGAGAGATGCCGCGACGAAGCCGAAGGGCTGGCGAGGGGTGCCGGGGCTGCACAACCAGCCCAGGCATGGTCCCCCCCCGGGTCGGGGGACGCGGGGACACCTTATCTGGTGCAGGCAGGGAGCCACCGCCCCGATGGCAGCCTCTCTCCCCATGGCAACCTCCAATCTCCCCGGCAGCCCTGGCTGGCAGGTCTCCGGCACGCTCCTTTGCTCGCCGAGATAAGGCCGGCCCGGAGAATGTTTGGGATTTTCCTGGCCAGGAGGGCGAGGGGGAGCAGGGCGAGGGGGGGTAACACCGTGCCCCCCTCCCGGGGCGATGCTGCGGGTACACAGCGCTTGAGCGAAAGGTGCTGGGCAGGGATGCATGGGAAGAGGAAGAGCGATGGAGGGAGGGAGGGATGGACAAACGGACAGACCACGTGCCAGTGGGGGCTTGCTGGGCTGCAGGGGTGCCGGCCCCCCCTGTGCGGCACATCCCGGGGGGGCCGTGGGGAGGGTTGCTGCTTCAGCGGGAAGAGGCCAGTTCCCTCCTCCCCACCCCGAGGAAATCCGGATTGGAGTTTTCACAGCCGCCAAAGCCATCAGCGCCCGACACCCGGGCCCGGGGCCAGGCTGCACGAACCCCCTCACCCGGGGGGGCGCGGGCAGGGACCCCCAGCCTTCCTCCCCTCTCTCTCCTCCTCCTCCTCACTGCCTGCCTTGCCCTTGCTGTCGTGCTGGGCATGGGCACCCCGCCGCTCCCACAGCTGCCCCGGCTCCCTGCCAGCGGCAGAGCGGGGGGGACACGGCGGGGTCACAAGTTCCCCGAACAGACGGTTCCCGCCAGCCCTGGGAACGGCGTCCGGTGCTTCCCAGCCCAGCCCTGGCCGCCTTCTCCTCCTCCCGCCGCAAACCCCACACAAACACGGCACGGGAAAGGGGAAACCAAGGCACCGCCGCACACAGGGGCCCCACCGGCAACTCGATCGCAGCGGGGCTGAGCTGGCGGGGAGCACGTGGGTCCCCAACCCGCGTCTCACCGGTGTCCAGTTCCTCCTTTGTCCTGTTTCTCGCCCTTTCCCTCCTCGCCAGAGCATCGCCCGGCGGAGGGGAGCGACCCTTCGGCTATTGACAGCCCATTGCTTCCGTGCCGTTGCACCCTGCCCAGCACAGCCCTGCCAAGGGACGCCTCGGTGGCCTTAAAAGCCACCAGCTGCCAGCGCCTGGCCCCTGGGATTTTTCCATCCCCTCGGCGATGGTGCACCCTGCCCATCTCCCCTCCTGCGGACACAGGGCTGTTCCGTGCCTCAGTTTCCCTGGCTGGGGGGGATAGCAGCAATCCGCCTGCCCCATCCAGGAGCAGCTGGAGATGAAGGGGACATTTCCACCTCCTCCGACTGTGCGGTTCCTCCCATCCAAGGGATCTGGGCCAACCCAGCTGCTCTGCTGGCCCCCAGCCCTGCCAGGAGGCTCTGAGCCCCCCCAACAAGTTTAGAGTGGGGATGTGTGGCACTTGCCCTAAAGCTCCTGGATGGGGGGGGTCCATCCCCGGCCCCCCTGCCCCGATGGCCACGCCGCAGCCCGCTTTGGGCAGCGGTTCACGTGGCACATAATCTGGGATTAAAACGGGATTAGCCTGCTCATCCCGCACGCAGAGGGGCCGGGAGGGACCCACCGGGGGTGTGTGCGGCGGCCGCGTCCCTCTGGGGCTCCCGGCGTGGGTCTGGTGATGCCCCAGGTCCCCGAGGAGCCCCCAGCTCGGCCGGCCCCGGGCACCGCCCCACGGGATACCCTGCATCAAGCACCTTGGGGTGGCGGGTCCCCGCGTACCCCGATGCCGTGCATGGCAGTGGGGGCACCCCCTTAGCAGGACACCGGGCAGTGGGATGTGGCCGGGGGCTCCCCGGGGCCGAGGTGGCAGCTGGTGGCCCAGGTCTTCCCGGGAGAGGCTGGGCTTAGCCCTGCCTGACCACCGGCCCCGCACGCCCACGGCCAGGAGCTGACCCCCCCGGGAGACGGCTCCATCCATGGGCAAGAGCTGGGGGGCCATGCTTTGCACCCCAGTTTTCCTCCCCCCCAGGTATCCCCCCCCAATGCTCCACAGCAGTGGGGCAATGGGAGTTTGGCACCTCGGTGCCTTGCCAGCGGGGCTGGATGGGGCCAGGAGGAGCGGGGGGGTTCCGAAATCCCGTGCCCACGATGAGACCCCGACCGCCACAGCCCCACCACGCTGCACACAGGGAGCATCAAACCCTGTCACAGCCTGCACGCGGGGGGGAGAGGGATGGGGGTGCCCCCCCAGCAACAGCGCTGAGACCCAACAAACTCACTCCACAAGTGGGGCTGGGAATGGCTGGGCTGCTCTGGCCTCCTCCCTTGGGAGACACAGTGCCGATGGCGATGTCCCCAGGGAAGGAGGATGCGGGATGTCCCCACTCCGCTCCAGCCCCGCTGTGGGGGGGTGTCGCGGGGGGGTGTGGGGTGAAGTGGGGTGCTGGGAGCACCGTGCTGCCGTGGAGGGGACGTTGGTGGGAGCCGCGGGAGGAGTACCCCCCTGTCAGCGATGGAGCCCGTGTCCCCGCGTCCCCGCCTCGGGTCACCGCCCTTCCCGTCCCCGCGGCCCCCCAGCAAGGGCAGCTGGCTCTGCCGTGCCGGGCGTGGGGAGGGGGCATGGCCGCAGCCCCCGGAGAAGACGGGGGACAAGATGTGGGGCTGTCCCCGGCCCCCCAGGAGCAGGGGCTACGCGGAGCGAGGGGAGGGGGGGCGGCGGCACTGAAGGGTGACGGAAAGCAAAGAGCGGCCAACACCGACCCCGATGAACCGGCCCTCCCAGACCCCCCCGGCTGCGTGTCCCCCACCCGTGGCCACCTCCTTCCCCTCTCCCCACGGAGCCACGCGGGCACGGCCACTCACCTAGGGACCACCGGGACACCGCATAGCTCCAGCCACGGGGAGCTGGTGGGGGCTCACGACACCCCTGGCCTCCTCCGCTCGCCCGGCCACCGAGTCGCCCCGTGGGCTGCTGGGCCTGCTGCCCTGGCTGCGGCCAAGCCACCGCCGGCGCGCTGCGGCGCGCATCCGAGAGCGTGACAGCCGGGCGCGGGCGTGCGGGTGTGCGAGCCTATCTCCCAGCCCCAGCACCGCGGCTGTGCCGCCCGCCGCACCGATAACCGATGATGGGTGCCGGGTAGGGCGTGCGTGGGTGGGTGGTGGGTGGTGGGTGGGTGGGTGGATGGATGGATGGATGGATGGATGGATGGATGGGTGCGTGGGTGGGTGGGTGCCGCTCGCCTCTCCCCACCTCTGCTGCTGGCTCAGTCTCTTTCCGAACAAGAGGAGAATTAGCCGGCATCATGACGAAGCAGTATTCGCTCCCGCCGCTGCTCGCTCCCGCTCCTACCGCTTCCCCGGCACAAAGAGGGAGGAAAACATAAATAAACCCGGCCTGCCCGGCACCGCCCGGCTGCCAGAAATAACCCGGCCGGTGTTGGGGGTCCCCAGCACCCCCTCCATTCCCCGCTGCAAGCAGGGGATGCAGCTGGGGACGGCATTCCCTGCTCCCCCCGCGCCCCGGCTGGGGTTTTAGCACCCCCGAGCCCCGCAGCGCTGAGCAGGGGTGCTGAGCACCCCGCGGCGCGTGGGCTGGGCTGCGACCTGGTGGGTGAGGATGGCACCCCCCCATCCGGCCTGACACCCCCCCCCAGCCTGGGTGTAGGGGTGCTCCGAGGGCGGCACCCACCCCTGGCTGCCCTGGGAGGGGAGACATCGCAGGAATTTCCATCCGCGGGGCCAACAGAACCCAGCGAGGTGCTGAGCATCTGCTAAAAATCAAGCCCTGACCTCTGCAGAGGCTGCCCTGCCCCTGGACCCTGCCAGGGAGAGCCCAAAGGTGGGCAGCGGGGAGAGCCGCTGCCCCCCACACCCCGAGCCCCCGGTGCCCGGGGGGCTGCGGTGCAGCCCCTGCCCTCGGGCAGAGCCCCCGGGGCTCGCCGTGGGGCTGGCTGGGCGCCCGGGGCTGGGCTGGGGCAGGGCAGGGAGGCTGCGGCCACCCCCGTCCCCCCGGAGCCCCTCGGCACGCGGGCCTGGCCAAGCACCCGGGCGGCCGGCACGGGACCGGTGCGACGGCCGGACCCCCCCGGGGGTGGTGGGGCTGCGTGGGTGCCGCAGCGCTGGGAGCCGGTGTCTATTCCCAGCTCTGTGTGGGAGAGAGCTGCCTGGTGACAGCAGCTCTGTTTCTGGATCCTCTCCCCAGTGCTGTGCTCGATGCTCTTTGCTGCCTCAGTTTCCCTCCTGGCTCAAGCGAGGGCTGCCGGACCCCCTAGATGCATGTCCGAGCGGATGCACGCCCAGGGATGCGTGTCCAGGGGGATGCACGCCCTACGCCCTTTGGTACCCGGGCCAGCATGGCTCGCTGGACCAAGAGCATCACCGCCTCAGCCCCGAGATGCCACCGTGCCCCCACGCTGAAGGGGCTTCGCCAGCCCCAGCCCCACCGGCCGCCCCCCGGGGCCGTGCCCGTGAATAATTGAGGCTGTGGCCGCCTCCCCCGTGCTAACCCAGTTTCTCAAGCATGAAGACAACCGCAGCGGCTGCTCAGCATCGGCCACCTGCGCCTGGGGCCGCTCGGGCGCCTAAACCGGCCACGGCGCCCACCGTGGGCTCAGCCCCCCGCGCCACGAGCCCAGCACCCGGGGGTGCCCGGTGGGAAGGAGGAGTTTGGAAAAGCACCTATCCTGCACCAGCTGGACACCCGGGCACCACGCACTGGCTCTTGCCCCCTCGCGTGCACCCGCCAAAAGCCATGTCCGAACGCGCTCGCCGGAGCCCCCCGTCTGCGCGCTGGCCCCGCAGCGTCACCCCTCATCCCAGCGATGCCCTTCAAAGCCAGACCCGAGACAGGCAGCTGCTGGTCCCCTGCCAGGGGGGCTTGTTGGGGGGCCGGGGCATGGGGGGCAGAGGGAAGCAGGGCCCTACCTTCAAGGGAGCCCATGGCCTGCCGCAGGCAGGTCTGCCTGTCCGCCGGGAGCCATGCCTGCACCGAGCATCCCCTCCCCTGCGCCGCACGGCACGTTGCTACAGCGACCGCCTCCCGCCGCAACCGGCTGGAGCCGAGCGATGGAGGATGTGCAGGAGCATCCTTCGGCCTCGCTGAGCGATGGAGGATGTGCAGGAGCATCCTTCAGCCTCGCCGAGCGATGGAGGATGTCCAGGAGCATCCTTCGGCCTCGCTGAGCCATGGAGGATGTCCAGGAGCATCCTTCGGCCTCGCTGAGCCATGGAGGATGTGCAGGAGCATCGTTCAGCCTCGCCGCCCCGTGCCCTTGGCCTTTCCCTGTGCCCCTCTGCCCGACCCAAAACTGCCCGTGCTGCCCCATTGCAGGGCTGCTGGGTTTGCAGGGGACATCGCCCCGGGGCAGCCCGGTGACAGCAGCCCTGAGAGGGCTGGACTGGATGTGCCTCAGGGGACACCCAGCCCGGGGGGACGCCAGCCCCGGCCACCCCAGTGATGCTCCCAGTCCAGATCATGAGATCCCTCTGTCAGAACTGGGACCCTGTGGGGTGCAAGGACCACGGGGCTGGGGACAGCGGCAGGGCGGGGGGCTGGCACCCAGCACCCCTGCGTGGTCGGGGGTCGTGGCTGTGGGGAGCTGCCCTCGCTGGCTGCGCAGCCCCCCCCCAGCATCCTAAGCCCCCCCGAGAATCCCCAGCCCCCGGGAGAGCAAAGCCTTGGGAAAGGCTGGGCACGCTGCGGCGGGGCGAGACACCCTCCAGTGCACTTTCTGCACAGAGGACATTCCTGTCCCCACCTCCGCCCCCCGCCCCAGGTCTCACCTCAAAAAACAAGAAAGAAGCAGTGTGAGTTGGGTTTTTTTTTTCTCCCCCAGCCATAATTAAAAAGGACTCACCCTTCCGAGCCCTTTCTATCCCGGGAGGTCGAGAAGAAAGAGAGGGGAGGAAGGGGAAAACCCTGAAAGAAAAGAGAGGAAGGGCTTGGGAAGGAGAAGAGAAGGGGGGGAGAAAAAGGGACGGGGAAAAATTAAAGCGGAGATTACACAAAGGGAACTCCTCTACCTTTGAAGCTTTGGCTAAATTGGGGAGGGGGCAGCGGGGGTAGGGAGGGTCCGGACCCAGTCGGCCCCTTTCTCAAAGCCCTCTCCTTTCAAGAATGTCTCGAATTCCTGCGGAAACAAGGAGCCGGGGTTGTGGGGCCGAAGGAAACGGGAGGGGAAAAAAAAAATTACCCCGGCCGCTCGGCTAATTCCTGCCCGCCACACCTGGGCAGGCAGCGCCGGGCGCATTGTTCGGCCGTAATTGCTGGGTGTTGCATTTCTCTTCTGCTTTAAAGCTTCATTTAACTCAAACTGTTATAATTTTCTCCCCACCGCCCCCCCCAGCTGTGCCCCCCTCCCCGCATTATGCTGGCTGGGCTTTGTAGGGGCTGGGTGAGCCCCGGTTAAGGGATTACATCCTCCCCGCGGTCCGGCTGCCACCTCCCAGGGCATTGTCAGAGGGGAAAGCAATTATGGGGAGGGTGGGACGGCACGGGCTGGGGGCACCGAGCTCGGGGCTGGGGGGGACAGCCCCACGGGCGGCCGCCGTGGGGTGGGCAAGCCCGTGGCCCCGTGAGGGGGGGCAGCAGCGGGTACCACACTGGGTACCACACTGAGGGCGATGCCCTGTGGGGGAGCAGCGGGTACCATGCTGGGTACCACACTGAAGCGATGCCCTGTTCCCCAGGATGCAGCCGACACCCCCAGGACACAAACAAGGGGGGCAGAGATGGGGATGGGGACACAGGGAGTCCCCTTCAGCGGTCGCCTTCATCCTCCTGCCACACAGCATCTCTCCCCGAGCATGGGGTGCTCGCACCCTAGGTGGGTGAGGACACCCTGTGCCAAGGGGGAGCTGGGTGCCCCCCGTTCCAGCAGGCACAAAGCCTGTGGCAAAGCCTCGGCACGGGAACGAAAACTCCCCCAGGCCCCATCAGTCTAGACACTTGCTTTTATTTGCCTCGGGGTTTCCTCCTTTACACAAATAAACTCCAAAGTCTAACTGTTTAGGCCTAAAACTGACTCGTAAAGGAAACAGCAGAGCTTGTAAAAACACACAAATAACCCATCAAAACCCAACAAAAATAAACTAAAGGCAGTTTCTCTTTGGCCAGCTGAGCCTGGAGGGGAACCAACGTGTGTCCGCACGCCACCGGCACCCCAGTGCCACCGGGAGAGGGCACAGACCTTCCCCTCCAATAAATAACGCAGAGACCCCATGGCCACGGGGATACAAGTGCTGGCCCCGGGGTCTGCGTGCCCAGGCACCCCCACCTCCCCTCCAGAGCTGCACAGACTGACAGACGGACAGACCGGCACCCCACGCTCCCCATCACCTGGCCGCTCGCAGTGCCCTGCCATCCCTCGCAGGGACGGGCACAGCATCCCACTGACCCCAGGGCCGGGGATGGGCTCTCCATCCCGCTCCGGTGGGGACATCCCGCAGTCTCATGGCTGGTCCCATCCATCCCTGGCACCGAGAGCTGGGTCCGTGCGGGACAGGAACCTGTCCGAGGGTCTTAGCCCTCGGTGGCATGGGGACAAGTCTCCGAGGGGTTGCCAAGGGGAGTGGGCAAAGGTACCGGCTGGTGAACGTGGGTACCAGGGGATGCTCCAGGGATGAAGGGATGCCAGCGTGGGGCTATAGACACCAGTGACCATGCCCGAAGCGTGCGCTCCCCAACCTATTCGCAGTGCCCAAGAGGAGTACAAAAATAGAACATCTTTGGGAAAAGAAGTGGGGAAGGAACAGTGCTGGAGGGTGCCGGGAGAAGGGGCAGAGTCTGGTGAGGCTGAAGGCTGTGAGGATGAGGAGGGCAGGGCCCGGCTCGGGGGTGAGTCCGGGCGTTACGTGCGCGGGCGAGGGGCGCGGGTGCGACGCGTGCGGCGGGTGGGGGAGGACGAGCCGACGAACTCGAACTGCTTCTGCCGCTCGGCGTTGTTGGGGAAGGGCAGCTGCCCACGGTACAGGCGCTTGATGAAGTGGGCTTCCCGCTGGTTCTGGCGGCTGCGGGAGGCTTTGCGGGGCCGGCCCTTGCGGGTGAAGGCCATGTACCAGCCCTCGTAGCGGGCGTTTTGGAAAGCCGTGTAGTTGTTCTCCAGCACGATCTCCGTGAAGATGCAGTCCTTGCTCTTGCCGTTGGGCTGCGGGAGGAGGAGAGGGGCACTTAGTGCCCGCGGGGATGGGGCTGGGGGCTTCGGGATGGGATGCACCAGGTGCTGCCACCCACCCCAGTCCACCCCATCCCTGCCACGTTCACCGTGGCACCGACCCCAGTGCACGGGGACCAGCTCCCTGGGGGCTTCTCCCTGCAGGAGCCAGGCTGATGGAGGAGAAGGGGGACTGGCAGCTTCTGGGGGGCAGGAGGAGCCCCCCCACTGCACCAACACAGCCCCTGTGACTGGGGACAAGGGGACCAGCCTGGCCGAGTATCCCGGCTCCAGCCGCTCAGTGGGATGCCCCGGCTGGGCTCCAGGAGCAGGGACACGTGGAGGGTGAGCACTGGGGGGGGACAGGACTCACTTTCCCGATGAGCTTGCCCCGCTTGCTCATGCAGATGTACTTCTCGCTCTCGGCCCCCTTGATGCGGACGCGGCTCCCGAAGGTGTCCGTCTCCACGATGAGCTTGGCTGCAAGGAGGGGAGCAAGGGGGAAGTGTCCCATGGGGGCTGCAGCACCCCTCCACGAGCTACCCGCACCCAAACTACTCCCGTCCCCTTCTCCCTGCCTCCATCTCGCCCCCCTGGCCCATCAGCGGTGGGGCCAGGAGGACGGCGAGCCCCCATAGCCGGGGCAGGGCAGCCCTTGCCTGGGGATGCTCCCCAGCCATGATGCTAAAGGGCCTTTGTTAAAACCCAGCAGAGTCAAACCGGGCGTTGATGAAGGCTCTGGGGAGAGAAACAGCCCCTTCCTCCCCCCCCTGCCCCGGCACGTCTGCATTGTCGGTGATTCAATGGCTTCTCCAGGGCTAGACCGAGTCCAGCACCCGTCAGGTTAATTATCCTCGTCTCATTGTTTCTCTACAGCACAGCGGTGGCTGCAAAGTTGGGAGCTGACACTGAAACCAATGACCCCGGCGGGTCCTGTGCTCCCGACAGCCCGTGCCTGAGCCGGCGGGGAGAATCCAGGGCAAGACCTGGAAAGGTGGTGAACCAGCCTCATCGGTCACCGGGCTTTGAAAAAGCCTTTCCCAAAGCTTTTAGATGCTGGGGATGCCAGCCTGGCCTTTGTGGGGCTGCGGTGCCCATCACCATGGCATCAGGGCTGGGGCTCCCTGGCAAACCCCGCAGGGAAAGGTGATGCGGCCGGGGTGGGCTCTGCCCCGGGTGGGCTGCCTGCGCTGCCCACCATGTATGGATATTTAAGAGGCTGATGCCGGGAGCAGGTGATTCTCCTCCAGGAAAAGTTGCCTGTCTCACGCCAGGAAGAGATTAGAATGCAAAAGCCCTAAATATAGTGCTTAAAAATGCTTCATGGTATCAGAGAAATGCATGATTTTGGAAGTTTGGAGGTCAGAGCTGGCTGGCTGGGAGCCGTGCTCTCATGGGAGTTATCTGGGGGATTTTGGGGTATAAAACCAGCCAGCTGGGGCAATTAAAACCTCCCCACACCCCCCATTCGCCCTGCAAAACTCCTCTGGGAAGAGGCATTTTCCAGCCCTTACATGAGCACGGCAGTCCTGGGCCACGGATGAACCCCTCTGGGGAGCTGCCGGCCCCTTACCAAACTTGTTGCCGTCCTCGGCGGTGGCGGTGATCCTTTTGCCGTTCACCTGGACGTGCTTGCCGCTGGTCCGGCTGTAGAGCTGGTACTCCCTGATCTGCCGTCGGCTCAGCTGGTCGGTCATGGCACCCTGGTCCCTCACGTACTGGTTAAAATTAGGAGACGGTTGATTCTCCCCCTTTGTTTACAAAGGGAAAAATAAAATCAATTTGTTTTGGACAGCCGACGGCAAGGGGATGGAGCGGGGAGCCCGGCGGGGCGGGAGGGCTGGGGCTGGCCCCGGGGGACACGGAGATCCACCCGCCACCCCGCTCTGCGGGCGAGGGGGAGCTCCCAGCCATCGCCAGCCAAGCTGGTCCCCTTTGAGCAGCGACGAAGGCACCGGCAGATGCTTCGGACACCAGAGCAACTGGCATTGTGGGGAGGGAGAGGCAGAGATGTTGCTTTGCATCCCATGCACGAGGAGGATGCAGGATCTCGCAGGGAAGGGTGCTCTCCTCCAGGCACAGCCAACCGGTCCCTCGGGAACGGGATCGAGCTGCTCCCGGCCATGCCCTGGAGCCAGACGGACACTCAGCAGCTCGGGCAGCACCCTCTGCTCCCAGGCAGGTATCGGTAGGACAGGCTGGGATGCAAGGGATATGCCTGCAAAACACCCACTGGGTCCCTCATGGGTGGTGAAACCCACCTAAAGCCGGGCTGGGTGTCCCAGGAGCAGAGCTGTCCCCTCCCAGTCCACCCCGAGCACACACCAGCCCTGGGAGCGGAGGAATAAAACACCTCATGGACTCCAAGAAGCTCCCCGGGTTATGCTAACGGGGCAGCACAAACACACGAGGGTTATTGTACGGTAAAGGGCAGCTAATTACTGCGGACGAGCTGGGGAGGGGGGGGGATTAGTGCTGGTGGTCACCCCTGTCCCCACGCCAGACTCCAACCAGCGCGTCTCAACAGGCATCTTAAGAGAAGACTTGGTTTCATCCCGGTGCAAGCGGGACGGCGGGGCTCAGGGCAGCACCGCAGCCGGCTGAGCCGCCCAAGGGACAGCGGCCCTGGCTGAGCCGGCCCGAAAACCAGCTCCGAAAGGGCTGCGAGCAGGGGGATGGCTCCGGGAGCTCATCCCATGGGGAGACCCAGGGAGCGTTTGGGGTCTGGCTGCCCAGTTTGGGGTGCGCAGCATCACCCGGGTGCACGGGACCCGCCGCCCCGCATACCCAGTGCTGTGGCATCGCCGGTGTGAAGGCTGGCACGAGGGGACCCAGCCCTGCCCGCTCATGCTGGTGGGGAGCAGCAGGATAGTGGGGGGCACTGCCTGCCCCCCCCGCACCCCACCACTTTTGTGTGTGCCTGGGGACTCATTTCCTGCCAGGATCCACTTTAAAGCCTTTGGGGCTGGCCGAGGAGGTGGGCTGGGGGGGCGGCCCCTCTCCATCAAAGGCAGTTCCCTTCCCCTCTCATTTTCAAAGAAATAAAAGCATTTACCTTGGGAAAAAAAAGAAAAAAGAAAAAAAACAAGGAAGAAAGGTCCCGAGCTCGTATTAAGGCTGCTGGGGCCGGCAGCTACGGGGGTTTTGTTCGGGCTCTGGAGCAGAGGGTGCTGATATGGAACAGTGCATTTTAATAGCCGCTGCCTTTCTAAAGCCCACAAAAAGGGACGGTGCAGCCTGAGAGGGTGGGGGGGGAGAGGGAAGGGGGGTGTCGAACCTCACACCACCCCGCTGGTGGGGGGACCAGAACCTGCTCTGCCCCGTTAACCCCCTCGGCAGCCGGCCTCGGCGTGAGCGAGGGCAGAGTCCGGCCCCGAGAGCTCAAGGCTGATGGATTTGGCACGTCCCTCCCCGGGCAAGGCTGCAAGAAATGTATCGCCTGTCCCGGGAGGGCTTCTCCGCCGACCTTGCCTGGGCTCTCCGGCCCCAGCCAGATGGGAAACCGGAGGGGTCCGGGGAGGTTGTGCCTCCCCATCGCCCATACCCCATTGCCGGCCCGTTACAGCCCCCAAGGCTGGTGCTGATGGGCGCAGTCGGCTCCGGTGGGGACCCATCCCCGCGGGCAACCTTGGCAGCATCATTCCCCTGCCCAGAGCTGGGTACCACCTGGGGTGGACATGCACCGGCCCCCTCGGCCACCAGGAAAGCCCCCCACCAGAGCAAAGGACATCCCCGGAGCAAGCGGTTAGCGCAGCGCATCGCGGGTGCCTTCGCCCAGCCCGGCTCCGCGGTGCGGCCAGATGTGCCGCGGGGTTAGTAAAACACATCCACCTACCTGGGTCTGACAGGAGAACATGAGGAGCTGGAAACATCTGCGGCGGGAGACAAAAGAGAAAGGGAGAGAAACAGGGTGTTTTGTTGGGGGTTAGTTGTTTTCTCTCCCCCCCTCCCCGCGAGGAATAGCCGTGTCTAACGGCACTAAGAATAAACCGCTGATAAACCCGAGTTGCAAAGAATTGCAACAAGCGGCGCGCGGGGCTTACATGGAGAGGTTCTGCAGGCTGATGGGCTGCATGGCGCTGGCCGAAGCCCCCCAGACACCGGCATGAACCGAAGCCACGGGCTCTCTGCAAACCTGCCCTCCCTCACCGCCGGCGCATCCCCGCCGGGGCAGGGAAAGCCAAGGAGCAGCTTCTCCCCTCCTTCCTCGGGCGATCCCCGCGCTCGGGGCAGGCGAGGGAAAAACCGGGTGAAACCCAGGCTGCCGCCGCGCTGGCGAGCCCACGTGCGATGCCAACGTCTCCGGAGCAGCAGCGGCGACGGAGCATGGGGGAGGCAGCCGGGGTCGGGTCCTCTCCTCCTCCTCCGGCCCTGGGGGCTGCGCGTCCTACGCCTTGGGAGCATCCAGATCCATCCTGTCCCCTGCGTCCCCACCCCATCAGCCTCCCGTCCTTGGGCTAGTCCCCGGTTTGCATCTCCCTCCGGCAGCAGCTAGCGGGAGAGGCGGCCGTGGGCAAGGCAGGGCTGCCCACCGTCAAGGGCAGCACCCGCAGCCCCTCGCTCCATCGAGCCGGCAGCACCCTACTGATCCCGGCCTGGTGATGGGAAGGCGGGTGGGCGATGCGCGAAGCGGCAGCCTTTAAAGGTGGGGAGAGCCCGTGCAAAGAGGGGCCGAACCTCTCCTGGGAGGCTGTCGGCTCTGCGGAGGGAAGGAGGATCGGAGCTAGTGGGGGCCGGGGTGGGAGGAGGGAGGCGGGGAGGAGGCTCAGCCGCTCGGGGTGTCCCCATCGCCAGGGTGGCAAAGCCCCCCGCCTCGCCCGGCGGAGGGGAGGATGCCGGGGCACTGCGATGGTACCGGGGTGGGAAAAGCCCCCGCTGCAGGGAGAGCCGTGCCGGGCCTCGGGGAGGGATGCCCTGGCATGGAGGATGCTTTTTGTCACCCTCCTGTCACCAAGGTGCCAGGCAAAGCCCTGGTCTGCGCATCACGCGGAGAAAAGCGCCGCAGCGGTTTTTAACAGGCTGGTTTAGTGTTGGGGGGCTCAGTCACAGCTCCCCCCCTTTCCCTGCCTGCTCCCAGCCCCATCAGGAGGCTGAGCATCCCTCCATGCTCCGTTTGCTCGGCCAGGAAGGTGCTAAGTGCCTTATAAATACCCCAGCAGGGAGCTGGGGTAATGCCCCGGGGGGTAAAACACCCCTGAGGGGTGTCCCAGAGGGGACAGCACACAGGATTAGGGCGTTAGTACAGAAACCACTTGTCTCCATGCTTGTGCCTCAGTTTCCCCATCAGTGCAAGGGGCATCAGACCCCATGGGAAAGGCATGGGGTACCTGCACCCCCGTCTGCGGGAGGGTGGGGGGCCTGATTCAGTGCTAACGACCTAAATCAGATCTCCCCTGATGCCCTCTCACCTCCTGGGCCAGGAATTCAGCCCGAAACACAGTTTGCAGCCCCCAAGAACCACAAGCCTGGCATCCCCCAGCCCCAGGGTCCCTCTCGGGACCTACAAAGACACCCCCCACCCCTCCCCGGGGCTCAGCACCCCTCGGGGGCCGCAGGGCCAGGCTGTGCCTCGGCCCCTCCAGCTGCAGGGGATGATTGATGGCCATGGAGCCGTCATCACTCCTGGCATGTCCCCCCCTGGTTTGGGGCAGAGGGTCCCAGGGAGCCGTCAACGCATCGGCGGGGGGGCCGGCTTGTGCAAGCAGCCCCTGTGGGGCGAGGAAAGGCTGGAGGGACAGGACTGCCTGTCAAAGCCTTCTGCGGGTGGCCCTCGCAGGAGAGAGCCTCTGGGGACCGTGCCCTGTGAGGGCACCCCCTGACCCCCCCCATCCCCAGCTGGCAGATCCCCCCAGCCCCATCCTTGCATCCCAAACGGAGCACCCTGCTCTCCGCAGATGGGGAGCGACCTGGCCCCAGGTCCCCCCCCCAGCCCCCGGGGGCTCAGCCCTCCTGCCCCACACCTGGAGCAGACTAAAGCCTGCCTTTGTGGCGGGCTCGGCTCCCCTCTCGGAGCCAATCTGGGACACAGCAGTCCCCCGCGCGCTCCCGAGGGGCACCGGACCCTCCACAAATACCTGCTGCCTCCAGACCAAGGCCAGGTCAATGGGTTATAATCATCTCCCCGCTGCTCCGTAATCCCCCTTTGTCTCCCATTCACAAGCAACACTTGTTACCCTGCGTGGGACAGCGGGGAGGGGGGCTGCCGCCGGCCCCCCCAGCCCGAGGGGAAGGATGCTGCCAAGGTAGGCAGCAGGCCAGCGGGCACAAGGCTCCTCGCAGCCCTGGGGGGAGGCAGGATGGAGGGTGATCCCGCACCCCCCAACCCCTCCATCCCCAGCACGGAGAGCCAGGAGTGCAAAATATCCTTTATTGGGGAAGGACAACACCAAACCAGCAGCTTTCCAGGCTCTTCCGCACCTGGAAGAGAAGGAGAAAGGGTCTTGCACGCAGGCATCCCGGGCTGACCCTGCTTTGGGGCCAGGTCCTCCCCAGCCACGAGATGGGGGGCATGCACGGGCCCCCTCCCAGCCCCATAGGGACCCTTGCACCCAGCTACCCCATCCCGCTGCCCCGTACCTGGCCGGGCTCCACCGCAGCTCCTGCTATTTCTTCACCACCGCCTTCCTGCCCCGGCCGGCTCCTCGCCCCTGCGGGGACGGGGCCGTGGCTGAGCGCGGGGAGCCCCCAGCCCAGGGAGCCCCCCCAGCCCAGGGACAGCCTGGCCCTGTGTTTCTCTCCCATTTGTGGGTTCAGCAGCCGATTAGCATCGCACATCGGCCCCTTTCCCGCCCCAAGGGCTCCTCGTCCTGATCAACGAGTGCTAACCCACATGCCTGGCTGCAACCGGGTAAGTGGGAGATGCAGAGGGATGCTCTGGCTGGCTCCTACCTTGCTGGGAAGGGGATCCTCGGGCGAGACGTTGTCCCTGCTTGGGAGAGAAGGGAGGGGCTGGGATTAGGGGTGCAGGGTCCCGGCAGAGTGGGGGATCCCCTGCTCCGGGGCAGGGTTGGTGGATGCAATTCCCTCCGTCATACTCACAGCTCGTCCTCCTTCTCCAGCCTCCTCTTCTAGGGGGGAGAGAGGAAGATGTAGACGGCAGGGCCAGGCACGCGCAGGCGGGATGGGGACTCGCTACGCAGCCTGTGACTCTTCCTCCCCGAGGGATGAAGATCGTGGCTCACCCCCATTCCAGAGAGGGGTTTGGGGGGAGCGGGGAGCAGCCCATCCCGGGATCAGGGCATGGGAAAGCTCCCAGCAGAGGAGGCTGCACCTCCAGCCCCCCACCCCGTGGCACAGGGACCCCTCCCACACCGCATCCCCAGCCAAGGGGGTGCTTACCTTGGCAGTGCTGCCCTTCTTGGCAGCTTGGCCCTTGGGGGGCTTCTCGGGGGACTCCTCTGCTAGCCCCTCTTCCTCAGCATCCTCCTCTTCCTCTTCTTCCTCCTCATCCCAGGACAGGTTGGGCATCACTGCGGGAGATATATCAGACTGGGTATTAGGAGAAATTCTTCACTGAGAGAGCGGTGAAGCACTGGCAGAGGCTGCCCAGGGAGGTGGTGGAGTCACCATCACTGGAGGTGTTCAAGGACCGTGTGGACGTGGCACTGTGGGACATGGTTTAGTGGCCATGGTGGGGTTGGGGTGGTGGTTGGGCTGGATGATCTTACAGGGCTTTTCCAACCTTAACAATTCCGTGATTCTGTGAGAGGCCGGCTGAGCCCCCACTCCCAGGGAGGGGTCACGGGGTGGTGGTACCCCAGTACTTACTGGAGACGTGCTGCCCACTGATATAGACGGGGCCGGAGCCGGCTCTCAGGCGGAAGGTAACCGGAGGCGTCAGCTCCACTCCCACCAGAGTGGCCTGGAAGAGAGGAGGGTGGCAGCACCCACCGGCAGCAGCCCCCTCCCCGGGGCAGCCCCAGGCACTCACCATGGGCAGCACAGAGGGCTTCAGCGTGGCGAGGGGCACCGGGGCGCGAGCATCGCCCTCCTCGGCCGGCACGATCTCCACCACGTGGAACTCATCCCGCGCCATCTCCCCCAGGCAGATCTTTAGGGAGTGAGAAGAGCATCGCCCCGTGAGCCCCATGGCATCCGGGCACCCCTCGCCCGGGACACCCGGGGGTTTGGGGGGGACTGGGACCACCTACCGTCCGCAGGGCCAGCTGCTGCTCGCACTGCCACTCCTCCGGCACCTGGAAGGTGTAGGAGTCCCGCTCGCCGCTCAGCTCACACCCTGCGGACAGGCGGGCGTCAGAGCGGGGTGCTCCAGGCTGGGGGGGGGACAGGGGAGGCGGGGAGCAGCCCCCAGCCCCACGGGGATGCTGCTGGGGGGACCCTGTGCCTTACCCCAGATCAGGGACACGGGCTTCTCGGATTTGCTGTCGATGTCAATGCTGTCCGTGAGGGACATGGCTCCGGGATCCCTCGGCCTGGGGGGAGCACACAGCACTACTCTGCAGGGCTCCCCCCGGGAGGGCTTTCCCCAGAGCCCCCCCCCCAGGCTGTGAGACCCCCCTGCCCCACCCAGAGGCTCAGGGCCAGGTCACCCCTTGTGCTCCCCCAACATCCCATCCCCAAAAGCGATGCAGCCAGTTACTAACGCTGCATTAAAAAACTCACCCCCAGACACTCAATTTAATTATCAGCCCCCAAACAGACCACCAGCCCCCCCTGCCCAAGTGGCTTATAGAGGCAGAGGGGCCCCCACCCACCCAATCAGCACCCCACCCACTCAGCACCCCACCCACCCACTCAGCACCCTGACCCCTTCCATCTTGAACAGCACCAGCCCCTCAGGGGCAATTAGACCCCCCAGGTGTGTGACCCCCAGCCCGCAGCCCTGCCCTGCCGCACGGCTGACAAGCAGAGGAGCCCCTCCATCCCACCCTGGGAGGTGGGTGTCCCCTGGTGACCCCCCTGTGTCCCCTGGTGACCCCCGTGTCCCCTGGTGACCCCCCGGTCCCACAGCACCCTGGTGCTGTGGCTCTGGGCGGGGGGACCCACCACCCCAAAAGCTGCAGCAGGAGAAGCATCAGCCTCGTACCCCGAGTGTCCCCAGCGAGTCCCAGCCGGCAGCGGGGGGGTGGTGAGGGGACCGAGGGGGCCCGGTGTCCCCCCACTGCCGCAGCCCTCTGGGAACGGGCTGCTGGGGGCACAGCCCCACCTCGGGGGTCCGCGGTGCCAGCCCCCGGCACTGCCGCCTGCCCCACCGGGCAGCCGGGAGCTCCGCGGTGCCAAGGGGCTCAGCCAGAGCAGGGACCCAGCCGGCTGCAGCGCTGGGGTCCTGCCGGGTGCCACCTTGGCGTGCCACGGGCCACCGTGACCTGCCACGTGCCACTCTGGCGTGCCACGGGTCACTGTGCCTTGCCATGTGCCACCTTGGCGTGCCACAGGTCACTGTGCCCTGCCATGTGCCACCTTGGCATGCCATGGGTCACCGTGCCCTGCTGCGTGCCACCTTGGTGTGCCACGGGCCACCGTGCCCTGCCACGTGCCACCTTGGCATGCCATGTGCCACCTCGGCATGCCATGTGCCACCTTGGCGTGCCATGTGCCACCATGCCCTGATGTGTGCCACCTTGGCATGCCATGTGCCACCATGCCCTGATGTGTGCCACCTTGGTGTGCCATGTGCCACTGTGCGCTGCCATGTGCCACCTTGGCGTGCCATGTGCCACCTTGGCGTGCCATGTGCCACCATGCCCTGATGTGTGCCACCTTGGCGTGCCATGTGCCACTGTGCGCTGCCATGTGCCACCTTGGCATGCCATGTGCCACCATGCCCTGATGTGTGCCACCTTGGCGTGCCATGTGCCACTGTGCACTGCCATGTGCCACCTTGGCATGCCATGTGCCACCATGCCCTGATGTGTGCCACCTTGGTGTGCCATGTGCCACTGTGCGCTGCCATGTGCCACCTTGGCGTGCCATGTGCCACCTTGGCATGCCATGTGCCACCTTGGCGTGCCATGTGCCACCATGCCCTGATGTGTGCCACCTTGGCGTGCCATGTGCCACTGTGCGCTGCCATGTGCCACCTTGGCATGCCATGTGCCACCATGCCCTGATGTGTGCCACCTTGGCGTGCCATGTGCCACTGTGCACTGCCATGTGCCACCTTGGCATGCCATGTGCCACCATGCCCTGATGTGTGCCACCTTGCTGTGCCACGGGCCACCGTGACCTGCCACGTGCCACTTTGGCGTGCCACGGGTCACTGTGCCTTGCCATGTGCCACCTTGGCGTGCCACAGGTCACTGTGCCCTGCCATGTGCCACCTTGGCATGCCATGGGTCACCGTGCCCTGCTGCGTGCCACCTTGGTGTGCCACGGGCCACCGTGCCCTGCCACGTGCCACCTTGGCATGCCATGTGCCACCATGCCCTGATATGTGCCACCTTGGCGTGCCATGTGCCACTGTGCGCTGCCATGTGCCACCTTGGCATGCCATGTGCCACCATGCCCTGATGTGTGCCACCTTGCTGTGCCATGGGCCACCGTGTCCTGCCATGTGCCACCTTGACATGCCACGGGTCACCTTGGCATGCCACGGGCCACCATGCACTGCCATGTGCCACCTTGGCGTGCCATGTGCCACCATGCCCTGATGTGTGCCACCTTGCTGTGCCACGGGCCACCCTGCCCCGCCACCTGCCCCCTCGCACTGACGCTCCTGCCACCGCCCCCCGTCTCCTGCCGCGCGCCACTTCGCTGCTCCGTGTCCCCCCCGTCCCCCGGGGGCGCAGGCGCGCGTGGGCGGGGCCGCGGCGCCGCTTCCGGCAGCGCTGGCGATGGCGATGGCGATGGCGGCGGGGCTGGTGGGGCCGGGGGGGGCGGCGGGGCGGGGGGCGCGGGGCCGGGGTCGCCCCGCCGGTCCCTCAGCAGCTTCTCCCCCGCGCAGGGACCCGGCGAGGCCGCCGCGGCCGCTCACGCCCTGTCGCTGCCGGCCGAGGCCTTCGGCAACGACGTGAGTACGGGGGGGGGGGGGGCGGGCCCGGGAGGGGGTCCCAGCCCAGGAGGGTCCCAGTCCTGGGGGGGGTCCCAGCCTTGGGGGTCCCAGTCCAGGAGGGTCCCAGTCCTGGGGGGGGGGTCCCAGCCTTGGGGGTCCCAGCCCAGGGGGGGGTGTCCCAATCCTGGGGGGGGTCCCAGCCTTGGGGGTCCCAGCCCAGGAGGGTCCCAGTCGTGTGGGGGGGTCCCAGCCTTGGGGGTCCCAGCCCAGCAGGGTCCCAGTCCTGGGGGGGGGGTGTCCCCAGTACTGGGGAGGTCCCAGCCTTGGGGGTCCCAGTCTTTGGGAGGGTCCCAGTCCAGGAGGGTCCCAGTCCTGGGGGGGGTCCCAGCCTTGGGAGTCCCAGTCCAGGAGGGTCCCAGCCCCCGGGGGGGGGGGTCCCAGCCCAGGACGGTCCCAGCCCCCGGGGGGGTCCCAGTCCAGGAGGGTCCCAGTCCAGGAGGGGTCCCAGTCCTGGGGGATCCCAGTACCGGGGGGGGTGGTCCCAGCCCAGGGGAGGGGCCCTAGCCCAGGGGGGTTCCCTGTACTGAGGTGGTCTCAGCCCCAGGAAGAAGGGTCCCAGTCCTGGGGGGTCCCCAGCGCCGAGGGGGTGCCAGCCCCCAGAGGGGGTTCCCGCACGGCTGGGGTGCTTTGGGGTTTGCAGGTCCGTAGCATCACCCATGAGCCCCCACCATGGCAGTGCCGGGGGGTCTGTCTGGCCACAGACCCCCACACCATCACCCATAAGCCGTCCCCACTTGCCCCCCATTCCCTGGCCCCCACTCGCTTCCCCCATGCACCCCCTAAGGGGAAGAGAGGACCCCCCCCCGGAGGCACAGCCCTGCCTGACCCCACTCCTGCCTCCGCAGCCCCGTGTGGAGCTGGCCTGGGCCATGAAGGCACACCAGCACGCCCAGGTCTACTTCAACGTAAGTCCCGGGGGGGCTCAAGGTGGTGGTGGGGCTTCTGGGGGGGGTCGTGGTTAATTCTTTAGTCTTCCTGGGTAGCTCATCTCCTCCGTCGACCCCAAGTTTCTGAACCTCACCAAAGTTGATGACCAGATCTACGGGGACTTCAGGAAAACCTTCAGGGATCTTAAAATTGATGTGCTCGACCCAGAGGAGCTGAAATCGGAACCTGCCAAGGAGGTAGGTGGGGAGCAGGGGGGGTACACGTGAGTTTCCCCCCCCTTCTCCCCGGGTTCCAGGGGTGCCGACGCTTCTCTCCCCAGAAATGGCGCCCGTTCTGCCTGCGGTTCGAGGGGGTGGTGGAGGACTTCAACTACGGCACGCTGCTCCGCCTGGACTGCCGCAAAGACTACACTGAGGAGAACACCATCTTCGGTGAGCGAGGGCCGGCATGGCACGGCGCGGCTGGGCTCGGAGAGCCGCAGCGCAGGCTGGAGCCAGCGCCGTCCCTGCTAGAGAAGGGGTGCACGGGGCTACGGGAAGGCTGAACGCATGGATCTGCCCTTTTTAAGTTTTTCTTCTCCCTTCTTTCAGCCACCAGAATCCAGTTTTTCGCCATCGAAATCGCACGGAACAGAGAGGGCTGTAACAGTGCGGTCTACAGCAGCGCCAGGGAGCCGGCGGCTGCCACGGCAGAGGAACCAGCGTCGGGGTGAGGATGGGACGAGTTCACCCGGTGCCGAGCTGAGGCTGAAGGCCCCCTGCCCAGGCAGGGGGAGGCTCGGGGAGAGCAGGGCTGTACCTGCCTTCCTCCAAGTTCAGACTCCATTTGCAGACTGTAAATAAATGTTTTAAACCAAGTAATTCCTCGTGCTGCGGGTGTTGAAGGGGTTGTACCCTCGAACAGACCAAAGCTGCTGAATCCACTTTGATTTTGGCTAGACCTTTGCCTGCACCACTCGAGGCCCCTGTGACAGAGTACCATCTACCCACGCAAGTCAAATACGCTTTTTTAAACTCGCTTTATTTGGAAAACTCACCCCTCCCCAGCAGGCAGGGGCCAGCTCCTGCCCGCAGCGCGCGCAGGGGAGAGCTCGGGGCGCAGGCGATGGCCAGGCAGAGACGGCTCAGTAGAAACCATTGAAGTTTTATTTGCAGTCACAATGCTTACACTGTATGCAGCAAACACCCTTACAAGTCAACCAGCAATCTGCTCACGCGAAAAAGGACCCAACACACAATCGCCAGAGGAAAGAAAACAAAAAAAAAAAAAGGAAAATAAAATTAAGAGTAGGGGGTGTCTGGGAAGAGAAACTGAAGCCCTAAGGACTGAGTGTCTGTGGGTAGAGCTGAGCAAGGGGATGCACACGACTAGCAGCAACAATAGTGGAAAAAGTACAAGGCAAACAGGTTCCCTCCCCCATCAGCTTTCCTCCGTAAGTCAATTTTATATCCAAAACATTTATTATGGTGACTTAGAAAAAAAATGGAATCGTTTTCAAGGGGGTGTTAAATACTTCATGCTAGGCAAACCTTGTTATTAAGAACCCTCCGAGGTGGCAGGTTGGCTGCAGTGGCCCTGGGTCCGAGCACAGGCGTGTGCTGCCGCCGCAGCCAGCTCCCCGAGAGTGTGGCAAGCTCGCCCCAGCACCCCACGCGCACTACCTGCTCAACTGAGATGGTGTGGGGGAAAAAAAAAAAATAAGAAAAGGAGAAGGGAGAGCGAGGAGAGTGCCGCTGGGCAGGTGCCCGGTGCGGCATGGGTCCGGAGGCGGGGAGGCGAGGGCCCTGCCAGAAGCGGGTTGAGGAGGGGGACAGCGCCTACTGCTACACCGGGGGGGGGACGGGGGGACACCCACGAGCAAGCACGAATGAAAGATCAGGCGGCATGGCTTAGAGTTCCTAATAACAAGGGCAAGACGGTAACAGGAAGTTGTGATTTCAAGGGGCTTAATAAGAAAAAATATACATTTGGAATTTTACAATGCTTTTTTTTTTTTGTTGAATTTTTTTTTTTTTTGCTTCTCTCTACGCTTGTCACTAAATATATCTCTGCACTTTCACACAGCCACCCCTCGCCCAGTAAAGCTTCAGGCCTGCAGGACACGCTTTCCTCACTCGCATACACAACCCTCACGCCAGCACCGGTGCACCAGGACTCTGTAAAAATTTCAATCACACTATTTTTTTTTTCTTTTTTCTTTTAAACTGAGTCAATATAAACCTTGTTCAAAATGTTATGAAAAAATGTACATGTTTATACAAGGCAGGCTGCAGCAGAGCGCTGGCGTTCCACGCAGACATTCGGGTAGGGAGACGCTGGATTCTTGCACCTGGCTTATGCCCTTCCACCCCCTCCCACGGAAACAGAAGCACCCTGCCCCGGTGAGCTCAACAACCCCTCCTGTTCCCTCCTCCCTCGGGACGTGGAGTACGGCCCAAAGCGAGCGCCGCAATCCAGCCCTGGGGAAGAGCAGGGATTAGAAACGCCCTCTTTTCTTTCCATCGGAAACGGTAACCCCTCTGGGCCAGGCCAAAGAGATGCTGCTCTGTACAGGTGGAGTTGGGAGACGTCAGCTCATCATGTCGTTGCTGTTCACGCCGTAGGTGGAGTTCTTCATGGAGTCGTTCACCTCTCGCCTGAACGCCGACAGGTTTTGGGTAAACCTGAGGAAAAGGCAGAGCAGCGTGTTAGAGCAGGAGGCCGTCCCTTCCTCCTGTGTTTTGCTCTCCACAGGGACCACGGACTCTCGAGGCTGTGCTTCTGCATTAAGCTGTGGGCTCGGCACGCCTCGGGGTGGGCTCAGCACCCCTCGGGACGGGCTCGGCCCCTCAAACGGGTCTCTGGCCCATACTGACCTGTCCCTGTTCTTGGTTAGGAGGTTGCGTTCGATGCCTTCCATGAGGTTCTCAAAGCAGAGGTGCATTGCCTGCTGTTTCTCTGGAGGCTGGCTGTTCACTATACTGTTCCTCAAGTCAGAGAAATACTGGGGGAGATAAGAGAAGGATGGCTTAATTTTCAGAGAAACAGCCACCTTGGGTTTGGGACAGAGCATGCATAACAGGCTCTCAGGAAGAGGGAGGAAACGCGTTACAGCTCTTCAAGTGACTTCTAGTGCCCTTATAAATGAAGGTTAATGGGATTCATTAGCGCCAAGGCTGCTGCCAGGGAGGGCTGGACACCCTTCCCTCAACACAGTCCCTTCTCCCTCCAGTCCTGACTTCCCAACCACCTGCTCTGACACCGTTCTGCTCCCTTCAGCCCGAAGGCTCCAGCGTCATTGAAGCCCAGGCAGCTCCTCCAGCTGCGATGGGAGGGCGGGATGTTTACCTTTTCATTGAGCAGTATCAAGCCGAGCAGAGGCCGAGACATTGACCACTGGTTCCTGCAGTCCTCAAAGATGATGATGTTCAGCACTGTCGACAGCATCTAGAAGAGGGAGAGTGAGGTTTAAAACCAGACCTTCCATCTCAGCTCTCTCCTCACCACCGTGCAGAATCAGGAGCAACAATTCACCTTTGATGTTTCCAGTGCTGGAGCCTCAATGCTACAGAGCTCTCAACATCATGGGACAAGAGGAGGACCTGGAGCCCCCATGAACTGGTGGAGAACTTCATTGAAGGCACACGGAAGAGGTGCTGAAAGCTGTTAGGATATTTATTCCTGACACACTCCACCCTGCCCCAAGGCAGCCAGGGGAAAGATTGTCTCATCTTCATGTAAACAAGGTAATAGCAAGTGCTTAAATGCGTTCCCTTCCACAGCCTCCTTAGGCTAAAGCAGGTATCTAACCTAGCTGGTTCGGAAGGTGCAGTTTCTCTTTCTATCCTCAGAAAACACAGCTTCTAGCCCCCAAAAAGCCTGCTTTTCTTTCCATTTGATCTATCAGCAAGGGTGGAACAGTATTCCCTGCTTTCACGTGGGAGTCACACTGACACGCACCAGCAAGTGAGGTTGAATAATGCCGTCAGAAATGCACTGAGCACTGCTGTTCAAAGCAGTACAGCCAGGCGAGAGGCACAGAAAAGTATATTTTGCTATAAGGTATGTTCCAATGCAGGGCCCTCTGGAGCACCAAAACCTCTGTAAGCAGCATCATCTGTCATTAAGTGACACAGAGGTACCTAAACTACACGGTACGTGTAGGTATATGCTGAGCTAACCCTGATCTAGGCAAGGAAAATGTCTCGGCTCTCTATTGATCCTCTGCCACTGCACAGGCTCCTGACCCAGAGAGAAGACAAATCCCAGCAAGCTCCGTGTCTATCAGAGGCGTTGCGGATGAGCTACCAACATGTAAAAAAACCTCGATTATCAAATTCACCCCGCAGAGGCCGTTTCTGAAGGCAGGCATGAATAGTGCCAAGGCAGCAGGTGCTCCAACAGGCAGCAAACCCAACTTCCACGTGGTCCCGTACGCTGAAGTCTACGCAGAGCCTTGTTAAGCACGTGGACCGCACGGTGCCTGCTCTGCTGTGAGTGCACATGTACCACTGAATTGTTCCAGGGATTTAAACAAACCCTGATTTTTTTAAAGCAGCAGAAGAGCGCATGCTCTCTGGTTGAAGGTACGTTTCCTGGCTCCATTTCTGTGAACTGCCAGCATGACCCATAACTTATTTCTCTTAATAAAAAAAAAAAAAAGACAAAAGCTCATTTTTGGCTACTTTTTTTCACATCTGAAATGCAAAAATGGTACTCCTTGCACAGGGAGAAGCATGGCCCTGAAGCATGGCTTTGAATCAGACCTACTGTATGATGAATATGTAGGAGAGATGCAATACTAGCAAAAAAATCCTTTTTCGCCCGGAAAAGCCTGGGGCTCTAGAGCAGGGAGCATGCTGCCCCCGTATTACATCACGCTAAGAGAATTCAGGGCTCATCGAGGAGTTTACCGTGCCATGCCACAACAAGGCCCCACGCCTTCTGTCTTTACCTGCTGAATCATCTCTGGGTGCTGCTGCATAATGTGCAGGAACCGGTCGCTCTCCTGGGTCAGAGGTGTGGTCCTCTTCTTGGTGCTGCGAGACAACTGCTTGAAGAGATAGGTGACAATGTGGTCCAAACAGGAGCAGCAGCCTGTGCAAACCATGGTGTCTGCAAGAAGAGGAAAGGGGGAGAATATTGGGGTACTGCCAGCATTTCCCTTGCTCCGATGCAGCTGGGCAGGCTCCCAGGGAAACACCACCATTTACCTGGGTCCTTTTAGGGACTCTGCAAGCAAGAACCACCTAACCCTAACTGGGTCAGCAACCTCCTCCCTGAGACATACACTAGCTCTCATGTTCCAGCTTTAGCAGAGGTGAAACTCCACCCGTTCACAAGGTATGTCTTAACTTATCTGTTAGCCTGAAATACCACGCATTCAAAGCAAACAAAAATCTTTCCCCACTTCCAAATCAAAGGCCCAACAGCACAACAGAGAACAGAGGTAGTTACCTAGTGCAGTGAGGCCTTCTGAAATGGAAGAGAGAATATACATGATTACATGAGGCTCCAGACTGGCTATAAAGTTCATGTGGTCCTGGGTAAGAACTTCCAGCAAGGAATAGTATGACTGGCTGAGCTTGGGATAATCCTGCAGAGAAAGGAAGAGAGAAAGACTTTTAAGGCCTCATGGCTAGCCTGTAACCATCAGTTAAGGCTTTCTTGCTAAACCCAACCCATTCATTAATCACCTGAAAACTGCTTACAGAATCTCCTGGAAAGAGAACAAACGAACCCCTCTCACAGCATAATGTACACGCCAACATTATTTTCCCCCCTTCTCGCCCACCAAAAGCCTTCCAAACAGGCTCCAGCAACAATGGCCCAGCAGGTTCCCAACACTGTTATATCAAACCATCTTTCCCCGCTGCTTCGCTCTTTTTCAAATGGGGAGTGTTAGCTGACTAATGCCAGTGCTGGAGATGCAGAGATAGGAATGGCTCTCCAGGTGTCCATGCAGAGTGCCAGATCGCATAAAAATCAACATGCGCAGCGCTGGGCTCAGCAGCCTGCACTGCAGTCAGTGCCACAGACCCCTCAGCAGCCCCCAGACCTGGGGGGGGACTCTGCTGGGAGTCCTGCAAAGCAGCTCAAGACTTGCATTTGAGCTGCATGTCTCACAAGCAATGGTTTGGCCACTGGTATATTAAATCAAGAACGTGCTGAACGCAGTCACAGAGATGGCAACAAATTCTTTCAGGTCCTGTTATGGTAGTAAGACAGATAAGACTTGGGAGGAATATATGCTGCCCTCTCTCCTCGGTATTTTGCCAAGTAGGATTCTGCTGATAGGGTCTCAGAGCTCTGCCACAAAATGGATTTCTGTATATGAGGTCTGGATAGGAGCAAGGCTTTGTAGGTGGATGTCTTCAGCAAGCAGGTTGCACTGTAACTGCTGATGCATCGAGATCTCTGCCCACAGGCAATACAGGGAAGAACAATCCTTCACTCGCAGGAAGTGTTTTTCAGGTAGAGGAGCAATTATTTTGGTAATTGCTCTGCTGAGACTCGGAGCGTACCCCACTGGAGAGCTGAGCAGCGGGGCTACCCAGCAGGTTCTTGGGTGGTGGGGTAACAGCTTTCACACAGGACCTGCCGCCACACATTCCAGGAGCTGTAATTTCCTGCTGGCCTGTGCCTATAGCTGGGGCTCCAGGAAGTGGCACAAGTTCACTTGTCTCTGTGATTAAAGTATTCCTTTACTGTATAATCTTCCAACCCTGTCTTCCCTAGCCACGTGTTTATACTGCTAATCACAGGTGTCAGCTTACCAGAAGGTCACTGTGAGGGATGGAAAGCAGAAGCTTGATAAAAGTTTGCAAGGCATTGTCCAGTGCATCATCCCCGTAGAGTCGGAAGACCCCAAAGTTGACGTAGCTCCCGCTCAGTGCAGCCTTCAGCATAGAGAAGCAGATGGAAATCCCCTTCAGCTTCAAGGCATAGACTTGATCCTTTGGGACCTCCCCAAGTGTTAGGATACGATTTCCTGCATGAGCACAGAAGTAGACTCAGTATTTCAGCAACCACATCCAAACCCTTTCTCCCCCAGGGTGCAGGAAAAGGAGAAGTAGAGCCATAAGGAGTGACTGAGAAGTCAGCCACAAGCACCAAAGCCTTATTCCCCAGCTGCAGGTTAAGGAACCTGTTATAAGGTAAAAGCATGGCTCTAACTAGGAAACACAGGAGAACACAGCTGCATGTAATTTTGCTGTGGGAGCAGGACAGCATAAGGACAAGATCACTCTCCACTCGCTTCACAGGTTTGCCCATGTCACCTTGCACACTCACAAGAGGCTCAGCTGGGCTCCTGCTCCTTGCTGTCATTTTCTTCCTCATTTGCATGGCAAACACCCTGTCCCTTCTGCTTGCCTGCCTACCCAGCGCTTCAAGCAGAATCATCTCTCTGTATCTAAGCATGCATTCAGCAAGCAATTTGGCACCGCCTCCCAGCCCGGGCTCGCTCTCTGAGCTGGCAAGTGCCCCAGCCCTCACTCCCTAAGCAAGCGGAGGAGTCAAGGGCAGACCGAGGCTGCCCAGATCCCACCTGCTGAGTACTCACCATACGTAGTTATCATTTTACTCGTTTCTCGGAAGAGCAGGATGCCATTCGGTGAAGACACATCAAACTGCAGCCGTTGGGATCTAACAAAAAGACAGGGAGTAAATCGGAGCACAAACATACCTGGGAGTAAAACCAAAGCTAACGCTCCAGCACCACCACGCGCTGCTGTCTACTGGGGCACCCTCTTCCCAGGGCTGCTCCCCAGAGTTCAACAAAACGCCCTGGTCTGGTGGAAAATACTGCTGTTCATTACCAAAGCCAGACAGGACACAGCCACTTAGGGACAGATGAGCTCTGCTGTCACAGAAGAAAGGGCCTGTATTTCAGAGACGTCAGGAATATTACAAGATCGAGGCTGGAAAGCCTGTCTTGGCAATAGTCACTAGGCTACTGTACACAAACACAGCGAACATCTTGGAAGCAGCATTGTAGGGCAGGCTGACTAGCGCCTATTCATAACACGACCAAGAATTCAGAGCTTGGCATTTTTTTCCCCCTACAGTGAATAGATCTTACAATTGAAGAGCAGCAAGTTGTCCAGTTCACCTCTGAAATAAATGAGTGGACATATTCCAGTAAGGATTGTCCTACTGCAAAGACGCCACTCAGATGTGGCAAACAGTCTGACAGTACGAAGAGTCAACTCTCAAATGACTGTGCCTGAACCTTGTGTCCCTTTCACTCGGCTGTAACAACGGTCCCTTCCTATAGGATTGTGTTCCTCTGGCTGCAGGCCAGAGCAACATCTTGGCAACCTTCCACTGCCAGATTAGACAGCTTCTGAATTATCTGAACAGAATCAGAGGTACCTCTCTGCTGGCAAAAAGAGCTGATGCTCTAAAGCAAAAGCAGTCATCTGGCTGCTAGATAGAACAATGCTCATTTTAAACACAAGTTTTAAAAATTAACATGAGGTGCCGGCCTCCATCTTATAGTGCTGTCCTTGGAAGCAGACGCTGAACAAATTCAGTGTTTATTGATCATGTCTCTTGGTCTGACTGAGTCATGACACGACTGATATCCGAACTGTTAGATTTTCTTTCCCTGCTGAAACAATGCCAGTTCTCCTCTGTCCCCTTAGCAGCTTTTATAGCATAAATAGATTAAAGTAGAAAGTAACACAACTGGGCACCAACACCCACACAAAGGCTGAAGCAGCAGACAGACACAAATCCCTGCCAGCTTTCAGATGCTGGAGGCTCATACCTATTATGTACCAACTCAGCCATCAGTTTGAGGACAGGTGTAGTGCAGGCTGGGTCATGGTACCAGAGTTCAATTGCCCGCTGTAGGATGGGCATGTAGGATGGGTAGCTGCAAGGTGAAAGCTAAGGAACTTTGTGGTTTTGCATGAAGAAAAAAGGTCACAACTTCTATCAAAAGGCGTATTTTGTGTACTGCGCCCAAACCTTGCAAAGGAGCTTAACTTAACAAGGTTAAACAGAGATGCTGCTTGCTGGGGTCTGCTTTATCACAGGAAAAAAAAAAAAAAATCTTAAGTCTGTTGAAGGAGTTGCATTACACAGTTCTTGCACTAGGATAAACCAGAACCAAAAGGGTTTTGAATGAAAGGGAAGACAGATACAAAGATCTGTCACTTCAACAGACAGCTGACCTTCACCAGCCAAAGAGAAAACTGGAGCCCAGATACCGTGCTCTTTGAGCAGCTATGCTCTCACCAAGAGGACAAAGATACCAACTGCTGTTTGCTTTAGTGACCAAGAGGAAAGCTTTTGTTGCTGCTGAGACACAAACATCCCATTAAAAGCCTTTGTGCTTTACAGGTCAAATCTCTTTAGGTCCAATCGGCAAAACCCCAACAGTTTAGCTTTGAGCAGATTTCTAGGTTGACTTGGTTGCAGACAGAACAAGTCAAATCTATTTTAGGGCTTAGAGACAGGACACCGAGTACTATAAAAGTGAAGAGAAACCCCAGTCAGGATTTAACAGGGAAAACAGGGCATTTGGATGCAGTCAGCCACAGTTCTCCCTTATGACAGACAGGATGACTCAAGTTTTAGGGCAATAGAAGGATACATCCACTCAAACAGCATCATGAAGCTGGTTTTGGCATTGAAGGCAAAGGCTATTCCCCTCAAGTCTCTCACCAAACCAACCAAAGTTCTCTGTGTTGCAAAAGAAAAGATATGTTAAAACATAACACATGTATGGACCTCTCCCTCCCTGGCTCCACCAGCCCAGAGCCACTTCCCTTCCTCCCATCCCAACAACAATATAGCCTTTCCGAGCTGGCTGCCAACCCCAGGTTAGACAGTTCTTCCTCTTCAGTGCCAGAAGCCCTCTTTAACTTGAGCCAGTGCAGCAGCAGTACTGGGGTATTTCATTCCCAAGAGAAGGAAAGCTGGCAGATGAGGCTCACTGCTTTGATTACGAACTACACCTAGACCCCAAGGAATACAGGGACACCACTGCTTCCCCATATACGGAAAAAAAGCACCCATCACTCCAGCATCTACTTGTCTCATTCAGAGGGGAGAATGCCTCTCACCCTGCAGGAGTTACTTGTTCTCTCCTGTCTGAACTGAAAATGTCAAAGCCCCCAAGGGAAAGAGTAGGGAGAGCAGGGATAACAGGGAAGGTCCTGCCCAACTTACTTTTGCCTCTTGTTCATTGAAAGTATTTGTGCTGAACATCTGTGCCACAGTCTCAAAGGCAGCTGTGAGGGGAAGCATGAACTGCTCATACTGATCCTCATCTTCCCCTGAAAGGAAAAGAAAGAAATCAGGAGGAAATAGACTGCACATTGCTGTGCCCTGCAGTACTGCCTGTGCTAAACATTCAGACATTGCTCACCCACAGAGCTAGAGGCAGAGAGACCACAGGTTTCCAGACAGGTGATCTATCACTGCCAATATCTAAGTTAGAGAAAAGACTTAGAACAAACCCTGCCACCTCAGGAAAACATTTGGAATATTATGAAGGAAAAATTTAGCTCCAGCCTTAGTGGTGTGCACCTTTGGACTACCTATCCCTAACAACATGGCATCAAACTCACTCTTGAGCTTCTTTTCCCTCCTTTTTCTTATCCCATTTGGCTTTTCCCACTCTAGCATCCTTTCCTGGAGGAGCTTTTACAGCTCCCTAAATAGCAGGATCCAGCATACCACAGGGCCCAGCATCCAAACCACAGAGTTTTGCTCTGGTTCCCAGGGAAAGACCCTAGTACCTAAATCCACCATGAGAAGACGCCCAAGTGCAGTGTAGAACGTAGTCCGACATCTCATGTCAGTCAGGTTGGACTGATTGTTAATGCCCAGGAAGGAAAAGTGCTCACTCTGCAAATGGAAGAGAAGAGATGGGTTAAAAGGGGAACCACCACCTTGAATGGGCTCCTGTATCAAGGGCTGAGGATCCCTCGTTCCCCTGTCTAATTCTCAGCCTGCGCAAGGACGAGAAGCAGCGAGCTGCACGGCTATCGTGCTCACCATTTCGCATCTGCCAGCCATCTCGGAGAACAGGCCACCAGAGGGCAACAGGCACCGTGCCTGCACGCCCCGGAGCAGCGTCCTATCTGCTGGCAAAGATACCAGCTATCATCTTTCATCTTGGAATTCCCCAGGACCAGATGAACAAGGAAGTCTTGCTTTGCCTCCAGAGCAAAGAAGCAATCTGCCCCCCCCCCCCCCCCCCCCCTTACTCCTGGGGACCCTCCAGGCGTTAAGGCTGCTGAAAACCAGCCCTCTGCAGACAGATCCCCAGTTACTCTGCCCATGTTGTCCACGGAAACACTAGCCCCAGACAATGCAGCCTGAATGCAGCTTCTGGGCCAAACACAGGACACGTGACTGCCTGCAAAATATCCCCTAGCTCAAGGAATACAGCGCCTCGTTCAACCAGTCAATGCAAACTTCTGGACGCGGGGCTGGGAGTCCTATCGCTACAGCATTGGAGCATCAAATGACCGCACGCTCCCAGAGGCAAGTCAGAAATCTGACACTTTGCTGCTGGCTTCTGGTTGCTCATTCTAACATCTTTGATTTCAAGTCAGCACCCCAGATCCTCGCAGGCAGTACCATACTGGTAGTGACCAAGGAACAAGGCTGCTATCCTGACGCCTGCAAGTGACGGCACTTCTAAATCAGCACTTTTAGAATGAAAGCACTGAAATGCTGTTATATTTTGCTTTAAATCGCATAAACAGTGCTCACTGCTGTCTGCCTGCATGTGCAGCAGTATCAGCTGTCTTCTGCATTTCACTCTGGAGATGACTGTCTTTCAGTGGAGAGTAAAAAGACCTCCACGTTAACCCTTCGGGGATGAAAGGTACCACATAATTACAGCCCCTCAAAATTGAAGGGCAGGCTTTGAGCAAAGAGAGATGGAACACATCACATTTTCTAGAGGCTCATCTAGTATGATGGAAGCATCTGGGAGACAGGTAAACTTCAAAAGTGTGTCCTGGTGTTAAAATTAGGGGTTTACCTCAGCTGCACAAAGGCAGAGGAGTTTGCTGTGAGACAAGAAGCAGAAGGTGAAAGGACTTACCGTGTGATTGTTCAGCATGAACTGTACAGCGCTCAGTTTCACCAGCTTCCTAACACTACTGTATGTAAAGGGGGTGTTAAGGAAGCAGCAGAGTCAGCAGAAAACTTCTTGCAATGCTTGCAAAGCACTTTCCAGGGCAAAACTGGAAGGGGACTTAGATCTATATTATTCAGTATGTTCTAGCCTCTCTTATTTGTTTCAAGAACAACCAAGCTGCATACATCTCTACTGTAGAGACCTGCAGCGACCATTTTTATTTACTCTGTCAGGAAGAACAAGTAGAAGACCATAAGATAGCCTGTAAAAAAAATGAACTGTTGGAGTAAGCTACAAAGCAATTATGATCCAAGATAAAAATAACTACATTATAGCCATCCACTGCAAATCAACAGCTAGGTAAGACGTTGACCAAGCACTTGCACTCTGCTCTTCTCACTACCCCAAAGATGAAGCGGTTCAGGAATCTGTTACACGCAGAGTGCTCCTGTTCCAGCCGAGCATCTGGGTCACTCTTCCCCCATCCTGAGGTTTAAGCGTCCTGCGCACCCAACAGCTCTTCTGAAAAGGATATCCAATGGAGAGGTCATTGAGCAGCTGCAGCGTCTTGGAGGTGATAGGCTCGCATCGACCCCAGTACTTCAAGTTGGTAATGCTAGGGAAGAGGACAACAAGGACGGATCAGAGAGGTTTGCTCAGCTTTCCCTTTGCTGTGCGGCGGATTCTTCCAAAAGTCACCCAACATCATCAGCTCCACCCTCCACCGAAACCACAGACATCACAAGCCACAAAATATTGGTATAAAATTACTGTACTTACATTTGGTTGACTAGAAAATTATCCTTCAGATAATCTTCACTACTTGGGTCCCAAGCTACACTGGCCCATACCCAGGCCCTTGGAATTCTGTGGCACTCCAGGGCTGGTTTCTGCAGCAAGGGTAAGAGAATTCTGCGGCAGTGACTACATGCAGACGTATGCAATTCTGCACCTGCACCATCCACTGTCAGCTGCAGAATTCTAGTAGCCCTTGCTTCTTCCAGGAGAGCCATTTCACCCCTTGGGGATGGCGCGCAGCCGGGGCGCGCGAGGGTAGGCAAGGCCCCATGCACGTAAAGACGGGGGCGATGCTAAAGAAGTTGACGGGGAGCTAGCGGCTGCACGTCACCAGGCACACAGCACTGGGCGTCAGCATTGGAGCTACTGAATTGGTTCAAAATGCTAACGGAGGCTGCCAAAGACATGACAAAAAGCCAGTCGACAGGTTTGGTCCAGAGGAGAGCTGCCAAGGAACAGGCCGAAGAGGGTGCCTACCAGAGCGGAAGAGTTTTAAGAAAAGGACTTGTGCTACTCTGGTACTGAACAGCACAATTTGCAAAGAAAACCTTTGAAGGAGCAGTCCCCTCCCCATAGAGCTTTCGTGGCTGGTGATTGCCAATAGTCAAGTGATAGGGCATGAGTGCTTGAGGCTGTCCCCTCTCTGACTTTGGTTCTACTAAGCAGGCACTGGAAAGAGAATCCATTATCCTGGTGTACGGCTTATTTTTGCGTCTCCATAGCCCAGGCTAGAATCCACGGTGGATAAATCAATCCTGGATATTGTGCGTGACTTAAGCCCTGATAAAAGCTGTAATTCTCTCGAGTAGCCAGATGTTACTAGCTTTAGACTGAACAACACTCCCTCATATTCCAGTTTTCCCGGTTACACCTTCAAATAAACCCTGGAATCTCTGATGCCTGCAAGCAGGAACACTTACATTTTTCCTATGAAGACGCTCAGGACCATGGTCTCATCATTCAATCCCAGGACCTCTGAGAGACGGCGGTACAGCTGGAGGGGAAAAAAATAACACCAATTTAAAAGCCGTCAACAAAACGAGTAATGATCAAAGATGATTTGTTTTTTACTTGTTCTCCCTTTGTGGCACACACACCGGGGAGGGTGTATGCTCTGGGCTTTCCCAGATCAGTCAAACAATGCACAGAGATGCTTGTGATTTGATCCAGACCAACGCTTGCCCTAATCACTGCTACCTCTTTTCTATTGCTAGTCATAGCAGGTTCAGATACTGTACACAGAAGCTGGAGCACTTGCTTTTCCTAGGGAAAGGGGACATATCAACTGTGCTCTTCCACCTGCACCTACATGCAGTGTCTTAGTGAATTTGTCTGGAACTTTAAGCTCCTTGTCACATCACCGCTCCAAACTCTGTGAGATGGGGAAGGAAGGTCACAGGTTACTGGAGAGGAAGGGAATCTAATTCTAGAGTAATGATGTTCCCATTCTTTACTTTTTTTTTTAATTTAAAAAAGGTATTTTGCATCTCTAAAGATGCACCAAGGCATTCAAAGTTCAGTACATCTACAATTGCCTTGCGATGAAGAGAATGGCTATTTATCTTCACTTTAGAGCCAAGGAAGCAAGGCGCAGACGCTAAGCTCAGACTCCTCATGGGTGTATGAGGTGGTGCGACTCGCACACTTTCACAGGTATACAGGCTTAAGGGACTCATTTGAAGTCACAGCAGAAACTTGGCAGATAACAAAACTGAACCCAGGTCTTAAGTTCTAGGCTACTGTCACAGCCACTGGCTCCTTCCCGACGCATACAGAACACTATTTCAAAAACAGCTCAGGGTTAGTGATGTTAACACTGGACGTGTATCTAGAAAACACAGCAAACAGGTCTCTTAAATATTTTCAGCTATAAAGAAGGGAAAACAAGTAATACCACTTGCTTTCATTTAAAAAGGGAAGCTATGACTGGACTTCATATCACCAAGAGACACAGCAAAGGGTACTGATTACCTTGGAAGACTTCTGCACCTGATCTCCAATATAGATCTTCCGGAACTGCTCAAAGAAGCTCAGCATGGCAAGCTCCAGCTTCTCATTCCCAGCCTGCGCCAGACGAGAGTCCGTCAGGTTCATCAACTGCAGCACCCTGAACAGAGGCGGGAAAAACACACCTTGCTGATGGACACTGGGAGAAAGGAGGGATTTCTGCACGTGGCATTGTTTCCAGGCTGCGTGCAACAATATTTTTTTACTTTCTGTGGGCAGTGTTGTTTTGGGTCAAGAACTGACAAAACTGATAACAAAACACTGACTAGGGTACACTCCTCTTCTGTGCAAGGCTTTTAGAGAGCTTCTATATCCCTTCTAACAGGGATGCAAGGCCTTGGTTTTAATTTACTGAAATGAGTTTCAGGTGCTTTAGCACACTTACCCAGCAACTGGTCCATCACATTCTCAAACCCACCTGCGAAACCACTACCTGCTGCCCTCCCAAGAGCCAGACTCTAAACGACACTCCCACTTCAGTTTGTCTCTTGTTGTGAGCCCTGCAGAAACAATGCTGTGATCGGTGCAGGAGCTCAGTGAACAGACCTTGCTGCCAAGGAAGGGGAGGAGGGATTTTAGGGTAAATAACACATATGCAGCAGAACAGGGGGGACAAAAGCAAGGATACCCTTTTTGGCAAGCGCCACAAAGCACAGAGTGGGAAAGAAAAAACGTAAATAGACTTCTCTGAACAGGTATCATATACGCTGGCACTAAAGGTAGCTGAAATATATACGGGGTCTCACTATTTCCCCTTCAATAACTCATCCGCTACGCGGGAAGCCAGTGCTTGATGTTATCCATTAGCCACGGCTCACCAACAGGCCAGCTTCCATACATTCACAGCATAGCTCCTTTTCCTACCCTAGCTTCCAAGCAGAGCAATTAGGCTCTGGACCAGAAGGCGCTCAGCGTGACTCAAGGTTATTCATGAGCAGTAAGTTACATGTTCTCACATCCATCAAATAAAGCTTGCACTGGAGAGGATTTACAATCACGAAAATCCAGCATGTGCTAGACGACATTATAAAGTTTTAACAGCTATAGAAAAACTACAATATTCACAGCGTATTTACGGACAAAACCCACTTTTGATTATTATAAGGAAAAAGACGTTCCCCCCCACCCTGGCAAAGAACCATCATGCATTTAGTTCTACTCTAATGCATGCATTTAAGCCCGGTATAATTCCCCTCTTACATGCTCTTCCCCTCTCTTTCTCTTTCTTATAAACCCAGATTTCCCAATTTAGCCAAGCCAGAGCAGAAGTTTGCTGACTGGCTCTAGCCAGTGCTGCCAATCTCTTCTTTCAGGATGGCCAATTCCACACTGCTCTGTTCAGTGAAAAGAGGGGAAGAACATGGTGGCAGCTTCACAATAGCAATTCTTTTGTTGACTTCAAGAGTGGTGCAGCTAGAAAACAGTCAGCATCCCTACCGACAAACCAACTCGCCATCCATCGCATCCTGCTCATCCGTGCTGGCGAACGAGACCCTACCACCAATCACTGCCCCGATAATATAGACGAGCCACGTCAGGCGCCCTGAAACCAACAGAGGACATCAGAACCAAGCACGTCACACATTACACGGAGGAAGCCGAGATTTGCATTTTATTTTGGCAAAGACAGGATTCACAAGGAACACCTTTCTGCTTTAGTGCCCATCTATACCAAAAATCACTCAGTTTTCCACTTGGTGGAGAACAGGCACAACTTTACTAGAAAAGAAACAAGAATGCCAGGTCTGCCTGGAAGATTTTCATTATTTAAAACTATTCCACTGCAGAAAGCCGCTTTCTTGTAAAACTGTATTCTATATATTTAAACATGTGCAGATGCCAGCAGGCAGCGTTTATTCTTTCAAAGTACATGCTGGTGGAGAAGTCAGCATCATATGGAGTTTTGCCCACACACACACACACACAAAAAAGGTACTGTGTTAGATCAGACAATACTGTTTCAGAGGGAAGAGGAACAGTTTCCATACTTGTGCTGATGCGCCCAACTCCTCCACGAAAGGGAAGCCAGCTACGTTATTAGAGAGGGGGCATAACATAGCTATACCCGAACCTCCAAAGGAACTGCTTCTTTATGGCTAGTGTTAAGCAATTCCTAAACCAACCAGCTGTGCAAGTCCAAAACCTCCATGCTGAACCCACCCAACGCTGCGGAGAGACACCCTCCTTCAGACAGTGGCACCAGCTGAAAACCTCACTCCCAGTTACTCATTACCACCAGCTGGAGATTTCTGCCACATAGCCAGTGAGGAGGTTCAAATGAGCACTCCATATCCTGCCTCAGACAAAAAAGAGGGATAGGGCAGGCAGTGCCGACCACTTGTGGATGGGGAAACGTCCTCACAACTCGTCTCTGAAAGACTAGGCAAGGAGATTCACTACATTTCCCCAAAAAAGGAATGGAGTCAGTTGTAGGACAGCAATATCTTCAGACAGCACTGCTGTGTGCGTTGGGAGCGTCTGTCCACAGCCAAAAATATTCTACACCATACGGGCACCTCTCCAAGGGAACGTTTGTGAGATCTGCCTCCCCATTTATGGATTTCACCAGGAATGCAGGCTTCTGAAATGGAACTTTTGGGAACGGGCAACCTACTGCAAGCTCGTGGGCCACAGTTCTCCAAACACACTCACCTTCCTGTACAGCAACGTCCATGGGGCTGGCGGTGGCACTCTGCAGCAGCTCCTGGTAGGACTGGGCTGACTGGTCGAAGAGCTGCACGAGCAGAGCACAGGTCTTCTCATACTCGCACCGGCCAATGGTGGATAGCTGATCTAGCTGCTGTTGCACAAGGCCAGTATCATCCAGTGGATCCTCCAAACCATCCCTAAGCAGCAAGAAAGCAGATTAGAAAAGAACTTAAAATACAGAGATAGCTTAAACCATAACATAAGCCTATTTCTATCAGGTAGAGAATGCTTTCCCAGGCACAATTCCAATGACTAAAGTCTTTGCCTCTACTATTTGTCACAATGGAGAGCTAGATAGACAGACATAATCATCGTTACTGCGGCTGTAAATCAGAAGAACAGTAGTGGTTCAGGTGGAAAGGCCATCAGGACCTGAGATGAGTAAGCTCTTCTCATGTCTTCGAACAGAATGTGCAGTGCCAAGAACAAGGTCTCTGGTTGTCTTTGTATAACAAAGCTTTCCATCTTTCTCAATGTCTTAGTTGCCTTTTCCTCTAAATACACGAACCTCAATAATAAGTTTATTGCAGACTCCAGAGCTAGCTAGACCTGCTGTTCCTCCCTTGCACTGCTAGATACCTAAAAAGGGATAAGCCACTCAGTATTCCTTAAGAGAGGCATTATTTTTCTATATTTGAACATTTGTTTTCATCAAATACAAATCCACACAAGGTGGAATTCATCCCACACAAATTCAGGCACTGCAACAGAGTTGTGTAGGCTGCCCCTATCCTCAAAGGAAGGGGGAAAAAAAAAGAGTGACTTTTAGATATAATTTGTGCAATCCTACAGCAGAAATCCAAAAATTAAGTGAATCACACTTTGCATACTTATTCCTCTCTGCTACAATGGCAAGTCAGAGCGTAAACGGTATGCTGCAGATACATGGTGCTAGGCAAGATGAATTCTACCCATAACACGTTGGAGATCACTCAATCTCAGCCATTTGAGATTGAGCAAGGTCTAAAAAAAAAAAACAACCCAGCTTATAAAAAAATCTCTTATAAAAAAGAGACAGAATATGCAATTTAGGTAAGCCTCCCTTAGAAATCCTTTGTGACTCACAAAACTTCCTGCAGTCATGCCCATTTTTAAAAGAAAACTCAGAAGAGATACACCCTAGAGCCTTCTGCGCTAGACTCTGGTGCCGACAAGCAGAAGCGCTGCCATCTCTCTGCTTTCCTTACCTCAATATGATGTGCACAGATTCCAGCCTGGACGTGATGTAAGCTTTTGTGACTTCTGGTGTGTATGTTTCGAGCATGTGAGGCTCTGTGGCTTTAACATAGGGCACTGACGCAGCCAGCCGCTGCCACAAGCTTAGGAGATAGTGAACGCTGTTGGGCGCGAACTCCCAGTGCTACCAGGAGCCAAGAGAAAGAAAAGGAAAGGCAGCCAGTAAGTTATGGCCTTGACTATTTTACCCATATTATTTTGACTCTCGTAGCACTAGATATAGCAGCAGCTAAAAGCTTTACTGATCTGGTTGCCAATTTTAACTTCAGTTCACACCTGAATTCAGTGGGCATTATCAGCATTGAGTCAAGATGAAAAGATAATCCTGAGTCCCTAGGTTGTGTAACTGAGGCAAAGCATTTGGTTCCAAACTACTGCCGAGCTCATACTGTAGTGTGCTGCAGACAGATCCCCAAACAGAATGTACAGTTTAAAGCTGTTTTCCAGATAAATATTAAAACTTAACAAAGGCATTATATAAGCTGTACAATTTTTTTAACCATATTCTGTGCAGGGGTGTAGTTACAAGCTGTATACCAGTGGAAAACTCAGTGGGAATATGGCATGATATTCATATTACTAGCAATCCCTGCAACTGCATTTTAATAGTGAAGTGATACATAAATCTAAAAATAAGCCTTACTTAACAAGGCTTTTTTTTTCCCCTGCTAGGACATGGAAAGACTCTGGAGGCATAGCAACCCTGCCTTCCCCCACATACTGCTCCTGTTCCATTCAGCAGGAATTCACAGAATAATCAATGCTACACCACAGGATTCTGTCACAGTCTGCAGGGTTTTTTGGTAAAAATAACATATAGCGAATTAAGGGGCAAAGAACAGACAAGAGGGTTATAATTTTGTTTCAAGAGAAGTCAAGGGGCATAAACACCCATCAAGGGTAAGTAAAACCATTTTATACCTGCAGGCTGGTCACGGTGAAGTTGGCAATGAGTCGGATGACTTCGGGGTAGTTCTCCACCTTCACCAGCTCTCCCAGCTGGTAATTGCTTTTCAATCGGGCCAGCAATCGGCAGAACTCGTGGTAGTTATTTGGGTCTGACAAACTCTGAGTGGAGAAAAAAAGGAGAAGAATTGAGAAACAGCACTACTTCGCAACACATGGCAGTCAGCTACAAGAGGGGCAGATTATGGTGGAACTTCCCCCCAGTGCCACAAGTGGGACATGTAAATTAGAAAGTATTTTTGGTGAAGAAACTTGATGCAGAGGAAGCAGAGGCACAATTCCACTGACTGCATCTGAAATACTCACCTGTGGGTTTTCCAGTATTCGTTTAACTCCATCAACGAGATGAGATAAAAACTTTGCTCTTTCTGCATTGTTGAAGAGAGATCTGCGTACAGAGGCTATCTGCACTAAGCAGGATAAAACCTAAAAGGGGCAAAGAGAATAAATAGAAAGGGAGGGATTAGAACAATAAAATGAACAGCACGTTTCCTTTTCATGACACAACACATCATTTAAGTCTGATGCTCCTTTGCATGCTACACAACAGCTCCTTCATCTTTGCAAGTCTGTTTAGTCTATGTAAAAGTGTAGAAACAATTTATGGCAGAGATAAAAATCACATCACCCAAAGGAACATCTCCGTCCTGACAGTCAAAGGTGTGTTCCAAACTCTGCTCCCAGAAATGCTGGGATTTCTTCAGCTGGAGAACACAGATCGCATAAGACTGAAAATACACTAGGACTGGCAGGGAGGGCTGGTAAACTTAACAGAGACTTGGAAACGTATTGCAGAAGACAGAAGACTGGCAAGAAAAAAAATTAAATTGTTCTCAACCAAAACCTCTGAAATTTAAATCGAGAGTAAATTCCCAGGGTGCAGCTGCAGTAGTGAGTAACCGGCTGGTGAATAGGGTTTTGAAGAGCAGCGGCAGTCAGTTAGGACTAGCACCCTGCAATCCTTATCCGGAGGCAAAGCCCCGTTCCCTCCGACCAGTGTAAGGACTACATGCTCAACTGCTAAGCCTCTCATTCTTGCTGGCTCTTACATTTACTGATCAAAGAGGCAGGACAATTAAAGGCGCAATTGCTTCAGATTTCTATTCAGTAACAAAAAAGAGTCTCACACTGTTAAAGTCTCTCATGAATATTTGAGGCTCTAAATTCAGAATTAGCAAGTAACCCTTCAACATAATGAACAGTGCTGAGAGTCTCAGCAGAAAAAAGTACTTCTGAAGGACCCTTCCCTCCCTAGCCAAAGGGCATGTTTTCATTGCAGCATTAATTATGAAAAATATTTATCCGATAGATAAATGCCTGGCAGGCAATTTTTTTTCAAGAAGAAATAATCCAACTTTTATTTCAGTTGTGCTATTGGCCATTTCATCCAACTGGGACATGGCCTAGTTTTAAAGTGTGGAAGGAGAAATTACATTCCTCGGTTGCGCTCCCAGACTTGCTACCTACTCGCAGTATGGTTTTAGGATCAACTTAGCAGTACAGCGGAAATAACATAAGCTACATCCCTCGAAAAGGGCTTACTGGCAGAGCGAGCAGGCAGACTCTAAGCTACGTAAGGACAAAAAAGTAGGCTGGACTTCCAGAAAACAAGCTGCTCTTAGGTCAAATCCAAAACCTGCAGATGCCTCAAAACTAGCAGCAACAGCACCAGACCAGCCTCCTCTTTGTCACTAGGCAGTGCCATCAAAGCAAAGGCAGCTGTCTGAAGTCAGCCTATGGCATTACAACCAACAGTAAATCTCCAAAATGAATCCTACAAACACTTTCTGGTAGCGGAGTCTGTAAGGCAAATGAACACTAAACTTACCAGAGGAGAAAACGAAGGAGGGATGGAATGATAAAGATCAAAAAACAACTGAAGGGTCGAAGAATCCAAGAATGCTGAAACAGAATGGAGCATTTTATTGAGAACATCTCCATTTACTGCTTTCCGTAGGTCTAATGCTTATCTTATCAACAATGGCACGTGTACTTGTCACGTGAAGTACCACGCTATAAGAAAATTTCCAAAGGATTTTACATTTTTACACAATTGCCTTTCCCAGAAATAAAGTAAACCCACTGGTACTTGGTAGTAAGGCAAAATTACAGGAAAATATTTTAAGAACACAATCTGTGAAACTGCCTGCAAAATGACTGGTGAGAACAGCAAGGATGTTGAGAACAGATGCCGAGTTATTTGTTATTTACATTTTTTAAAAAAAAACAGTTTACTGCTTCTTGAATTGGCAGGTATTAAGACTGAAAGGATAGAGGAGTGTTTTTGTAGCTCAGTATAGCCAACCCAACCTGAACTGCATTTGTAATCACACCAAGGAAAGGCTGGATTTTACATCTGGCATTGTGTGCAAGAGTTTATTTGTTAAGTACAGAGAGGGCTTTAGCAAGTAACCCATGCTTTCAGCTGGTATGCTGTAGATTAGCCCTCTTCCTCCAGCAAGATTACCTGATCTCCAACTGGTTGGGATCTGCACAGTGCAAAGATCATCTGAGGACTCGTCTGTTGATGTGCCAATGAAATCAAAGTTCAGGCAATTATGTGTGAGCTTAAGAAGCTGCATGAGCAGACCATGCTGGCTTTCATCATTTAGATTCAGGTTCTTCCCAGAAGCCTATAAAATACATCGGATTAAAAAAGTCAAAAGAAAAACAAAAAAAGCAAGGTGACAGCTGAGTTTGAGGCAGCAATTCAACTTTAAACAGGATGTGGCAATCGTAAGGATCATATGCCACAAGCACCAACCCTAGCTATCACATACTTTTACAGACAGCATGTGTATTTACATGCTTAGCCCTTCCACGAGACGGATAAACAGACAGCGCTTTCTTTTTCACTGGCTTGTACTGCACAGGAGAAAAGCAACCAGGCTTGCCAGCTTGCAATTATACTGTGAGATTCAGGAGATAAGGAAGTTCTTATTAAGGTTAAACACAAGAATACATTTTCTGCCTGACAAGCACTTAGCAGCAGGGAATCCTGTTGCTCCACCTAACCCTCATATGGAAATGGGTGCGTTCATTTTTGTTGCACAGATGATCTGTATGAGCCTTGCTTCGGTTACAGTGCTCTGCTATGGGCAAGGAAAATGTGGATACTCTTAAGTAACACAAAGAACTTGCTGGACATGAAATGCTAGGTCATTCCACTGCAGTTTAAATGTAGCACTTGGGTCTGTGCTCCAGGGACAGGCCAGCCCATCTATCCTTTGTATTATTGCTCAGTACTTAAAACAAAACAAAATTCTTCCAGCTCAAGTCTATTGCAAATAACACATGTGCCGATACTGCCAAGACCAGTGCCAGTGGTCACTGGAACGTCTTCCTCGCTCTTTCCACTCTATCACAAAGATGTACTTTTCTGGGGCTGCCTAAATGCACCCTGTTTTACAGACATGGATACAGACGTGATCATTGGTTTCTCTCAGCCCAATCCTCCCCACTCGAAAGGATCACCTTAGAAACTTCTGTTTTTTATATACAGAAACTTGAGACAGCTACTGTTAGACACAAAAAAGAGACATAACTTGGGTAGTAGGTGTTTAATCACAGGAAAACAAGGATGTTGCATGAAACAACAGAAAACATTCAACCTGTCTTGAACCACAGCATCCCAAGAAACAAAAGCAAGATGACTAAGAGTTAGGGTGGAAAACTAGAGCCTTCCTCCTGAGGCAAGCTGTGTCTTTCTAGTCTCCAAGTCCCCATGGTCATGCAGCAACAATAGTGTGGGCAACAGCTCAGCCAGAGCTACATGTACACGACAACAGTAAGAGCGCAGCTCTGGGGACACTGTCTTAACAAGGTCTGGTTTATGCCTCCTGGCTGGGTACAAGCACTTGCTGAACTTTCTCCAACAAGTCAGGGCAGTTACAAGGACTCTGTCCTGCCTGCACCTCCCCAGGCACTTCTTTTCACAAAGCTAGAGGAATCCTTTTATTTCCGAGACCTCTAATTAACCATCAAATGCACCTGAAATAAGGCAATGAATTCAAAAGTTACCAGAGCTGTTACGGTTCAGGAGGATGGGTGCATGGGAAAGGATGACTAGCATAATTGTACAAGCCTGGCTTCCTTTAGAAACCAGGAGGAGAAAAAAGATCAAATTACACCCACGTACCCACCTTTATTACTGACAGAACCAGAGCTGCTCATTTTGAAATATCTTTAAAATAAAATTTCCTTTTCACTCCTTGTGCTATTTGTCAACTTTGACACTTCACTCAGCTGGAAGGATAAAAGTTAAACTAATCAAATCTGTGCTACCGCCACTCAGTTTATTGGGGTAGACTTTCTCATACAGGGCTATTCTTGAAGGCATCATTACAACTCCAGATTAGCTTTTTAGAAAAGAAACTTCATGCAGAATCAAGAATTTTCTTCAGATTATCTACCTGCTTACAAAATATACCTGTGCTACTTCAGCTGGAGGAAAAACTGCTTTTTTTAGGGTAAAACCCAGCCCTAATAGCAAAGCTCTGCTGCCTTGTCCCAAGGTAAGTATTTTTAAAGCAAGTTAACTCATGTGTGATAATTAGCAGAAAATAAAAACCTGGGTAAACATAAGACAGTCTAATATTTATCATGTGTTAAAACATCAAGGACAATCTTTAGTCACAATCTTCTAAACATATCATTGCTAGCATTTTTTCTCTCACCATGGGGGTTTTAAACTGAGGTTAAAAAAAGAGACAAGGACTTATTTTACAGGAAACCTCTCTGCCAGTACTGTAAATCAAAGACATTTAAAATGTAAAACAAAGATCTCATCTCTTTCCTAATGCTTTAAGACAGGAAAGTTTAACCCAAGCCTCGTGGTCCGTGCATGTATATTCAATCAAAATTGTTGAAAGGAGTTATATTTCTGTATTTGTATCATGTTCGTTTTTTTCCTTAATACAAACCTAAGCTCTCCTGAAAAACAAGTCCAGAACATAGCTTTTAGAACAAGAGTGCTCGTTCCAGGACAGTTACATCAGAGGGAACTTCAGCCCAAAGCCTGTTGCCCCAACACACAGCCCCCAAGACAGATGACAAATGACGGTTGCCTTACCTGTTTCAGTAAATTGCATGACAGCGTGAAAATATCAAATAGGGATGAATCTCGGAAAGAAGAGGCTATTTTCCTGTGCTTGGTCAGTGGATGAGTAGTATCCGCCTGAGCAGAGAGAAAACCAGCGCTTAGAACTGACGGGTAGAGGTGGAACAAGACCAGCAGAACCCGTAGGAACCCTGCTAGGGACTGGGACATACAGGTTTCCCTCCCCAGAGCGATGTCACACCAGCTGGCTAAACCAGGGGGATGCACTGCCACTGCGGTACATGCTGCTACTGCAGAAGAGTGGTCCTTCCATGGATAAAATCATATTGCTGACTTTCCACCTACAACACTTACAAAGCAGTTTCACTGCACCCCTGCCAGAGAGCATGGTTGTGTTTACTCTCAACTTCATTTAAATCTCTTCCAAAGCAGGATCAACAACAGTATTTTCAACAGCACTTAAGTAATTTTAGAAACTTGAATACCGCTTTCTAAAGTGCTCCAAACTCCTAAAGTTAAATCCTACCTGAAGCCGCTGGGCAGACACATGGTCAACTACTAGCAATTATAATCCCCCTCCTGAACCTGCACAGATGAAAAGAAAACTAGAAGGAGAGTTAACCAGAGACAGCCAGTTTGGACTTTGCTGTATCTATTATAAACTCCAGTTCTGGACCTCTCACCGTACCAGAATAAAAAGCTGACATATGATCTACGAGGCAAATACACACGTATTGCTTTACAGCGGATAGCAAAGTCTCCAACTGATTCAACCGATGCATTCTAGCATGGGCCAGCACAGGCAAACAGCAGCACAACTTATGTCACTTCATAGACTATTTTCTAGGAAGAGGAGAAAAGTGAAGCGATACTTCACATCTTTGCCATTTATTTGAACACAGGCTGGCAAAATTCCACTTGCCCAGGATGAATTATCTGATGGGCAGTCAGTTATCGTAGTGCATCTGGGACAGAGCCTTCTTGCAGCCCAGTGCCGTGGCACACAATGCGAATCTCCCATCTTCTTTATGCTTTTGTTACTATACCTCTGTTAACCGTAAATACACACACGTCTCATCCAGTATTGCAGGAACCAGTACAGCTCTAACCACTGCAGACCTCACTTTAATGTACTAACCTTCACCACAACCCCATGGAGGATACAAACACTCTTGCCTCTTAAATTATAGCTGAGAAAGAGAAGCCCTACATCACCCAGTAGTTGGTGGCAGATCAGAACTGGACCTAAATTTGTTAGGTGCTCTAATGACTGAATTATCATGCCTCAGCTTCAGCTATTAGATTTCAGGGTCTTTAAGAAAATGAGTATTATTTACTCTCTCCATGGTTATTACAAATCTCCCTTATTTCTGGGCTTGTGGCAAATAAGCATTTCCTTTTACTTCACTATGAGGTCACATGGCTTAAATCAGTGAACTTCTACAATACAGTGGACGCTCAGTACCTCCGGGCAAGTCTGTGCAGTATTTACAGGATGAAAACTGATACTTCAAAACAGTTACTAGCGCTCTATTTTATTTGTACTGTGAGCTTTCGCAACAAAAGCTTTAGTAAACAGAGCTCTAGAAAATTCAGCTCTCACACAATGTAGTTGGAAGTTTAAATAGTTATCAAAAAAAGCCTGAAAAGAAGCCCCAGAAGGGGTTTTTTTTGGGTGTTTTTTTGCCATGTACACGTACATGACCCCACTTTGATGAGTGGGCATGTTGGCAGATTTATTATTTTGCAAGTAATGGCAGTTTTAGACTTTCCAAGATGAGTCACTGAATCCAGCCCTGTGTGACTGTTGGCACAAAGCACATTTAGGAATGAGTAGTAAACTGTGGCAGATTTAATATGCAAGATATTAGGAAGAGATTTTTGATCAGTCTTTAACTTCATTGCTTATTTTAGTATAAGCCTGTAGAGACTCTGGAACTGGGACAGGTGACAGTTTCTGTGCTGACCATTCTCCTGCAAGCAGAAGCTGGAGCCCTTTACAAAGATGCTGATAGAGACATACTGATTTATAGAGGTAAACAGACTTGCTTTCATCCTTGATGCAAGGAAGCAAAGGACCAGCCCTCTGCCGAGACGAGTTAGGGTTGTACAGAAGTCTGGGCAAGGAAATGGTAACAGGAACAAGGCATGGCTTAAGAGTTAGGAGGAGATCTATGGGGTAGGATTTACTGATCAGGCCAGGCTTGAAGAATGAAAGTGAATTTGGGGTCTGAAATGGATGCAGAAGCCATTCAGATTACAGTGCAGGGCTCGGCAAGTTCGGAGCTGCTGAACTTCATCAAGTCCAGCAGAAGAAATTGGTGCTTTGCCTTGGCCAGGACAAAGCCTTCTCCTCCATTTCCAGTTCTGAAAACAATTTGTAATCATCCTTCAAATCTCACTCAAGGATCTCTCCATTCCAATGCTTGGATTGCTCAATACCAGCAAAAATGAAAGGTTACTTTCCTTAGTAAGATATTAAAACCAAAATACTTAGTTCCACCTGGTCCTCTTACCAAAATTAGAGACTTTTATACAAATGGCAACCCTCACGCTGTCTTAGGACAGTGGTAGCCATCAGCGGTGCTACAACAAAGTCTGCCTGACTGGTTAGGAAAATGATGCAACCTTAGATAGCATCAAGTAAAGCTGCTTGTTCCAGCTTTCAACTTAAATACCGAGAGGCAGCATAACATTAGAGGGCTCTACAAACCACCGAACTAACTAACCTGGAAAGACCTCTGCATCAACACCTTGCTGCAGCTGGCATGACTGGGTGCCATGCCAGAGTACCATGGGCTTGGTGTGCCCCGTGTTTCTTCTGCCAGTCACCCAGGGTCGGGGCTGTGTAAGGAAGTCAGCACTCAGCCCCAATGAACTGGCAGAATTTGAGACCTGCTGGGAACGCTACAGAATTTAGTACTGAATGAAAAGGACGCTTTAAAAATCTGCATGATTTGACAAAACCTCTTTGTTTCATCTCCCTGGTCAATACAGAGGCGGGCATGCTCCATTCACTCCTTGGAACAAGAATGCTGTAAGCTGAAACAACGCACAGGGACCGACAACAGAAGGTGCTAGGGATGTCCTAACGCTTGGGGCTTTGTCCTCACTAGGTAGGCTAGGCTAATTGCTTAGCATTGCTTTTTCCTTTTTCATCTCAGAAGATTACATTAAAATATGAGAGAAGATGGAAGATGCCAGTGAAACAAAACAATTCCTCAGCACAGGAGGTTTCAGCATCTTACCACAACAGTAAGTGACTGTGTAAAAATAACAAAAAAAACCCAAAAAACAAAAAATAAAAACACCCACCACACAACATCCCCTCCCCACCAAAAAAAAACCAAACAAAAAGCCCCAAACCACGCACAGACACACAGCAGGACACAACAATATGAATGAGAAAATTGGACACTTACTTCACTGAGGAAGGCTGTAGCACTTACTTGATTAATTTCATTAGTTAGTTGGGACAGGATTGTCACTCCTATGATGCAGTGCTCTACACTATCCTGAGGAAGGAAAGGGCAACAGGGAAAGCAGTTAGCAGTGCCAGGATGTTTTCATTAAGCTTCACCATCATTCAAAGACCTTTCTGCTTGGAAGATTTCTAGACATGTTTGTCTAGAAATGCTTTATCTTTCTAGTATTGAGACTGGAAAAAAGCCCATGAGCAATAATACCAAGCAGAGCATTTAAAAATGTGCTTTTTGAGTACTTGATGTTGTTAACAATGCAAAGGGTTCTGAAGAGTTCAGTAACATGAGCTAATAAAAATAGGCTCCTTTTATTTAATAGTTTAATCAACATTTTTGTGTTATGCCCTAACTCTGAAAAGTTTTATTTAGATTTAAATCAGTTTGTTTAATTTTAACAGAGGCTGCGGTAAAACGTGCGGAAATTTCTGCAACATTAGTACGAGTATTAAAATCCCCAGATGAAAACTCTGGGAAATAAACTTCTCCCCCCCCACACACTTCTTTTAAACTACAGACCTTGAACAATATGAGTAGCAGCTGATCAAGTTTCTCCGCACACCGCCCCACGACCATCCTGCCAAGAAGGACAGCCTACCTCCCAGTGAAGGGAGTCCATTCTTCACAGCCTGCTCAGCCTCTGGCTGCACTTGAGACTGCCAACAAGGGGCCAATTGTGAAGTAAGTCTGTTACAGATACCTCTTCACTAGAAACGGTAATCCATTTATCAAATGATTTAAGAGAAACAACCTGTATTGTTCCTTTGCCCCAGTTTCTGTTCTGTAACTAATAAATGACGTTTCCTTTCCTAGCTCCACCTTGCTTTCCACCTTCTGCACAAATTGCCCTGATGTCCAGCTTCAAAGACTGAACTCATCTGCAATACAGAAATTCAAGCATATGTAGGCTTGGGACCTTGGCCACTTCTTTACTGGAGCCATCTCTTGACAACAGTCTCAGTATTTACATGATATTATCTAGTCAGAAGCCACTGGAAAACCTTGCTGAAGCCACGTCTTTAAAAAAGTGCAGCCTTCTGTATACTTTACCAGCCAGAATAGGTAACTTGAGCAAACAGGAACAGACCATCTCAAACTGAACACAGCAAGTAGATATTCACACTATTTAATTAGGTTCCTGATTAAAAAGCACACATTCCCCAGGTCATGAGCTGGGAAGGTGAGGAATCTAGCTCTGATAATTTCAGCTAAGAACACCTGCGAACTATTTGGGACATAGTTACCAGCCCAGAAAGGAACATGATCTTTAAATTACTTAACACCTTCTAGATCCTCCTTCACTGCAGACATCTGTAAAGGCCTAAAATAATAGTAGTTAGCCTGTTCTCTGAATGCCCACACTCTACCACTCCAGAATTAAAGCCTTGTACACGTCTCCTTTTTGCACACTGGGAAGAATTTCTGGTCATTTTGACCTGTTCTACTGTCTTCCTCCAACTTTTGATTTTGGGACAAATTTCAGAGCAAATACCTCAGTATTCGCAGTGTTACAGGATTTACTGATCCCTCTGGGAGGAAGTTTCAGTTTGGAGAGAGCTGTTGATAAAAATGCAGCATATACCTATGCAGTCTTTTGGGTTTGGAATGAAACCCTGGGGTGACAGCACATACATTTATGAAGTAACAGTCAGGACATCTAAAGAAAATTGTTAACAGTAACATTTGTGTAACACACTAGTTTTAAGCTACATTTTGTTATGATAACTCAGCTAAATATCAAACGTGACTTCCACGGATATATCACCCTTCCAGTGAATGAAAGCAAGTCAAGCATGGCACATATTTCCCTCGTAGACACTAAGCCCACGTGTACCATTTTGCACTAATCAGCATGGCGTATTTAAGCTTGAGAGCTTGGAAGAAGAATTGTGCAACTGGAACGCTAAGAGACATGTCTTACCATTGAATACGAATGGTGGCAGTTTCCAGAAATAAACCCCCACCCCACCAAACTGTGAATTATAACAACTGACCTGTCCTACCAGTTGTCAGCTGCTTAGCCTTGGTAGTCACTATTCAACAAATGCACAGATGAAAGACTGGACAGAGGATGCTAAGGTGCAAAACAGTAACTGAAAATGGATGGACTTTCAAATCCCACAAGGTGTGTATTCATCTTACAAAAAATCTGACCTGTAAAAACCTTGTGACATCTGTGATGACGTTCCTGAAGACATATTCATCCTTCTGACAGTCAAACCAGCCCAACTTTGTGATCCTGGCATATAACTGGATCAGTGCTTGTGTGACAAACGTTGCCAACTTTGGCCTAGTGGCAAGGTAGTTGAGCACATAGTTCCCTGAAACACAGAGAAGAGGTCTATCTGTAGACAGAAACTCGGCAGCTAGAACTGAGATGGTAACACCGATAGGAAAAACCAACTTTTTGAAAGTTGTTTTAAAAAAATGAGCACAGTAGTGGGTTAGATACAAACATTGACCTTTTACTTATGCCTTTAACATGCCAGAGCTGTGGAACAGATCTGGAAAGTGGTTAGAGACAGGTGAGAGTTCCTCCTCATAAGCCTAACTTGCTTTGTATTACTAGATTAAGCCCAATCCTTTGTAAGCACATGTAAATAGCAAGAAAAGCTGAGAACATTTCAAGGCCTTTCCTGGGGGATGATCATCTACCACATCATTTGTAAAAAAGCAGACTGAATGGCATTCAGACTCCTTCCTCGGAGGAAAGGAAGTATCAGCCATTCTCCAGAAAAGAGCGCTGTGACAGACTGACTGCTCCCCTAGGAAATACTCTAAATGACATTTCAGAGACCCATAAAGGATTTTCAGTTTTGAAAGCACATCCTCAGAAGAGGCAAGCACCACGCATATGTTATACTCCAAAATAAATTTATCAAATACAACTGGTTTATTCACAAGACCACAGAGCTGTCACTCCCTTCCATCCGGAAAAATTCTGTATATTTAGCCTTGAATTCTGTTAGCTAATGATATAGGTGAAGATGCCACCTAACAGAAATATTTCTTTGCCGTTTGGGCATTCTATACCATAGGACGTCCGAACAACTGTAAAGCACAGTATCTTGCAGAAAACCTCCCACCCGTGGATGAAAGTCCATTTGACAAACATTCACATTAGTTTGGTAATAAAAATTAAGTCTTGTACTTACGAATATCTATCCGTTGTTCCAATGGTAAAGGGTTGTTTGTGCGTGACACGAGTTTTGTAAGGCATGTAGCTGCCAATAGCTGGGAGTAGGATGACTGTTAAGAAGAAAACACAAACAGAAGTTTACTGCACACTTCAGAACAAGAAGATCAAGCAGTAATGCTGGATTTTAAGCTAATTGCTCTCTGGAAATTTGAGTTTAAAGCATTAATTTAATTGGTAAGTCTAAATACTCTATATAGCATTTATTCTACCATTTTATAGACACTGAAATAAACCAAATACTTCAAGGAAGTCTTAAGAAAGAAAGGAAAAGCTTTTGAAGGGCGGAAGACAACAGAACCGCCACTGAAGGCAGGAGTAAAACAGTCAACCTGCAGGAAGTTACCTTAAATGTCATGCCCAAAAAAGACAATTAGCCCTCTCAGCCATAGGAGTACGTTACTGTACGTTAAGAAGCACTTACAACTTCCACTTGATTACTAAATACAGGTGAAAATATATTACTTACAGAACAGCACACAGACCACTGAACTGTAATCTAATTCAGGGACACAAATGATGGCATTCAACCACCTAAAACCCCTGGCTGCACCCGATTCCATAAATTACAGCCAGGGAAATGACAAGCATTTTGCATGCTAATTTCTGTAATATATAGTACTGTAGCCAGCTTAGTATCCAAGATGCAGGAAATCTATTTATTTTAACCTTCCCAAGGACAATCGGGTATAAAATGAGCCAGATCCCAGACTGAACAAAAAACCCCACAACCCTCTGGCGAGGGTCAGAGAGGCAATGGATCACACGCAGAGAATGAAACCAGGCTTTAGGAACTTTCCTTAAAAAAAATAAAATTTATTTGTCCTCAGGTAAGTTACTAGATCCCATCAGAAGAGCTTCAAATTTGTTTGTTTTGAACTCACTGGACTTCAAATTTAACAAAATGTTAAATAATTTGCTTTGTGTAAGTTTGCTAAGCCAGTGAAGTGTCACTCTTCTCCCCCTCCCTTCACCACCTCCTCCTCCTCCCAGAGGACTTACTTTTTACAACAGCCTGTTTAATGTTTCCTATTTTTGCGCACAAGGCTCCAATCTGATAGATAGCGAAGCTGGATGCACATTCTGCCAGAAGTCAAATCTTGCAAGATCATGTGGCAAAGCCATTTTAAACATTATTTGTGCTGATACAAAGTAAAAATCAAATGGCCACTTAAAAAGAAGAAAGCTAAAAGAGTCAGACAGGATTTACTGCTGGCATATTTTACATCCTTTCTGTAACACTAATTCTAAAGCACATGATCTAATTTTCCCTGTTTTAAAGTGCTGGATTATTAAGACAACACTATAGCAGGGGCAACTTTCCAAGGAAACATTCCAGAAGAAACACTGCTGGTTTTATCCCCTATGAACCTCTGTGTACACACCATTTTCTCCGCAAAGCCTATAGAGAAGGCAGCGGTTCCCACAGTCTATGAAATACCACTGCCATAATAATGTTTTCAACTTAAAGCTTGACGTGTCTGGGTGGTAGCCTGCGAAGAATGCAGCAAGGCCCACAAGACATTAGAATTGACAACCTTTTGTAGTACCCGCTGCAGCAGCATAATTAGCCATCAGACCCAATGCTTTTTTTGGCATAGGCTGCCTGCAAACTGAGATACACGAGAGCATACTGGGCATGCAATGTCAACACAGCATACCAGACCTTGGGGCTATTTCCCTTATCAATGCCCAAAATACCAAGATACATTTTGAACAACCGTATTGTTTTACATACACTCCCTCTTTCTAGAAGAAGCTGGCACTTGCTCAGGCAGTCTGGACTGTTGGTGAACTCAACCAAGGCTTTCTCTGCCTGGAGCCGTGTCGCAGTGTCTGTGGTCTCGTACAGCTGCTTGCACAGGTTCTCTAGCTGGGCTAGGCTCTGGAACACAGGAAAACAAATTTATTAGGAACAAGAGGTTTTACAGTTCAGTTATGCAGCACTTTAACCCAGGTTATATGTATGTATACATACACACATATATAACTTTACTGTTTGCACAAAGGAAGGAAAACGTTGAACTCCTGGTTTGTTCTTCCATCAACAAAATCCATTTAACCTACTGAATTACCTGTACAGAAATTTCACAGCTACCTCTTACACCTGACAAAATACCATGTTGCCTCCCCACTTTCACCTTTTTTACGTGAACTCAGGCACCCACTCCCAGGGTCAGTGCTCACCCAGCCTGAAGGCACAGCACTGTGCAGCACATGAGGTCTGGAAAATCTCTTACAGCTCGTGCTGTAATGGCGATAATCCTAACCTGCCCATTTTAAATAGCAAAAAAACCCCATCCTCACATCTAGCCTTTATGTTACACCATGTCAAATCCCTCACAAACTTGGTTTATATTCCCTTTGCAGGGCACCGTAACAGACTTCAGCGTCCCAGGATGCTGGAAGGATCTCATGCTAAATCTTCTACACTACACGCACCAAAAATACCTAAAGCAGAAGAGAGCAAATGAAGAATGGGATGGGGATGCCTTTGAGCGGCGTCTCTGCGAACGTGTTCGAAGGGAAATAAAACTACCAGGCAGATTCTGTGTGCTCAAACAACTGGAAAATATTTGTCATAAACTGTGATCCAGGCAGATGGTTCCCCCCAGTGAAATCTTAGGTGTCCTAGTTAAAAAGTGGCTTCACAGATGGATATAAATATTCCCTCAGGTTCTCACTGCTAGATTAATAAGCAGGTATTTTCAACTGCTTTAGGGCTACATTCTAGGTTTCCAGGGGTAAAACATTACAAGCATACCATAACTTTTGTGCTTTGACTTCTGCGTCTGTAAGAAGGATAGCATCAGTTGCCTAACTTATTTTTGGAGGAGAGATTGTTATGCAAAAACCAAGCTACAGACAGGGTCAGCCGACGGATTCACGCACCACATCAGCACACAGCTGAACGCTTTCTTATACACAAGCGCAGCAATTCCACGCCAAAAGCACACAGAAGTTTTTGATGCTCTGCTGCCAAGATGATCATCGGATAAGACAGTGTTAGAAGAAACACAGAGAGGGACTCTCTGCAAAAATTCTTTTCCCTTGTACCATATTCCAGAGCTATGATTTTTTTTATTATTATTATTTTTTAATAGCTACCTCATGGAAAATGTTGCCCTGACAGCTTCATGACCTTAGAGAAATTAGAGAACTTTGCCAAGTGCCAGACAACAGTTCAACGTACAGTTTTGTTTTTGAGAAAGCCAAAACCCAAAAACTTAAGCTCCCCACCGAAAATCCTCAAAAACCTAAGATGAATATTATAAAACATTATTAACCATAAAGTATCACAAACCATATTAACTCCTGCTAAGCATTTGTCAGCACCTATAATTTCTCATTAAAAATCCACTTTCAGTTATTTAAAATCAGTTGGCAAAGTCTACATACAAGAAGGTGCCTGTTTACGTGTATCACCTTCAGCCCAAGGGCAAAACACCATTTCCTCCAAACCTCCAAAATCCATTTATCAATTTGGAAAGCTACCCTGACCATTCGGTCCATGTGTGTACAATGGACTGAATCCCTGGGAAGCAGCTCAGCCTGGCTCCACCACCCCGGCGGGACAGCGATGAATTGCAGCCCGTGGTCCCACACCGAACCGATGAACACTGATCCGAAGAGTGCAGTTTACAATTTTGGAAAAAAACACCTATTTTTAAGAGTTTTACACCACCCTGCATTAATCCTTCAAGAAGCTCAGGAATGGGGTTTCCCTACAATCAGCTTGCTTCACACCTCTGATAAACGCTAATTCCCCGCGACTGGTTGGGACTCGGTGGCAATAACCATGGCTCCTTTTGTGCGACGCTCTCCATGACAAAACACCCTTGTTTGTGCACACTGCGTGATCTGTGCCAGCCTTCTTGCAGACTACGGTTAGTTAACTCCCTCGGAGCTGCAGGAAACACACGACCTCCAAGAGTCAAACAAAACAACTCCAAAAAGCCAACTGCACCAACTAAATAGCCTGTCTGCTGCCCAAGAGATACAGCACACAAGGTCACCGTTAAATGCCCCATTAATGACACTGCAGCCATTAAAGCACAGTTCTCCTGTGAAAAAAAGAAATAAAAAAATCATACACATGGAAAAGCTAGTCCAAATTATCCAGGAGTGTGAGTCCAGCAACTCAATGGGGAATAAAAGTGCACTCTACTCATGTTAGATTAAGCCAACCATCCACACCAGGTTTTAAACGTATTTTTAATATCACATCTCTTACTGCGCAGTATCAGCTGTCCCGAGTCTCCCTGTCCAGACAATCCTCAAGCTAAAGTTCACTCGACACGTCTTCCTGACAGTATCCCCAGGTATGTAGCTGCAGAGGGGGCTGCGGGATGGAGAGACGTACCAAAGCCTACGAGGGCAACTCAGAGGGAAAGCTGAAGTCCAAACTTGGGAGTTTTCATCCATTATTCCTAGTTTGTGAATGGTCATTTTATTTTTTTAATTTAATGTGCTCAAATAGCTGAAAAAACACATTCATGATAAGCTGTAATCTGACCAAATAAATTTCTCTGATGAAAAACCTTTAGAAATCATTTTTAGGGTTGTCTCACCAATAAATTTCTTTCCTCCTCTTGTGCCCTAACTCGATTATCTCTCACACAGACACGCAGAGCAGCTGAGCTGCCCTGACACTGCATTCCAGGTTTGCAACGCTCAGTTTTCAGCACGTTTTAATATTGCCATGATGAGGGCAGCAGAATTCCCCTCCTCTCTGCCAATGGGGCAGAAATCAGCACTCAGCTTTGAAAGTCAGAGATGTTTGGGTGTTAGGAGTAGCAAGTAGGTGGGGATTATTTCACTACAGAGACTGGGCAATACCTACTCTTTTAACCAAGATAAAAAAAAAATACCATTTAGTGTAACGATTATGCAGGGCAAGAGCTCTGCATATCCTAGATAAGGACTAAAGCATGAGACAGCAGAGAATATGAAACAGGGCGACACTCTGGCATCCCACTTGTGCTGCACGCATGGGCTGTGTTACAGGATGGAAAGGTATGCGGCTGGTGAGCAGAGAAGAAAAATAGCACTGAAGACAATTATAACTGACCAAAACTTGTGTTCATCGCTCCTTTGAGAATAAACAGCTCTAAAAACTCTTTGTAAAAAGAAGAAACCAGTCCTTTGCACCTAGGGAAGGCAAGGAGGCGTCGATGAGGGCTCAGGGTAGCAGGGAGCCGGCGGGACGGGGACTTGGCAGCCGTGGGGCAGCGGTTGGGATGGCGTTTTAGGAGGCGAACTGCTGAGTCACGGGAGAGAGCCCCAAGTGTCCCACACCCCCTCCCACGCCGGCTCCCAGCCTTCCGAATCGCTCTTATCTGCTCCTCGCACGACAGCAATGAAATCCCAGGATTCTTCCCCAGTTGCACACACCATATCCTACTGACACATACTAGTATACCCAAAGTAGTTGACGTAGTAATAAAAAAAACCCCGCGTGCTCCAACCTCTCTCATACATCGCACTACGAAGGCTAAATGACAACCCGAAACACCAGTCATTTCCCAGCTAGGAGTATGTGTCTTAAATGCATACTGAAAAGCCTAAACTGCCACTGCATTTTTCACATAACCACCTCTCGACTCCAAGCTCAGCACAGATGACAATAATTTCACTTTTCCTCCTATGTGCACACATATTTTTTTCCCCTCCAAAGCCAAGACTCAAACAATGTCTATGCTTTTCCTGCCCATGAAGTGTGACAATTAATGCCTATTAATGGAAATCTGCATCCTATCTCAGCGTTCTTCTAAATCCAGCTTCCAAGCATGACATTTCATTATGTCACTGTCTACAAGCCTTAGACAATTTTTTTTGCAAACAGAAGTTGAGTAAGTTTGTGTCCCTAGGGAAAAAAAAAAAAAACAAAACTATCATATTTTTGATCCATCTCCCCAACCTGAAGTTCAGCCCTACTCTGCAAAGCACTGGAGGATAATGCAACACACCCTACATTGACCATTGTTTTGTATGCGGTAGAAATGTTTTTCAACACGGGAAAGTATATTTATCAGAAACCAGCAAACCTGACAAATGATTAGCAAAGCTTCCACTCCCCTTCCCCCTGAGGGCAACAAGCTCTGAAGGAAGTTTTGCTGCAGACCAATGTCCTACAGAAAGCAGTAGGCTCCTCTCCACCGGAGCCCTCCACAGAGCAAAGCTCTCTCCACCGCAGGCTACACAGTCCTGAGCAGGAATTGCCAATCCATTAGCCTCACATGAACTCTGCATCATATTGTTATTTCTTTAATAATATCAGTGAGAAGAAGTGAGTTTTCTTCCGTATAGGGCACCCCCTTTGTACAATCTTGGCCTCAGATGTTTGTCCACTGAAAACAGCTGTGAAGCTCAAAACATGGAAAAAAACCCAACTCATCAATCTCATTTATACTACAAGCTACAAATAAAACTCATCACTGTTCAGTGTTTTCCCTATGGTGAAGATAAACAATGTCTGATCATCTTTAAAATGATAAATACTGCAAGGAAAGTAACAGCTACCTAAAAGGAGTCTCCAGGGGATGGCTGTGGAATTGATCCTATATTACACGGTTGCTTAAGCAACGCTCTTTACATCCAAGGGCTGCAATAAGCTCTGGGCAGGTTTAGTTCAATAGAGTTTGACTTCGCCACGCTGACAGTTCCCATTTCAGAAAATTGAGGAAACGCACGCTGTGCTCGGCGTACTCAAGATGGCAGAGCCAGAAAGTAAGCAGGAGCGTACGCAGCCAGCCCCGATCGCTCGGGGGGGGGGAGCAGGCAAGCAATAACCCCACAAATTCAGACATCTAAAATGGAATATTGGGCTTAACAAGATCAATCCAAACTTTTCTGCTGCCTGGTCGTTCTTATCCTGAAGGATGCGCACTGCTGTAAATCCTCCAGGCACACATTGTTTCCAAGACATTCCTTCCTCCTGCCTTATGGTTATTGACTCCCTGAGCCACAGATCCTGCAACATGTTTAATACAGTTATTTTTGTCCCAAGCACATCCATCCATTTTAATATCCCCCAACTGATTCCCCCGTATGTTATAATCAAAGTCAGACTGTGCAAGCGCTGGGCAACTGCAGGGCAAGGAATGAGATGTTTATGTCCTTGCTCACCACGAGCATGCAACAGGCCCCAGAAGAAGAGCTACCCATGTACCTCCAGGATGTGGCATCATGACGGTGGGAAGAGACCATCACCCGTTTTTCCTTTCCCTTGAAGGTTTCATGTCTAAGGAATATCAATTTCTGTATTTGTCAGTAAATATACACACCCCTAACACACATGGTGTTAAGGCAAGTAACATGAGATGCAGTGCGCACTTCTCTAACGCAGCACCTGAAGCCTTGCCTTCGGTCCTACACTGGCACCGGGCTCCAGAGCTGCACAGCGCGTGCCAGCTTCTGCTCTTCAAAGCTGTAGACATTAGCTGGCTTTCCTCCGTTGCTCGCCGACTTTACAGCAAAACAGGGAGAAGGAAGATGCAGCATGCAGTCAGGACTCCGAAACACTGCGTTTTAACAAATGCAACCGTGCAACGAAGATGCATCGCAGCAGTCAAAGGGCCCTGGTGTTTTAAGTGACTAAGGCTCAGAGAATGCCTCAGGTCACCTGATGAACGTCAGGTATTTCAACCAAAAATAAAAAAGCTTTTAAGCTGAGCGATGCAACTATTAACTGCCAAGGACCAGGATGATGCACTTCATAAGTACTCACAGCTGTAAAAATCAAGGTCTCACGGCTCATCACCCTCATTTGTTAAGAGAATCTGAACAACAAATTGCTTATTTCCATTTACCTTACTAATAACAGAGAAAGCAAACCTACCTACACTCTTCCAGCACAGCTCAAAATTATTTATTGCAGTAGTATTTTCAGGCATCTCCCTGCATCTCCCGGGGAATCAATAAAGAGCTCTCATTTCTTTCTCCAAGATGAATGGTCTTCAAGCCCAGACGGAACAGGGCTGCCTTCAGGATTCAGCCCTGCCATTTTACTACGCAATGCTTTACAGCAACTCTACACAACACCCCACAAACACTTCAAATTAAGAATAACACTTCCCATAACTTAATACTGACAACAAAGAACCTCCTATGTTACACAAAGGAGTTTCTATCCCAAAGAGTTTAAACAGGAGGAACACGATACCCTTAGTAGGTGGTGAAACCGTCAAGAAACTCTTCAATACTCTAGTTGGGTACAAATAAATACCAGTGCATAATTTTATCAAGGCTTATCTCTATAAGGACAGCCATTTGTTCAGCTATCTGCTAAGAAATGAGAGAAAAGGCAAGGTAATGCTTGGCTTTCTTTTTTTTCTGTTTTTAAGCGAACAGTCCTGAAGCTAATTATTCCTTAGAGGCCAGTGGCAGTGAGAACAGATTAAGGGCTAAAACCTCCAAAAGAAACCTCTACATTTCTGCATCATCAGGACTTCCAGATGCTAGCAGAATCCATGTGCATACACCAACAGCCACAGAGTAAACTAAAAAGAGGTTTGACAATGCATCAGATTTTTTTTTTTATTTTTTTTAAAGAATGAAACAGATGCAGTGAAAATGGGAATCATCCCTGCTTTTGATGCTGGCCAGCTGGAAGTGTTTATTTCACCGTGACTGTGTTCTGGGTTTGCACTTCTTTCATGCAGCACGGAGTCTGATATAATGCCCAACTTGAACTGCTAATTGGAAGGTCTGACTCCTATGGAAAAAGGGTCGCGTATCTATTATCTTCTCTGAACATGACATGTAATTGTGCAGCATTACTCACCTGAATGCATAATTCAGTTAGAAGAGGAGGTTTGTTTTAGAACAAACAGGAAAAGTAAAACAAGAACAGAGATATGATGGCCCAAGGCACCCAGCTTCTGGAGTCGACAGGGATTAGACCATCAATGGAGGAAAAAGGGGGCAGGCTGGGAAGATGCACGTGGCTGTAAACGATGGCAGCTATTTCTTGCATGGGAAGTCTGCCAGCCATACTTGAGGAAAGGTGGAACTGAAAAAAGTCCGCTTGCCTTATTAAAAAAATTCTTTAAACGTTAGCTAAGTTCTGGAACAATAAATCATGTCTTGGTTTGACGAAACCGCCTCTACACCACGACAGATTCCTACTAAACTTAAGGCAACCATTCCTGAGTTCAATCCCCACCGATGCTCTTGAAGTAGTAATGAGAGATCCCTGGCGATGCAATACCCAGGAATGGATGAATTACTGAATTCTACCCCAAGAAAGTCCTCTCTCCTGGTGGGAGGACCCAGCAGGGCCCTAAGCAAGGACAGCAGCACAATTGGCCTGGTAACTGCAGCAAGCAAGTGCTCCTCCACTTTTGGGAATAAAAAAGGAGAGGCTGGAGCAGCACCAATACCTTTGCTAGAACAATGGGAGAATGAGTCACTCCTGTTGCTCTTTACCTTTTTATTTATATGCCACAGCTAATATACTGCTTCAGCAATTGCACTCTTCTAACCTCTCTTTCTCAGAACTGAACATTCTTTGTGCATCTGAGGGCTTTTCATTTGGCAAAGGTTGGCCATTTCCTAACCAGCAGCAACCAGGAAATTAGGAAACAGCAAGCACAACATACACAGGACCAACACAGTGTTGGATACACGGAGATGGGAAAGCTGCAACCATTTGGATGAGCTGAACCTTTCAAACTTTCTCCTACCTGTTGACAGCAACTACAGAACGTATTATAAAGATAAAGGAGTCCTGTCACGCAAATCAACGTTCCCCGTTTCAATAATGTGGGCACGCATTCCAGGTAGGTACCAAGGTCACTGCATTTCCTGCAGTAGACAGAAATGCTTTTCATATTATTAGGATTAACAGTACAACCTGGATACCTCTAGGTGTGAATACAATTCTAGAGGACAAACAGAATCGGACTTTGAGTATTCATCTAGTCTTAAAGACACCTCTGACATCCTAGATGGTTATTTTGGAAGGAGACAGCCTATGTTTTGTGCCTCAAAATTAGAAAATCGGGCAACAGGCACCACAGTTCTTTGCCTGTGCAGGTCCGTAAAGTCCAGACAGATTCAAAGCACTGCCACCTCATGATATGAGCAAGAACTGGAGCTACGGAACAACGCTCTTCTCTAATTGGTACTGTAAGCATTGTGGGGGATTATTTTTGATTTGTTTAGATAGCAGATAACCCCTGCAGGGTGCCACTTTGGAGCACCACACAAAAAACAGTAACACACCTTCTATTCTTCTGACAGTTTTAACTGAGTAATATTTTTTTCTTTGAACACTAGGAAGAACAGCTTATTTACAAAATGATCTGAATGAACTGAAAATTGCTTTTGAGGTCACAGATGCCCCTGCTTGCTTTGCATTTGGTTAAGAGGAGAAAAAAAAAAATAGTCTTCAGCATTGCCTCATCCCACCACATTCAGGACACGGAACAGAAGGTAAGGAGTCTCATGGCAGATACCAGAGCCTAGGGAGAAAAACTAAGGCAACTGCACTACTGGGCAAGCTAGCGGCAGTGAAGCAAGCTGGCTTTCAGATTTCTGGATCTCATCCTCTCTAACAGAGATAAGAAACAACTTTCAGGGCACTAGCTTTGCAGAACAAGCCAACTTCAGATGCAGCATCAATACCACACATCCAGGCACTGAGCGCAGTAAGCGTTTTACCCAAATGAGAATCAACTACCAAAAACCCCCACCTACTCAAAACCAAGCCCCACACACCGACAGGCCTGCACCAGGCATACGGCATGTGAATTTGTTGGAGACAGAAAGCTGTGCTCCAAGATGATGGCTCAGGAGAACACAGAAACCTTCCAAATACCCTGAAAACTCTGGAGGCACCTCTGATCGTATGATATACTAAAGCTACTACAGGACTGCTCAAACTCACCATCCAGAAACAGCAAAATAAAATAATTCAAGCGCTGCAAATCACCTTCAACTTACTGGTTAAACTATTGTTGGCTACAGACATTATCAAGTGCTAGAAGAGAAACCACAGAATTAGTATTTTCCAGTGCAACGTCCTTGGACTATAACTCCTGTAATCACTGTGTTCACAAACACTCTGAACTGGTGATAGAAGGGCACAGAGCTTTCAAATGGGAATTCAACCAAAACACTTAGATGATACAGCATTAACACCCATGTCCAATGGGAATATAGTAAACAGAGAATAATTAAGTCAGAATGATGGGCTGCGGAATAAACCACGTAAAAGGCGTGTTCAAGAACCATACGTTATAGAAAGTGCCACTGCAGGACAGACATAAATCCTTTGCAGATCTAGAGTTGTGAGTCCACGGGGTACACGGATGCAGAGCTCATTTTACTGACAATAGATAAAAAGGATGGAAAGGACTTAAAGATGATCATGAAGTGGAGGTATTTAGCAGAAAAATAGTGGCTATTGATTTTATAAACTGATCTTACAACACGAGAAAACACATAGTCTGCTGATAATCCTGCTACAAGATAGTGACTGAATGATCCATTTCTCAACTAAGAAAAATCTTTCTGATGATCTTACTTAATTGGTGATCAGATTTGTTGGACATCAGGTAGATAGACTGGAGCCAGAAGGCTTGTATGAGCTGCAGAAAATAGTACGTCAGATGGGCCAGTAATTCTGACCCTTTCCTTGCAATAGCAGGAGTCCTCACTGCTGAGACCACAAAGGCCAAAAGGTGTTACAACGACCAGATTTCTAGATCACCTGCTTCTGTGGATCTGACTCCTCAGCCCCATCAGATTCAGTTCAGGTTAAATAGCTGAGGATTGCTCTCTCCTTCCAAAGATATTCTCCCATCTCGAGAGACATGACTCCAAAGCTAGAGACAAACCTGGACAAGAGCAGGTTAAAGCCTGAGTTACAAAGCCAGAGCCCATTTCAGCTGTAGACAGAGATACGATGCTAATGAGCAGCACAGAAACATCCATGAAATGCTTCACAACCTTTGTGCCTTATACATCATTTTAACATCCCTAGAACGACATTATTTTAAATGCTACAGTTGGAAGGAAAAAGGCAATTATTAGCACCAGACAGTCCAGGCGCTCCAGGTTTCCCTACGGCTGCCCAATAAGGGCACCCGTAAGGATGTCAAAATACCACGTCACCTTGCACTTGTGTGCCACAAGCATAAGGAAAGCAGCAACAGCGTTTGTGCTGATCACCCAACACGATCCGAGACAAGTACAGGTGCTGTGCCAAGCGGGCATGGAATAAAACCAATACAAATTAAATAAAGAACAGAAAAGAAAGCAATGGCGACCGACCCGACCTTCACTTCCTGCTGCCTGGCTATGCCGATACACATGACAGATTTTCTTTCTAAACCTGCCGAAGTGGGAAAGAAATCTTCAACGCATCCCCATTCCCATTTGGAAAAAAAAAAAAAAATTCCTTTTACAGAACTCATCCAGTAACCAGAAGTTCCCCATTACAAAAAATCAAATTAAGATTCTGTTCAAACTAACAAAGCACTCAGCTGAAACAAAGCAGGTGAGGACAGAATTTCGCTGTCTGATTCTTGTAAACACCTTCTTGTTTGATTTTCTTGTTCTTGCGTTATTAATAAATTATACAAGAACACTGAACAATATGTTAAAAGGAGAACGGTAAACTTTAATTTAAAAAGTTCAGCTAGAAACCCACAATTACACTTTAAACTACCAAAATGCTGCAAGCAGAAAGAAGTCCTCTCACACTACATACACAGTTAGGGGAGAAAGCAGTCTGTTAAAAGATGAAATGTCGTTTTCTCATCTAGTGCTAAAACATAACTTTTTGCTCTCAAGCTGCGTGTTGATTTACATGCAAGACTTGTACCAGGTAAGTCCTGCTAAGCCAGACGGCCCCGCGAGCACACAGCATAATGTTTAACCAGCACTCGGGCTCCAGGTACTGCAGCGCGATACACAGCCTGGCACGGTACTCTCCTCTGCCCCATGCCTACCTGCAACATGGGTGAAATTGCAGAAGACGCAGCCAAACCAGCTGTAAACAACAGGAGAACGCATTACACAGTGCAATCACTGGTCAATTGCACCCAAAAATAGTTTAAATTGTCAAAGAGCTGCTAAAAAATACTTCTTGTTCACAGCATTCAGCTGTGGCATGTTATTTTTCTGAAGTGCAGCCTGGAGAACTACTTCTGATTTCCAGAGCAGGACAACAGGCAAAGGGTGAAGGAAGAGAAGGATCAGACTATCAAAGCACATTTATAAAGGAGATCTTGCATCACCCAATATTCAAAGTATGCCACCAGTAAGATGTCAAGCACCAGAACGTAAAGCTGATGTTTTATCCTGACCACACCAGGGCAACGAGCTTCCCACTGACAAACCATTACCGGAGTTAGCAGGGACCATGAATAAACTTCACGTTTTGTCCTTAATGAGAAACAAAAGCAAGAATGTCAAGCTTCTGCTGAGATATTTTCTGGGAGGTTTAGCAACTGTCCTCCAACAGTACCTTTTATTAGTTTGCTAGAACTAACACATACTAAAAATAACAAAGAAGAACACCACCATCGTCAACAACTGCGTGCACGGGGCCACACCAACCATCAAGTCAGCAAGTGACACATCCTTATGGTCTGGTCCAACTTTGAAGGTATAAGAAGCATTTAATTAAGACTCTTTCCTCTAAGAAGGTCTAAGCCCTATATTCCTTGCACAATCAAGAACGGGGAGAACCCAAAGCAAGCCAGAAATGACCTACCGCCTGCTAATTGCCCCATCAGTGGGCTCTGACTTAAGGTTATCAGAGATAGGAAGGCTGTGAGCAATACCTTATCATGTTCACACCTCGGTGTGTTCGACTCCTACATTTCCAGACGTTACACCAATCAGGTTTGACTGGAAAACTCCAGGTCGCCTTTTCCAAGACTGCAAACCCACTATTGAGAAAAAGCCAGCTGTGCCAAAGTTAGATGAGCAAAGAAATAACAAAACCCTTCTTGCAAATCAAAGCTGAAGATGCGTGGAGAGCTTCGCAGGGGCCAGGTGGCACCAGCGTTGCTATTGCACAAAAGGCCAAAGATGCACCAGCAAAATTATGTTGGGAAAAATGAGAGTAATCTCAGACACAGACAACACTGGTTACTCTTAGAAGAAAACACTAGATTCTTGCAACTAAGCCATGCAACCGTATCACCGGAAAAGCACCGCGAACTATTCATAAATGCCTGCTTGAAACCACAGCTTAGAAGCAGGAAGACAAAAATTACATTTTTGCTGGCAATTTTAAGTAGTAAAAATGTAACTTCTTGAACTTTGCTTTAGTAGGCCTGAGCCCTACAAACTCATAAAACACCACTGCACTGCCCAAAACCAAGGGCAACGAGACATTATCAACAGTAATAAAGTTCTTGAGGTACAGAGCATTCGGTGTTCTCTTAAAATGATGAAAATGAACAAATCCTCCTTAATTGTATTAGCGTTGGCTACCCGAGGAAACACAGCTCGGTCGCTAGAACAGGGAAAGGAGACCAGCTATCTGACAGCATGCTCACAGCCCCAACCTGGCCGCTCCTGCCCTTCTTTTACTGTCGTAGCGGACATGGGCACCCAGCTCATGCCAAACTGAGCTTTGCCTTCCCTTCATAATACAGAAATTTTGAGATCTTCAGGTGAACTATTACAGATGGGATTGTAAGCTAAACGCAGAGTAGCTCCAGCTCACTGAATTCAGCGACAAAATCTCCCATGGGCTTCAATGAGGCCAGGATTTCACCCCAAGCCCATCTCTCGGCAGGCTGCTAATGAGCGTGAAAATCCACAAGGAAGCCACCACGTTCTCCTTTCCCATCTGGGCTGCTTCAAAGCACCTTTGATCTGGAGGAGAGGCAGAGCATGTTGGGTCTGCTGCCAGTAGGTATGTATTGGACACCTTACCTGCTACCTGAGGGACCTCCAAAGTACACTCCAGATGTCAGCTGGGGGACCAGGAATAAACTGCTGGTGGTGGAGTCCCCAGAGCTGAAAGGCAGCGTCCGTTTTTTTTATGTCAAAGTTTGGCTGCAGAGATCTTGAGATACTGAACTGCAACTCTACACCTCCACTTTTCAGCTGAAATCCAACTCTCAACACCTTCTGCAACTTTGGTGCTGAGCATCCAAACAGCACCGTTTAAAAAAAGCGCATAACAAAAAAAAAAAAAAGAAAAAAAAGCCTAACTTGCAAAAGAAATGCTGCCAGCTCTGTTTTTAGTTGAACCAGTGTTTCCCCCTTCCCAGGTCCAGAGCACTCCCTTGGGCTATTCTGAGACAAACCCAAGTCCTTAATTAGAGCTTTCAGCGAGTCCAAAGACACACAGAAGGTAAAAGCTTGAACTAAAACAAATGAAAAAGTATTCTAAGCAATTTGTAGTTGGGCAGCGGGCTACATCGTGACTCTTTTACCAAGCAAGTGCAAGGTTACCGAGATATCAAATGGGAAACACGCATCTCAGTCTCCAGGTTTTCCTCTGGAGCAAGCTGAATGTTATAGATTTCTGGAGCCAAATTAGATTTTGTGTTTGAGCCAAAACAACATCCTTTAGAATACAGAAACACACAAGAAAAAAAAAAAATCAGCCCCTATTAGGGATGGAGAAGGAATTGCCCTAGGAAAGAGTCTCGAAAAAACAAGTCATGTCCCCCTCAGGACACGAGTGTGGCACAAAGGAGCCTCCAACTCCCCTTGTCCTTCCTTACACTCACACTGTGTGACGCGTTTCTGTGAATTACCAACACGTGGTGGACGTGACACAAGAATGCCTACCCAAACACACTTTTATATGATTTTTTTTTTCCCACTGAGCTTCCTCCACAATTGTATTGAGATGAAAGAAGTCACTTCTGTCTGCAGCCTGCCCTGGTGCATCTGGAGGCCCCAGCAGAACTGAACCTGCACAAACACACAACTGCTCCAAACACGGAAGTTTTCCAGCTTAGAGCAAAGCACTGTTAGCTCATTTAACAGTTAAAAAGATGGAAAACTCGGTGCCAATCTTTGGGATTTGAAACACCCAGTCCTGAACCCAAAATCAGATAGCATGGAAGCAAAAAAAGGGATGCAATTTCCTTTTTAGATGCCAGATTTCATATTTTTCTATTACAAGTAGCTGTCTCAGCACCTGTCTTGTTACCTTCTTGCTGACCCAAATTTCTTTCATTTCAACTTGGAGTCAAGCTACTGTGAACAGGCAATAATACACGTAGAAGTGACAGCAATTCTTTATCAGTGCAATGATTTTTTAAATTCAAGACAAACAAAACATTCAATACAGAAAGTCACAGAATTCCTCATCATCCTACAACAAACATGCTCCCACAGGAGTATTCACATTCAGTAAATGCATCCCATTTCAGGGCAGCAGCATGGGAAACATCTAAGGGGCCAGGAAAGCGGAAGAAAAACAAAGATGACATAAATCTGTTTCCAAGAGGGGGAACAACAAGGGGAAGGGGACTCATATTTGCCCACAAAGCTAATTGTAATGACATCCTCACTGCTTTCCTCTGGCCCTACTGCGAGCAAGTTTAAGTGATGCTTACAGAACTTGGAACAGACAGAAATATTAACTCAAAAGAAGGTTGTATGAGCTTTTTGAGAAGCAGAAAAGTTGGTGTACAGCAATTTGCTTTAAGACCGTAGGACTCCTTTTCAGCCATGCAAAATCATCTGATTCTCTGTGCTCCTGTATCAGTATCACTGCATCCTTTGTTTCCCGACGCTGAACAGTCCCCCCCTTGCAGAGCTGCTCAACAGGAAAGCACCACAGCTAGCTTTGACTACACGATTCCCACCAACAAAACTGGTGGGCTCACTCACAGTTTGCATAATGTCTATTTTTCAAAGACGAGAACATGATATTCTCTTTCATTACGGCCTTAAAAGTTTGTCTTTTATCCTTGCTGCTGCTCCATGTTGTAAAGCAAGTAACTTCAGCACAGATGCAGTCTATAAACAACGTTTTTGTGCTTGATCACGTATTAGCACACCAGGTACAACTCCAGGAAGTTCCATGTGAACACGTAACACCCAAACCGAAGCTCTTATGAAGCAGCAGCAAGACTTTACTAACCTGCTAAACTCTGCACACCTTTTGACAGCCGGTATTTATTTGCAAATCCCTGTTCCCATTAAAACAGAATCAACTCCCACAGCATATGCCATAAAAACAACTCTCTCAATTATTCACACTGGTAGTCAACATCACCCCGCGACGCCGAATAACTCAATAACCGTTCTGTTAAACGAACATGATGTTTGATAGGGGAGCCTGTGCAACTTAGCTCAAATCATGTTCAAAAGACTGGCGTTTTGGGCCATGGAAAGACCTCTCAGCAAAAATTTAATCTATTAATAAAAACGACTACTTCCCCCAGCCACAAAAATCTGCAATCAGTTTTGAAGAGAACCTCATGCTCTCCTTTCTGAAGGAAAGCTCCTCAGAGCTACCGCTTAATGTCTTTACCTGGAGCAGAGGAAAAAAAAGAGACAATAAAAAGCAAGCAAACCTCATCGAGTTACAGCACATAACAATTTTGTTAGCTATATTTGTCCTGTACAGGAACTGCACCAAACTGCAGGTGCCTTAACCGTATTTGCAAATCAGTTTTCCTCCAAGTGGAACATCTTCCAAGTCTCTGACGTTAAACTTTAACTAACCAAGTTGAACACAGCAACTGCAACCCTGATCTTACAGCTCAAACTTCCATTTGCTCAATTCAATATTTAACAAAGAAAAGCAGGGTACGAAGCACAGTTTTAAAGCAACAAGAGCAGCTGTTTCACCCGCCTTCAGTGTCAAACCACAGGCTCGCCAGCTAAGTTTGAAAGGTAGGGCTCGACTCATGGCAAGCGAATTCAGAGTTTCTTCAGTAAATTTAGAGCTTGTGAATTGTTTAATAATGCAGTAATTCCTCTCCTCCCCTGAGATTACCCAAGAGACATTTGCCAGCAACCTTGCCAGACAACCTGAGAGCTGCACGGCTCTATCCTGAGTTAATAAACTGCTCACCCTTGTGGTTCACAAGGGTATCATGTGAAGAATATATTTATTTAAAAGTTGCATAGATAATATGTAACTACCAGTGTCATTACAGTTTAGCCAGTCTTTTAGAAACCATGCAAATCCTGTGCAAGTTCAACTAAAACATTATGCAAAAAAACCCTCACCGTTTCCCCCAGCTGTGCCTGTTTTTTTTACTTTTTCTGTCAGTGACAGCACCGACTCTTCAGAGGGTTTTCCATCCTACCACGCAAGCCTGGCTTGGTTAAAGTCACTGTCACCTTTGATTTGCCTCCTGCCTCCTGTCCACGACAGCAATGTGCTTATCCACGCAGGGTTTTGTTTTTAACACCAACCAAAACAGTTTACCTAAACGCCAAGTCTCCCTCGCAGCTGGAAAATCGAACAAACGCGGCTGGGAAAAGCAAGGCTGCAAACCCCAAAGCTGGGCCGAGGGACGGCGGCTGCAGGGGCCAGGCTCCCGCACAGACAGCGGGAGGGGGGCGGCTGAGACGGGGCTCTGGCAGCGGGGGGTGCTGGAGCGGAGCCGGCTGTTCGTTTCCAAGGGGCGGGGGGGAACCGAGTTTCCTTTCCCCAAGTGTTTGCTACCGGCGTTGCTAAAAAACTGCACAGCGGCGGCGGGAGGAGGCAAAGGCCGCTCGGCCGGTAAACACCGTCGGCTGCAGCCGCTCTCCCCCGGTGGAGTCACCCTCCCGGCGGCCCTTCGCCCCGGGGAGGCCGGGCCGGGCCCGGCGGTGACACACGTCAAAGCCTGGAGCCGTCCGGGGCTCGCCGGCAGACACCGCCCGGGGTGGGGGGGGGGGGCCGCGCCGCCGGCCCAGCAAGGCCGCTCGCCCCCGCGCCCGCCATGCCAGTGCCCGCGCCCCGCCGCCGCCCGGCCCACACGCGGCGGAGGGCCGGGGCCGCGGGGGGAGACGGGGAGCCACGGCAGCGGCGGCACCTCCACCGCGCCGCGGGGCCTGCGGGGCCGCTGCCACCCCCGCCGCGCCGGGCCGGGCCGGGCCGGGCCTGGCCTCACCACGCCGGGCCGGGCCTACCCGCGCCCCCGCCGAGGCCCGGCCCCGCGGCAGGCCGGCCGGGCAGGGAGGGGAGGCGCGTCCCGCCCGGCCCCACGGGCGGCCCCGCGGCGCGGCCCCCCCTCACCTGCACATGATCCGCCATTTTGCTCCATTCATGCTCCGCTCCCTCCGCCTCCGCCGGGCCCGGCACGCGCCCGCCCCCCCCACGCGCCCGCGCGCACGCGCGACGGCCCCCGCCGACCGCTGCGCCTGCGCCGACCGCCCGACCCCGCCCCCGCCGGCGGCGCGCGCCGCGCCACGCCCCCCCGCCCCGCCCCGCTGCGCGCCCGCTGCGGCGCAGGTGACGTCACGACGGCGGCGACGCAGCGGAGGGAGGGGCGGCCTTTGTTGACATGGCGCTTAAAGGGGCCGCGCGTCCGGCGGGCCTCCGCGCCCCCCCGCTTCCGCAGCCCCCAGTGTCTCGCACCAGTGCTCCCAGTGCCCGCAGCAGTGTGCCCAGTGTCCTGCAGCCGTGTCCCCAGTTCCCCGCAGCAGTGCTCCCAGTGCCCCCCGCACCAGTGCTCCCAGTGTCCTGCAGCCATGTGCCCAGTTCCTTGCACCAGCGGCCCCCAGTTACCCCAGCCAGGGACAAGCCTGGTGCCCCAGCAGCCCCTGCACCAGTGCTCCCAGTCCCCAGCGCCAGTGTTCCCAGTGCTTCTGGTGCTCCCAGTGCCCAGCACCAGTGCTCCCAGTGCTTCTGGTGCTCCCAGTGCTCCCAGTGCTTCTGGTGCTCCCAGTGCCCAGCACCAGTGCTCCCAGTGCTTCTGGTGCTCCCAGTGCTCCCAGTGCCCAGCGCCAGTGTTCCCAGTGCTTCTGGTGCTCCCAGTGCCCAGCACCAGTGCTCCCAGTGCTCCCAGTGCCCAGCACCAGTGCTCCCAGTGCTTCTGGTGCTCCCAGTGCTCCCAGTGCCCAGCGCCAGTGTTCCCAGTGCTTCTGGTGCTCCCAGTGCCCAGCACCAGTGCTCCCAGTGCTCCCAGTGCCCAGCACCAGTGCTCCCAGTGCTTCTGGTGCTCCCAGTGCTCCCAGTGCCCAGCGCCAGTGTTCCCAGTGCTTCTGGTGCTCCCAGTGCCCAGCACCAGTGCTCCCAGTGCTTCTGGTGCTCCCAGTGCCCAGCTCCAGTGCTCCCAGTGCCCAGCACCAGTGCTCCCAGTGCTTCTGGTGCTCCCAGTGCTCCCAGTGCCCAGCACCAGTGTTCCCAGTGCTTCTGGTGCTCCCAGTGCCCAGCACCAGTGCTCCCAGTCTTTCTGGTGCTCCCAGTGCCCAGCACCAGTGCTCCCAGTCCTTCTAGCGCTCCCAGTGCCCAGCACCAGTGCTCCCAGTGCCCAGCACCAGTGCTCCCAGTCCTTCTAGCGCTCCCAGTGCCCAGCACCAGTGCTCCCAGTCCTTCTAGCGCTCCCAGTGCCCAGCACCAGTGCTCCCAGTCCTTCTAGCGCTCCCAGTGCCCAGCACCAGTGCTCCCAGTCCTTCTAGCGCTCCCAGTGCCCAGCACCAGTGCTCCCAGTCCTTCTAGCGCTCCCAGTGCCCAGCACCAGTGCTCCCAGTCCTTCTAGCGCTCCCAGTGCCCAGCACCAGTGCTCCCAGTCCTTCTAGCGCTCCCAGTGCCCAGCACCAGTGCTCCCAGTCCTTCTAGCGCTCCCAGTGCCCAGCACCAGTGCTCCCAGTCCTTCTAGCGCTCCCAGTGCCCAGCACCAGTGCTCCCAGTCCTTCTAGCGCTCCCAGTGCCCAGCACCAGTGCTCCCAGTCCTTCTAGCGCTCCCAGTGCCCAGCACTAGTGCTCCCAGTCCTTCTAGCGCTCCCAGTGCCCAGCACCAGTGCTCCCGGTGTCCCACAGCCACATCCCTCTGCCCAGTTCCTGCAGCAGTGGCCTCCAGTTACCCCAGCCTAGCACCGGTGCCCCAGCAGCCCCTGCACCAGTGCTCCCAGTTCCCCAGCCAGGGGCACGCCACGTGTCTCTGCCAGCCCTGGCCCAGTGCCGAGGCGGCAGCCGGGGCCGGGTGGTGCCGGCTCAGCCCCAGCGCTGCCGGCTCAGCTCCCGGCTGGACACCCAGCCCCGGCACCCTTGGGTGCCCCTTCGCAGCGGGAGGTCCCTGTGCGGGGGGGGGGCTGCGGACGTGGGGGCCTCTCCTGGCCTGAGGATGAAGCTTGAGGTGCCCATGGGTGCCCAACGCTGCCGGGTCCCCGTGCGCCGAGGGCTGCGGGGCTCTGCGGGCACCCAGGGCTGCGTCCACCGCCATGCACCGAGGGCTGCAGTGCTCCGGGTCCCCCCACGGCTGCACCCCGCGGTGCTCCACCAGCCCGGCTCCCTGTCCAGCCCCTGCCATCCCTGTCCCCGTCCCTGTCCCCATCCTGCAGCTCTGGCCACCAAACAACGCCCCGGCGCTGCCTGCAGCCTCAAACCTCTTCCTCCCTCCTCTGCGTTGCGGTCGCCTTCCTCAGCTCACCCCCTCACCGCCTTCCCAGCTGCGTTTCGGGGACAGGGGACTGCACTGCCTTACTGGGAGCACTGTTTTGGGCTGGGATGGCGGGTGATGCCTGGGAGCAGGCAGATCAGCAGAGCTGGGGGATCGTTACCCCAACGGAGAAGCCCTCGGAGCTGCCTCTAGACCCATTTCACAGATGAGGAAACTGAGGCATGGCCATGGCGGGGCTGGTCGGCGCCGGCTGCCCTTTATGGTAAGCTCACAGGCGCAGGAAGCCAGAGACCGCGCCGCGTGAGCGTAGGAAACAGAAGAGCCCGACCGCACGTCACATGCTGACACGGCACGACCTGGTGCGACAGCTGCGCTGCGGCGGTGCAGTGGCGTGCGGCTGGGACAGGACCCCCCTGGAGCCGTGGGGCAGGGGGGGACAGCGGCGGAGGGGCAGCGCAGGAGGATGCTGGTGGCTGGAGGATGGAGGAGGCGGTGGTGAAGCAGGGTGTGCTCTACCTCCAGCTGCAGCAGACCTTCGGGAAGGTGAGGAGGTGGCAGGGGGCTGCTCGGTCCCCAGGGAAGACCCACGGGGGGGCTCGGCTGAGCTGGACACGGGGGTACAGGGGGGTTGCGTCCACAGGGAACGGGATGCTCCCACCCGTTGGCTCCCCAACCATCCATCGGCTCGCCGCCAGCACGTCGGGCCAGTGGGGCCGGGCAGGGGGATGGAAGGTGCTGGGGACACTTTGCAAAGAGAGCCCCCCCGCAGGCGGACCCCCCGGCGGAGGCTCTGCCGAGCGGGCCAGAGCCCTGGCACAGACCGCTGCAACCCCCGGAGCCTCGTTGGCTTCAGCGGCTGATAATGGCCGGCGTTTAGCAACGGCTCCCGCCAGCACCGCTCTTGTGCAAGGAGGGGAAGGAGCCGCCCGGGCATCTCCGGCTCCGTGCCCGGGCAGGAGGCAGAGCCGAGTCTTGCTCAAAATTCCGCGGGCAGGGTGGGCGTGAGGCAGGGCGGCAGGCAGGGCATCGCCTTCCTGCAGCGAGGCAGCCGCCGCCACGCACGATGCCTGTGACCGCAGAGGACGGGGCAGAGGCCACCCCCGCGGCGCGTCCCAGAAACACGCTCCAGCAAACGGGTGCCACGTTTCGGCAAAGCCTGCCGGGCCCGGCAGGTCCCCGGTGCAGGGAGCTACTGTGGAGGATGCTCCGATTTTGGTGCAAGACTTCCCCTCCCGCCGCTTCCCCTCTGCCGGAGCCGGTGCCTCCCACGCACGGTGTGCAGTGAATTGCTCGGAGGGCGAGTCGGGAATCTCTGAAAAGTTGGTGTTTTCAGGGAAGACGGAGCAATCGAGGAGCTGAAAGTCCTTCGGCAGTGGGGCGGCTGTTGGCAGAGTTTTTGGGTGCTGCAGGGTGGGGAGAGGCACGGTGCCGGGTGAGGCTGGGACGCTCCCTGCTCCTCTTTGCGTCGCAGGGATGCGTGGCTGGGAAAGCATGCCTTGCTGGTGACACTGTGTGTCGGGGATGCTTTATCCCCATGCTGCCCAGTTTAACTCCCCCCACGCTTCCGCCAGCCCGCATGGGGAGGGTAAGAGACCCTGCCCAGACCATGGAGGGGTTTGCACTGATGTCCTGCCCCGGGCTCGCGCATGATCCCAAGGGGATGAAAACCCATGGAAGGGTGAAAGCAGAGCTGGCCAATGCAGGGTTTTCCCTCCTCTCACTGCTTCTCCCCACGGCAGAAATGGAGGAAGTTCTGGGGCATCTTGTACCGGGAAAGCTCCTGCTCCACCGCCCTCCTGGAGCTCTTCGAGGGCTCGGTGCCACCGGCCGCCGAGAAGCTGCGGAAGGGTGAGGGCAGCAAGCGGCTGATCAAGCTGAGCGACTGCGTGCACGTAGCAGAGGTGAGCAGCGATGCCGGCTGCCCCAAGGAGACCGTCCCCTTCCTGCTGGAGACCACCGACAAGCGGTACCTCTTGGCCACTGACAGCACCCAGGCTGCCGGCTGGATCCAGAAGCTGTGCGAGTTGGCCTTCCCGGTACGCACCGGACAGGGATAACCGGGGCACGGGAGACAGCAGGATCCGTGCGGGGGAATCTCGGGGGTTTGCTGCAATGGGGGAGGCAGGGGGGATGCCGTGCACGGCCCTCGCTCACCGGCTGCTCTTTCCCGGGCAGAGGAGCAGGGAGGAGCGGGCAGCAGGCAAGGATGGTCAGCAGAGCTCGCTGGGCACTGACGGCGAGTTCTCCATGGAGGAAAACTCCCTCTACAGCTCCCGGGGCAAAGGTAGGCACCGGGATGTGGGGAAGGGGCAGTGGAGCTGGGTTTGCTTGCACAGGAGGCAGCGCGTGTCCCGCAGCATCTCATCACCCCCCTTCCCGAGGCACCTCGGCCAGTTTTCTGCCAGGGAGCAGCCCCCGCCGCAGCTATGTGCAGGCAGTGTGGTGGAAAGTCTCCTCCTGAAATAGCCTCTTCCTGCTCTGCGGTTTGGCAGGGCTGGGTTTCGCTGCGCTATCGGGCTGCTCCTGCACGGCCGGAGCCCTCGAGCCCTTATCAGCCGGACACCGCTTTCCCGCTGCCCCGGCTGCGGCAGGTCACGAGCCCCATGGCACCTCTCTGGGGCGGCAGATGCAGCTCTGCTCTTGCAGCAAGGAGCTCTTGCATGTGTCAAATGCCATCCTCTTTTGCCCCCAGCTGGCTTGGAGCAGGCGTTCGAAGTGACGGTGAGGGCCACCGAGTCCTCCGAGCGCTGCCGGCTCTGGGGCCGGTACATCCTGCGAGCCGGCGAGGAGGCGCTGGAGCTGCTGGATTTCCAGACCTTGGAGATCATCTACAGCTGGCCCTACCACTTCCTGCGGCGCTTCGGGCGGGATAAGGTAAGGGGTACACCGGGAAGGGTGGGCTGGTGGTGGGCTGCCGCACAGGGACCTGATCCTGTCCCTCCCCAGGTGACCTTCTCCTTCGAGGCCGGCCGGCGCTGTGCATCTGGAGAAGGCAACTTTGAGTTTGAGACCAGGCAAGGCAACGAGATCTTCCAGGCGATTGAGTCGGCCATCAGCGTGCATCGGGGCCGGGGGGCCGAAGAGCCGCGGTGGGGTAGCCCTGGGGACGATGCCTCCCGGCCGCTCGGCCATGCCAAGACGCCCAGCTGGGCGCAGGGGCACGAGGAGCCCGGTGGCACCAAGTGCCCCTCACTGGAGCCCAACCGGGAGGGGAAGGTGCCGAAAGCCAAGCCGGTGATGCCCCCCAGCAGCTGCCTGGGGGCTGGGGAGCCGTCGGGTGCCTTCCTGCCCTCCCGCGGTGCCGAGTGCCCCTATGCCGAGCCCTGCAACTCCCTCCACCGGGGAAACCCCCCAGTGCTGGAGAAGGGCCGGAGGCAGGATGCTCCGGCCAAGGCAGCTGTTGAATCCGAGTACGCCGTCCCCTTCGACACCATTGCCAAGAACTTCGTGGCTCTCAAGTTCAGCAGCCTGGTCCGTCGCCCCGAGGAGGTCCCCGACCCCCTCTACGACAGCATCAGAGAGGCGGGGGAACAAGCGGGCAAGCAGCCCCCGTCGCGCCCCACCACTGCCAAACCTGACCACATCTATGACGAGCCCGAGGGTCTGTCCGCTCACACTGTCTACGATGAGCCCGAGGAGGTGAAGGGGGAGGCGTGGAGGCTGCAGGCGGCCCCGGAGGAGCCCGCCGGGCACGAGTACCCCTACAACCCACAGCGGGACGACTACGCGGTGCCGAAGAGACCTGTCCCTCTCCGGCAACCCTTCCTGCTGCAGGGCAAGGAGTGGCTGGGGGACACCGAGTACGACAATGTGGCCCTCAAGTTTGCAAAGAAGAGGAACCTGCAGTGAGCAGGATGGGGAAGGAGAGGAGGAGAGGACACCCCCCCGTCTCGTGGCTGGCAGACCCCCCCAGTCGGACACCCCCCGCCGCGCCAGAGCTGAGACCCCCCCAGCTCAGCGCACCCATGGCTGGCGGGGACGGGGCGAAGCGCTCCCCTGCGCTCGGGCATCCCTCCGGAGCGGCGGGTCCCATCTGGCCAGCGGCGGGGGACATCTGGCCAGCGGCGGGGCACATCTGGCCAGCGGCGGGGCACATCTGGCCAGCTGCGGGGCCGGCAGGCGGATTGCGCCCGCTGGAGGGCAGCGTGCGCCCGCCGTACGGGCAGGGCAGGCAGTGCCGGGCAGGGAGGGCTGCCTCCCGCAGCCCCCCGCCGCGCCTCCGGCCTTGGAGCACCCCCAGACTCGCACCCCGCAGCCTCGGGGACTCCTGCGGACCCAACCCTGAGCCCCCCGCTCCTCGCTCGGCCAAACCTTGGGAACCCCAGCTCCGCGTGCTGCGGACCCCCGTGCACATCCCTAGGGATGCAGGTCCCACACCGCGAATGCAGCCGGACGATGCACGGCCCCGGGATGCTCAGCCCATGCTGGTTGGTGATGCACATCCCTAGCAATGCAGGTCCCACAGCACGAATGCTGCTGGATGATGCACGGCCCCGGGATGCTCAGCCCATGCTGGTTGGTGATGCACATCCCTAGGGATGCAGGTCCCACACCGCGAATGCAGCCGGACGATGCACGGCCCCGGGATGCTCAGCCCACGCTGGTTGGTGATGCACATCCCTAGGGATGCAGGTCCCACACCGCGAATGCAGCCGGACGATGCACGGCCCCGGGATGCTCAGCCCACGCTGGTTGGTGATGCACATCCCTAGGGATGCAGGTCCCACACCGCGAATGCAGCCGGACGATGCACGGCCCCGGGATGCTCAGCCCACGCTGGTTGGTGATGCACATCCCTAGGGATGCAGGTCCCACACCGCGAATGCAGCCGGACGATGCACGGCCCCGGGATGCTCAGCCCACGCTGGTTGGTGATGCACATCCCTAGGGATGCAGGTCCCACACCGCGAATGCAGCCGGACGATGCACGGCCCCGGGATGCTCAGCCCACGCTGGTTGGTGATGCACATCCCTAGGGATGCAGGTCCCACACCGCGAATGCTGCTGGATGATGCACGGCCCCGGGATGCTCAGCCCACGCTGGTTGGTGATGCACATCCCTAGGGATGCAGGTCCCACACCGCGAATGCTGCTGGATGATGCACGGCCCCGGGATGCTCAGCCCACACTGGTTGGTGATGCATATCCATAGGGATGCAGGTCCCCCACCGCGAACGCAGACGGACAATGCACAGCTCACACAACAAACATACCCCACCTGCAGATTCCTCTTCGCCTGCACCGGCCTTCACCCGCTCAGCCCTTGCCGGGACGGTGCCGCGGCCACCCGCAGCCCCCAGCCCCCCCGGGACGTGCCCGCTCTCGGCCCCCCAGCAGCCAGCGCCGCGGCCGGGGCTGGGCACCGTGCCTGTCCGAAGGTCACGCCGCATCCTTGCTCAGCAAGAATGGTGGCATAAATTCCTACTGTCTCAGCCACGTTTTTCTTTTTAATTTTTTTTTTATAAAACCACTTTCCAGCTCCTCTGAATTATAGATGAAATACTCAGCTTTATTGTCATGGTGATTTTAGTGGCTGGCTCCTCTCCTCCCAGTACGGTGAGACCAGTACGTGACCTGACACAGCCTGACTTGCTCTGGGCCATTGCTCTCCTCCTCCTCCTCCTCTGGGCCCCCTCCAGCCCTGCACAGCCCTTGCTGGGGGACATCCAGCCCCTCAGCCGGGCACGGTGAGAGGCACCGTCCCCAATTCCCCATCGGCTGGTGGTCCCCCGGCGCAGAACGGTCTCTCAGGGCTGCCTGAGGCTCCGTCGGTGCCCGTCACCCCAGATGGGATGTCTCCGGTGGCACCGTCACCATGACGGAGGGACCGAGGGAGCCGCTGCCGGTCCCCCACCACCCCGGCAGGTCTGCCACCGACGGCAAAGAAAAGGCATGAATTATTTATAATCTCTTTCAATCAAATAAACGCTTAGGTGCTTGAGTTAATTTCCTGGATCCTGAAAATCCAAAGTGCAGACTTTTAATAAGGCAAATTAAGTGCTTTATATAATACACTGATTAAAGCTCCGTATCAATCTATCTATCCGACACTGAATTGAAGGGGATGGGAAACAAACAGGTCCCCACAGCCGCGCTCCCCTGGTGCAGGCAGCGGTGGGCTCTGCTGCCCACCCCGGCTGGGATCACGCAGGGCACAGAGACGCCCTCTGCACAAAAACACCTAAAACTGGTCAAAACCCCCCAAAACCAAGTCTCTAGCAGGTTTTTCCAGTGAGTGAATGTTGGACCAAGGAAGAGCACGGAGCACGCCCTGGGACGCGCCGGTCGGCACGGGCAGAGGTTTAGGAGGCAGCAGGGTGCGTTGAGGGACGGGAGATGCTCCTTAGCCCGTGGCTCCCCATCCTTTCCCGGGGCTGTTCCCACGGCAGCGAGGGATGATCCCGGTCCATGACCGGGCTGGTTCCCATCTCTGGACTCTGGGCAACCCGGGCACGGGCAGGAGCATCCAGCAGTGCCGCCGGCTTGGTTAGCTGGAGCGACGGGGACTCCTGACGGCACAATGCCATTCACCGGGAATCAATTGCTTACGCATGTGCTATTATTAATTAGTGCTCATTATGGTGGTTATTTATTATTAATCAGCGTTAACACAGTCCTCTCTCCTCGCCGTCCTCCAGCCCGGCTCCCTGCTGCAATCCCCGCTTCTTCCAGCCGCCTCCACCACTATTTTTCTTCATTAACCAAAGAAATGGAAACACCTTCCGGACTTCACTTAAAGATCCTATGGGTCTAACGAGGTTTGTACCGGGCCAGCCAGGCTAACGAGGGAGCCCCTGCGAATGGCACTAATCAAATTTCACGGAGGCAGCAGCACGGGCTGGGTGAAGCGCCGGGGGTTTTGCTGCTGGAATAAATTCCTCATGGCTTCTCCCGTCTGCGTGGACAGGGGTTTAGGGTGGAAAAGGGGATGCGTCCTGGAATATCAAGTTACCTGGAGGATGCAAAGGCTGGAAAAGCCCTCGGCGGGGCTCAGCGAGGGGCTGGGCCAGGAAAACAAAATCGATGGCAGAGAGGGGAGGAAGAGATTACAGCACAAAGCCCCAGACAAATGGAGAGCGCTTTAATCTGATTAGGGAGTTATTGTCGTTATTGTATTATGCTGATTATAAATCATTTAGGAGCACGGCTAATCAAAACAGAGATTTGTTCAGAGTTTTAAGGGTCGCTACCTCCAGCAAACGCCCCTGTCCCTCTCCCCAGCATCCCTCTGGGAGCGGAGTCAGAGCTGCATCCCGGGGCGAGGGGCACGGACCAGGGATGCAGCCCCTGCGGAGAAAGCGGGGAGGATCCCGGGGGAAGGCTGGGCTGGCAAGGCTTGGAGGGGCAGCGCGAGGCAAGAGCGGTGGGGGCATCTCCGGGATGGAGAGGATGGGGAAATAAGGAAGGAGCGAGCTCGTTGAGCAACCGGGGTGGGGATGCTGCCCGTGGCCAGGAGACGATGTTCCTGGGGCCGGGCATAGCGGGACCATTGTTCCCCCCTGCTCTGCGCACCTTGTCAAGGCAGCTCCTTTTTTCATTACTGTCTCCTCGGATTAGAGATGTGCTCGGTTTGCAGTGCGCTCGCCGCTCGCCGGCCGAATCCCAGGCGCCACGGTGCAGCTGCAAACTGCATTAGCGTCTCGCCAAGGAGGCTCTAATACTATTAGGAGGGAGGCATTATAGGTGCTAAATGACAAGCCCCTAATCAGCCCCGGGATTTATGTCAATCACGTTCCCTGCGCAGGGCGGAGCAGGGCTCTTCATTCAGAAAAATTGCCTAATTGGGAGGGTCTGGATTCTCTCCGCCTGTCTCATTTCTGGAGCTCTGGATCTCCCGGCTGCCTTCTCGGGATGGGGAATAAACGAAGCCGATGACAAGGTGCGGGATGAGGAGCAGGGAGGTGGTGAATGTGGCCACGGGTTGGAGCTACGGCCAACTCCTAACTCCATCCAGCCTGCTTTTTCTTTCCTTTTCAGTGGCTTGAGAAGTGCAGGACTGGTCATTGCTGGAATTTTGCAGGGATTGCATCAGTCCAGACTCTGCTGAGGACTGTACAGGAAAATAGGTGGGAAAAAGGGGGCTGTTTTCCCATTTGCCCACCCCTGCATGGGTGCCCTTACAGAGCTGAGCTGCCTTCCTGCCCTTGGCTTCAGCAAAATTAATTGGCAATTGCCCGAAGTCCATAAAAACCAGCCTTTCTTGGGGAAGGAAGCTGTAAAAGCCGCGTGTCCGCAGCCGTATTTCCTTCACTCCGCATTGATCCCGTGGCCTCTGCTAGCCACGGCTCAGCTCAGCCACGACCCGCCCGCATCCACCCCGGGGACCTCGGCATCCCCCGCAGCCAGGAGCATCGCTGACTCCCTGCGAGGCTTGGGTGCAAATTCCCAGGCTGGTGCCAGCCCGTAGCAGAGTCACTTGTTCTCCCTCTCCTTCCCACCCATCTGGCAATATTTATAATGACGGGTGCTGTGGGGGGAAAAAAACCCCGCAGCCGCAGCTGCAAGGGGCACAGCACAGCATCGGCAATCCTCCCAGCACCGAAACGCCCCGGGGCAGGGCACCGCGGGGTGCCCGGCTGGAGGGAGGGTTTGGGGAGCATCCTTCTGCGGGATGGAGGGATGCCGGGGGGCACAGCTGGGTCTCCCACTGGGATGCACCAAGGCCAACACAGCAACGTGATGCCTCACGAGAGGCTGACGCTCCAGGGAGAGCGTGCGTGCAAAGCCTGGACTGAAGGAGCAGCGGAATTTGCTGCTTGGGCCTGGAGGAGATGAGGAGGGCTGGTGGCCAAGGGCGTGGAAAGGCAATTGCCTTCTGGAAAGGCAATTTGCTGCTGGTTTTGGTCCAGGGGATCGCTGTTCTTACAGGGCGGCAGTATCTGCAGTGCCGGTGGTCTCGCTGGGCTGTGGAGGGTAACGGGAGCAGGGGGAAGAGTTCCCACACCCCGCCGCGAGCCCAAAAATCCCTCCGTGTCACTTTCCAGTGCTGAATATTTGACGAAGGCTAAAATACCAATAAGCCGTATTACAGCCGCGCTGCATGGAGCCCAGGAGAGCGTTTTAGCTCTTTGGATATTGCATGCTACTCCTACACTTTCATTACGGGAATCCCATTAAAGGTATCGGCTGGACCCTAATGACGGCGAAGGCGGGGATGTGGCCGGAGCCCCAGTTTCAGAGTCCTGCCGGCTGCTGCCGTGTCCCTGCCTGCTCACCCCCCTGCAGCCGCAGAGCCATCACGGGGCAGGTCGCATTTAAAAGCCTAGATTGAATCCGGAGATTTTTAAAAGCCCTCAGCTCCCATATGTCTCTGCTGCAGCGGATGTGTTTAGTACGTTCCCTTTGCCTTAATACGCACTGTTTGAACAAAAATAATGCTCTGTATATTTTACAGAGCTCCTCCGCACGCAGATTTTGTCAGGACTGCAATATAAATATCCCCACCAGCCTCCCAACACCCACCTGCCCGGACTGATGCTTAAGCAAGAAAATGTAAAAATACACCCTCCGTGCCGATCTGCTGCTGACGGCAACAATCAAGCAGCCAACGAGGATGCCAAAACCCGCACTTCCCCAGCCGGGTCAGTGCCCAGAAAGGGTCTGCTCCCTCTGCGGCTGCCGCACGGGTTCGCCGAGGGGACCCCGGGGTCCCCGAGCAGCCCCGGTGCTTGTGTGTTACCACCACGGTGGCACGGGGTGCCTGTAGCCGGTTATTAAAAGCCATTACCCGGCCGGTGTCACGCTGTCCCCTGCGGAACGGCCACCTTTCCCAGGGACTCCTCTCATTAGAAAAGGAGCCAGGAAGTGGCTGCATTTCCACCCTGCTGCTCTCAGTTATCTCTGCGAAAGGGGAGCCAATTACCAGCAGCTGGTGAGAGCCTAAAATTATTATTAATTTCAAACAAAGCATATGCTTTGTGTTAACAATCCTCCGTGGTGTGGCAGAAGGGCCAATACCATCCAGATGGCTCAACGTGCAGTGGGAATGATTAATGCACAGCTCCGCCGCCTCGCCGGGAGGTGCGTGGGGACGGAGGGCAGGGGCTGTGCCGCGGTGCCCGCCGTGCCCGGCACAGGCTGAGCCGGCAGCAGGAGCTCGGCCCAGGGTCACGAGCAGCACCGATCACTGCTTATAATCAAAGAAAACCCCTGTGCACTTGAGCCAATGTCCTCCCGGTGTCCCCGCGTACAGGGCCAGGGAACAGGGATGCTGGCAGCTCCGGGTCTGGCAGCAAGCTCCCCCAGAGGTGATGCACATATATTAAGGACACTAATATAAGCACTAATATACGTATATTAAGGAAGGTTTCATGCCCAGGCTGGCGAGAGACCTGCTGTCCTGGCAGACGGAGGCGAAGCAGCCCCTGCTGCTCAGCGCCGTGGGATGCTCAAGGCTGGCGCTTTCCCTGCCCACAAGCAGACTTCCTTGCTGGATTTATGTTGGAGTAGAAGATGAATCATTTTCCTTTCTATCCCAGGCCTGGCCTGCACGCGGAGATGGACGGGAAGGCACTTTCCAGCTCGGCTCGTGGGTTTGCAAAGACCTGAGCCATCTGCGAGCACCTTGGCACCCAGGACTGCGGAGCGCGGGAGCACGTGAAGTGCTGCTTTGTTTCCCTACCTCGCCGTGGGAAATTACACTGATAGGTGTGAATGCCGAGTTCAGAGCAGCGTTTCCTCTTTGAAACGCAGCAGTTGCATCCAAAATAACTGGTGTGAAAGTAAAGAATGGTTTCAATTTCTACCGGGCAGCGGGAGCCGGTGCCGTGCGTTGCCTTTGCATGGAGCTGCTGCTCCACTCCGCTGAGCCAGGGTGGGCTCAGCCCAGCACCCTGCCCCTGGAGAGCACGGACGGGAGCAGATATCCAGGGAAAAAAAGGTCTTTTCACAGCAACGGGGCCTCATTTGGACACGGCTCCTCCCCAAAGGTGTTTCTCCTTTGGGTCTGTCTGGCCTCAGCTTGCAGCAAGACCTTGGTCCTTGGGAAGAGCTGGTTTGCAAAGCTGTTCCCGCAGGTTCCCCCTGCATCACGCTTTACTCCACCCTTTGGCAAGACCAATAAATCAAGATCCTCGGAGGGCTCCAGACGCTGGATTAACACGATCCCACATCCGCCAGCATGGAGCATCTCCTGCCTGAAGAGGGATAACAAGAAATCACACTCAGACTCTCAGTCTGCTCCCAGGGGGGACCTGGCGAGCCTTTGCCCTGGCAGGAGGGTGCCACAGCATCGCTGCCTCAGCCCCCGGGGACCCCAGGAAGGGGGTGGCAGGAGCGGCAGAGTTTCTTTAAATCCCACGACTGGAATCAGGAACGAAGCATCTCCAGGGGAGAGGGGTAAAAATAGCTGCTGCTCTGTGTCAGCGACAGGAGCACAGGAGGTGGAGCAGCCGGGGGTTTTATCGAGGGCAGGCTGCGAACGCTCGGTTATAAATAGGAGTAATTACTTGAGTGGGGGCATGGCACTTAATGAGGGGTTGGGCTGACACCGGCACTGTGATTGCACGATGCTTCCCAGCACGGGGTGGAGGAGCGATTTGTACCACAGCCCAAAGCCTTACGGGAGCGAAGGAGCCCCGGGAAGGAGGGGGTGCCATCGCTGCGTGTCCCTGGGGACACGGCAGTGCCCGGGAGAGCAGAAGCATCGTGGAGAGGAGAGCTGCTTTGTGCCAGGGCGGAGGTGGCGGCTAGGGAAGGAGAAATGCTCACATCTTAATTACACTCCCTGTCAGCAGAGCCGATACCTGGTGACTAAGTAATTGTGTCCAGGAGCTGCGGGCAACAGTTAATTTTAATTAAAACCTGTGGCCATGGCTGCCTGAGCTTTCTGCATGGGCAGCGGCGGGTAAGGGCTCTGCTAGGGAGGATCTTCCCCTGACAAAAGCCAGCCCTTGTACCCGCCGTGCCCTCCGCACCCCTCCTGGGTCAGCCCCGGAGATGCGCAGGCAGGCTGCCGGTGCGGAGACCTGGGGTTTTCCCCCCACCCGGGGCTGCTCCAGCGAGGAGGGTGAGGGATGGAGAGAGGAGGAAGGAGCAAGGACAGGAACAAAGCACCAGGAGGGAGAAGAGGGCTTGGAAGGAGGCAGCGTATGGAGCAGATCCGTGGGGTCTGATGGGGCAGCCCCAGTTGCCTCCTGCCCCTCACCCCGGCGTCACGCCGGCGAAGCCGCTCCACCTCAGCACGTAACGGATATGACCTGCCTTTGCTGCGGTCACATAAAATACACATTTGAGTGATAATGGGGGGTGAAGCAACTAAGCACAATCTCGAAGAAATATTGGTGCATTAAAAGAGAGCAGAAGCTTCTGCAGCTGGTTAAGAGAGGGCAGCGGCGGAGCCCTTTCCCCGGCAGCGGGCTCCCCTGCCCTCCAGATGGGGATCCGGGGAGGCAGCGGGGATGCTCGGAGTGGGCAGAGGCTGAGGGATCTGGGGTTTGCTCCTCAGAGCTGGGCTAAGCATGAGAAAAAATTCATTGCATCAAATTTCCAAGGCGTGGGGTCCCAAGATCCCTGAGCCCAGACCCCAGGAGCACGGGAAAGAGGGCAACAGGCAGGATCAGCCCTGGTGGAGGCAGAGCTGACGGCAGCTCCCATTCCTGCTGACCCAGCCGGGGAGTTTGATTCACAGCCCCATCGATACCGTGTATTTATGCATAAGGAAGTAATAATGGAGAAGAAGCAAAGCTGTCCTCTCCGCCAGCGCTCGGCAGGATTTATGGAGTGCAGCCGGCTTGCCTGACCTTTCGGGTTCTCCCCCACGTCCCGCAGGGCTCGGCACTAACCTGTTGCCAGCCCCGGCACATGGCTGTGCCCAGGAAGGTGCCACCCAGGGCAGGTCCCTGTACCCAGTGCCATGGGGAGACGGAGGAGCCCAGCAGTGCAGGTAGGGCAGCGCCAGCTTCACCTTTGCTGAACAGCAGCAGAGAGCCGGGGTGGCATTTAATAAGAAGTTGAGTCTATGCAACAGCCTCGAGAGTAATTGAATTAAAAAGTCAATCACTGAGTCACAGATCCACTTTTCCACGAGTTCTGCGCTCGCGAGCACCCCAGACTCCCTTCTGCTTCGAATTAGCCCGGCTCTCCTGGCCCTGCTGCCAATATAATCTGTTTTCTCAGCTGCTCGCTGAGACCGCATCTTCATCCCATCCCCTAAACACGCACCCGACTGCAGACCCCAGACGATGGGTAGAGCCTGATCCTGCCCTGGACCTGCCCTGCTCTGGCTGCTACGGGCACACAGAGCCGCTGCCCCTTCGCCTCTCTCCCCAGCAGCATCACACTACGGGAACATGTGAAATACCATGACTGAGGCTTCGAATAACCCAGGGGCAGAGCCTCTCTTGCTCCATGGGGATAAGGAGTGCCCAGGAAAGGGAGCAGAGTTACCTGGTCATGCAACGCTGACCCCTTTTACACCAGGGCTCTTCTGCACCGTGCAGCCCTGCATGAGCACGGAGGCAGCCGAGGTGCTGCCCTGCACCCCGATACCCTCATCCTCAGACTTCGTGGTGTCAGGGAGCAGATGTATGGCATCCCGGGGCTGAAACGGTGCACAGCATCTGAAGGCCAGCACCTCCCTTTTTCCCTTTCAGACCCATTACTGAGGACCTGATTGCCTTTCTCTCCAGCTCACCCTACAGCCCCTCTGGCATATGCTGGAACCTATGGCGCATTATTGCAGCCATCATCTCTTTACCGTCCCCCAAAGCCCCGTTAGCTGTCAGCTCCCGGCCCCTCCGCCTGCACTTTAGGACCTTTGCTCCTTTGGGCTAACTGCTCCCCTGTTTCGCTCTCATCAGCGACTTTCAGGGTTGCTGCATTCTGCCTCCTGGGTTATTGATCCCTAATTCCCCCCAATGGGGGACCTGCTCTTTTATTGCTTCAGTTTTTTCCCCAGCTGCTCTGTTACCGCTTCTCCGCAGCCCCCCGTGCTCCAGCAATCCCGCACTGCTCTGATGCATCAAACACGGCAGCGTGCTTCACACAAGGGGCCAGGCCTGGGAACACCAGGCTTTTGGGAGCAAACTGAAGAGCAAAAAGCAAAGCACAAAGCTGCTGAGGAGGGACAGCTTAAAACCAAGCATTTCTGGGCAGGCAGCATTTTACCTGTACGGTGCAGTGCTGTGAGCTTCTGCTTCAGCTCAGTCCTGAGAGAAAAACAAGTGCTTTTTCCCTTGCAAAAGAGGAAAAAAAAAATGCAACCCACCTTGCCGTGCCCCAGCAAAGCCCCAAGCCAGCCCTCTCCTCCCCGCCGGGCTTTTATTGCCTCCCCAGCTCATCGGTCCCAGCTGGGGGGCAGCTGGTTTCCCAGAGCTGGGATTTGGCTGCTGTTCCTGTGCGCACCCAGCCCAAAAGCGGCTCTGAGCTGGTGTACCTGCAGCAGAGATATATATTAATGACTCCAGGCTTTTGTAGTCATCCTTTCATAAGTGCAAGGAGTTCTAGGACAGGAGAAAGACTCTGCTGGCCAAGGCGGCATCACTTTTTGAAGCTTGTGAGCTGTGAAGACTGCTCACAGTGAATAACTAAGACAAATGTGAACCTTAAGGGTTTTTCCCACCCGAGCCTTTGCGGCCGGCACCTCTGCCCGTCTCCACCCAGCCACGGTACCCGGGTGCCTCGCATCCGTCAGGATCCGCAGCATCCCCGGCCCTTTGCTTTTCTAGTTTGTTTGTTTGTTTGCTCTTGCCTGTCAGCTCCCCTTCCACCAGCATCCCAGATGACAGCAGATCGCATGCTAATAAATTCTGGATTGGCAGCCATAGCCGGAGACAGGGAAAAGCCGCTTGAATTACAAAGGGAGCTTCGCTTCTGCACCCCGAATTGCTTCTCAGCCCAAGTTTCCTCTCTGCGGGCAGTGACGTGGGGCCGCGGTGGCAGAGGCAGGACATGGGCAGGGAAGGCAGGAGGTGGGATGCAGGGAGCGGGATGAAAGAGGAGCAGGTGATGGGACTTGGACCATTATAAGGGCGTTCACACCGCACGTGGCCTGGCTATACCCCGTGCCCGTATGTGCGCATATGTTGCCGCCTGCCTCCCCGGCACACACAGAGCCAACCCAGCCCAGGTCACTCAGAGATGCCCCCCCGGGCCCCCGTCAGCACCCGGGATCCAACAGCAAAGATTAGGACTGCTTCCTTTTCTTCCATGAGGAGCGTAATCCCCCCTTTGAAAGGCGCATCCTCCGCTTGATGCTTCCTGACATTAATATTATCATCTCCAACCAGCCGCAGAGCCCAGCTGTCGCCCGCGATTAGGGCACTGACACAGATCGGTGCAAGATTTCACAAGCGTCTCATTACCACTGACTCCGGTTCTGCACGGCTTATATAACTCATCTTGCATAAACCTGTCACCGGCGGGAGCTGCTCCGCCGCTCAGCCCCGGTGCATGCTGATGAGGGGTGGCCAAGGAGGGGATGAACGCTGCGGGGCCCCCCCATCCCCGCACTGCTCAGATCCCTCCGGCTTAGGTCCTTGCAAGGAGGTTTTTCTTCCTCGGGAGCATCCCGTTCCCGCACGGGGCACCGGGCACTGGGTGCTCTGGGATGGCACGCTGGTTACACCGGCAGCGGAGCATCTTCCAGGCGTGTGTCGCAGGTCTGGGAGGGGTGAAAGGCCCCCCCCCGGAGCCCCCCAGTATCCCGGGTTTGCTGGAGAGCTGTGGATGGAGGGGCTCCTGGAGCGAAACACAACCTGCTCCCAAAACAGTCCCCAGCGGGGCCGGGGACAGGGCGTGCTGAGCTGCACGCTAATGCTTCTGCCCGTCCTAATTGCACAGGCAGGGGAGATGTGAGGAGGCAGAATGTAATTACGGTGGCTGGAGCCGGGCCAGGGCTTTGCGGTGAGCACGGGGACTCTTTCAGAAAGCGCTGGGGGTTCATTAATGGCCTCGACCATGCAGGAGCTCGGTGTTCGCTAGTGGTGGGGTGCTTTTTTTGTGCGTGGCTCATCGGAGAGCTGCTGCCTCCAGCAGCACGGTGGCTCCCGAGCTCTGCCGCACGGCTTTGGCTCCGCTCGCCCTGCACGGGGACCTGTGCACTGCTGGCCTTGCACCCTATGCTGGGGACCGGGATGCTCTTGATGCAAAGCTCCCTCCCCACCCGTCTGCTGTAAAGGGAGGGTGTAAGGGGGGGGGTTTCCCAGCTCTCTTCATTCCTGCTCATCCTCGCTTTGCAGACGCAGCATCCTGGGGGCTGTGGTGCAGGCATGCAGCCTCCGAGAGCAGGATCAAGCACTGTCGCTGCGTGCTCACACGGAGCAGGACCTGTCCCCCAGCTCTGGTGGCTTGCACATGGGATTTAAGCTGAGTGCAGTAACACATGTCTGATTGCAGGGCCTTTCCGCCGTGCAAAAGCACCCGGGTGACAATCCATCCAGGCGAGGCTGCTGGCGTCCCCTCCCCGCATCCCTCACTGCAAAGTCAAAAGCCACTTTCAGGTCCCTGTGCACCCCATGATGTTGGCGTGGGGGTCCGGGGCCCCCGCAGGGACCGGGAGGATGACGGCTGTGCTGGGTGACCCTGCACCAGGCACGGGGCTCGAGGCGTCCCGCTCCTACGCCACGGCTGCAGAACCCCCCTGTGTGGCTCCAGCCCTTCCCTGGGCAGGAGCAGAGCTCACAATGTGACCCTGGTCCCCAAAGGGCTCATCAGCGATGCCAGCAGCAATGGCATCACCTCCCTGCAATTAATCAGAGGAGCTATTTGTAAATGAAGACAACCGCTGCTCATCAGCTGGAAAACGCCTCTGCCGCTCCTCTTGCCATGCATTAGCTGGTGAGCCGAGAGCGGCAGACAATTAAAATGGGGTGTCTTGGATTTCTCTTGCGGCTGGGTCTTTTTTCCCTTCTTTTCAAACATTTTGTGTTTAAACATTCCCCCTGAGTTCCCAGCCCATGTGCTGGGGGGTGTTTTGCCAGCGGCTCCATCTCGGGTGATGCTGAACCCCTATGGGTCCTGCAGAGGAGCCATTTGGGGCGCACAAAAGCCTGTGCCCCACTATTCCCCCCTTAATCCCTCTCGGCGTGGCCGTGCGTGTGTAGCCGTATCCGTTACCGGCAACGTTTGGGATCAGGCACCCGGTGAACAAAAGAGCTTCATGAAATCTGAGCTCACCTAGTTGCTATGTAATTATTTCCACGCTACCTAAGCAATAGGTGAGGAATTCATTCTTTTGCCGATACGTTTATTGTTCCCAGACACCTCGGTGCCGAAGATGCCAGAGCGTGGTTGCAATGGACAGAACAGCCGAATTAAGAATAAATCATTAATGATGAGCCCTGCCTTGCTGGCAAGGGGAGGGGCATGCTCCAGGTTGGCTCCTCCAAACGCTCCCCTTGCCTTGCTCCACGCTGGCAGCACTGGGGAGGGACGTGGCACTGGTTTAGCTGCGTGCAAAGGTCCTGTGCACGCTCCATGGGCATGCACGCTCGTCCTGCCGCCCCGGATTCCTGCTCGCCCTTCCTCTGTGCCCCTCTTTCCCCTCCTGCTCCTCTTGCCCCGACACAGAGAGCGGCGTTGCTGTTAAAGCACCGATTGCGTGACATCTGTTCAAAACACCCGGCCCTGGCCTTATCATTAAATGCAAATGCTGGGGAGTAATTGCTGGCCACAGCAGCAAGGAGAGAAAAATGACAGCGAGCGCAGGAGCAGCTATTAGATGGGAAAGTGGAAAGTGTAAACAAAATATAGACCATTAGCCTGTAGTAGTACTGGCTGTTTTTCCCCTCCTAATGCCTGGCATAGCTAGCTGGTGGCTGATCGGATTTTCTCTTGCATTGCTTGGGAAAGAAACGGCGAAGAGGGGCTGCATCAAACTGCTGTGCCCCAGCACCCGCTGTGCCCCTGGGGGGGCTGGAGGTGGCCGCGGGCACCCTGTGCCGCTCAGGGTGGCAACGACGCCTCTTCCAGCTCCATTTCAGAAGCAAAAACCCCTTTTCCTTGTGCCTCTGGACCTGCCAGCGGGCAGAGACGGAGGTGAGGTGGGAGCCTCCAGCCTCGTCCCCGGCTTAGCCCCGCTAATCTCTGCCTGTCAGTGCCACCGAGGCTCTGTCAGCTGCCAGCGAGCGGGGCTGAAATCTGCCTGCTAAATCCGACAGGATAATTAAAATCAGGTAGGGAGATGGCTATCAGCTAATTTTTGTGATGTCCTTCTCTCTCCCACCCTCCCAGTTCACTTGACATCCCTCCCTGGCAGTCCCTGCCTCCTCCTCCTCCTCTGAAGAAGCAGCAGCAGACGGGCTCACCGAGGATGCTATGGGTCTTGGGGGTCTCCCTGTGCACCCCGTCCCCTCCCCGCGCAGCGCAGGGACCCTTCCAGTCATCTCCGAGGCTCCTCTCCAGCCCTGCCAGACTGCAGGAGCAAATTCTCCAGGGGAAGAGCAACATTGCAATCAATTAGAGGCATAAAAAAAGATAATTTTATCAATGGAGAAATCCGAGGCAGGGAGGTGGGATTTTCTGTTCTGGGTAATGGGAGCATCATGTCTCCAATTAAAGTTTGGAGGATTCATTTCGGAGCTGGGGCCCGTCAGAAGCCGACATTTATTAGGCTGTCAAAGTCAATCTCTTTCAAGAGCTGCTTCCCCAAGCACATTGGATTATGTATCATTTATGCCTTTTCTGTCAGGGCACCCACTTTTGGGTGGGTTTTTTTGGTTTATGTCTTGTTTTGTTTCCCCTAATGGGAAAGAAACCCAGTGGCACAAACTGATCCCATTTCATCAAAGCTATTTGTGATTAATTATCATTATTGCTATGCACAGAAACCTGGAGCAAAGACCAGGGCTTCCTCGCACTTGGTGCGGTGCAGACACAAGCAGCAAAGAGGCCGGGGTCTTCCCTGGGTCACTGGAGAGCCGGCCGGCCGGCAAGCGAGGGGACACAGGGTGGGAAGCTCTGGGACGTGCTGGGAATGTGAGACATCCCGAAAACAGGGGTATGGAGGGATGCTGCTGCCCCGGCTGTGTCTGCACCGCACTTTGCTCGAGAGGGATGTCGGACATTGCCGGCTTGGGATGCAGGCAAAGCTACAGGCTCCCGCCTGGAGACCTGCCAGCCTCTCGCTTGCCTTCTGGATGCTCCAGCGATACAAAGAAGTACGGACCGGCGGATGCTGTTGGTTTAATTGATCGTGGCAAGGGCTGGCACCGGCAGCAGCATCTCGTTACCTGCCGTGTGCGCAGCGGACGGGTGACAGGAGACTTTGTTGTACGCACGTCTCCAGCCAGGACTATTTTTCCTCCCCTCTCAATTCCAGTGACGGAGGGGCGTTTTCTCTTGATCTCCTTCAATGTATCTGGCAAAGGGGAGGAAAATAAAGTCTCCTTTGTGTCTGCCTGCCAGTCCCGCGTCCCAGGGGGGTCGGCTCTGCTCCCCAGCCAGTGCTGGCAGTGTCAGCATCCCCAGGGAGAGGCAGCCGGATTGACGGCTCCGTCTTCTTTCATTGCTCAACGCCGGGAGAAGAACTATTTTTATCATCTCCTTTCACTGCTCCCAGCTTCCCCACCTGTGCAAAGGGATGGGAGAGGTTTTAAACAGAGCTTATATCCCGATCCTGGGATGTGCTTTGAATCCTTTCATGCCGTTTTTCCCCTGTCGCGGCTGCGTGCCCGGCGTGTGCGCCCGGGGGCTGTGGCCGTTCTGCCTTGGGACGTCTCAGGGCTCTGCAGCTCTCAGCGTGTGCCATCCTGTATTGATCCCTCCTGCCCCTGTCTGAGTCTCTCTGTACCCGTGATTTATCAGGCTGGTTTGGAGATGGGAATGGTGGTGTCTCTCGCTGAGCCTGACCCTCTTTAGCATCCCTGGGGAGGCTCCACGCAGCGGGAGTGGCGTGTGGGTCCATGACGGCTGCATGCGTGGGGGGGCATACCCTCCCCCAGCAGCCAAACCACCTTCACCCCAAGGCATCTCCCAGAGCTGGGTGGAGGCTCCCCCCTGCCCGGGTGCTGGGGAGGAGGGGGCTCCAGGGCTGCGCCCCCCCAGGGGAACCAGACTCACGAGCCTCTGCCGCCCGCAGCACCCAGCCCTCGCCTGCCGCTGAGAAGGAGCCTGGTCGGATGCCCTATTACTGGAATTCAGCCTCCTCGGAGCTGCCTGGACAGGGTTATTACAGGATATTATACAGACCATTTGCATGGCCACCTCCAGGTCATTTCGATCACTTTAAGCTACTTATCTGCCCATTTTCTTCCCCATAATATTTGCCTAATTCGATTACTCTGCAGCCTCAGCATGCTGCAGTGAAATAATCAGGAGATATTACCCAGAGCAAGTCAACTGGATCCACGTTTCCAGCAGCTTCTCTCCCCAGCCGGCTCACCCGTGGGGCTCTGCGCCTGCCCTTGCTTGGGGACACTGGGGACAGCCCCAGGACCTGTCCCCACTGCCGCTGTGCTCAGTGCAAAGGGCAAGGACTCTCTGTGGCCAAACATTACAGCCTGGCTGTCCCCCGTCTGTTTGTCCCATCACAGCCCTCTGTCCTTCACCCACCTCACTGCAAACTGAGCCGTTCCCGGCACGGTGCAATGTCTGTCCCAGGACTTGTCCCCTCCTGGTGCTTGGGACTTTGGGCTGGAAGAAGCGGCGGCTGGGTTGGCATTTGGTGTGCCCGGGTCGCTGGGAGGGGCTGGCAGGGCAGGACCAGCCTGGCCCTGGGGCTGCACAGGGGAAAAAGAGCTTTTCTGGCCGCCAGCCTTGGCTCCCCGTGGCTGCGTGGGTGCTCGCCGCTGCCCTTGCATCTGTCCAGAACCAGAGCCCGGAACCGCAGCAGCCTAGGAGGAGAGCCTCGCTGCTCCCAGCCCATCAGCGCAGCCTTTCCCGGAGTACATTACCTACCCGCTCAGCACAGAGCTCGTTTGTGTAATGACCTGTTTGCAGAGAATCAGCAGGCTTTGCCCAGGCACCCTCCGGCTCCGAGCTGTGGGCTCCGGCCAGAGCCACCCCCCGGCAAGGTGCCAGCCCGTGCCCGAGGTGCAGGCACCCACAGCTCGCTCCAGAGGATGCCGGTGCCTCAATTTCAGGCCAAACAGGAGGGTTTGGGCACCAAAGTCCTGGAGCTGAGCGGGAGCTGGGCTGCGGGGAGGGGAGGTGATGCTGCTGCAAAGAAAGTTGCTCCCAACCATCCCGTTGCAATGTTTTTTGGGGCAGGCAGGAGGGTCAGATGCCCGTGGGAGGAGGACCAAGGGCAAGCCAAGGGGAGAGGAGAAGAGGCTGAAGCACAGAGCGGGCGGGAGAGGGGGGCTGCTGGCCCTCCCCAGCCAAAGCCCCTTGACACAGCTTGGAGCTGGAGGAGCCAAACCCGCTTCCAGGTTTGTCTCCACCACGGCAGCTCCGGGGGGAGCCCTGGCAGGCCAATCAATGCCAGGCCGCTAACGAGAGGCCCTGAGTTAATTGGCAGGAGCGGCTGCCTAAATGAAGATTCAGTATGCACAGGAGGAGCTGGGGAACGGCCTGTTTTCGGAGCTGGGCACATCCAATTTGTGCCTGCAGCAGCCTTGGGAAGCTCAATTAAGCCATCTCTGGCTTTTCTAATCAACCCACCCGTGTCTCCCCACGGGGCTGGGAGGGGGGCGCAGGCAGCACCGGCAGCGGGGCCATGCCTGGGTGCTGGCTCCGGCAGCAGGATGGAGATGCCATGGTGGGAGCATCCCCTGTGCCTCCCCGAGGAGCAAGGGCAGATCAGCGCTTTGCTGAGATGGTTTGATCCCAGCAAACTCCGTGTAAGAACTTGCCTGGCTCCTGAAATACTCAGCTCCGTAGGTCCAGGGACCCTCAGCCTCTCTCCTTGCTTTCAGCCCTCCTGCATGCTGCCCCTGCCCCTTCCCAAGGCAGAAAAGGATGCAGGATCTGCTCCGTGGCACCTGAGCCCGAAGCTTTCCTCCAGCGCACGCATGGGGACATGCTTCTGCAGCTCTCCATGGAGAGGTCGGGATGCAGAGCCAAGCCTGGGGATGCTCAGCCAGCTCCCGTGCCAACGCCGCGGGGTCTGCAAGCCCCAAGGGAACAGCAGCGGCACATTAGATGTCTTGAAATCCAGCACCTCCAAGGATCTGTCATCAGGACCAAAGGGGAAAGCTCTCTGCTCCGGCAGAGAAAGGCGTTTCAGGGGGCCCTGTGCGTGCAGCTCTGCCGTTGCAGTGCCGCGCTCCCTCCCTGCCATGCTCTTAGTGGGGAGCGGCAGATTTATGGTGCTGGTTAATAGACCCTGACCTGGCTGGCTGCAGGGCGGCATTGCCAGCTTCATGGCTGTTCAAGTGCCCCCATCCCTCCCGGAGACTGACCCTCCTGCCGTCTTGGCGGAGAGGCATCAGCTCTACCTGCCACGCGGAGCCGATGGGCGATGGAGGTGGTTTTGCTGCTCGGTGCCGGGTTCAGGCACTGGGCAGGGGGATTTTCTCCGCTTGGAAACACGGGTGGGTGCCTGGGGACCAGCCCAGCAAGGTGCTGGGCACTGCTAAGCTGATCCGCCCCACCAAAGCCTTATAAAACCCCTGGGGTGGGCTTGCTAGTTTGTGCACGCTCATGAAACACAAACCCTTTTCACCGGGTCTTCGGAGCCGCAGCAGTTTGCGTTGGGTGGTGGGTAGCCAAATCCCCTCGCCCTGCATCCCTGTGCAGCTGGGGATCACGGCATCCCGGGGGATTTCTCCCACCTACCTCGGGTGCGGGACGAGCCCCCGCAGAGCCGGGCATGCTGCCGTGCCCTGGTTATCCAGGATGCTGGAACGCTGCCACTGAAGCAACCCAGAAAAAAAACGGGCTGATACTGCCCGCTCCGCAGAGACAGCCGAGCTCTCCGCACGCCGGTGCCAGCGCTGTTGGACGTGCTTTTAATAAGCTCTGGTTTCAACACCAAGTTTGTATCTGCCTCCCCTCCCCAGCGCTCCCCGTGCCGAGCACGAGGGCTCTCCTCTGTGCATCTGCCGGGACAGGCAGCGACACTCCGCCGGAGGCGACTGTGTTTTCCTCCCTTCACAGCTTATTAGTATTTTGTTATTATTATTTGGCTTATAAATAAAAAATGCATGCTCTCCTTTGCAGAGAGGTAAGGGGGTTCCTGGAAGAGAGAGGCTTTTTTTTTTCAGATGGTGCTTGAAATGGCTTTCCCAAGGGAGGCTCGCTTTGAGCTGGCAGGATCTGCTTCTCAGAGAGGGTTTTGATTATTTGGAGTATTATCATTGTTCTTTGCACCCTCTTATCCTGCTTGACATTCCTCAGAGGAACCGAGGAGTAAACGCCAGCGAAACGTGTACTCGGTCTGGGTTGTGAACGCCACGGTCTCCGTGCCCACGCACGCGAGTTCTGGGGTGCAGAGGCATTGCTCCGCTGAAAGGGAAGCATTTCTCCAGGGCTTTCTCTAAAAGGGAACCCCTGCCCAGCGCCTCCGGTGATGCTGGGCCAGGGTGCCCTGCTCGGGTGGAGATGGGTGCCTTGGGCTCTTCCCCAGGGTGGGAGCCTGCAGCCGGAGCTCTCCTGCGCTGGGTCTCCCCAGGAATTGCAGGGGGATTATTTTCCCCTGCAAGCACCCTTGAGAGCAACCCCGAGGAGCCGGAGAAGCAGTTCCCAGCAGCCGAGTAGTAGCACCAGGGGTTTGTGCACCGAGGAAGAGGAAGGACCAGCGATAGCTGCTGGCACTCCGTGGGGCCACCACACATCTCTCCTGCCTGCGTTTAGGAAGGGATCGCCTTCATTAAATGCTGCTCACCCCTCCAGGATCCGGAGAGCCGTAACCCAACCTGTGCTGGCCGGGGCAGCACCCAGCGCTAACAGTATTTCAAGGAACGAGAGTGCTGTGTGGGGCTGGGAGAGCTGCCTTCCCCCCGCAGCCCCCCGGCTCCCGCCCGGAGCAGAGGTCCTCGCTTCCCTCGCCCCGCTGTCCTGGCTCGCAGCGCTGCAAATGTTATTAATGCATATAAAAATATCCGTAATTAAGCTCGGCTTCCAATGCCAAGGAAAATGAAAGCAGTAAATCCCAGGGAGGAGGAGGGGGAAGCAGCTAGCTGGAGCCATGCTCAGGGTCGCTGCCTCCGGAGCACGGACACTCACCCCTACCCCTGCCGCAGCCCCCCCAGGGCATGCACAGCCCCTTGGCAATGTCCCCTGGGGTTCCCGGTCATCCCAGAGCTGCCCGCAGGCATCTGGAAGGTGTTTGCATGTGAAACATGGTGCCCGTGAGGAGCAAAAGCTAGCTGCAGAGAAAAGCGGCTGCAAGTGCCTTGGCCAGCGTGAAAAAGCCTGGAGTGACAGGTAGTGATCAGCCCGGGAAAGGATGCTCCTGACATCAGTCTGGGAGGAGAGCGATGCTATAAATACGCCTGCTGACACAGCAAGCAGGGCTCGGAGTGGAAGAGAGAGACAATAAAAATAATCAAGGGACTTGAGGATATTGCCAGGGACCCGAGGGGCGAGTCATGACAGCGGAGCAGGGAATGGCTTTGGACATCTCCTGCGATGTTTTCCCGGGGGTCTGTCCCCTGTGCATGCTCCGACGTCTAACACTGGGGTTGCACCTTCTGCCGCAGCCTTTCCCGCGGCAGAGACACCGATCTGAGCTCTCTCGTCTATCCCCTGGCCCGTTTTACGGAACGTGTGGGGTTTCTTCACTATCTTCCCAGCCCGACAGCCGAGGCAGCGTTTGCCTCTCGGTGCCAGGCTGCTGGGGAGGTGAGAGGGCTGCCAGACGCTCAGCAGGAGCAAGCATCCGTGTCTGCACGGGATGGGGAGCCTCGCCTGGCACCCAGGGCCCACTCTCCGGAGGATGCAGAAACATCTGGCGCACGCCTGCAGCGAAGCCTGTCCTCTCCCACCCCTCCCAGTCCCCCCGCACCAGCAGCAAGGGACCCTGCATCCCACCCTAAGCGCATCCCAGCTGTGACAAGGGGAGCATCCCGCAACCTCTGCACCGCTCGGGGCAGAGAGACGGCAAAGCCGCTCCTGAAGAAGGCAGCAGCTCCCCGACACCCCCCGCCTCCCACCGCCACGGCTTTCCTAACGGAGCAATTTCTCCTTTCCTGCCGTGGGAATCGCAGCAGAGTTGCACTGCGCCGGCAGTTAGAAATACCGGCTGATGGCAGTGGGCTGGCTGAGATTTCATTGCCCTTTCTACGCGCTGCTTTGATTTTTCCCTCTGTTACCTCTTCCCCCACCTCGATCAAACCATTTCAGCTCCCCGGCCCTCCCTCGTACCGCAGAGAAAGGGAGACATCCCGTGTGCTGCGTCTCTGGTTTCCTCCTTGCCATCCCTTTGGTTGCTTTTGTCCCTGTCTCTGCTTCTTTCCCAAGTTTTAAATTATCCTAACAGTCCATAAAGCCACCCAGCTGCTATTTCAAGCTCCCAGTGCCCAGCTGAACCCTGCAGAGGTTCATCTTGTGTGGAGGGAGGAGCAGGCGATGCTGCTTTAGGAAAGGGTGTGTTTGGGGACAAAGATTGAAGAGTACCCTTTTAAATGACACCAGATTGTGGGATTATGCCTGCAGAGATGCACTGAGCATCGTTTGTGCTTCAGCAAAGCCATTCTGTCCCCAGAAATCAGGAGAGGGGACAGGGAAGAGCTGGCATTCCCAAAATTTCAGATGGCTCACGGCACAGAGCACCCTGACCCAGCCGCTCTGCTCCCCTGCCCTCGGCACTGATGGGTTGGGGTTATCAGCAGCTTCACCGGGGTTTTTGGTGGCCAGCCCTGGGCTCCAGGCTCCATCTCCAGCCCAGCCGCTGCGTGCTGGACCCTCCTCTGGCAGAAACCAGCAGCGGTCCCCATGCCTCCTTCCCTTCCCCTTACTACCCATCTTGCCTTGAAGCCTCGGCGTCTTTGGAGGAGGATGCACGGAGAGGGTCCCTCCAGGGGGAAGGGGGATGTGGGGAGGATGTGATACCTCTTGGGACCCTGCTTGCAGCGCGGGAGGACGGGGTTAGTCGTGCATCGCTGTCGCTGCTGGTGCCAACAGCCTGGCCAGGTGCCCGCGTGCTTAGCTCGCCCTTCGTGCCCGGGCTGACGCGGGGCCATCTGCCCGCCTGCCAGCTGGCCAAGAGGGTCGGCTGCCAGCACGCCGGCTGCCAGCGCGGTGCCGGGCAGAGGAGGGAAGGAGACCTGCGCCGTGCACCGAGGCTGAGCCCAGCCCGGCAGCAGCTCCCCGCATCCCCCCAAGGATGCATGGGCACGTGCTGCAGGGACCCCTGCCCTGCCTGCAGCCAGGACCACTCCAGAGCACGCCTCTGCTGCCTGCATTGCCTGCACTGCGAGTGTGCTGATATATAGGAATTTAATGCTGTTTCCTGACGTGGGCCCCAGTCCTGCTAATCCCCTTGAGCAGCAAAGGCAGGGGAAGCGTCAGCCAAGGATGCCGTATCCACGCCAGCGCTCCCTGCCCCAGTGCAGACCCCGGCAATTACTCATTTAACGTCCAGGGAGTGGATGGAAATCTCATTCCCTGGGACCAGGGAGCGCGGGGGTGGGAGGGGGCCACCCAGCCGGGGCTCCTGAGCTTTTAGTGAAACTCGATTTGCTTCATTGCCTGATTAGGGCTGAGTGCGTGACACTGGAACCAGCCCTCATTACCCTGCTTTTCCCCACGTCATTCCCAGAGCATCTGAAAAGCCCCTTTTCTCCTCTCTGCCTTTGCCACCATCCCCACACCCTTCGTCTGCTGGGAATGAAGAGCTGCTTGTGCACGGAGGGGTCTGTGACTCCATCCCAGGAGGGTCCCGAGCTAAAATCCGGGGTGTCCCCAGGCTGATGTGCCCAGCAAATCCACGCTGTGGGGCTCTGGGGCTGGGAGCCTCCCCTCAGACACTAAGCATAGAGCGGAGTAAAACAAATAAGTTTCTTCAGAAGAAAATCCCCAACCGCTTCCGTTCAGCTCGGCGTCTCGCTCAGGTGCCGTGGGGTTTTATTTAAATGTCAGCTGTAATTTGGGGCTGCGGAGGCTGATGAGTGTGTGAGCATGAGACATGACAGCTCGTCTCCGCATGTCCCGAACGGGGGCTGGCTGGGCTGATCGTCCCCTCCGAGTGCCACCAGCTGAATTGCCCATCCCCATTTGGGTCGCTGCAAACTCTGAAAAACTCATCGAGAGGAGGGGAACGGCTGCAGCATCCCCTGAGCAGACCATGGGGCGCGATGACCCGGCACCGCTGATGGCACCTTCCAGCTCCCCAACCCTGGGACACCCTCGAGTCCCCGGATAAGCTGCCACCCCAGCATCCTCGACGCAGAGGTTGCATTTTAGGGTTAACCAAATCTGGCTTGGAAATCCCCGGCAGAGCGGGACCTGCTGCTCCTTGCCGCTGCCCGTGGGCTTGGCGCGGGGCACGTAGGCAGATCCGCTGCCTGCACGGCAGCTCGCGGCATCGATCGGCGCCGTCAGCGTGCCGGATGGGGCCCCGCGCCAGAGCATTCAATTAGCAGGGAGAATCATGTCCTCCCTGAACTATCGCTTTCTCTCCGGCAGGACAGGGCTGGGAACGGGATCAATAGGGCTGATGGCTGTCACCAAGGCGCTCTCGTTAGCGAGAGCTGCAGAACGAGTGGAGGACGGGGTAGAGGAGGAGCTGCTGGCTGAGCTGGCCAGTGATGCTCTCCAGTCCGGCAGGTTCAGGACCTGGCAACCAGCCCTGTGTTTATTCAGAGGGGTCAAAGTGAAATTTGGTAGCAGCTGGGCTCCTTTTTGTTCAATGCCTCCGCAGGTAGCACTTCTTTCCCCCATGGTCCCCAGGATATCAGTCGATGGGGAGGCGGGCAGGGGAAGGGGCTGGTTTCCTCAGCAGAGGTTAAAGAGGGAGAATCAGCTGCGAAAACAGCAACGAGGGAAAAAATAGCCTCTGCTTTGCGTGTAGCTGTCGGGGTCCATCAGTGTCGGGGTCTTGTAAGGACTCCCATAGCCGGTGGCTACGAGCTGGCTGCTGTCGGCAGTCCTGCGAACGTGATCCTCAAGGAGACACCCGGAGGGAGCAAACGTGTGACTGTCTGTGCCAGGGTGAGCCCCGACGGCATCAGCGGATTCAGCCCCTGGGGATCGGCTCTTTGAGGGCACCCTTGAGTGGAAAACCCTGGCCAGACACAGCGTTTGAAGGAGGATGGAGATGCAGGGCTTCCCCAGCAGCAGCAGGCATGTAGCTGGCTGCCGATGAGCATTTTGCACAGCGAGGAGCAATGCAGCCTTTCCCCATGGGTGCCCTGTGCTATGTGCATCGTTTTGCACGAGCAAATTATCTGTGCACGCAGCAAATGTGCCCACAGTGAACCAGCCCTGCTGCCTCCCCAGCCAGGGCTCAGGCAGCCCCTCGCATGAGTTTCTCCTGCTCTTGTTAAAAAATAATATAAAATAGAGTCCTATCTGCAAGGGGGGGGGAAACAAATGGGCAAAATCCTGGAGCCTTGGAGCTAAAAGGCACTAAACAAATGGAACATGCCCGCGGCGCCCGGGAAGTTATGTGCCGGCGGTACCTGTGCAGCCGCCCTGCCGTAACTTAGTGCCTCTCACGGCACGGCTGAATTATGGGGCACTTCGGCACAGGACCTGGCTCCCATCACTCACGGTCCCTGCGGAAAACCCTCCAGCGAGCGCTACGGGAGCTGCTGAGCGTGGGCTGGGGGTCGCGGGCAGCCCCGGGGCGGGCGGCTGGTGCTGCGCTGCAGAGAATTCGGTTTGTTGCATGGCTGAGGAAGGCAAAGCCCTGGCCTGGGAACTTGTAGCCCCAAACTGGGCTCTGCAAACTGAGCTGCAGCTCGGGGAGATGATGTGCTGGTCCTGCTCTGCCCCTGGGCTGCAGGACCCCCCAGGACTGGGAGCAGAGGTGAGGTCCTGCCTTCCAGCCGTCCCTGGGACCCACGCGGGACCCTGCAAAGCCCCGGAGGCGTGATAAAGCCTGCGTGGGACCAGGGTTGCTGCTGATCGCTGAGATACAGCATCTGCTTGGAGAGCAGAGCCAGGAGGAGGAACCAGCATCCCTGCGAGCCCCGGACATCCAGGCAGGGACGTGTCCTCGTCCCCTCGGCTAGGCATCCCCCTGCCTGACCCCTGCCTGTGCACCAGCCTGTGAAGCCCAGCACAAAGCCGGGGACCCCGGGTCACCCTCTCACTGCCCGGAGAGGTGCTCATGCTCTTCTCGTAGCTGTCAGGACTAGAAGACGACGACGAGTGTTGGGGAGAGCTCTGAGGCTGGTCCTGCCCCCCACGGATTACACCGTTAATGCATAATCCGTCACGTTAACAACCTTGACTCCCATTAATGTGATAACACTTTGCAGAATTAAAGTCTAAAGTCAGGAGGGTAAGCAAATCCAACTCATATTAATGGGACTTAAACAGGAGGAGGGGAGGAATCCTCCGGTCACATTTATCAATTTCTGTGCAGAAACAAAGCCCGGGTGGAAGAGAGCTGTCCCGGCCCCACAGAGGGGTCTCCTCGCCGCCGCTGCCGAGGGGATGCTCGAGCCACTGGGAGTGGGATCCTCTGGAAGTGGAAGACAATTTGGGGTGAGGAGCAGGAACCCGGGTCTGCCATCCACCGCCCATCACCCCAAACGTGCCTGGCCCCCGCTGAAGGCAGCAGAAGGCACCAGAGCAACTGGCAGCAGCGCAGGCAGCCCGCGCCAGCCGGCCGCTGTGTTTCTCTAATCGGCTTTGGCGATTAGCGTTGTCACTTCACAAAGGGTCTGAATTTGCCCAGCACTCTGGCATAATAAAGTTGTTGGTTTTGTCGCGGGTTATTTTTTTCCCAAGCATAAATATTTGCAGGGTTGTGTTGGTGCTCACTCCTCTTCCCGGGCACGGTGGTCCCTTGCAGGTCTCCCTTGGTCCCGAAGACCCCTGCCTCCCATCCTCCTCCCGCCGCGCTTCCCCTCTCCCTCCAACCGAGACCAGCAGCTCGTCAATGGCCGCACAGCTTCGCTCCAGACAGAGCCCTCTTTGTGCTGCCAGGGCTGCGGAAGGGAAAGCCCCCCGCGTGCCCCCACAAAGCTGCCGGTGGAAAAGCTGCCTCTGCCATCCCACCCATCTCCCCTTCTCCTAAAGGAGAGTGCAACCTCCCCGCCCCCAAAACAGGGGCTGGGGGGGAGGCTGGTTGGTGTGATGCTTCCTGTGCTGAGCCCCTGATTTAGGGAGCTCCCAGTGACACAGGCTATAAATTCCCCTGGAATAAATTCTAAATGAGAGGCCAGGTAGCTGGCTGCTCCTGATAACGCTGGAGCGGGGATGCGCTGCAATCAGCGTCTGCAGTGGGAGCGCTGCTGGGATTAACCCCACGGGACGTGGGGCTCGGTGCCCCTGCCTGGCCCCTCCGTCAGGTGGCTGCTGTGGCCGTGCTAATAAATGTGCTCAAGCAATTAGAGACGGGTGCTTTCCCGTTAGATCCCGTGGTCCCCGGCACTGGCTGGGTGCTCACCCGGAGGATGAGCCGTGGCTGGGCGTGTTAATGTGTTCCCAGAGCCCCTCCGTCCTGCCTGGGGACAGGGACGGGGACAGGGACAAGGACAGGACATGCGGAGTCCTGGAGGGTTTGGGATGGGGTTGGCTGGACATCACCCGCCGGAGACCTGTCCCGCAGGGCTCCTGCACCACCCGGGGCCAAGGCGGGCTGGGATGCCCAAAGCTGCCTCCGCTAAAAGCGGATGCGGGGGGGGCCCTGAGGGTCTCTGCTGGCTTCTGTGCACGTTAAGGAAACAAAACCCAGGTCTGAAGCTGTGCCTCTCCCTCCTGGGAGCAGCTGTGGGGACAAAAATCCTCAGATGTCACCTCTGTGGGGGCTGAGCAATCCTTCCCCTCGGACACAGCCCAGCCTTGAGCCTGGGAAGGCGGGAGAGGGAGAGAGCGGTGAGGCCGAAGAGCGGAGAGAAGAGAGGTGAGCAGTTCCCTCTTCTGGCCGAGGAAATCCTTTCCCTCTGCTCGGCTCCGAGATGGCATTGAAGCAGGTATTGAAGCAGGTGTTAAAGCAGGTATTGCCTTGCTGAGGCAGAGGTGCCTGGGGAAGGGCTGGAGCTGCTGTTCTTGTTCCCGTCCCTGGCGCAGGCGGGGGATAAGCACAGGCATGAAGAGGAGAGAGGAATGGCGGCTTCTTTGCATTGGGACGGGCACTTTTGGGTAATCTCACTGCAGGAAGACAAGTGTAACACCCAGTGCAACCAGCCACTCCGAGACCTGACAAAGTTAGAGCGATGCCGGGCAGCTAAGGACACTACTCCTCACTGCTGTCTCCGTTTAGGCTCTGTGAAAGCACAGTAACATCCTGCTAAGTCAGAGGCTGTGTGGGTTTTTTTAAAAGAGAAGGCAAGCCAGGGAGAGCAAAGAGCACGAAAAGAACAGGACGGGGAAGGATGTTGTTAAATGGGAAGCTTCCCTAATGCGTATTGCTCTGCCCTGTTGTTTGTTGTCCCCCCCTTTCTTCCTGTCTGAATCTTTACTCCAAGAGCAGCGTGGTCCTGTGTGCTGTTTGCCAAGGCAACGTGGCAGCTGATTTCTCGAAGCCCCTCGCTCCAGAGACACGGCGATGCGAACAGGGGGAGGCTCGCCGTGGTGCCCCTCCGACCCCACGGTGCAGAGCACACGCTGCCCATGGGGCTTAGCAAAAAGGGGCTGCTCCCCCCGCTCCCCTCCCGCTCCCGAGGCCCCTCACTGCATTGAGGTGAACGGAGCGGAGCATCCTCCCCTTTGCTGCTCATGACCTTCGTGGGTCCGGGGCCAAGACCCCCCATCGCTGGCGCTTGTAGGGTCCTGACCCCAAGTCAGGGACGGAGAGAGGGGCGAGGGGCTCCGCCACCTCACGCAGGGCTGGGAGGAGGAGGAGGAGGAGGAGGCCGGGAGAGCTGCACCATGCCCCTGCAGCGAGCACCCTGCCCGCCGGGGAGCGGCAGGGGGGTCGGGGTGGGGGTGACCCCCGTTCCCAGCCCCGGTGGGGGGGCAGAGGTGCTGGGTGCTGGGAAGGGCTGAGCAAGGTGCTGCTGCCTGGGGAGCCTCAGACGTGAAGGGATAATTCCCCCGGCTGGATGTGCGTGTGTGCACATGTGCGTGTGCCATTCCTCCCACACGCCCCGGCAGCGGGGAGCGCGGATCAGCTGGTAGGTCCCCGTTTGGGTGGGCTCCCCTGCCCCCCCCCCCCCCAGCAGCTGGTGGCATTTCACCCACCCGGGGACGAGGCACCCACGTCCCCGCGGCCCGCCGGGTCCCCCTCTCCCATCCCCGTGGTCGGAGCGGAGCGGGGACCCGGGGCCGGTCCCAGGGAGGGGGGCGCGGGGGGGCAGCGGGGCGCCCCGGGGGTCCCCCGCTGGGCGCGGGCAGGTGCGTCCGCGGAGGGGCGGAGGGATGGGGAGGGATGGGGAGGGATGGGGAGCCGGGGGTCTGCAGGCAGCCCCCCCCCTCCCCGGCCCCCTGCCCCGGCGGAAGGGCGGCGGAAGGGCGTCCGCGGCTGCGCTGCCCTCCGCGGTGCGCGGCGGCCGGGGGCGGGGGGGGGGGGGAGCGGAGAGGGGCGGGGAGGGGACGGGCGGCACCGCCGGCTCTGCCCCTTCTCCTCCGGCGGGGCTCGGCGGAGCGCGGCCGCCCCTCGCCGCGCCCCCCCGCCTCGGCAGCCAGAGGCTCGGCACCAGCCGCGGGAGCGCGGCGGAGCGCGGAGCCCGGGCGGGGATGCGGGAGGCGGAGAGCCGCGCTGCCCGGCGCAGCGGCTGAGGGCCCCGGCTCCGCGCCGGGCGGAGCGCGTACCCCCCCCGCCCCGTCTCTCTTTTGCAGCCCGCCGTCCTCGCCCGGATTTGGGATCTACCTGGCCGCCTTGGGAATTATTATTATTTTTTTTTTTTCCCCCCTCCTTTTTTTTTTTTTGTTTAATTTTTTGCACACGTGGAGGAACGCGTGGATTTACTAACATGATCTTGGCAAACGCCTTCTGCATCGTCCTCTTCGTAGGTGAGTGGCCCCGGCGGGGGTGCCGCAGGCCGGGGGGGGCGGCAGCGGTGGCGTGTCCTCGCCCCGGGCGGAGGGGCTGCGGGGCTGGCGGGGGGCTCCGGCGCTCCTCCGAGCCGGGCACTGCTCGGGTCTGGGTCCGCATCGGGAGCGGGACCAGGACTGAACTAGGGGCAACTTTATTTTCCTAGTCTCTATCAAACTTAAGACGGGGAGGGGGACACGCACAACCCCACCGGGGCAGCCCCCGGCCCCGCACGGCCGCGGTCGCGCTCCCCGGGAGCGGCAGCCATCGGCAGCGAAGCCCTCTTCGTCTTTGATCCCCTCTCTCCCTGTCAGCCTACGTGGATCTGCATTTCGGAGCATATCTACCCCTCTCTCCCCCCCACCCCTGTCTCCCAGCGCCCTCCAGCCGCTGCTGCCGCGGCCGCGGGCCCCCCCCCCGTTCCTGCCCGTGCCTGGGAACTCGGCGTGGAGAATCGGTTCGGAAAGTTGAGCTAATTGCGTGTGTGCCTGCGTGGGGAATTGCTGTTCCCTCGGTTGCAATTCGTGCGTGTTGCTTTAGATCGTGTGTGAGTTATTTAGGGGCTCTGTCTCCGCCGGGAAGCCGGCTGAGCATCTCTAGGGCGATGGGGAAGGCGCAGCCGAAAAGGGGGAGAAGTCAGAGACCGTGGAGGGTCTGGGGTGACAAGGAAGAGAATGAGAAAGGTCCCTGGTTTTCCTCCCGCGAGGCTGGGTGCACGCAGGACCGTGACTCGGTCGTGCTCCAGACACCGTTCCGGCAGCGCCCGCGCCCCGTGGCCTGCCCACGGGTGCCTGCGTGTCTCTGATCCCCAGCACACTGCAGCAGCGAGCGCCCGGAAAAACTCTGTGGGCTCGCCTGGGCTGGAGGATTGTCACCCTGCCTGCGAGGACAGGGAGAGGGGACCGGGAGCTGCTGAGGGAGACTTGAAGGTTGGCAGAGCAAACCTCCCTCCAGAGCATCCCGCGGCGCGGGGCTGGGGGTGCAGGCAGAGGGACCACCATGCGCGGGGTGCTCGGCGTCCCCGGGAAGGGCTCTGCTCCTGGATGAAATGGGGGTGACGGGCTCTTCCTCTCCCCTGCTCCCCAGCACAATCCCTGGCTGGCGAGGGGAAGGGGTGCCGTGCTGGCGGGGGGATGCTGGTGCCTCACATGCCTTTGTGTGGGGTGGGACACAGGCCTGAGTAGTGGGGGGCTGAGCCCCAATTTGGGGTGCCCTTCCCCATCACCTGCCAGTGGCAGAGCGTGCCAGGGAGCATCAGGGCAGGGGGGCACGAGCCCTGCCTTCTGAGCCAGAGAGAGCAAGGAGAGATGCTCTGGGGGCAAGGAGGGGGGGCACAAATGGGGAGACATCTGGGTGGGGGGGAGGAAGGGTTCTCCAGCGCTGGCGGGGGGGCCGCTGGCCATTTGTACGCACGTCTGACTCGCTGCTGGACGTCTCACGAGAGAGATTGAGGAGGACAGGGACCTCCAGGATGCCCCACCTAAGGCATCCGTGGTCCCTTTGCCCTCGCAGGGGAGGTTGCATGAAAGCAAGACCCTCTGCCCCCCTTCCCGGGTGCCCCAAAGGTTCCATGGGTGCAGGGGGGGAGGCTGGCGGGGGAGGCTGTCTCCCCCCAGCCAGAGGAGCTGCAACACCCCGAGCACTGATTGCAGGGAAGCCGTGCCCCCAGATTGAGTGCTAGGGATGGGGTGCGAGGGGGCCTCTTCCTGCTGCTTTCCAAAGCAGCCCCCCACGACGTGGCCTCCTGGTGAGGAGCTCTTCACATCTGGGCTTTTCTTTCTGATGAGCCAAAAAAGCCCTTTGGTTGGGAGAAAGCGATCGCTGCCACAGCAGCCAGGCTGGGAGGCTGCGCGTTCCCCAGCAATTTTTTTTTCTGAGTCGAGTTGTGAGGCTAAATATTTACCTCTAAAGCTGCCGGTGTCCAAAGGTCTCTGGCAGGACCAGTAAAAGGAAATGTATTACAGCTAGAAAAGAGGCAACGCAGCCTGATGCTGCTGGGGGAAGCTGCGGGAGCGGGAGGAAAGCGGGCCATCGTGTTGTTTGCTGGCTGACTGTCGGAGGCTTGTGCATCTGCCTGCAAATCCTTGCTGTGCTCCGACACCCTGGAGATTGCTGAGGATTAGGTTTAAATTCTCTGCAGATGTTTTATTGATATGAGTTTAGCGAGTGTGTATCTGTGAGGTGATTTCTTTTGGGTAGGAAAAAAACCGCCTCAGCCTGCCCCTCCATCCAAACTCCCCACCTTGCACCTCGGCGGGGGTCTGCGGAGCTTTATCCGGCTTGGCAGCGCCGCGAGCCGGGAAGAGCAGAGGGCCCCAGGAAAAAACACCGACCTCAGCCAGGGCTGAGCGTGCTGCTGGATCTGGGGGGACCAAGCTGTCCTGTGCGGGCTGTGAACCACGGGGAAGGGCTGCTTCTGCCCTTCCTCCTCCAGCGGGATGGCTTGGTGCCGGGCTCCGGGGTCTGCTGGCACTCCCGGCTTGGACGCGGTGCGGGATGCTGCAGGCACCATCCTGGGGCTGCCGAGGGGGCTCGCAGCGCCCTGCTCTCTGCGAGGCCGTGGAAGGAAGGCAGCAAAAGCCGGGAGGCCGGGGCCAGCTCACTGCCACGCTGTGGATTTACTGTTGGGCCTCCCATCCCGGCATGAGCGAGTGCCTGCCCCAGCACTGGGGTGTGCCGCCGAGGGTGCTGAGGCCCCTGGCAAGGATGCTGCATGTGGTCCAGCACCTTTTGCATCAGGGCAAGGCTGTTTCCCTTCCCTGCCTGCCTGCCAGCACCTCCGGTCCTTGCCTGGGAGGCCTATGGAGCCAACGGGGAGACAGGATCACAGCTGGAGGAGAGGCTTTGGACAGCGTGTTGGGAAGAGGCTTCATGGCATCGGCTGGAGAAAACCGAACTGGAGCTGAGACCTGGGCTTGCTCAGGGCAGAGGGCTGGGGGTGAGCACCAGACGGATCTGCAGCTGGGCTGGGCGAGGACGGCGGAGGAGGAATGGCACATGGTGGAGCTGTGGGATGGCTCTCCATGCCTGGGAGCCGATTGCCCTGGGGCTGACGGCTGCAGCAGGAGCAGGTTGTCCCGGCTGCTGCGCTGGGTGCCTCGGGCTGGGGTTTCCCAGCGTGTAAAGGTGCAGAGCTGGCCCCCTTCTACTCAAAGCACCAGAGCATCATCTGTCTCATGGCGAGGAGCTGGTGTTTCTGCCTTAAGGAACATTTGGGGACACCTGTTTCTCCTCCACCGGTCCAGGAGTGTGCCGCCGCTCGTGGATCCTGCCTGCCTCCCCTGTGGAATATAATCCTGAAAGCCGAGGAGGGCCTTCCCAAGGGGCATCTGCCACCCAAAATTGGATCTAACATGGGTGTAGGGGCTCTGCACCTGCTCCTGGTTACCCAGCCACCCTGCAGACCTCTCCGAACCCAACGGTGTTTGTTCGGGGGCATCGGCTGAAGACCGGGAGGACGGGATCTGTTCCTCGGCCTGACCACAGGCAGCGGAGATGTTTCCACCTGGGGCTGCTGCCCATCTTGCTCGTTCACCCCCGGCATTGCCCCGTCCCTCCCGCAGAGCCGTCCGAGCCCCGAGCATCCCCTCTCCTCTCCCCGTGGCCCGAGGAGCATGTCCCGACTCAGCGAGGTGGGCAGAGGTGTGCGTGGCCGCCTGCTCCCGTGGCCGCCTGCTCCTGTGGCACGCTGGAGGCAGGGGACGGGTGTCCACCCCAGGGTGGTGGCAGGGGACAAGCCCTGCCTGCAGGCAGCTGCCTGCGTGGGGGAGCCACTGCTGGGGCTGAGCACCCACCAAGCGTGGGAGCTGCCTGCGTGTCCTGGCGGGTGGGGGGGACACGGGTGGCCCTTGTCACATGCCTGTAGGTGTCACTGTCCCCCTGCCATACCCGGCTGAGCGGCCATGGGTTGGAAAGGGTCTGGGAGCGGGAGGCTGGGGTCTGCTGTGCCCATCTGGTGCCTTGCATGTGGCAGCCAGGGGAAGGGGAAGCTGCTCCCCAGGGCGTGGGGGCAGCAAGGGGTGTGGGCAGTGCACGAAGTGGGGTGTCCCCCTGCGTCACTCTCTGGGGTGGCCGACAATGCCCTCCAGGTCCCGTCATGCCCGTCTTTGCCTGCTCCAGGGCTTTCCCTGCCTGCGGTTGCAAGGTGGCAGATGGGGGGGGAGGCAGGAGTGGCAGGGGGTCCAGCCCACGCTGTCCCCCATCGCTCGGCTGGTGCAGGCATGGGGGGACCAGCCGTGCCAGCGCTGCCTGTCCCCCTTCCCCATGCACCCGTGATGGGATGGGCCAGTGGCCTCGCCTGGGGTTGATTTGGCAAGAGTCTATTTCAAAAAGCAAAAGAAAATGAGAAAAATGATAGAAATGGCGTGAGAGCTGAGGGAGTGCCAGGTGGGAAGGGGAGTGCACAGAGCCGCTTGCCAAGGCAGGGTCCAAGGAGCAGCCAGTGGCCATGTACGCACAGGAGCCGGGCGAGCTGGATGGTTGCCACCCCAAGGGGTGGCTAGCATGGAGGCACGCAGGAGGCCGTCCCCGGGGGGAAGAGTTTGTACCGAGCTGCAGCTGATCTGCAGCCCTGCCAAGCCTGAGTGCTCAAAAACCCATGAGTCAGATGCCCTAAAAATCCCATGGCAGGCCTGAAAATGATGAGCCGCAAAATAAAATCCAAACAGCAACGTGCGCAGAGAGTTTGGATGGGCTTTCTGTTTCCCTTGACTCTTGAGAGGTCATGCGTGGAGGTTCGTGTCCCCAAGCACCGGGGCTGGAAACACGCTGTGTTTGTTTATTTGCCTGTTTAGTTTTAATAAGAAACAGAGAGTCCTATGGCATCACGTGGCTCCGGGAGCAGAGGCATTGGGTTAACCCTCCACCTTCCCCGCCCCACGCCTTGGGGCATGTCACCGCTGCCGGGGTGCCCTGTGACATCCCACTTGCTTTTTCAGGCCACCAGCTGAATTTAGTTGTATTTAACAGCCCCCGGTGGGTTATGGCTGGGGACGCATCCAGGCTCGGCTTAGCCGTGATGGAAGGGTGCTCTCCCTCTCTAGAGCAGCTCAAAGGTGGCACTAACGCCGGGGACCAGTCGGGGACCGTGGCTGGGGCACGGGCTGATGTGTGGGGTCCCGGGGAGGGGATGCAAAGGCTTCGCCCCACCTGGTCACCCTCCCTCACCTCTCTCTGCCCTCGTCTCTCCTTCCCCTGCCCCTCGCCCAGATGAGATCCTCCGCTCACTGGCTGGCCCCCCGTCCCCGCCGGGGCAGGACCCCCATGGCTGGCGGGTGCCCGTGGACTGCGTGCGAGCCAACGAGCTGTGCGCAGCGGAGCCCAGCTGCAGCTCCCGGTACCGCACGCTGCGGCAGTGCCTGGCCGGCCGCGACAGGAACACCATGCTGGCCAACAAGGAATGCCAGGCGGCCCTGGAGGTGCTGCAGGAGAGCCCCCTCTACGACTGCCATTGCAAGAGAGGGATGAAGAAGGAGCTTCAGTGCCTTCAGATCTACTGGAGTATACACCTGGGGCTGACCGAAGGTACGGGGCAGGGCTCTGTGGGGTTGCAATGGGGTGGAGGGTGCTGGAGGAGAGGTGGTCCCGACCCACCTCGAGGTTGGGAAGGTCCAAGGACACCTCGCTGCTCTAGTGAAAATGGGTTGAGCGGTGCCTTGGGCTGCACGGTCCCCCTCGGCAAGGCAGATGGTCCCCCCTTTCTCAGAGGATGCTGATGGAGCCGGGCCAAGAGCTGCTCTGCCCAACGTGGGCAAGGGAGAAACAGGCTGGGCGCTGCGTTTGCAGCCGGAGCTGATGGCTATCATGGCAGAGCTGTTGTGCCCCAGCGCCCGGGCACCTGCAAGCTGGGGTAGGGCTCCCCTCCCGCCGGGCTCCCTCCCTCCTGCCTGCCCCGGAGGAGGAGAGGTGCCCATGGGGTGCAGAGGGAAGCAAGGCTGGGGCACGGCTTTGCACCTCGGTACCAGCCGTGGGGTTCTCTTGGGGTGCAGAGGTTGTCGCTGCCTCCTTGGCCCCCCAGACCTCCGTTAGCCCTTGCTCCGGTGGGGTTTGCAGGCTGGGGAGGAGCAGGGAGGGCTCGCTGGGGTCTCGCCTTGCGGAGAGGCGATGCCTGCCGTAATTGCAGCCTGGTGAAGGAGTAAATCAGAGATTGGAGCAGTGCAAGTAATTGAAATTGGATTTTGCTAGCCCGGGGCTGGTTTGTTCATTGAAGGCAGGATTATCTACTGCCTGAAGGCAGGGGGAGGCAGCGGGCTTCGCCCCCTTCCCCTCGCTCCTCTGCAGGGGCATCCCCGGGGCTGGGGCTGCCCCAGCGGCTTGTGCTGCTGGTCCGGGGCTGCAGAGGGGCACTTTACTGGGCTCAGAGGACGGGGCTCAGCTGGGGCTGGTGCCGGTGCTGGTGGGGTTTGCTTTGCTGTCCTGTGAGCTTTGCCCACTCCTGCCACCCCTGCGCAGCTCTGCCAGAGCCTGGCTGGCCCCAGACCGGAGAGAAGCAGAGCCAGCATCAGTTTAACCTCCCTTTAATGGGCTTACGACTGGTTCTGCACGTGGAAGCTCTTAAATCCAGTTTCAGCTTCTGCAAAGCCACCTGTACCAGAGCCCTTGAGTTGCGGCGCAGTCCTCGCAAGGACACGTGCCCGCCTGGCCGGTGGCAGCTTGCGAGCGGACGGACCCTCGGCCACCCGCGGCACCAAGTGTGTTGGCAGCTTGTCCCCACTTCCACTGGTGATTTGGGCTTGTAAAAATGCCTGTTCCTCTGCTGTTTCATTGCCCTGGCTGAAAGCTTTGGTGGCTTGAGCTAAAGGGGTTCATTTGCTGGAGCCTGCGGAGGAGCCTCCATCCCTGGCAGCCGCGTTCCCGCAGCGGGCACAGGTCTCTGGCCTCCCTCCTGAGCTGGGATTGAAGCCAGAGGAGGTGCTGGTGGTGCTGGGAGGGCTTCGGTGGCAGCGGCGGGGATGTGGGGAGCTGTACCCGAGCATGCAGCCCCCCCCCGGGTGAAATTGCCTTCAAATCTGGGTCAGCACAGGGACTAGCGAGCCCAAAAACCAGCCCAGAGCAGGCATTACTGCTTAATTGTTTTCTACCCCTCATTAGCAGCCTTCATTTAGCAATTTCAGAGGGCTTTGCAAACATGAATGAGGGAGGCTTTACTGCTTGATGGGTACTCCAGGACCTGTACCTGGAGGAGGAGGAGGAGGAGGTGGGAAGAGAAGCGATTATACCAAGTGTTAAGGAGAGGTAGAAGCTTTGGGGAGATCCAGCAGCTCGTATCTTTAACGTGCATGAAGCAGTGAGTGTAAAAGCAATGAGGAGCCCAAGGTAAACCCCAGCCTTCTGCCTTTTAGCAAAGATGCTGTGCCCGGTGGCCTCCCATCCAGCCCCTCGGCTGCGGGAGCTAGGCTGTCCCTGCCATTAAGGAGGACTGCGTTCACTCCAGCCTCATTCCTGGAGGTTAATTGCATCTCAGTGAGCTCAAGAAAAGTCCGCTGCCCTTTTAATGCTCAGTAATTTTCCTAGCAAGCAGCAGGATTCAGCTAGTATTTAATTATTTATTGCATTGGCAAAGCAATATACCGGGAGGTTACAGTGTTTCCTAAATGCACTTTAATAAAGGTGCTATTTGTCAGCGGAGCATTAGGAAGCCCGGCGCGGCGAAGGGGGTTGGCCCGAAGCGGGAGGACTTTGCAGGCTGCCCGGAGCGTGTTTCCTTCCCCGTGATGAGCAGCAGCGGCAGGAGCTGCCCTTGGCCCCGGCGGGGGCTCTCGCCCCCATGTAGCATCACCCAGCATCACCCTGAGGGCGGTGGCAAGGCCAGGCGTGGGGTGATGGGCTGCAAACCCACAGCTGCTGGAGACAGCTCGACCCGGTGTCCCATTGGGATGTCCCTGGCCAGCCACCCAGCTCTGCCCTCCCAAATTTCCAAGGAACGGCGCTGAGGAGCTGCTGGGCTTGGAGCAAGCCCTCCCGCATTGCTCCCTGCCTCTTAATGAGCTTGTTTTCCAGCACAGGGTTTCAAGTGGATCCTTAATTACATGGGATAAATGCTGTTGCCTTGGGCTAATAATAATTTGGTAGAACACGCGTGGGCTGGAGCGGTCCGAGCTGCCGGGGTCCACCCCTGGGGCAGCCCGGGCTCACCCGCAGCGAGGGTGCCCGGTGCGGGCAGGGATGCTGCCGAAAGGGCTGCCAGGCAGAGCGGAGATCGATGCCCCGGGCTGCTGGTCAGCCTCTGACTGGGGCTTTCAAAGTCCAGCCATTGATTTTTATTTTTATAAATACATATATTTTTTTTTTCTTGTGGCTGCTGGGGTTTGAGGAGAGCGTTTCCTCTCCTGAGAGCCGTAGCCGGCTCTCCTGAAATCAGCCTCTTCTGGAGATATGTGAAGGGTGGACAGCAAAAGCGTCAGAAAAAGCATCTCTCCATCTCTGAGAGATGGGAGAGAGGGGGTTTGCTCCCAGCCTGGGGACGGATGGAGCGGGCTCAGGTTCCCTCCCAGGGTGAGGATTGTGCTGGATGAGCCCCTGGCGGGGTGCTGCAGGGGTGGATCAGCGGTGGGGATGCTCAGGTGCTCAAGTGATGAGGGTCTGTATTCCCTCACCGAAATATTTCCATTTTCCCAAAGTGCATCAGAGGCAGAGCAGAGCGGAAAACAATCTTTACAGTGGATTTTTAGGCAAATGCTTTTTTTCCAACAACAACAAAATAACCCAGTGTTGAGTACAGACCCTAAAACTTTCAGCTTGCAGCTGGCCCAGACTCTGCGGACGTATTCACGAAACGTTGACCTTCCAAATCTCAATTCCCTCAGCTCTTGAGGTCAGTTTGAACGCAGCCGCTGCCAAACCTGACTTGCAGAAGGAGCTGAGCTTGCGGCAGGACCCAGGCGTCAGGCAGCAGCGCAGCCCTGCCCGCCCGGCCGCAAGCTCCCAGCCAGCAAGAATCAAGCTGAGCTGGTCCAAAATGGGCTATTCCTTTTGTTGCAGGGCAGTGATTTAAACGCTTTTTGGTTTTCCCTTCCCAAATCGCAGATTGCCACGCCGGGGGGGTGCCTGTGCCCGGCCATAGCCTCCGTGGTGGCTGAGGTTATTTGCTGTGGTTTTTAATTTGCTTTTTCTCCCCTTCTCTTTCTTCCCTTCCACTCTAGGAGAAGAATTTTATGAAGCTTCCCCCTACGAGCCGGTCACCTCTCGTCTCTCTGATATATTCAGACTTGCTTCAATTTTCTCAGGTAATAAAAACAACACACTTCCGCTGTTTTATCTTCTCTTGCCCGTGAACGTAGACCTGCTACCGAGCTCCCTGGCGAGGAAAACCTGCAAGTCCTTCCCCCGTGGCTCGGTCCTTTGCTCCTCCAGCTCCTATGGCCACTCTCCTCCCCGTCTCTTCTCCCGTCGCCCCAGATCTGATGCCTTGAGCATCAATTGGGGATGACACGTGTTCCCCCGCAGCCGGCCGGGACGCCGAAGCCTGATGGAGGGGAGCAATGTAGGGGCTGGTTCCCGAGTGCTGCTGGGCTCTGATGCACTTTGGGACAGATCCTCTCTGTTTCAGACCTTCCCGGCGGGGTCAGACGTTGCTGGGAGTGGGTGAGCCCGGGCTGAGGTGGGGGCTTGCTTTGAGCCCCTGCCCGGGAGCAGCGGCAGAGCTGTGGGCAGCAGCCTCCTCCTCGGGCGTCCTATTTCCCCCCCGGCTCTGATTTAGGTTTTTACCTTTTGGACTCAGCTGCTGCCAACCGTGGGCTTATATCGAATAGCCGAGGTGGGCTGGAGAGCCTGTAATCCCCTCGTTTGTCTCGCCGACGCGTCCCCTCGCGCAGCCGCGTCACGGCGTTAGGCAGGGGAGGAGGCGCAGGTACAGCCCGGGCTCCGGGGGGGACCAGACCCTCCCGCTGCCCATCCATCGCTCAACCTAAAGCGGTTTGTCTTCTGGAAGATTTGGGACCGGCAGGACGCTCCGTCTGTGGGGAAGCTGGGGGGGGTCCTGTTTGCTGTCCCTCCCCGGGGCAGCTGGCCTCAAGCCGAGCTACGGGCTGCTGCTGGGAGAAGGATGCTGAGACCTTCGGAGCATCTCTCTGCCCCCACCTCCTCCTCTTGGGAACCCAAACTCCACCATCATCCTCCGGAACTTTTTTTGCCATCTATTTCCATGACAACCCTCCGTGCTTCCACCCCCCGCCCCCCCCTTCAAATTAGGTCACAAAATGCCTTGGCTTCTCCTTGCTCTTTCTCCTCTTAACCCTTTCCCCAAGAGCCACCAGCCGTTGTGGGGTTTTGGGGGTCCCTGTGTCCCCAAACCTCGTAGGGTGCACATGGGCAGAGGGTAGTGGCACCTCGGGGACCCCAGATGCTGTGCCCCCCCGGGCCGTGCAGCCCTGCCCGCAGCCCCCCCCAGTCACTTGGGGACACCCGGGAGGAGGGCTGTGACGCCGCATCCCCTCGCTGCCGTCCCCCGCCGGGTTTTAGCTCCCGAAGCGAATTTTCCAGGCTCCCTCCGGGGAGCTTAGCACCGGTTCGGGATGACGATGCCACCCCCTCCCGTCTCCCGCACGCCTTTTTGGATTACATTAGCGTCAAGGAAATATTTTAGCTGCTGGAAAGTATGAAAAGCAAAGTGTCTGGAGTGGGGGATTAAATACTCACGGGTTGATTTATTCATAAAAGCAAAGCGAGAGGAGAAGGAAGCCTCTCTGCAATTTTGGGCCTGCAAGAAGGGGGGAAATTGGCCGTCGTTATGCTCTGGAGATGTGCCATCGCCATCGAGGTGGCCTTGATGCTTCTTCCACCCCTGCTCTGTCCCCCTTGCACGGGGCTGGAGTGGCAGGAGCGGCGAGCGGCTGCCCCCCGGGACCCCCAGCCCTGACCTGGAGCTCAAGCGATTGAAGCAAATGAGCTGCTAGTGTTGTTTCTCGATAACGAGGCTGAGGCAGAGCGCTGCTAATTGCCTGTGGGGCTAGCGGAGGGATTACCTTACCTTTCTGGATAGAAGGGGCTGTGTAAGCGAGGAGAGCGACGATGCACGCGGCCGCGTTCGGATTGCTCGCACCCTCGATGGGCAGCCTGTCGGGATCGGGGGGGCTGGCGGCATCACGAGCGAGCACCACGCGTGAGCACCGCAGCCCTCCCCACGGATGGGGCTTGGCGCTCCCGGACCCCCTCCCATGGAGCAGAGCATCCTGGGCTGGCGCTGAGGATGCTCTGCAGTGCCAAGGGGTGCCGGAGCCTGCCCTGCGGAAACCACAGCCTGCAGGGAAGAAGGAAGAGGCTCCGGTTGGGAAACCAGCCCCACACTGTGTTTCTGCCTTCGTGGGCACCAACGTGGGGCAGCAGCACCCATGAGGCGGGTGGGTGTCTGACCCCCGGACTCAGCCCACGCTGCACGGCATGGAGTGGGCTTGCAGCAGCGCTGCCTTCCCCATCACCCTCCTCCTCCTCCTCTGCCCCTGACCCTGTCCTGTGCCAAGAGGCCAGGCAGAGCCTGCTAAGGGGACGGCTGGTGGCACCGGGTCTCCCAGCGCGGTCTCCTCCCCAGCTCCTTGGCCCCCGTTTCCTTCTCGCCTCATGAAATTTTCATGCTTGTGCTTTATTAATGAGCTCCCCAGAAACCCTGCGCTTTCAAACATCGGCTCTATTAAAATGCATCCAGGTCCCTGCAGGTCTTAGGCAGGGCAGGAGTGATGCTCCGGAGGATTAGACAATAAGCCGGCACTTTGCACGGACCCCACGCTTGTGCCGGAGAGCTGCCGCGCTGGCTGTTAACCGCTCACCGGGCTCGGTGCCGGGGCAGCTGCCAGCACACCCGGGTGCAGAGAGTGCTCAGTGCATCCCCCCAAATTCAGGAGCTGGTCTGGGCAAGGAGAAAAGAGAGCCATGTGTCCCCCATCCTCTTCAAGCATCTTTTTCCCCTTCTGCTCCTCTGACGTAAGTGTCATGAGCTGTCTCCATCCTCAGCCCTCAGCTGGTGGGAGTCTGTAGCATCACCCGGGCTGGGATGTTCCTGCAGCGAAATGGCAATTTCTGCCCTGCCCCATCCTTGGGGAGGGTGCGAAGCCCCGAAGGACTCGTCTACACCTCCTTTCCCTCCAGCTTTATTCCGGACAGGGCTCCACGAGGAGCAGGGAGGAGGATTCCCCCCACAGCACAGCGCCGGCTCACGCTCCGACCATCCGTCAGCTCAGACGTCTCTCTTAGCTCAGGAGAAGACCTTCTTGCCTCTTGCACTATTTTTCAAGGCAGATCTACTTATAAATCATAGATCATAAGAAGTATTCACTTTACATATGTCTTATTGAACTCTCCCGTCCCCGGTAGATCTCCGCGGGGGGTGTTCATCGCTGGGATGACATGTTTGGCATCCCGAGGGCTCTCTCCGAACACCTTTACCCCCCCGGCTCCGGGGTCTCCTGGCATTGCAGCCCAGCCCGGGGATGCTGGCCCTGGGACAAGGGGACCGTGGGGACCGCAGGGACCGCGCAGTCGGCACGGCACGGGTCGGGACCGGTGGCACCGAGCCCCGCCAGCTGCAAACGGCCCCCAAGGGCAGTGGGATGTGGGTCGGGTTTGCATGGGATGGTACCTGGGGGGGGCTTCCAGCTTCGCCTTTTCATCGGGACCCCTTAACGTAGGCAGTGCCGTGCTGGCGGCTCCCGGCTTGGAGGCTCACGCCGAGTTGGATAAGACCATGGGAAGATGTGACAAAGTCGGGTCCCGTGCTGCAAACGACACCCCAAAACGCTGCTCGCTTGCAGGGCAGCCCCCGTGGGCAGCTGGGGGAGGCCGAGGGAGGCGGGGGGGGGGATGCTGGCCCAGGCAGCTGCTTGCCATTTGCTAATTAGCCGGGCCCTACAAGTGTGTCTGTTAGGAAGCCCTCCTTGATGCTGTCCTCTGTCTTTGCCAGCAGAAGCTGGGAGACAACGGAGGAATCCACGGACTTGGCTGGGCCGCGGAGGGGAGGAAATTAGGGATGAGATGGCTGGTGCAGTCAGGTGGCTTCTAAAATAGCACCCGGGCTGCTGAGGGCGATCCATCATTTTGTCAAAAAAAAAAAAAAGAAAAGAAAATGCAGCGTTTGTTCCTGTGCGGTGGTTTGGCTTTGTCCGGCCGCTCCCCGTTTATTTGCTGATGGCTGGGATTCCCGGGGCGGATGCGGGATTTGGCCGGTGTGGGGCCAGTGGCCAGCTCCGGTGGCAGCCTCGTCCCCATCATCCCTGCCTGGGCAGTGCTCAGCCTCGTGGGGTGCTGGCTGGGGGTGACCCGGTTTTGGGGAGCCCCAGGAGAGGATATGGGGTCTGGGGGGGCCCTGTGCAGCTCAGCGGATGATTCTGCTTTGGAGCAGGCTGAATAATTAATAATTATTCTTTGAATAATTGACAAGGAAAAAAAATATTGCAAATTCACGGCATGAATTATGCACCGAAGACTGTTTGACCGCATGTCCCCGGTGCAATCAGTGCGTGTCAACCCCTTCTGTGCTGGAGGATGACCTCCAAATTGTGCAGAGGGATGGGATGAAGGGGGGGCACCCGCAGCAGTGCCTCCAGCCCCCTCCCCGCTGCCGGCAGGGCAGGGGCACGCCGTGCCGGAGATGCCGGGGGGTGACGCCAATGCCACCCCGCTTCCCCGTAGCATCTCCTGAGGATGAGGGCATCTCCCCATCCCTCGGTACCATGCTCACCCCTTCTCCCTCTCACTCTCCGGGCAGGAATGGACCCCGCCACCAACTCCAAAAGCAACCACTGCCTCGACGCGGCCAAAGCCTGCAACCTGAACGACAACTGCAAGCGCCTGCGCTCGGGCTACATCTCCACCTGCAGCAAGGAGATCTCGGCCACCGAGCACTGCAGCCGGAGGAAATGCCACAAGGCTCTGCGCCAGTTCTTCGACCGCGTCCCCAGTGAGTACACCTACCGCCTCCTCTTCTGCTCCTGCAAGGACCAGGCTTGCGCCGAGCGCCGGCGGCAAACCATCGTCCCCTCCTGCTCCTACGAGGACAAGGAGAAGCCCAACTGCCTGGATCTGCGCAACATGTGCCGGACGGATCACCTCTGCCGGTAAGGGCTGCGCCGGGCTCCGGTGGGCTTTTCCCAGCCCTTCCCGGTGCCGGGGGGAGACCTGCAGGCTGTAGCAGAGGTTTTGTGCGGGGCCGTGGCCAGGTTTGCAGCATGACCCCGTGCCAAGTTTATCGGTTGCATCTTCCCCGCGCTGTGCGGCGCTTGCTGGGTCTCCTCAGAAACAGCTGTATTCCCTGTGTCAAACGGGGCAGAGTTAATGGGGTTTGGCTGCTCACGGAGAGGCTGAGCTGCGGCCTCGAGTTTGCTGTGGGGTGAACCCGTGGGTTTGTGCGGGGCTGCGTGTGGTTTGCGAGCACGGGGGGCTGCCAACCGAGCCCCCCACCGAGCTCTGATCTGCTCTGAAACCCCCAGTGCAAAACCACGGCTCTGCCCTTCCCCGTGCTTGGCCTGGGAGGCTGCAGTGGGGCAATGCCCTCCGGCAGTGCACCGGTGGGGCAGAGACGTGGGGCAGAACCAGAGCGGTGGGGACAGAGCTGCCTTTCTGCTGTGAACGGTGGAGCTGAGTCCGCGGGGGCCGTGCTGGCTCTGTTCCCCACCCGGGACCGCTTCGTCTCCCCACGCTGTAAAGGGGACGAATGTGCAAAAGGCAGTGGGGGCACCCGTGCCCTGCAAGCAGCAAAATCCCTCGGCATGCTTTCAGCATCCCCAGCAAAACTTCATGGCTGGTGAAATCCGCTGTTTTTCCCACGGCGGAGCGAAGTTGGGAGATGAGGCTATTGCTCCGTTATGAAACTCGTTATTCATACGGCAAAAAACCTCCTGTCACCCTCCGGGGGCTGGATCAGCCTCATAAAGAATGTTTCCTACGAGGAGGAGGGTCTTTTTGCCATCAAGGTGATGGAGTTTTGTGGCAAAATAAATAAATAACACAGCTTCAGGTCTTCCTCTGGCTGCAAACGAATGTGTTTGAAATGTGGGAATGCGGCTTTCTATCAAAAAGTAATACCATAAGCCAATGTCTATGAATAAAAGATACCAGGGCTGCGCCGAGCCGCGGCCAAATTAATGGTAGCACCTCTCCGTCAGCGGGCCTGATGCTTGCTCAGACATTAAATGCTGCGGATGCATCCGCTCACGGAGGGGGATAACCTGCATTAGCAGCGCGTTGGCGGGGGACCGGAGAGACCACGGAGCTGCCGAGCATTAATTATAAGCCCGTTCCCGCCTGAAATGAAATTCCACCAGAAAGAGGTGAAGCAGCAAAGGGGGAAGCGTGTGGCAGCTGCTTTGGCTGTTTGCTCCACGTTGGAAATGCATTTTTCTAGCAGCAGCATGGATGCTGCCCAGCTGGGGAGAGGCAGCCCCGGCCGGGGGCTCTCGCTCTGCAAAGCACCCGTATCCGGCGTTTATTTATGCATCCGGCTTTGGGCATTGGTTTGCAGAGTTTTGCCTTAACCTCGTCCGTTCTCTCCCCGTGATGGGGTGTTGCGGGGCCGCGCATGGATGCAATCCTCGGATCCGGGCTTGCAAGAGAAGGTCCCATCCCACCCGCTCCCCTCCCGCAGCTCTGCCCCGGGGGGGGTCCGGCAGCGCTCCCGAGGCTCGGGCAGGCAGGTTTGCTCCAAACCCCCCGTTCAAAGCGGTTGCGTTAGCAGGCTGTAGCACTGGGGTGCAAGAGGGGTTAAGAGCCTGCAGCGGGGAGCCGGCGCCCGGGGACGCTCCGAGATGCTGACATGCTCCAGCAGCTCACTTGGCCTTGTGTTTGCAGCTGCGAAAGTGTTCAGAAGCAGTGACCTACCTGGGGTGAGCCATGCCCGGCACCTGAGCTGGGGCGGGGGGGGAAATAAGAATTTTTGTCGGTTGATGTTGCCTTGCAAGTGAGAGAGGGTCTGGCCTTTTCCTCCCTGGCTTTTGGGATGGAGATGGCTCTGGCAGAGCCTTCTAGCCGGGGCTGTGTGTGCGCTGCGCTTTCCCTGGGAGCGGGTACGCGGGCAGGCTGCAGTTTATGGTCCTCGCTGCTGTTTTCCCCCTCCATCTCCATCCGGAGGTCTGCTGGCGCATCTTCCCCAGGGATGAAGGAATGGCCCTGCATGCTGCACCTGATGCACACGTGGGCATCGTGTCCCCTGGCCCGTGGGGAAAGGATGTGGAGGAGAGCTGGTCAAGGAAAACCATCGTTAGCAAGAGACTTGTCGGAGAGCTGCTGCCCCGTCTGCTTGACGTTAGCTGCCTGACCGTCCAGCGGCCGTGAGTCCATCTACCCCGGCGCTGCCCCAAACGCGGGCAGGGAGTCACAGCTCCCATTGCCATGGGTCCAGTTTCCCAAATTAAAGCTGGGCATGGCCTTACCCACCAGCTGAACCCCTTCTCCCACAGCCTCGTCTCCTCCTCTGTGCATGTTCCCGGCGTTTCCCAGCTGCTCCAGGCTGAGAGCACCTAGTAAGCCTGGAAAGCCCAGGCTCAGGAGCTGAATGAAATCAAGGCTGTCTAACCACACCATGGGTAATGCGAACTCCTCCGGCAGCTGCTGTTTGCGCTTCGTTGGAGGGTTTTAACTGATGTGGAGATGTTTATTTAGGGTGGATTTGGCTTGGTGCAAGGGGGTCTCATTCAGCGGTGATGCAGAGGGCTCTGCTGTGGGCTTGGAGCTGCTGTGCAGACAGGGCTGCACCCGACGCGGGGATCTACAAGCTCCGGTGCGTGGCTCCAGGACCCCTTGAGATGCTGATGGTCCCGCTCCGGGCAAGCAGCTTGCTCTGCTCTTCCGCAGAAGCCCAGGGCGGCTTGCATCCCTGTGCAGGCGGGGTGAGTTTGGTTGTTTGGCATCCCCTTTGCTGAGCGGCTCTGGGCTTGTTTGGCAGGGACAGGGTGGTCATCAGGGCTTGCCTGGTGCTGGGGGAACCTCTCCCCTTCTCTCCTGCCTCTCCCAGGCCCTTTGCATTTATAAATAGGAAAGCATTGGCAGGCAGCCGCTGCCAAGATCATCACCAGGTGCCAGGAATGTGTATAAATAGAGCGTGCAGGCTTTGTCCTCCTTCCCACAGCATCTGCACCCACCAGCCTCCACCCGGGAGCAACCGGGCATGAAACCCCTCCGCGTCCCGTCATCCCAAGCCCCTGCCTGCGGGCAAGGCAAGGCTGGGGTCTGCCGTGGGATTTCCCGTCCATGCCTGTGCTTATCAGGCTGGCATCGCAGATTGATGCTCATCCTCCTTATCTGCATGTGGGACTGGCAAGGGCATTGAACTCAGAAGCAGACCAGCAAGCTGCTCCGAACCCCAGCGGTGACAGGAGATGAGATAATGTTCCTGCACGGGCTGCGAGTGTAATTAAGCCTCCTGGCTGAATGCCTAATGAACGGCGAAGCCCTTGGTACCGGGATAGGACTTTGTGGGGAGATTATTGCTGCCATCTCGCTGCTGTCGGTGCTGAGCTGGGTGCGTGGGGATGCTCCTCGCAGGGGCTGCTGCTCCTGCAGGACACGACCCGCGCTGAGGTCGCGTTGCTTCCTTCCCGAAAGAAGCAGAGGAGTTGGAGAAGAGGGCAAATTAATGGTTCAGCATGGAAAACAGTCATTCTGTAGGTTTTCATGGTTTTCTGCTGCTGCTTTGCAGCTGCTCAGGGCTGGTGGTTAAATGGTCGTTGAAGACGTGCCCCTGTCCCATCAGCGGTCACAAAGCTGGGGAGATGAAAGCCACCAGCTCTTCCGTCACCGCCGATGAAGGTGATGTTTTCTGAATGCTTTCGACCGGGGTACTTCAACCAGCGGCAGCGTCCCGGCACAGAGCGGGCTCTGGATCACGCGGGGGTCCCCGTGGGTGGGAGGAGGGTGCTGTGCAGCCCCTCCATGTGCTGCACTGCACAGAGAGGCTGAGGGCATGAAGGGGCCAGGATGCGGTCCCCCCCCGAGCTCCCGTGCATCCCTGCACGGGCTCAGGCCCTGGCGAGGGCGAGCGCTCAGCCCGTGCCCTTCCCTTCCCAGGAGTGGGGAGCAGGGTCTGGGTTATTCTGGGCTGAAATCCTGGGCTTTGCTTGCGACAAAGCAATTCAAATGGCCTTGACCTGTGAAGCTGCTAAAAATCCCCCGTGAGATGCCCCAGCGCCAAGCCCCTTCGCCCGGCTCGCGAGAGCTGGCGCAATCAGGCTCAGATCGCTGCAATTTGTGAAGCTTTTCGTGCCGGGAAGCTTTTCCCGGCACGACGGAGCAGCCTGACAAAACTCCCCGAGCTTTGTGTCTGATTGCAACGGACAGGTTTTAGCTCCCAGAATATAAAAACCTTTTGCAAAACACTAACCTCAGCTAAGGGGAAAGGGAAGGAAGGGGGAGAAAAGAGCTGATTTCAGCAGCTGCAGTTTGCTGTATTTTTCATCTTGCATCAGCAAGTCAGGAACACAAATAATCTGGTCTTATATGCTTCAGTGATGCTGGTGCTGAAAAATTTCCCAGCCTCCACTGGCTCTAGCTCCTCAGCATCCCAAAGCAGGGTGAGGTTTCATTTGCCTGAGTTTTCTCCCCTTTTTCAGCGTATTTGTGGCCGGGGGGGATGCACGGATCCTGCCCAGCTCCTCGCAGGGCCCCTGCGTCTGTGTGCGTCGGTGACGTGCGTTTCTGCGTGGCAAAAACCTTCTCATTTTGGCTGGGGCTGGGATGCTAATTCAGGAGCGATACCCCGGGGAGGGAAAGCTTTGCTTCATCGCCCAAGGACCCACGAGGGAGGCTTGGCTCGGGGTTTGCGCAAGGGAAGGAGCAGATCCAGGCTGGCTTGGTATTGATTAAACACCAAACATGGGAACAAAACGCTTTTTTTTAAACCCATGTCCTTGTCTTCACGCCCTTTGTTTAGCACAGACAAAATGCCATCTGTAATGGATGTTTCCTTGATAAACAGCGGAGCAGCAGCTCAACTTTCTCATTACGCCATGTAATGAGAGCAGCTCAGAAGTACGGCTCGGCTGTCCACGTAGCTGTCTGGGAAGAAGGAGGAGGGAAAAATGCTCCTGGATTTAACGTTGGCTCTGGGAGCTGGCGGAGAGGAGCCGTGCTTGTGTCTGGAGGGGGACAGGACACGGCTGATGGGTCCCCGGGCTGGGTGGCCACACCAGGGCTGGGCAACCGGGGCTGTGATTACCCGCCAGGGATGCCTCCAAATCCGACCTTAAATTAGCAAATCTGCAAGGGTTGGGGGCTTTGGCTTCCCAGTATTGGGGGGGACGGAGGGAGGGGGCCAGTGGGGCGGCACCCCCGGGTACCTCTCCCCCGGGACCCCGCAGGCACCCAAGTACAAAGGCAGCTCTAAGGGATCTCTCAGCTCCGCGGCCACCTTGCTGAAGGCTAACCGCGCTCTTAACGCAATAATAAGTCAATTCGCACTGAATAATTAAATAGAGAGCCTTCATAAGTATTGACTTAATGTGACAGCAAGTCTATACTGACTCAGGGTTTGCTTATGTAAACACAATCTCCTGTTCAGCTTAGTTAGCAGTTCAATGAAATAGAACAGTCCTTCAATTAAAATCAAATGATGCGTGCGTTTAATTCTTCCCTTCTCTTACCGGGTAATGATAGGGTTTGAGCATAGGCGAGAGGATAAAAAAAAAAAAGGTCTTTCAACTGCTCTTATCTGTGATGAATCAAAATGTGATGTCCTAAAAATACATACGGATAACTAAACTTCTTAATTAATGGCTCCTAACTTAGCAGTTGGTCTGTTGTCTGTTTGTCCTCATTTTTTTTTTTTTAAACTCTTGCTGGCTTAGCTCTGCGTACTCTAATTGGGGGATTTCTCCTTTGCTTCTCTCTGGTTCCTTCTCTTTTTGCCTCTTCCCTGCTGCCCCCATCTCCCTGGGCGAGGGGCGGCTTTGGGATGGGGGACCAGTCCTCATCCTGCAGAGAGACATTGCTACCGCAGGGATATGATTTTCACTAAAAGCAGGAATAAAGCCCTCCTGGCTCACATCAGAACAGGCAGCTCCAGTCTCCAGAGGCAGCAGATAACTTTTCCTGGATAAAACAAATATTTCCATTGATCTTTTTTTTTTTTTTCCCCCCTGTGAGCTATTTCCTAGCTTCGGTAGAGGGTCATCCAGAAGAGTGGAGTTTTCTTCCAGCTTCCCTCATTTCTTTAGCCGATCCCCATCCCTGGGGCTCTTTGAATTACCTGGCCACTTTTCTTGGTGTTTGAGGCTAATTTTTTTTTTAATCTCAGCATCTCCTGGCTTCGAAAGCATTCACCTCCAGCAGGACGAGCAGGCAGAGCGAGCGTTGGGAGGAGGATGCCCAGCGGGCCCGTGGGTTTTTCACGTCTTGCTGAGTTTTTGCATGTTGTCGCAGCTTCTTGAACATCCCCTGCTCTGCAGGGGGGGAGAGGAGCGTTTCCCAGCCGCCTCCCGACGCCCCTGTCTATTAAAGCCATTTTTCCTTAGTCCCTGTAAATTGCCTGTGAAAAACATGTCTTGAGTAATCTCCGCATCTCAGACATTTTCTGCATGAAATATTCAAGAGCCTGATACTGTTCGCTTTGATGGGTGGTGAGTTATTACCAGCGCCGGGCTTGGACTTCTCATAGGCGCGCGGTGATGGGAACAATTAGCACCCAATTAGGCACCTTGCATCTGTTCTGGGGATTTTTCTGCTTAAGAAAATTGCAACGCACCAACAAGCGGAAAAAAAAAAAACCCAATCAAAACTCCTCTGCTGTGTAGGTAACTTCTCATGTCAGAGCGAGGGTGTCTCGCTGGCGCTGGCAAGCTGCTTCTGAATTCCTGTGCGATAACAAGGCTCGGAGATGAGTTAGCAGCCGGGAGCTGATGGGATGGTCCCTGCAGCGATGCACAAAGCCCCCTAAATGGGGGATATATGCACCGGGGGTATAGGCGCACTGCGGGTCCTGGGAGGTGTCTGGAGTTGGGCAGGGAGAAAGAGAAGCATTAAAGCCCCCAGATCCCTGGAGCTGGCCCCCCTTGGCGTCGTCCTGGTCTTCTCACCCAGAAATCAAATCTATTTTCTAGATGCATCAAAGAGAAACAGCTTGGAAGCCCCTAACTTGGAAATCCAGCACTTGGAGTGGGTTTGCGATGTGAGAGATGTGTGTGTATATATAATTAATTTTTGTTAATCCCTTTTTCACTTTTTTTTTTTTTGACTTGGAGGCCTTTCAGGAAAACGATGTGCTGGCCGAGGCTGCGCTCTGCAGCTCCCCGTGCCGCCGTCCTCCTTCCCCATCCCTGACCCAGCTGCCAGCCCGGCTCTTCCCGGCCCGGGGCTGGCGTTTGCCGGCAGAGACTGGCCAGACCCACCTGCGCCTCGAGCTGCCAGCCGGCAATTTGGCACCAATTCCTCCTGTTTCTGCTAAGAAGGACTTGGCTCCTTCTCCTTCTTTTTTGCCCGGGCACTTAAAAGCAGAAATCTGAGAAGCAATGGGCCGGCTCCAGTAAGGTTTATTCCTGGCAGTTAGAGTCTCATCCAGCGACTGCATCGTACACAGCGGAAAGAGTGACATCTGGCTTGGAGATTCTGGAAAGATTACCAGCTGGCTTGTCATGTATTATGAAAAGAATAACATTTGCCTTAGAGGATGCTACAAGCCAGGAGCAGGGCCCCGGGGAGCGGCGCGACAAATTTTCGTGGCGCTCGGTGATGAACTTGCCACAGTTCTTTAAGAGAATTGACGTGCCTTCACCTCTAATTTGGGGAGAGGGGAAATGCTGTCGGAAACTTTATGTATCTCCCGCGGAGGGGAGGAGGAGGGAGTCCAAATACCTTCCTGTGAGGGGGGTTGTGTGGCAGGAGTGGAGTCGGAGCTTTTCTGCTCCGCAACACCCACCCGGGGCTCTCCCCACTGCTCCCACCTTGCAAATGGGGAGCAACACCCCTTGACCCAAGGCTGGTTTTGGCTGCAGGGAGGGCTGAGCAATGCCAAAGTCCCCGGCAAAGCTTTTCTGCACGTGCTGGGCTTCGTGCACAGCTCCAGCAAGGGAGACCGGGTGCTGAGAGCTGAGCATCAGTCCCAGGAATGGGTGCAGGATGGGAGCCCCTGGCTTCCCCATGCACCGCCGGCATGGGGAGTTTCTTTCTAAATCACTAGGGAGGAAAATAAATGTGGGTCTGGCCAAAATAACCTGCACATGGGCTGGAGGAGTTTTATATGCAGGAGGAAGGGGAGGGAGAGGCGGTGCCAGCGGTGTTATTGCTATTTATTAGTGCCCAACGTGTAGAAGAGCGCAGCAGTGCCCGGGAGTCCTGTCTTCTCGTTGGGAGTGCTTGAATAACCCAGATGAAGAGGCTGACCTTGCCCTGGAAATTTGCAGCCTGTCGGGAGGCTGTAAGTGGGTCAGGCAGCTGGTGGAAGTGGGAAAATAATCCAGTTCACACCGCTGGCAGCCCGTCAGCAGGCGAAAACTGAGTGCAACCTGCATGCCCGGCTGCGGGGAGCAGCAAAAAGAAGGTACCAAACGCATGGGTGGCTCTTGCCAACCCCCCGGCTCAGCCGGGGAGCTCGCCGTGGGGTGACACTGGGGTCCCCAAAGGATCAGGGAGTCCCCAGAAGAGGCTCAGCTGCTCCACAGAAGACGGTTGCGTCGGTGGCTGTGAAACCCCATGACCTGGAAAAAGCCCCGGTCACGGATGGCTGGAAACAGCGACAGTCTCCAGGAAAGGGCGGTGTTCCCCCATGGAGCATCCAGTGCTCAGGTCCAGCGCCGAGCAGCTGTGCTTTATTCCCGCTTCTTGTCCTTGCCCCGGTAGGCAGCCCGTGAAACTGCGGCGGACGTCCGGCTGCGGGCTCAGCAGCAGCACCTCTGCTCCTCCCTGGCGCTGGCTGTGTTTCGGTGCTCCCTGTCCCCCCGCTCCCCTAGTGCACTCGAGATCCGGTGCGATGAAAAGGGCTGGATGGATGTAAGGTATCACTGTGGATCCCTTCTGCTTTGTTCAACCACTGCTTCATTTGTTCCTCCGTTTAATTTGATCAAAATCTTCTGAAAACAAATCATTCCTGTTTAAAAAAACCCTCACTATTTCTCCTCTTTATTTTCATCAGTTCTTATGGCTTTAGGCAGGTACTGTTGGATGATTCAATCACCGGTTGGATAAAGATGACATTTAATTAAGAAGGCAGGAAAAGGAAGCTAAAGAAAATAATGTATGCCTTCTTCTTTCTGTATGAAGTGTGGAAAAAAAGAGCTGAGGAGATTTTCTGTTGTGAAAGGCGAGGTCTCATCTACAGTGTCAGCAGCTTGGCTGCTTCGCAGCAATTCTTCCCTGTGATTGAGATCCAGCCTGAGCCACAATTCAGCCTCGTGTCTGTTCATTTACTGACTGAGTCAACTGGAAAACTGCTGCCCATCCATCTGTCCACCTGGTCCATCTGTCCGTCCTCTTCTACGTCCTTCCCGCTTCTTTATCCTTCTACCTCGGTGATTCGGTTCATCCCAAGAAAAATCCCCAGAGCATCGGGCGGAGAGCGTGGGTTTGTGTCAGCGGAGCCGGATTACTGAGACACCGGGAAATAACTTGTGCTTTTTCTGTGCATCGCGCCGAGCGGGTAGAGAAGATGAGAAGGGGTAACCAAGCCAGTGATTGGGTTAGGAGTGGAAATCAGCTCCTCCGCTCCTCTTCTCCCTTCTTTATTCCTCCTGGTCTTGCTGCCATTCTCCCCATCTCTGCTCTTTCTGCCTCGGCTCTGCCCCCGGAGCCGAGTCAGGCAGGAGGGCAGGCAGGGCACCAGCATCTCGGCCCCCAGGGTCTCTGCGGGGCTTCCTTTTGATTTTCCTCTTCTCAGCTGCAAAAGAAGAGAGGAAAATGTAACCCCCAACCTCAGGCATTTTAATTGCACTCTAAGCTTTAACATTTCAGGGGGAAGATAAAAACAAGCAGTGAAATTTTACAGTCGTGTAATGATGCCGGAGCAGCGCGGCCAAATGAGGTTGTGAAGTTTATGGTGTGCTCTGCCAGTCGAGCAGTGCCTGGCGAGGGCTGGGGAGGTGGGGAGCAGTAAAGGGTGGAGGAACAAGGGTCCCACGCCTGGGGGCTCATCCCCAGGGAGCTCATCTCCCTTGGCCGTGGCCCCCGGGCAGGCTGGGGAGACCGGAGGCGAGACAAGAAGTTGCACCTCCTGAGTCCAGATCTCATTTAGATCCCCTCTCTCTATCCCATTTATCCTCTTTTCTCACCTTTATTTTTTTAAAACGTTGCTCCTGGCTGCTGAGTTGCTCCGTGCCGGGAGCGGCAGTGCAATCCCGTCCCTCTCCCTCTTGCCCTTTGCACCAGGTCCCGGCTGGCCGATTTCCACACCAACTGCCAAGCCTCCTTCCAGTCCCTGACGAGCTGCCCTGGGGACAACTACCAGGCGTGCCTGGGCTCCTACGCGGGGCTCATCGGTGAGTGCCGGGGAGGCGGGATGGTGAAGGGTGTCTCCCACCGCGGCCCCTCATCCCTCTTCCTTCTCCTCGCCCGGGAGCAGGTTTCGACATGACGCCCAACTACGTCGACGCCAGCACCACCAGCATCACCATCTCGCCCTGGTGCTCCTGCAAAGGCAGCGGCAACATGGAGGAGGAGTGTGAGAAGTTCCTCCGAGACTTCACGGAAAACCCCTGTCTCCGTAAGGCGCTTCCCTGTCCCCCTCCTCACCCTACCCCATCGCTGCCGGGGAGCGGCCCCCCCTAAACGTCTCCTGCCCCCAGGAAATGCCATCCAGGCCTTCGGCAACGGCACCGACGTGAACCTCTCCCCCAAGAACCCCTCAGCCCCTGTCACCCTGCCACCGAAGACGGAGAAGAGCCCTGCCTTGCCGGATGACATCAACGACAGCAACACCATGTACGACACGAGCATCATCACCACCTGCACCTCCATCCAGGTAGGACCCGAGCCCGGTCGCTGCTGCAAACTGGGGGCACTGGTCTGGACCCTCGATGGGTCCGTCAGCCAGGAGATCGGCTGCAGCCCATGGGCAAGAAAAAGTCCTGCTCAGTGCGCGCATCTCGATCTGGACGCAGTGTTGGTACCCCGGTGCCCGGTGGGATCCGGCCATCCCTGGTAATCGTGGGTCTGGGCACTGCGCTGGCGGGTCTGGCGTGGGGAAGGGAGGGATCCGTGCCCTCCCCATCCCCTTCCCTTGCTCGGGGCATCATCCCCTGCCTGGCATGGTGCTGTGCCTGGGGCACGGTGAGCTGGTGTAGCTGCCCCGAGCCCAACTTCTCCTGCCCCCGGCCCGTTTGGGGTGAAAACAGCTTGAATTCCACGTGGTTTTGGGAAACCTGAAAAATACGTATTTTTTCACATTGCGCTGGGCTTGTGGGTTCGCGCTTTGCTCCCTGGGTGGTAAGGTGCTGCCGGGAGAGGAGCGGGGCGGGGGACCGTGGCGGGTGGGTGGCACAGGGGTGTAGGCAGGGTCCTGGGCAGGAGCATTTGCAGCAGGGAGCCCCGGGGGGGGCGACCCTGGGGCTGGGATGAATCTGCGCGAGTGCTTGCAGCCTCGTGTTGTTTGCACTCTCTCCTGCTTCAGGCAGGAGCCCAGCAAAGACCCTGAGCTGCTCGGGGAGAAGGGGTGAGCCCCTCTTTTTTTCTTCTTGCCTTTCGCAAAGCTCTTCGCCTTCCAACACCAGCCGCGTGCTCTGAGCCGCGACTTCCAACGCCCCGTGCGTAGGGCTGCCGGCATCACCCCGTGCCCCCGCGGCTCCCAGGGGGGTTTGGGGAGCCCAAACCTTGGGGTGCGACCCGGGGTGCACATACCTGCCCTAAGCCTTCCTCCTTTCTCCCCTCCAGGAGCACGGATCCAAGCTAAACAAGTCCAAAGAGCAGAGCCTGTGCTACTCAGAGGTACGCCTGGGAAATGGGGGAGCGCGGGGAGGGGGTCCTGGAGCTGTTCCCGCTGCAAATGGCTCAGGAAGGACATGCCAGGCAAGCGCCGTGCCGGCGTCCGCTGGCTTTGCGGGCTGGAGGGGAAAAATAGGTGTTTTCCAAAGTTGGATGCTTTTCCCCCAAAAGGCCCCCGATGAAACCCTGCTCTCCCCTCGCCCGCAGACCCAGCTGACCACGGACATCATGCCAGACCAGAAGACATTCGTGGACCAGAAAGCAGGCGGCAGCCGACACTGGGCGGGCCGGATCCTGCCCGTTGCGCCCATCCTCCTGCTGAAGCTGGTGTTATAGAGGGGCGAGGAAGGCAGTGGCTGGCGGGACGGGGACGCTCGCACAAGCGCACACCGGCAGCGCCCGCGGGCACGCTTGCTCTCACCTCGGTTCCTGCTGCGGCGATGGGGAAGGGAAGGACCGCCTCGTGCCGGAGACTGAAACGCTCAGAAACACTGGGAATGCCCAGCCCGGGCATGCCGGGCGGCAGGAGGACCCTCACCACGCTGGGAAACTTTGGTGGTTTTCTTCCAATTTTCATTTTTCCCCCTTTTTTCTTTTTTTTTGGTCTTTTAAGGTGCGTTGGGTTTCTTTTCTAAAGCAGGAGCCCACGGCTCGTGGTGAAACCGCCCCACGTGCCCTGCAACAGGGGACCCAGAGCTGTGAGTGGCACCGGGGAGGGAAAATAAGCATCGAGCAGAGCTTTGGCGGAGGTTATTTGCGGGACCCATCAGCCCGGGTGCGCTGGGGCGGCCGCGGGGATGGCGAGGTTTCCACACCAGAGCATCCCAAAGGATGGACGTGCCGTCGGGAGGCTCTTCTGCATCCTCCGAGGGGACTCGCTCGAGCTCTTGACATTATCGGGGTTGTTTTTTTTTCTTTCCCGTGGTCGACGAGAGTTTTAAAATGGAAGAGAAAAGAAACTACTGTTGAAACGTTGTGAGCTTGTCCTGATGTTTTCAATCTGTCACTTGGAGGGGGAGATTTTTCTTTTTTTTTTCTTTTTTAATCTTCGTCCGGTCGAATTTGGGTTGGGATGGGATCCGACCCATCGGTGGTTGGAAACCTCTATATGTTCCTCTCCGTCTTCTTTCTTTTATATATACATATATAGTGTATGTATATAGCATTCACCTATACCTACATATATGTATGTATATACATAACCATATACATCTACAGTGTGGCTTTTTTAATTTCCTTTTTTCCTTTGTTTTTAAAAAAAATGCTCAAATGGCAACAACAACTTAAAAATGTATTATTGTAAAGTTTATTTTTTTTAATAATGTCTATAATGGAAAAAAAAAATAAACCAAGAACAACCAACGAAGGACCGAAGCAGCCCCCAAAGCCGAGCTCCGCCGAGCATCCACCTGTGCCCGGGGGGGGGACGGGGGCCCTTCAGCTGCAGAAACGCAGGGATTTGGGTCAGACGAAATATTTTGCAATGCTGCGAACAATTCCCTGACTGTTTTGCTCCGGGAGACAAGCAAACAAGCAAACATTTCAAAGGAGCTGACACGTTCCCGTGTGGCAGGGTTTCTTTTTTATGTGCAATAACTTTGTTTTTGAAAATACCATCCGCTTTCCTTAATGTCTTTTTATTTTTTTTTTCCCAAGCAACCTGACAGCGCTTAAAACCAAACTGAAACATTGAGATTTGGGTCACACAAGACATCAAGTTTCTCGAGTCAGACAAAGAGAAATTTTATATTTTTTTTTCTTCCCACTTTACTGCTCGTGCCAGGGAGCAGAAACATCAACCCCCATCCAGCTCTGCCCGTGGAAAATGGGATGTCAGGGGCATCTCGGGGACCTGGGGGTGCCCAAATCTGAGCCGGGGGACGGGCTGGGCTGTGTGCGGGGAGCCGGGCGCTGGTGGGTAAGGGAGGGATGGGTGTGTATTCCCTTTTGCAGCACGGAAAAAGAAAACACGTTTGATGTGGAAGTTGGCGCGGGGAAAATAAACATGTCACGTCTCTCGCAGGAGTCGCATTGCAAACCCAGGCTGCTCTTTACCATATTCTCTCCTCTAACAGCCAGGAAAATGACAGCTCTGAAATAGAGAGCCAGATGTGCTGAGCGGTTTGGCACCGAAAAAAGCATCTAGGCATGGGGGGTGGCGCTTGAGGGGCTCTCCAGCCAACTTTGGGGGCCCTCGTGCGTGGGGTGAGCCGAAATCCCGGCTGCCCCGCCCCGGGGGCTCCCAGCTGTCCTTCTGCTTCAGCCGTGGGTTCGAAGTTTTGGCAGAGGCACGTGGAGCCCCTGAGCACCAGCACTGTGTTTCTTTAGGAAAGGGGCTGTAAAATACAGTGGAGATGGCTTTTCTTGGTGGTGGTTTGATTTCTTTCTTCCCCGAGAAGGCTAGAAGCACCCGTGGCTTTTCCAAAGGGAGTAGGAATTCCTTTGCTAGGAAAGATGGGGGAGAAATGTCTCCATCCAGTAGCCGATGCCACATCTGCTGCCCCCCCGGTACCTGCACCCCATCTGCAGGAGGTGTCCAGCCCACTCCCAAGAGCTCTGTCTGTCTTCCAGCTCAGGAGGCACCAGCAGAAAGCAGAGAGCTCCGAATGAGCCTCAGCTCAGAGTTGCCCCTCGCTCTCCGGGGTGTTTCGGCAGTGCCGTGCCCTCCCCGAGCACCCGTGGCCGTGCCGGCGGGGCGAGAGGCAGGGCAGTGCCTGGAGCTGCCGGCTGCAGGAGGGATGGGGAGCTGCCATGCCCGGAGCACCCCGGATCCCAGCTGTGCCCTCCCCGGCCGGGTCCTAGGCGCAGAAATTGTGCTGGAGCTGCTGAATATTCATACGTTGGGGATGAAGGCATTACCGTGCTGATGAGCATGCCGCCTTCATCCAGGTGCCTCGTACCTCCAGCTGCTGAAAGCAAAGCTCTTCAAGGTGGAAGTGCTGATCCTGGAGCTGTGGACACCGAGCCTGAGATGCAAAATCCTGGTGAGTTATCCTCCCAAAGCCTTGCTAAGTCTTTCTCTCCAAACACAAAGCCTTTCCTGGAAGGAGGGCAAGGGGACGAGACGCTCTCTGCTTGTGAAGCGGCTGAAGGAGGTTGTGAGAAATTGTTCTGGAGGATGCGGCGGAGCTAATGCAGCATGCAAAATCACTGCCTCTCCTGCTGGCAGAAGCTACGTGATATATAAGAGGATTTCATTTGCATGGCATTGTTTTGGGAACGATCCTTTTCGAGGAGCAGCACAAAAGGAGCCGTGTGGGTCTGGGGGGTCTCCAGCCCCTCTCAGCCAGAGCCAAGCCTCATCTCAGCTGGATTTGGAGTGACCCCGTACACCGGAGGGGTGTTTGGAGACCCTGTGCAGGCTCTCCCGGGGCTGCATTGCAAACCGCAGCATGGACAGTCCTGCTCCGAACCGCTGCAACCCTCGTCCCTGCAAATGGTTGCAGTAGGGATGGGTCCCACGTGCCGGACACAGGCATGCGTGCAGCAGAGATGCTTTCGTGGTTTTTGGCTAGTTGCAGCTTCAGCGTGACCAGAGGAACAGAAACCAGGCTGCAAAACCCACCTGTGGGCATGGCCCCAAGAAGCCGTATGGACCTGGTGGCTTCCCGATGTCCCAGCTGAGCGTGGGGTCCAGCAGCTGCAGGACTTGCACCCACCCGAGGGCTGTAAAGCCCGTGGGACCAGGACTGCCCGCAACCAGGGGATTTTCCTTCTCTTTTTCTCTGCTAACCCAGATGTGCAAGCAAGATGCTGCAAGGAGGTGTCTGCCACAGCTTCCCAAATCCTGGGGAATACCCGAAGCCACCCATCCCACGTGCAGCCGGCGTGCGCTAACCCCTTCCCTGCCCGATTCTGCAGTACCACCGCCCGTGGCCGTCCTCTCTCCACGGCTCTCCCTTTACTCTGGCCCGCTTACAGAAGGCAAAGAAAAAGGGATTAAGGGCAATTCGTTTCTCTAAGAGCAAGTTTCCTGGTGCGCTGGTTTGGGGTTTGCTCTCCCGTGGTACAACCCATTGGATTTTGGCCTGTCTCTCACAGCAAGAGCAGCTGCAGCGACACTGAGAGACTTTTCCAACACGAGAAGTGATTAAAAATAGAAGGGATGGCACCTTTGCCCTCTATAATTAATTTGATGTTCTCCTTTAGGCTTTAATAAGCACCCAGACCAGCGTGGCTGGGCAGATGTCATCTTCCTCCTCCCTCTTCTTCATCCTCCATTAGATAAGTTATCTCCTTGGGGCACTCCTGACACCTCCAGGTTTCCTGCGAGCAGGCACTTTTGCCTCATTAACTTTCCCGAGCTGCTTCACTTCACAAGAAATACTTTTTTTTTTCCCCCATTGTGTTGCCTTTAATTTTCGAGGCATAAAAATAACCTCTTGCCGGCCACGTGGTGATGAGCGGAGCTGCGGGTCGGGGATGGGGATGTGCATGGAGCCGGGATGCTCAAGTTTTGAAACCTCTTGATCCTCGAGCCCAGAAGTTCACTTGATGCTGTTCCAACGGGGAGAGAAAAAGAAAGAGGAGGATGTAGGAAACTGGTTCCTTTTGTTAAATAGGAATAATTCCAGTGAGGCACCAAACTTCATCTCAAATCACCCATCATCGTTACCTGGGATGATCTCACCAGAGGAGGAAGCTGGCAGGAGGCTTGGTGAGGTCTCCGACAAGGAGAGGAAAGCAGAATCGATTTATTCTCTTATCTTTAATATTATAAGTGAAGCTCTGGAGATTCTCACAGGTCCTGGGGCCTCGGATGACCCCGTGAGATTGAAAGGATTTGGGGGAGCGGGATGCCACGCAGCAGAAAAACCAGGACCCTCAGCTTCAATCTGGGGGAGCAGCTGGAGAGGTGCTTTGGGGGGTGGCACAGGGGGGCTCTGCCCCACGAGCCTTGTCCCAGCGCTGCCGGGGCTGGGGACACCAGGGGGGCAAAAGGGAACTTGGACTCCTCCAGCTGCAGCCATTGTCCCCAGGCGTCGTCCCAGGAGCAGAAGGGCTCAGGGGGTGCCCAAGAAGACCCCAAAGCTCATGGGGTTCGCTTGAAAACACGGAGGGGTCCTGCTTTACTTACCCCTATGAAAATGCGATTTTCTCATCAGTGAGCTCTAAAACCTCCCCTATTAAAAAAAAAAAAAAAGTGTATTTCAGTGACACCCCCTGATCTCTCCAGGCAATTAAGGAGGTGGCAAACGAGCCCGGGGCTGCGGCGGTGGTGCGGGGCTTTGCCCCACCTTGTCTCAGCTGCAGCATTCCCCCATGGGGAGCCGGGCTGTAGGATCGGCCGTGTTTCTCTCAATTACCGCCCGAATGGCCTCCTTCCAGCAACAATTAGCAGCCTCCGAGGGACTCCTGTGTCCTGTGTTACACTTTCCTAATATAATTACCGCAGTAAATGAACAATGAATTAAATCAAGGAGAAAGGCAGGGGGGGACACCAGTTGTGTGCTGCTGCCAGGGGTCACAGCGCTGTCTCTCCAGAGGCAGGTGATCCTCCTGGCTTGCTCAAGGCTTTTCTTTTTTGAATCTTCTTCTTTGGGAAAGGGATGTCAGCAGGGATGGTGGGGAAACTCCCAGCTCCAGCATGAAGAGGTGCAGGTAAGCACCCAGGTAGGGCGCTGCAGCATCACCCTGCTGCCATGCAGGTGCAGCACGAGCTCCTCCGGAGACCGCAGAGCTGCTCGAGGGATGCAGCAGCCTCCGTGCACAGAGATCATTTCCAAATGTGCATTATGATTGGAAACAAAATCCAAAGCTGGAGCAAGACCCCAGTCCAGGGGCAGCCCCCCAGGCTGCCCATCGCGGGGCAGAGAGCAGGGGCAGAGGTGGTGGCTCCGAGCCGGCGGTGGATGGAGGGGCATGTCACACCTCTGCTCTGAGACCTTATGGAAGCGGAAGGTGATTTTTATTTTAAAGCAGATTTTGCTCACTCATAGCCACGTGCTCCCACAGCAAGGCACCATCCCCACCCCTTCGACACGCTGGTACCCAGACAGCCCCACCGGAGCCAGAAAGAGGGGAGTGCTCCCTTCCCTCGGGCTGCAGCTTTGCAAGAGCAAAGGGGCTTTGGGAGAGCAGCGTGAAGCCCCTTCCCCATCAAAGCTCACTAGCATCCTCGTTCGTGTTTGCTTCCCTGCTTTAAACAGATGCACTCTGTATTTACCAAGGGTCTCCGTGCCCGGCACGGAGCGTGGGACATCGCAAGGCTCTGCCATGGGGTTGTTCTTCTGCTTTTGCTGCTGAGGGGTGGGCAAAGCTGGAGAAAGGGGACTTGAACGTGTGTTCTGCTCCGGGTGCAGCTGGCTGCTCGCTCTGCCTTGCTTGCTGCATCGGGGCAGCAGCGGCTTTGAGTCCCTCCTGCCGTGCCCTGCCCGGGCTCGGGGCAGGGCAGAGCCACCCCTGGAGGGCTCAGGACTGGGGGGCGAGGGCAGCGCCTGTGCTCGGGCATCTCCTGCGCAGGGACGGGGCTGAAAGGGTCCCTTCATCAGCGCCGGAAAAATCTCCGCTGTGGAAACAGGCCACGGGGAGGGAAGGCATCGAGGAGGCTGCTCGTGTCCTCCTGACTCGGGAAGATGCTTGGAAACTCTGGACTGATGGCAGCGGCCACCTCTGCTCGCTGGAAGCACGGCCAGTTACCGTGCACGAAAGGGCTGCCAGCAAGCAAACCGCCGCTTCAGCTTGTGCAAATTTAAGCGCCTGTCCGCACCAGGCTGGCAAGAGCTCCGGGTTTCCTTTTTCCTGGCACAGGGAAGCTCCCGGTCGGAGCAGAGGTCCCCGTGTTGGCCCCTCGCACGGACTCGCGCTGCTTGCTGGCAGGCAGCTCCTAAACCAAGCCCGGGTTTGGGGCGATCTCGTCCCTCTGCCCGGGTGCAGGTTGTCCAAGCCAGGCTCCAAAACAGCCCGGCTGGGCTCGCTCTGCTTTCCTGGCGCTCCCGTCCCCTCTCCACTCCGGTGGCTAATAACTCGCCTCCAACGCACGCTCCTCCGACTGAAAACTAACTCCTGATACTTTCTCCAACGTATTCCGAGTACATTAATTACAGGAAAGAAAAATGCCTGTGCTTCCCGTTACTGCGTAGTAGTGAAAAATGACTGAGTGTAAAACATGTCTGCTAGATAATTAACTTCATAGATAATTTCTTCTTCATTTTGACTCAATTACTTCCTTGATATGAGAAAGTGCTGAAAACACGATTTTTTTTTTTTGATGTTGCATAAAACAATAATTGAAGGAAACTGTTAAAGCTTTCCCCGAGAGAGCCTCCCCTTCCTTAGATAAAGGAGCCGGGGAATAAATTGTGTTTAATTCTTGCTCTAGAGTTACAGGGTACAGCTTGGCACTTGCACTCCTGTGCATTGCGTCTTCGTAGGGGGGGCAAAAAATAGCGCTCTGTGTTCCTTAGCAGAGCCAGGGTGCAAACGTCACGGCTACTGCCCGGAGGCAACGCTGCCCTGGCCAAGCAGGGTTTGCTCTGAATAGCAGCACGAGAAACACTGTGCTGTGAAACGCGGCGTTTGTGCTGGCGTGTTCGCAACTTCAGGGGCGCGGGCTGAGCTTAAATGGAGAGTTTGCATCGGCGAGCATCGGTGTGCGAGGGCTGCTCCTGCATTTCACCCGGGGCTGGCACCCAGCACCCGACGCATCGCCCTTTGCAACGGCTCCTCTGACTCTCCCAGCCGGCGCTCCTGCGAGAGCAGGGTCAAAGTTGCCACGAATCGTCTAATTATAACAGATTAATCCGTTAGGATTTCCTCCTCTGTTTACTGGGTGGAAGTCTCCATTTCGCAGCTGTGCCTCGCATCCCACCAGCTAGCAGGCAATGTCAGTAGAGAAACCAATTTAACCTAGCTGGCCGCCAAAGCATCTTGCTTAATGTTGTGCATAAATTTCCAAGCTCTTTGCTCCCAGCCATCAAAGGAGCAGCCAACTGCTCCGTGTCCCCAGGCACCCCGCAAGCAGCGTGGGACACTCGGGGACAGGGCAGGGGCAGAGGGGCCTGGAAGCTTGTGCCTACTAATGGTTTCACCTTCAGCATCCTGGCTTGCTGGGGTTTTTTTGTCTTTTCCTCCCCGGGGCACTCACCTATGCTCGCTCGCTCGCTGCCATAAATCGAGCTCAGCGCTGGCATGAGGTCTGTTCCAGGCGGCTTTCTGCAGGCAGGCTTTTTAAGCAGTGAAAAGCTCTCTGTGCTCCTTGCAGGAAATGCCAACCGGTGGGAGCGCTAAGAAAAAAAAAAAATAGAAGAAAAAGTGTTTTCAGAGACATTTTTAAAAATAGTTTCCATTTGTACCAAAAATACCAATGTATAAAACTAAGGTACCATCAAACTTGGGGGGGAAAAAGTACTTGCTAGAAAATTGGTTTTAATAACTTTCTACGAAGAGTCGTCGTTCACCGGGGGGGGGGGTTACGGGAGGAAGAGGAAGGCTGTGGCGGGCTGGGGGGGGTCCCTGCGGGGGGGCAGCACATGTCAGCTACAGGGCAGCGCTGAGTCCTGCAAAGCAGGTAACGGGGGTACAAAAGGGTGGAGGAGGGATGCAAGGCGTTCCAGCCACCTGAGATTTAAGAGGAAACATCTCCGATGCTTCATCTCCTTCTCTCCCAAGATCAGTAACTTTGTGGGACAGACCACACCTTCCACAGGAGAAAAGGAGATTTAAACTCCTGTAAAAACCGCCCTTCTGGCGACTGTATTGGAAGGACAAACCCCTCGTCATCTACCACCGCCAAAGCTCTTTTGTTTAACCTTTGGTCTTTGGGTGAAATGCACGGAGATGAGAAGAAGCTCCTGGGCTTTACGTGGGGTTATATAAAGCAACTTATGAAGTGCACTTGTAATAATTCTCCGAGAGCTTTACATACGGCGTGTTACCCTGGGGTGTTAGGTGGGACAACCGGCAGGCTCGTTCAGTAAATGAATTCATTGGCTTTAGCTGGTATATTTTAAAGGGCTGTAAAATTTGGGAAAACTGTTTAAAGCCTCTGCAGTAAGTGGCTGCGAGGTTTTGCTGTTATGGCCAAAGCCGGGGCAAGGCACATGCGGGAGCAACGCTGCTCAGTGCCCGCCGGGCTCCCTCCCGCCCGGCCGCGTCCTCGTGAATTATTCCTTGATGTCTGCTTGAGTGCCGCATCTTTGCATACATTAATTAGGCTCAGTGGGTAAAATAAAACCGAGCGCAGGCTGTTCTCATTCCCCGTCTGTATATTCATTATAGAAGTGGCAGCAACTGGGATGTCAAGGAGGATTAAGTAGAGAGCTGGGAAGTCGCAGGTGGTTGCAGCGTGAATTGCAAACCCTCCTTGTGCGCACGGCGAAGCTGCTGATGGACCTTGTTGGAGCAAAAACTGGCTGCCCCTAAAAGCATCACCCATGCTCCCCATCGCCTCTCCTTGGAGGAGCACGGGCTGCTCCGCTCTCCGGTGCTCCCAAGAAGGGAAAACCCCCAGGCTGGCAGTGAACTGGTTAAGGTGTCTCGGTTGCAGCCCTGTTTTGCTCGGGTGCTGATAAATGGGGCCGGGTGCTCCAGCCCCAGAAATCCCTGTTCCCAGACCTCACCACATAAAGGCAGCATTTTGCAGAGCATCCGCCCTCCAGCTTGTTGTGCGGACGAGGGGCCGATCCCCCGAGGGGGGCACGGGAGGAACAAGGGCTTCACTCTTTCCATCCGGCTCTGCGGCCTCGGGGTCCTTTCGGTGACCTTGCATGGTCATTTTTGGAGAAAATCAAGTGTGTGGGGAAGGGGGAGGCATGGGGTTGGTAAGCCTTGGCATTTCCCCCCCCAGGTCAGCTGCGGCTCCCAAACCCTCCCTGTGCCTGGACAATGCTGGGGGGCACCACGGGGGTACCCTGCGGCTACCCAGGGAGATGTTGGTACATGCACATTGCTCACCCGACCTAACCCAACCACCGGCTGAGCTTTTTAGGAAGCAAACCCGCAGCTCATCCCGACAGGATGGGTGTCTGGAAGCCATCACGCACACCCAAGGATGAGCCAGAGCCCAGCTGCATCACGCTGACCCGGCAGCGCGGAGGTGTCCCGGCGAGCCGGCCGTGCCGCGAGGCAGCGGTCTTGGCCGGCGGTATTTAATTAGCTGCTGAACATGACGCTTGTTTTAATTCTGTGCGTTCGGAGACGTGTGTTGCTGCCCACACACACCAGTTGCCATAACAACTTTAATTTGTTTTGTAGCCTCCGCTCTGATGGGTTTGGGGATTTTTGTTTGTTTGTTAATCTCCTTTCCTTCCCTCCTTTCTCCCCCATTACCTCTTTCGTTCCTTCTTTTTAATTGCGCTCGCTCCCCCTCTGTCTCCCTGCATTAATAAGAGGCAAAAAGTCATTGTGTGGGTCCTTGACCCCTGGCCGGGCATCCGCAGCCCCCTGCCTCCAAGCTGGCAGGACGCAGCAGCCGTGATTTATCCCGAGCAATGCCATTGCAATAGTAGGGACAAAGCCATTGCCTTCCCAAATTACTGTCCTGCTACAGAGCCATGAAGAGATGCACGGCTTCCCCTTCGCCCACCACCCTGTCCTGCAGACACTGGGTTGAAAACTGTGAATAAACCTCTTGGAAGGCAAGGCTGTAGTGTCGGGACCTCGGAGGGATCGCTTGGATCATTTTAAAGGGATTGACCATCTGCTGAACTATTTAGAGCGAGAAGTAAATGCAAAGCGCAGGAGGGAGAGCCCTGCCTCTGCATGCGCAGGTGGGAAGCTCGGAAAGGTCCCTCCCTGCTTTCGGCAGGGCTTTGGGGTCCCCCCAGCACCCCGAGGGGTCTGTGTGTAGAGGGGGGCTGGAAGCCAGGGACCGCTGCCACCAGCCTCTGCCTTTGCGCTGAAATGCATGGCGGCTCCCTGGGTGGTTCAGCAGCCAGAAGATGCTGAGATGGATCAGTTGGTGCCACCAGGTCTTTCCCTGCTGGAGGAGAACTCATAGGATTGGGATATCTGGTTCTTATCCCTTCCCTTCCTTAAGACCCCTGCCCTGCTCCTGCCTCCAGGGTCGGACCCTGTCCTACCTCCTCCGGCACCGCATCCAAACCCCGGCGTGATGCAGCCGGAGAACGTGACATGAAGCTGCTTCTGCTCAGCCCGGGGACTTGGTTTTGTTTCCGCTGTGCTCTGGGCTTCCTCGGGAGGGATGGAAGGGCTGCGACTTATTATACTTGCATCAGAGCAAAACGACGGAAAACCGCAGTCCTGGCCAAACGGGGCAGAAAGCAGCAGAAACAGGAAAACGGGAGTTCTCTGCAGCTCCTCTGGATTCAGCAGCAGCAGATGCGCTGGGAGCGTGCGGAGGCTGGCCGGGCGGTGGGGGGGTGCTGGGAAAGGGGTGACCTGGAGGAAGAAGAGCTCAGGCGGGAGGAAGGTCAGGCTCTCGGCCGGCACGACCTGAGGCCAGGGCTGTCACGCTGACTTACGGCAGCTGCCAGCCGGTCCCTGGCCCCTGGCTCCCCCTCCTCGGCCATGCGGGCTCTGCCTCGCCGTGCGGGTGGGTGCAGCCTGGCCCCCCTCGCCTGAGCTGCTCAGCCCCCCCCGGTCCCATTGGGGTGACTTTCTGCAAAGGGACTGGGCTGGGAGTGCAAACCGGGGAGCGCTTGCGATGGCCGGGGTGCAGGGAGCGCCTCTTGTGCACAGACATCCATGGCCGGGAGGTTTCCGCTCCCCGAAGGATTAATTTGCACAGGAATAGGTTTGCAGCGGAACTGACATTAATAACAGGCTGAGTTAGAGCCCTGCTGCGGAGCGGGATGTTAATGACTCTGTGCAGAGATGGAAGGGGGCTGTTACCGAAAACGATCTCTGGGCTGTTGGTTTTTGCTGAACCCTGGAATTAGAAAGAGTTTGTGAGGAGGCGAGCACGTCCCCAGCCGCTGCGGCATGGGCTGCTGCTGTCCCAGCCCCGCTGCGCTGCGGGGCGGCTCGGCCACCCACCCCCCGGCCAGGATCCAGCCCTGTGGCCCTGTGGTGGGATGAACCCTGCGTTTTGATCTCTGGATGCTCCGGCATCGCTTGGAAAATCACAGCAGTGGTCCTGAGCAGGTTGTTGGCTCGTCTCACCGAGCTTTACATGTGGGATGGGGAAGGGTGACCATAGGCAGATAATACTTGGGGCCAATAATGTTGGCCTTTGGTTGGCCCCAGGAGCAAAGGGGATGCAGCCAACAAGGATACAACAGCCCAGGATGCAATGGAAGGGGAATGCAGTGGAAGTGGGATGCAACAGCCCGGGATGCAGCAGAGGGGGATGCAGCAGAGGGGGATGCAACAGCCTGGGATGCAGCAGAGGGGGATGCAGCAGAGGGGGATGCAACAGCCCGGGATGCAGCAGAGGGGGATGCAGCAGAGGGGGATGCAACAGCCCGGGATGCAGCAGAGGGGGATGCAACAGCCTGGGATGCAGCAGAGGGGGTTGCAATGGAGCGAAATGCAGTGGAAGTGGGATGCAACAGCCCAGGATGCAGCAGAGGGGGATGCAACAGCCCAGGATGCAGTGGAGGGGGATGCAGCGGAGGGGGGTGCAACAGCCCGGGATGCAGCGGAGGGAGCTGCAGTGGTAATACTCTCAGTAGCTGCAGTTTTATGGCTTCCCATAAACAGTCCCCTCCATCTCTCTCTCCTTTTTTAATTACCTAGAAAATAACCTCCATTCAATTTACGGCTCGTTTGAAGCTATGAGCAAGGGCCCATAAATATTTAATGTGTTTAGAAGTGGCACCAACTGTCCAGGGCTTTTTTTCTTTTCCAGGAGTTGCCTTTGTTTTAGCATATTTATTCCCCCTCATCTTTACTTCTCTCAACTCCCTCCACCCATAACCTCCCGTGAAGCAAAGGCGGGTGGTAAAAGACAGATAACTGCCGGCAAAGTGTTCAACCCCCCAATTTTCTTAGCGGTGATGGACCGAAACCGGCGTTTAGTGCAGCTTCTCCTCTAACTAGGGCAATTAAGAGGAGCAGCTTCCCGAGCATCCCCGAGCCCTCTCGTCCTCCATGCCGATGCCTCTTCCCGGGAGAAGCCGGGTTACGATCCGCTCCCTGGCGCGAGGTCCCAGCCTGGGTTGCAGGAGGTTTTGCTAGAAGAAGGGGATTGCGCACCAGGATTTCTGCCTCCTAACTGTGGCTGTGGCTGAGCGTTAGAGCAGAATTCAGCCTGAAAGTCTGCCCTGCCCTACTTAAAAGTTAAAAAAAAAATATTAATAGTTATTGCAGTTAAGAGGAATAACCGGGGATTTCTGTTGATGCTGTAATTCCAGCTGCTAAGATCCCAGCAGAAGCTGTGCGGTGCTTTGCCTTTCCTCTCCGAAGGAAAACTTCTCCCGTTTTCTGAAGTCCTGACAGTTGCCCCAAATCCAAGATATTATGCGAACAAGCGACTTCTACTCCCAGATTTTTGTGAACATATTTTTTTGAACATATTTTGGTTGTGTGTATTAATCACTACAACACATATTTTATTGTAACATAATAGATATATTTACTGTACGAGGAGTGACAGCATTTATTAATTATGCACAAGCGGGCCTAGAAAACGGATTTGTTTGCTTTGATGTCTAATGCGGCAGACTTTTTTTCTGCTTGTTAAACTTAATCAAAAGCAATCAAAATATGCTCCCATAAATTATAGCAAATTAATTTCAAACAAAAGGAAAAAATATTAGGTAGCACAAATGGAAATAAAATTTAAAAAGAATAAGCGAGATAGGAGTCAGGCTAATTTGAATCTGCATTTGGTTATAGTTTTTCCCTTCCTCTGCAGGGGTGGGTCAGGAATAGGAAAGGTGCAGAGATGGGGTCTGAGGGGCTCAGGGCTTTGGTTTCTCCCTGACGAGCCGTGTTGGCACAGCCAAAAAATAACCGGGACCGTGATGCTCGACACGGGCTGGGTGTTTCGGTGCACCTCGGTGCCGGGGCGAGCGGGTGCGTGCAGGATCAGGCCCGCAACACCCACCCCATCCCCGCAGCCCTCGGGAGCCGCAGCATCCCTGCGGGCTGGCTGCATCCGCATCCCTGCGAGCATCCTATCTCCAAACTGCCCCGTGGTCCCTCCTTCACCCTCTCCACCTGAGCACAGACCAAGCCGCCTCTCTTCTCCTCTCCTTTCTCGTCCTGCCGAGTGCTTTGCATGTTTAGTACATCCTTAATTAGAAGGCGAGCAGCTAATCTATTCCTGTCAATCGGCGGTCGGTGCTAAAGGACGTTCCCCTGTGAACGGGCACCTTCTCCCGTGCGCGTGCGCTGCCGGCACACGCTGTCAGCACGAGCACGCCGGGCTCTATTTACATAATGCTATTGACATTTTGAGGGTGAAATTATGTATGCTGCTTTAATTCACTGTTAAATTAAATTATGAATGTTTGGAACGTAGTAATTTCTTTTGTTCTAGGAACAGATTGTTTTATATATCTGCCTATATTACCAAGTTATTAATTTAATGATTTCATAATAGCGATTCATTCCTTTGGGTAATATAAAGCGCAAAGTGTGCTCGGTGCGCAGCTTAGGCTGACTTGCTTGTCCCTACACAGATTGCAGGGGCTTAGGAATAAAGATGTTGGGTTTGGCAGAGTGTTTAGGAGGTCGCAGAGCGGGACGAAGGGCTCCGCTTGTGTCTCCCGCTCCTTGGCCGGTGCTGCCGGCGGTGCGGGATGCCGGCCAGCCTCCGCACTCTCGGGGTGTCCCCTCTGGGATGGGGCACGAGCGCAGGGGGTGCTGCTCAGCAGCCGGAGGGTCATGTCCCTCCTCTGCACCCTCAGGGTCGGGTTTTTCCATGCGCTCAGCTCCTAGCCATGCGCTCAGAGCCAGGCTCTGGTTTCCAGCTGCCTGGAAAGCCGCGTGCCTGGACGGATGCGTTCAGAGCAGTCCCTTGCCCGAGGACTTCAGCTCATCCAGATGCTGCTTTAACGGCAGCCTCGAGGTGTGAGCAGGGCTCGCCGGGATGCCGGTGTTGCATGGGGAGAGGAGGGAGGTGCACCCCTCGTCCCCATCCCTGTCCCCATCCCTGTGCCCCTCTGCTCCTCCTGAGCCCCACGGCACTGGCACCAGCCACCTGCAGACCCATGCAATCCTGGGATCGCCTGGAATCTGGCTGCGTTTCTGCTTTTCCGAAACTTTAACGACTCTCCTCAGCTGCCTCTTTTCATTACTAAAAAATCTAAGCAGCTTTGCAAACGTCAGAGCTGACACCGGGTCCGTCAGAGCATCCCTGCCGGCTCTCTGCGGCTGGTACCAAACCTGGCGACGTTTCAGTGCGGTGCATTTAAGGCCTGAGCTCCTGGAGCCACGTGACTTCACAGGCTCTTGTATATATATATTTATATATATTTATCCTTTTATCCTCCCTGGCACCACCCGCTGTGGTGCGGGGAAAATCTGGGAAAATTTGTCCACCTACATGCTCAGAAATCAAGGAACAACAGCAGAAGCAGCGCCTGCAATTTGTCCTTTAAAAATGGGACTTTGATAAGAGACGTGACGTGGGGCCGCGGCCCGAGGAGTGGGCTGCCTGGTGACGCACGTGGATTTTAACATCTCGGAAAAAATGGAGCAGAGTCATCGTTTAAAGCCGATCCCGGCTTGTTGTGGCCAGGGAGCACCTGGGCAGGAGGGAGTGCAGGAGGGTCAGGCTCCGTGCCTGACGCTAATTTGCTCTTCCAAACACAGGGGACCTTCCCTGCTCCCCAGATTTCCCAGGGGCCGGTGCCGGTCCCTGCCCGGCTGGCTGCTGGGGCGACCGTGTGCCGTATGAACGGCAAACCAGCGAGTAAATGAATGACCCGGTGATGAAGCGGAGAGAATTGCTGAGCCCGGAACATTCCCTGCCCGGCCCCACCAAGACTCCCGAGTAATTTTCATTCTAATCCGTGCTGCTTGACTTCTAAGAAGGTAATGGCTCCTACGGCATTTCCTTGTCTTTTAGCTCGACAATTTATGGCTTCTGCTCTAGCTGCCTTGCGCTCTTGAAAAGCCTGAGCAGGGGGAAGCCTTTGCATTATCACACTTTTGCATGATTGCATTACTGCAGGTTGCACGATTGCACTAATGCATGATTGCCTTCCCCTGGGTGCTTGTCCCAGAACGTTCAGGTCGTTACCGGGTGCTAACGATGCTAAGGGCAGGGGTTTAAGAGGGCTGGGGAGCCCTGGTAGCTGAGTGGTTCTGCAAAGGGTTGAGCTGGCAACTTGCATTGGCTGGGAAGTGGGATGGAGCACTGTTAAAACAGCTCTCTGCTCCCGGCTGGGACCTTCTCATGGTGCCCACCAGCCCTCCTCAAGGGATTCCTCCTCCAGCAAGAGCATGCCAGGCTTAGTGGACCCTCTCCCTTTTTGAACCCTCCTGTTTGCTTGGATTTGTTGTATTTTTTTCCAGTTCTGAATGGCAAACATATGCTGCGAGAAGGGGAAATTCAGGTCTCAGGTCCCCAAGTGACCAAGGTCTTGCTGCGTGTGTTACAAGCAAACCCATAGGCACAGCAAACAAAACCAGAGCACTGGGAAGCCGGGGGACAGACCGGGTCCCAGGAGGTGTCATGAGTCACCCACCGGCATCACACCGCAGACGAGGGAATGCTGCAACGTGTCCGTGAGTACAGCGAGTTGAACGCGTTCAACTCTTAGAGGTGGATTTACGCGTGAGACATCAGCGAGCCCCAGTGATGCGGGCTGTATCCTTTGTCCCGGAGATGATGCTGCCATGAGCTGGATGCTCCAGGCTGGCAGGATGTGAGCAAGCCTGTGCAGCCCAAAGGAGGAGGGCTGAGTCCTTCACTTCTGCTATCTGCAGTGCAAAACGAAGCTGGTTTTTAGGACTCCTGGGTGAGCGTTGGAGGGGCAGTCTGCGTTGTGCGTTGTGTTGGAGTTCAAGCCTCAAAAGGGATAGTGAAATGATCTGGAAATAATCAGTTCTGGATGCTTTGTGTCTTAGACCTTCCTATTTTGCCCGGTTACGCTTGCGTAGCAAGCAGAGGTGGGTGCGGGGCTGACCCCTACCCGGAGAGGGACCTGGGCTGGATTTGAAGCTGTTAAAAACTGCAGAATCCATCATTTTGCTGGCGTCCGCTTCAATGGTTAATCAGCCTTGCTGTTAAAACATGTGCCTTATTTTTCCAGTGGGAAGCTGGACCAACTTCTGCCTCTTGTTATGTCTTTCTTCACTAGATTAAAGATACTTTAGTAGCCTGTATTTTCTCCCAGGAAAGTACTTACTCAAGGCAATCAAGTCACCTCTGTTGTCCTTTTGATAAACTAAGCAGCCTGAGCTCTTTAAGCTCCTTCCTCTGCAGAATTTTTTGCAGCTCTTGCGTGACCCGTCTGTGCATCCTTCCTGCACCCCTTTGGGCTTCCCTGCTCTGCCCGAGGGTCTCCATCCCCAGGTGATTTTTGCACGGGACAGCCCCAGGGTGCTGGTGTGATGCTAACGGAGTCGGCGAGCGGGAGGGGTTTGGTGGGGGTGACTGATCCCTGTGGCACCGGCCGCTGCCCGTCCCTGCACCGCTGTGCCCTCCGGCTCCTTTGAACACCCGCGCGATTGCCTTTAACAATATTAAAACAAACAGTGAAGTGGAAAAGAAGTGACATCGGTGAGTGACAGTGAAATGGATTGATGCCGCTTGCAATGTAAAGATGTTTTTTTTCCCCCGATGTCTCTTCTGCTGCCGCCTTGTACGGTCTGTCTCGTAACATCGCTCCTGGCTCCGTGACATTTTTCTAACCTCCAAGTGCGATATTAACACAGAATAACTAAGGTTGGAAAAGACCTGTAAGTCTTTTCAAGGGATGGGGGAAGCTTTTCTGCCTCCCTTCCAGCTCTGGGGCAGAAAATGCTGGTTTCCCCCGAAGCTGGAGGTGTTTCCTCGGTGCTCTGGGCTGGGATAGCTGTCTGGGCTTGGGAAATACCTGCATGGGCACTGGAGAATGGGGAGAAGAGGCTGGAGGTGGGAAGAGAAGCCCCAAAATGGGGGGGGGGGGTCTGCATTAGGAAGCAGCCCCTGCATGCGCCCAGCTTCCGTAGGGGTTTCACATTTGCATGTACATCGGGTCAATGCATTGCCATATGGGCTTGTCGGGATGTATGTCGGCAGCGCTATAACCGCCCGCTCCGGGACCAAGCACCGGGTCATCGCGGTTAAGGGGAGAAATACTGCAGAATTGTTTAAAAGTGGGAACAACCTGTTAATCGGCATCTGGCCGCGATTGTGCCTGTTGCCTTGCAAATACACAGCAAGGAAGCATCTGAAATCAAAGCTCTCATGTTCTAATTCTCCTTACCGTGGCTCACGCCATGCAAAATACCCTGGATACAGAGCTGGATAAATGAGGCAGTTCAAACATTAGAATATTTGCAGAGTGGTGCTCTCCAGCAACAGACACTTGAAATAATCTGTTTAGGCATCGGGGGAATTTGCTCCTACCAAAGGGCCGTCATCGGTGTCGAAGGCACTTAGTGTCAGGCCGGCGGAGTACCTACTCCTCGCTAGCTACCCAGCGCCCAACAGTAAACACATTTTGTTGTTTTGCCATCTTAAGAAGAGGAAAAAACCCACCTTTCTGACAGCTTGGTTAACCTTTCCCCCATCCCTTTCTCACTTGTAAGTGCTGAAGTTCTCAGCTAAGGGCAGCTGTGAAGAGCAAAAAGGGAGGAAGAAGGGAAAAAAATACATGTCGGATATCTATTTTTTTCGTGCTGTCTAAAAATACAATCTCACACGTTCTGCCTTCTCCCTTGTAATTAAAAGCCTGGTTTCATGCTGCTGCAAAGGGTAACCCTAATTAGAAGGTGTCAAAGGAGGGAGAGGAGCTGAGGGCTCAGCTGCCCCGGTCCTGAGCTTGCCTTTGTGCGCTGCTTTTATGGATGCTGGGGGGGAAAAAGGTAATTTCTCTTAAATAATGAAAATGTTATTTTAGTTTTCAGCCCAGGAAATGTCCCATGTGGGGTATTGAGGGGAAAAAAAATGGAGAAATGCTTAGGACTAAGTAGCTGTTGAAGGAAGCTCGTCTCCATTGATGACTGGAGGGGAATCGCTCCTGAGCCAGCGTGCGTCAGTGCGAGGGGGACGGGGCGGGTGATGCTCAGCGGGGATCAGTTCACCAAGGGGCCCAGCGATTGAACCATGCCAGCTTTTATGCCAAACCCCTGCATTTTCCATGTGTTTGTATGGCTTGTGAATAAATGTGGGGGCTTGCAGTTGATAAGCAGTTGAGCTGGCACAGCTGGGACAGAGTGCAGGCTGCATGTTGTCAGCAGGAATTTCTCATTGCAAGGAAAATATGTTAAAACTTGGGGAAACATGGTGTTTCTTTTCATTTTACAGGCATAGAGCAAAGATGTTGGGATGAACAGTTTATTCAGGTGATACCACCTTGGTTGCACGGACTCAGGCGAGCAAGTTTCCCTCTTCCCACCGCTGCTTCAAAGCTCTTTTTTGGGGAAGTTCAGCAGCAAAGCCGTGCTCCAAACAGGCCTTTTTGTGCCTTTCCCAGGGAGCAGCCCTCCCGCCTGCGCCGACAGGCCGGGGTCCTGCTGCTGGCGCAGGGGCCGGGCGCTTGCGTGTCCCCTCTCTGCTGGGGACTCGGTGCCGATGACGCACTCGCTTCCTTACGCGGCACCAGCGCGGAGGAAAAGACCCAAAACAAAGCCGAGGCTCATCAGCTAATTGCGGTTTAAAAGCAAATAATTGCATGAGTCAAAGTGATTTACTAAATTAAGTCGTTCTGCAGGGGATTTTTATTTTATTTTTTTTCCCCCTGAAATACAAAGCTTTCACGATGCCCCTCGCTGGCGGTGTGCAGGGGAGGCTGGCCCTGTGCCGCAGCGATGGGGTGCCTGCACCAGCTCCTGCTGGGACCCACTGCCTCAAAATTTGGGCAAGATTCAGCATTTTTGCAGCTCCCACCACGCTGATGCCCCGGTTCAGCTGGGGGGTGGCGGGCTGCTGTTCAGGGGAGGGAAACCCAACGGCTCCATCCTCCCGCTGCAGCATCCCTGGTACCCGGCTCCGCTCCCCTCTGCAGGGGGCTTGTCCCATGCACCCTGCTCCCACCCACAGCCGAAGGGCTCCCAGACCCGCTCGGGGTCCCCAGCGGGCTGGCCCGTGACCCCCCCTTATCCCAGCTCTCTGCCCCAGCGGGTGGGAGCTCAGACCCTCCTGGAAGTGAGTATTTTACCCTTTTTCTTCTCCCCCTCCGCCTTCAGTGAGTCACACAGTTCCTTTAGAGAGAGCTTTTGCTTGTGGGACCTGTAAAATCCCCAGCAATTGAGAAACGCGAGCCTTAAAACAAGGCTCTTTTGGCAAATGCCAGGCTGCGAATCTGGACCTGGATTTTTTTTTTTCAATTAAGCTTTTTGAATTTTTTTTAAGGTGAATTAATTGATATTTACTTAGTGTGTCAAAATAGCTCCAGTGCGTTGGAGTGCCGCTCGTCATGCGGTTGGAACAGGGTGCCGGGGAAGGGAGGCATGAGTCAGTGGTAAATGAATTAAAAGCAGCAGCTCCTGCTCAAGGCCAATTACGTTTTGCTCAAAGAAATAGGAGGGAAGCACATGGACTGCAGAGAAACCATTCCCAGGAAACCTGCCCTGGTCTCTTTTTGGAGGAATTTTCCTCATTTTCCGTGTGCAGGAGTACAGAGTTACTGGGGATCCGATTGCATGGCAAAAGTAGCGGCACCCGGTTGGTATATTAGGCAAAATGATGATGTAAAGGATGATAATCTTTCATGGAGCACGGAGAGAGGATGGGCTGTTTGTTTTGGGAGGAGCTGGTGGTGCGCTTTGGGCCATGGGTCCCGTCTCAGGAGGTTGGATAAACACGTCCCATATACATAGACGTGTTTTTCCCTCTGATAGAGACGTGTTTGCGTGTCGGATGATTTCTCAGCGAAGCATGGCCTCTTAAACTTTAATTGCACCTATTGGCTATATATATATTTATAAAAATATATAAAATCCTATAGCACTGAGAAAATGTATGGGTGAGGAATTTGGTTGTGGGAAGGAAGGCAGCTAATTGCTTACGACAACCCATCGGCTGGAGTCTTGCAGGGACGTGGGCTCTCGTGGCCCTGGAAGTGGGGTGCTCAGGGCAGGGGCCTGCCAGAGCTCCCAGTTGGCCCAGCAGCAGGCGGGTACTGGGGCAGCGTGTGGCTCCCCATCCTCGTGATGCAGACGCCCTGAGCGTTACGAAGGGGTCTTTTGGGCCAGATATCACCGTTGCTCTCCTGCAGCCCAGGGTTGTTCTGCAAAGTTTCTATTTTTTCTTTTTTTCCTCATCTTGCAAGTGGAGGATCGCCGGGATGCCCTCCCGGGGCTGGGCTCCGGTGCGGGACGGGCTATCTGAGCGCCCGGAGGGGCCCATGGCGATGTGCAGAGGGATGTCGGTCCCAAAGAGCCGCGGCTTTGTCTGGGGACTTCAGCCTCGATCCGTCTCTCTGAGAGACTCCCGAGCTGGTCAGGCAATTAAATCGCATCAGCTGCCGTTCTCCAGGGAGTGTCCCGGCTTTTCCGGTGGCTTTTCCTTGGGCTTTCCCCTGGCCCACAGCACGTGTGATTTGCACAGCAAAAAAAAATGCGTGCAGGATGGGGGAAAACCACTTTTGGATAGAGGGCAACTCCGTGGGTGCTCCGCAGAGGAATAGCGACCCTCGCAAATGCGCCGTGGCTGCAGGAGGGTCGGCTGACCGGCGGGCGAGGGACCCCCGTCACTTTGGGGTGAGCGCCTTGTCCCCAAGCCCTGGGCAGCCCTGGACCCCCCCGGCTGCAGAGGAAGCCAGGGCTATGTTTAATACCAGCTTTACCCAGCTCCAATTGTTCGGCAGTATATGAAAGCTATATTTCTTGAGTTACTGGGGTTACGGCTTCCACAATTAAAGCCCTTTTTTTGGTGCCCTGCTGCCCTCCATCCTCCTTCTCAGCTCCCGTTTATCTCCTCTCATTTGTCATCTTTATTAGTTCTTAATCTCCCATCGGTGCTGCGGAGTTAAGAGTGGGATTAGGGGGAAGTTTAATTGGATGGCACTCCACGGCCCTCCCAACATCAGATTCAATAAAAGTTTATGAAAAGATAAAAATCGCACTGGGTTTTACAGCTCCGGACAGAACAAAAGGGACTGGAGAGGAGAACAAGGTAACTTTTTCCACCTCTTATTTTTTTTAATTCCCTCCCAAGCCCCTGTGAGCCGTGTTTCAGCTTGATTAAACAAGGAAGGAAGGATTTGTGCGAGCAGCGGCGTTATCCCTTTTGCTGCGTGTAAGCAGTAAGTGGCCCGCCGCTGCTCGCCCTCTCCCTGCCATTCCCCCTGACAGGAAGATTAATTGGGCTTCGGCATGTGGGGAAAATAACATTTATTTCACATTGAGAATATGCTGAACTGCTGGAGAAGCTGAGCGGGGAGGTCAGGACTGGGGGAGCGGGGACAGGAGAGGAAGGGTGCGTGCCCGTGGGATGGGAAGGCGGAGGGGCTGGTTTGGGTATTCGTTGCACGAAGTCACCCTGGGTTGTTCTGGTTTAGCAAGTGCTGAGGGTCTTGTTTAGCATCCCTGATGGCTTTCAGGGGCAAGAAATTCATTGTCAGCCCAGGCGTTTTGATGGGAAGGAGGAATTTGGTTGGGTTTGGGGGCTACAGACCCTCAGCCTCATCCATCCTGCGTCCCCATCCTGGCTGTGCTCATCCCGTCCCGTGCTGTCACCTCTCCCCAGCACCCTCCCGGCACATGGAGGGGACCCTGCTGTCCTTATCCACCGCCTTTTCATCCAGAAGATAAGAGAAATGATTAAGGGCTTTCAGAGGAAGCCCAGGGCATGGGGAGAGGATGAATGGGAGCTGATTGAGGCTGCCTGGTTCGGGGGGGGTGTGTGTGCATGAGTCCAGCCCCCTTGTCCTCCACCACCGAGCCCCAAATCTTCCTCTGCAGGGTGCTCTCCTTGCACCCCGCCCAAAGCAAAGCTGGGTGCTCTCCTTGCACCCAGCCCCTAGCAAACACGGGTGCTCCTGGCAGAGCCTCCGGCTGTTCCGCCGCTCCGGAGGAGCCTGCAACGGCCGCTGGAGCTGGCCGAGCCTCGCAGGAAAATCACTGCAAATTAAAGTTACGGGAAAATCTGGCCTTTTCTTGTTGGTTTTGCTTCTCTCCCTCATGATGGAAGCTGTTACTGGTAGAAAAAAAGCCCAAGCTAATCTTCATTATAGCTTTCCATTAGGGTTGTAATTGTTTCCATTCCTGTTAAAAATAATCCTGGTTGGTTTTTTTCCCCCAAAACACCCTGCTCTGCTTGTATTTTTTCTTTTGTGTTCTCATCCCAACTTTTTCTTCTTCTAAAGTAACATATGGGGGAAAAAAAGTGGGGGGAAGTGTTAAGAAAGAAGGCGGAACAAAAGAAGGGCACAAAAATAGAGAAATGGGGGCTGGCTGGCGGGGATGGGAGGAGATGAGGAGAGCTTGCGGGCTCTCGCTCAGGGGTGCAGAGTGCGACCCATGTCCTGCTGCATGGGACGTAAAGCACCCAAAACCAGGGAAAACCTCAATGAGGCGGCGGGTCTGGTCCTTGACCCCGTACAAAGAGCATCCCCCATGCTTGGGGGGGCCAGGGCATCCCTCCAGGCAGGGGGGGAATACGCCTTTCCCATGTCTGAGCATCTCCCCCCACTTGAGTTTTCTTGCCTGTCCCAACCCACCCTGGGAATCCTCTTCCCTGCAAACCCCGCTGCTGCGTTCGGGAAGCATCGACCGGCAAACTGCAGGCAATTACAGGCAGAGAGAAAAATCCTCTCCCTGTATCAAAGAGGACATCTATTCAGTGCCAGCTCCTCTGGGGGCGGCGGGGGAAATAAAGGGACATTGTCAAGTCCTTCCAGGTCTCAAATTCTGATTTTCTAAGCGAGTTTTACAAACCCTAATGGGCTGGTTGTGGCAGCCAGGCTCTTCCACAGGCCAAATTCCCGCTGGCGTGGAAGAGGGGCTGTGTCCAAGCAGGGCTGTGGAGTCTAGACTGGTAGGAAGATCAATCTTTAATGGAGCTGAGCTTTTACAACGCGTAGTTATATACAGAATTGCTCCGTGCCTCAGTTTCCCCCCTCTGCTGAGCAGGGATGACCGTGCTTCCCCTTTGCTTGCCTCTTCCCCTGCTCCAAAAAATCAGATTTTCAGGCACAGGGGGGGAAACCTTGGAGCAAGCCGCCTTGTGCTGGGGGCTCTCCAAAATCCCCCCTTGCTCTGGGGGAAGGTATTGGCAGCCCTGAGCCTGCAGCAGCCCCGGCTGGAGTGCTCTCCCCAGCTCCCCTCTCCCTGCTGCTTTCTCTGGGTGCCCTGTGAATCTTTTGCACCCCAGAGCTTATTGCAGGCGCTTTCTTAGCTGGAGAGGCTGCTCTAGGGGGAAGGTGGGGCTGGGGGGTGGTAAATGAGACGAGGTGTATCTGCTTTTTGTGCAGCGCTGCCCTCTGCTCCCGCAGCTTAGTGGCACCGTAATGGACTATTTCTAGGGAGAATGAAATGGTTTTCCCGTTCGGTGACCCTGACCGCTCCTTGCAAGCAGGCTAAGTACTGATTCAAAAGGAAAATCCTGATTTCCCTTGCCTTGTGGTACTTGATACAAATATCAGCGGAGCGGAAGCATTGTCAGGCTGGATCAAACCAGAAGCCTGTCTAGCATCGTCTCCCCGCCTCGGAGAGTCACCAGGCTCAGCTCTTTTAAAGAAAGATGCAGAAAATCAGAGAAAGAGCAGAGGCTGGATGAATGCAGGGGTTTTTTTTGCTGCTCGGCACAGAGGAGCTGGTTTCTGGCAGGCGGAGAGGGTGCCGGGACGGCCGCTCGCAAAGCAACCCCCGCCCCGCTGAAATCGGCAGAGCTGCACTGATGCAAAGCCAGCGTGAGAGAGGTGAAAGTCAGATTCTCCATGTATAAAAGTGACCGAACATCATCAAGAGATGAATTAATTGCTGGTGAATTGCTAATGAAGCGTTATGAGTCAGCAGCGCTACTCTGCGCCGGCAGTTTGATCTCCGGGAGATGGGTAGGGAGTTGTTTGAAATGCCTTCGATGGGTTTGTTTTGAAGCTGTTCCAGTCGCCGTCATCCCACGCTGCTGGGGACGGGGGATGTTTGCAAATGAGGCCCCCAAAGGTGTCCCTGGTGCCGGTGGGGTGCTGGGTGCACCCCGGGGCTCTGACCCCATGCGATGCTCTGGATGGTGCATTCGCTCTCCGTGACCCAGAGCCGCCCCAAAGAGCTCTCGGCCATCGCACGGGGGTCCGGGGCACCGCGTGGCATCGTGCCCACGGACAGTGGGGGTCGCAGGACATCCCACGCTGCTCCAGGGCCTTTGAGGGTCGGTGCCAGCTTATAACACGTGCATTATAAAACACGTAATGAAAGCCGGTCCCCGGTCTTGTGTGACCGTGCGTAGTCCTGGGCGTGATTAGTCCCGTCCTAAAGGTTACCGCCCTGTCAGCTTCCTAAAATTGTCCGGTGAAACCCTCCCCAGCAGCGACGTCGTCTCAAAGCGGTGCCCTTTCAGCCTCACCCCCAGCTTGGGAGAGAAGCGTGGCGGGGGGGAATGGAAAATAAAACATTAGGAAAAACAAGAGGCAGAGAAGAGGGCGTGGGGAGGCTCTTTTCATCTGTATAATAGCCTGTTTCTGACAAGGAGCCTCTGTTCTCTTCCAGTGGAAAGCTTTTAAGAGCCCCGAGAAGGACAGGCAATTACAGGAAGGTTTGTGTACCTGATGAGGTGTTGTTACAAATCACTCATCGGCATCCTGGGCGTTTTGGAGCATGGCCATCGCGGGCTGATTGCCGTGCAGGGGGAGAGGGTTTGGCGGGGGGAGGCGGGGGGCTCGGTCCCCTCCGCAGCCCCGGCTGCGGGACCCGCTCTCGCCGCAGTGCTGATGGTGCATGAGCTCCTGGGGACGGGTGAGATGGAGGGCTCTGCAATTAGTGAGTGGCATCAAAGCTGTTCATCAGGTACTCCCAGCGTCGGCTGGAGTGGAAGTTCGAGCTCTCAGCGATTTTTGTTGATGAGCGTTAAAGGGCAAACCTGGGAGAGAGGGGAAGTGCGCTGATGAATTTGGGTTTTGCTAAAAAAGCAATCGAGAGCCGGCCCCGCATCCTTCCCGGAGGGGCTGGGCAGCGGCAAAGCCACCTCTGGGAAGGCTCCGGGCACCGGTCCCCCTCCCCACGGGGGACAGGCAAAGGATGGATGGGTGGTTTTTATGGTATAAAACACTTCTCGGAGCCCAGAAGGATCTCCTTCCATCCCTGGCCTTGCAGAAGCTTCCTCTGCCGCCCGGGAACGGCCCCCACAATACAGCAGATCTGGGAGGCATCTTCACATGGCATAAGCTGGAAGGTTAATTTAAATTGGGATGCTAAAACCACTTGTTGCGTTTTCATTCAGAAGTGGGAGCAGCTGCATCTCTTTCCAATTGCAGGGATTTTGAGGGTGGCAACTGCTCTTGGGAAGAGCTGCGGGATTCAGGGCAGCTCATCCCCCTCCACCAAGGGCTTAGAAGCCCTTAAAAAGCGCCCAGGGGTGCGATGGGAACAAACTGCTGCAGCCGGGGAGGGGCAGGGGCCGGGGGCAGCCCAGCCAGAGGAGCCTTGCTCTGAATTAATTCAACTTTCCTGTTAATGAATCCTATGGGCTAAATAGTGATGCAGCTCTGCAGAGAGGGGCAGAGTACCCCATGTCTCTGGCAAGATTATTTTTGGCTCATCTTAATGTGCTTGAAAGCCACAGTAATACTGCAAAAAGCCTCAGCCATAGGATAACTTAATTAAACTTTACTTACGAGAGTTAAATATTCATTATTTGGCTTCAATTACTGCCTTTGCCGAATCCCCCCCCCCCTTCTGTTTTCACTGGGGCTAATTAGTCTAATGGCTGCTACTTGTTATGACCTGTTTCTCTTTGGGGGAAAAAAAGAGCAATACACTATTGTTCGGTATTACCCAGGGCTGCTCCGCCGAGGGACGGGTTTACGGTGTGAATTTACGGTGCGTTGGCTCCCGCTGCGCATCCCAGGTCCCCGTCCTGCTGTGGGAGCATCCTGCATCCCCTGTTCACTCTCCTACCACCTCGGTGGATTAAGGATGTGAATTTGACGGGTGGTTTTTGGCTGATCGACATCGGCTAGGGGCAAGTTATCAGCCTCATTGCTCAGGTTCCCTGTTCACTGCTGGCTGGAGTGTGGGTTGAGAAAAGCGCTTTTGCAAGGGTATTTTCCCCCTGCTCCCTGTCCCCGCTGGCGTGGGGCTCGCCCCGGGCACGTCCCTCCCGGGGATGCTGTGCAATGTCTGCACGGCACTTGGAGATCTCCCAAGGCAGGATGCCAGGAACAGCTACGTATTTACTTGACCGTACATGTGCATTCACAGCCAAGCTTCGGTGTGGAGATCCCGGCTGGGGGAGGGCGACTTGTTTGTTCCAAGCCCCTGTGTTTGCCCGTTGCAAGAGCAGTGTTTGCTCTCGTGCTCTTGCTCGGTTATGCAGCCCCGTGCCCTGAAGCTGGAGGGTGCTGAGCAAAACCAACCCCCTCCCCTCTGCCAGCCCCAAAACTCCGGCACCCACTGGGAGCCCTTTAAAGGAAATGAGTCAAGAAACACGTCCGAGGGCAGGAGCAGCGCCGTGGTGAATTGCAGCCCTTGGAAAATCTCTTTGCCGCCCGTGCACCGAAGCAGGTGTCTTGGCGTGGGGCAGGGAGTGCTGTGGCTTTGGAAGTGCCATTGATGTTTCTCACAGCTGCTTCTGGGGCTTGGCCAGGGACGTGGAGCAATTCCCCGCATCCCTGCCTGTGTGCCCCTCTGTTTGACCTCCCCTCCTGACCCGTTGCCTCCGCTCGAGCCGAGCGGGCAGCTCTGCGGATCCGTATCGATGAGAGGCAATCAGCACGGCCATAACACAGCCGATCAATACATCATTGTACCGGGGCTGCCCTATTACTGCTGGCCGCTGCTCACTGATTATCGCCGGGCTGTTTTTGATCCAAGCAAGAGTTTTGCTCGGGCTTTGGGGACGGGTCGGAGAGATGAGCAGGGTCGGGAGGCTGCAGGATCCGTCCCCGCACAGGCGCCGTCAGGGAGCGGAGAGGGGCGGGAGGGGAGCGATGCAGAGCTGCACCAGCACCTGGGGAAAAGCCAGCAGCGACTTGAAAGGCGTCTGTAAGAGGTGAGATGTATTTCTGGCCGTGCAGCTTGTAGTTCCCTTTGCTGCAGCGTAGGGAAAGGCAGAAGCCGCAGAGGAATACGCTTTGCTGGAGGGTGCATCGGCTAAACGCTGTCCTTAGGCTGCTCTGGATATCCGCTCCACTTTCTGGGGTTTTTTTTAGCTGCTCCACTATAGTCAAGGCAGTGACATTGATGGTAGGGAAAAAAATGGAAAGCCACTGAGTTTATACAAGGGGAAGGTTTGGGGGTGTCTGGGAGGAGTGCAGTGTGGAAAGGCTGTTGGTGGGTGGCACATCTGCCTGCCTCTGGGGTGTCTCAGCGCCTGTACGGCAGAGAGAGGCTGGCACGGCGTCGCGAGCCGGGCTCACGGGACTTAAGCGAGCGGCGAGCATCGGACAGGCCCTTTGCAGGAAGTTTTCCTCCTGCAAGTGGGTCAGAGCAGCTCCGCGGAGCTGGGACCTGAGCATCAATTTTAATTTCCCACCGTGCGCCAGCGTGTGCCGTCTGCGACTTCATCTGCTTTGAGCTGCCGTGCTGATTTAGTTAAGGTTTCTAAACCCGCTGCTGCTGCTCTTCCCCAAAGAGCCGAGCAGACTGCGCTGCAGGCGGGGCGGTTCAGACGCCGTCCCTGCCCAGGGAGGACGTCGCAGCAGCAGCTTCTTGACACAACCCACAGTCGCTGGATGTCCCAGGAGAGCCGTCAGAGCTCGGCAGCCTGCGGGAAGGCAGAGCTGCCGGCTCATGGAAATACCCCTCCTCTGCTCCTTGCCCATCCATCACCCTGGCATCTGGCCTCCTGCCTGGGCACTCCGGCTTTCCTGCTGAGTTCGTAGCTCCACCGTTGGGCTGGAGCCACCAGCTTGGATTGGAGAAAGAAAGTTGTTTTGTTTTTTTTTTCCCCCCTCCTACGCGCAGGAATTCATTGTGGCTTTACGCATCACTTGGAAATGTTGCTATTTAAATGTGTTTTCACTTGAATCCTAATTCTGGAAAAAGAGCCTTTCAATACTGAATTGATTTAATTCTTTTTTCCTCAGCTCTGTATTCCATTAAAGCTGCCATTCCTTTCACTTGTCTGGGATGGAAACGTGTGTCAAAATTCCCCATGAGTCCCTGATATTTCTACTGGCGCCCTTTGGAGGAGGAAAGTCTGAGTGAGCAAACCTGCTTGATGCCCTGGATAAGACTTTTCTGCGCAAAACCCACCCGGCTGATGCACCGCACCAAGGAAGCGAGGAACATCTTTAAACTCGCATGCAAGCTGTTTTGCAGTGAATTTCTTGCATCACCAGCACCTTGGCAGGGCTCCATCCACCTCCTGCAATTTTGCCCGTCGCTTGCTCTCTGCTCGGAGGAGGTGATGGATGCAGTTCCCGCTGCCAGCCCCTGGCTGACCGAATCCTGCCGCGTCCCCGGTGCTGCCCTGGCTCCAGGAGCAGGTATCTTAACGCCAGCAGAAAATGCGATTACTCCTTGTGTCAGCGTCCTTCCTCAGGTTGCCAAGACCCCTGGAAACCTTTGCTGTAGAATTGAGCTTGATTCTGTAAAATAGTTAACATCAGGACAGCTGTCGGAAAATCAATAGTAGGGTGTAATTATGCCCATAAATAAGCTGGAGAAACAGGATAGGTCAAAGGCAAACGGGGAGCAATGGCAGCTTTTGGACCCAAGCGAAAATAACTCACTTTACGCATGTGTTATAGAGCAAGTTCCAGGAAAAGAATCTAATCCATATGGCAGCTCCCAGCCGAGGCTGGATGCTGGGGATGGGAAAGCATCTGTCTGGAGGTGGGGGAGCATGTCAAATCTGGCTGAAACATGTTAATTTTATGTTTACCCTGATTACTTCCATGCGCCGAAGATGATTTTTTTCCCCCCAAAGAGAAGGCGGCAGCTCTAGCCCCTCTGTTTTCCAGGGAGGGTCAGACCTTCATCACCTCGCACAGCCCTTCACCCTCCTCGCCGCAGCAGGGGAGTGGGGCACACGCTGCGCCGCAGCTATGTGTGATGGGCAGCAGCTGCAGCCTGCTCTGCGAAGATGCACATGGGAAGAATTGCAATCTCCTGTGGGCTGGATAATAAACTCCTCTTGGGCCATGCAATTCCCAGTCTGGAAAGGAATCGGAGAAGCACCGCGGGAAGCCTCAGCAGGGTGATTTTTGGCTCTGAGCCCCAGCAACTTGTAAGCAAGGTGCAAAGCTCCGGCGCGGCTGCACCCCTCGCACGGGGCCCCTTCCAGCGGCAGTGGGATTTGGTGACAGATTCATCCAAATTAGGCAGCTCAGCGTCTCCCCAAGTCTCAGCGATCCTGCAGAGGCTTTCCCAGGCTCCCCACGTGGGAGTGGTTTATAGGAGCAGCCAGAGCTTCGTGTTCGTCGCTCCCCTCCTGCTTTTCATCACTCTCCCTGACGCCGCGGGGAGCTGGGGAGGGAGACTGCAAATCCTTACAGCCGCACCGTTGCAGCGGGAGCTGGGGTGGGTGTCTCGGGGGTCCCCCAGCTCTGTCTGCTGGGACCCCGGGGAGCAGCAATGGCAGTGCTCTGGCTGTCACCTCTGCGTGCCCCAAAATTTTGAGGATGCTTTTTGTTGGGATCAGTATTGCCGTTAATGCTCACACCTCCTCAAAACCCTGGCATCCCCCCAGCGCTGTGTCCCATGGGCTCTGCTCTTCGCTCCCCATCTCCCAGCAGGTCCTGTGGGCATCGCCAGCCTTTCTCCTTTGGGATTCTTCCCTGTTTAACAGAGTATTGATCGGTGGCAGGGTCTGGGCTGTGGAGCCCGAAGGGCCCAGTCAGTGAAGGGAGGACAGAAGCGGGGGGGCTGGTGCAGCCCCCCACAAGCCTGTGCACCCCTTTGCTAAAAATCTGGACCTGCCGATCCTGGCTGCTCCGCGCTAGTTGCTTTTCATTATTACTCTTGCTTATTAAATAATTACAGCTTCTGTTGCGCTTTATGTTTTCAAAGCACTTCCTAATCGCTCGCTAATCCTTGGATGCATTTGCTGGCAGTCGGGAGAGCGGGCGCGCTCCCCTCGGACTGCTCGTGGCAGGATAGGGGACACACACTCGGGCTGCCATCGGCTGTCCCCAGCCTGGGGTCCCCACAGCCCCCCGGCACGGCTTCGGCCAAGCCATTGTTCAATCTGCCATCCCCTCCATTTCCCTGCTTTTCTGGTAGCTGAGCACGTAATACTCGTGCTTTGCTGTGCCATAGCTTGCAAATAAGCCTGAAAAATGGGCAGTGAGCCTGGAGGCAGATGCTTTCTTGGAGCACGCTTGCGTTTTGCTCGCCTGCCCGGCTCTGCACCCTCTCCAGCCGATGCACCGCTCCCTGCGGGCACGGCTGCTGCCTGCAGATCCTTGCTGTCGGGGGTCCCGGCGGCGGGGTGGCAGAGGCTGGGTCCTCTCCTCTCCAGGGATGGGCAGATCTTCTTTTGGAGCCTGTGCTGCCGGCAGGAAAGCTGGGGGCCATCTCCGCGGGCACATGGGGAAGCCGAGCGCAGCGAGCCCTGCTTGCAGAGAGGGTGTGAGCTCCTTGCTGGCCGCTCTCACCCCAAGATCCAGATCCTTACACCTCCTCACCAGCACAGCCGCTGCCCCAAATCGCTGCAGGCGCCGTCTGCGGGGCGCAGCCAGAGGGGAGGAGGTTGCTTTAGTGTGAGTGCACATGCTAATGGAAAGAAACTTTAGCAAAAAATGAGAGAAAGGGGAAAAAGTTTGTGAGAAGGTTCCCATTTAAAGATGACAGTGCTAAGGATGCGCTCGGCTGGATTTGAGCTTAGAAAATAGGTTTCCCCAAGTGTCATCAACACCTGCAACGTGGAGATATCTAACCGCTGGTGCTGGGGGGATTCCCACCGTCACCTCTGCTCCGCGGTGTGAACCACGGCGGTGATGCTGCACCGTGGGCTCGCCCCGGCGATTTGACCCCGCGCTGTCTTCCTTCGCTGCCTCTCTTTGCGAAGTTGCCATCCGTTTCTCTGGGCTTTGTTCAGCTGTCGTGTAGCCTCAGGTACGGTGAGCAGGAGGATGGGGAGGGCGGGATATCTTTATTTATAAACAGGGTTGTTCAGGGGAAAAACAAATTCGAGTTTGCAGGAGAAGTGTCAGCCTTGAACGTCGGAGCAAAGATTTATTATTGTTCGCACTATTATTACTGCAGATTTACAAACGTGTTCAGGAGCCGGAGCTGGGCGAGACGTGTGTTCTGCCGTTCTGCTAAAGGTGGTGGGAAACGATGCGTGTGGCCGGAGGGGAACCTGCAGATGCCGGCGCGGGGCTTTGCCGAGGAGCAGCTCCAGTGCCGGAGCTTCAGGTTGGAGTGCGAAAGCCATGATAGCTTTTTTTCAGCTGAAAACACACCAGTAAGAAACAATCGAAGAGTTTCACTGATGTTGTTTTCTAGGTCAAGAACTGTTTTGGAAATGAGAGCAGGGATTCTTTCAAAGGCGAAATGTTTCACCTCTTGCAGGGTTTTTGTAAGATGCTGCAAAACCTTTGCATCTCCTCCCGTCGCTTTCTTTGCGGCAGTAACTTTGGGTTCCCAGTTCGCCCGACCTCCAGGCTTGCCACGGCGTCTGTGCAGGCAGGCTGGTGCCGTTCTGAAAGCTAAGCATTGCCGCGCTGCCCTTGAGCTTGGGGCTGGGGGGCAAATCTCGCCCTGCAGCACAGAGGGTCTCCCAGGGCCAGAAGCAGCCGGGGGGGTCCAGGCTGCTCTCCACACCCAGGCAGCGTCCTACCGGCACGAAATCCCACAGACCGCAATGGGGGGGAAGACAAATGTGGTTTTAGCTGATCAGATTAAATGCTCTGTCCCATGCCTGTCCCTTTCTTTTTCCAACAACTTCCCTGGGGTTTTTTGTGTTATCCCAGAGCGAAGCCAGGCAGCCGCGGGGGTCGTGGCGTGCCGGGAGCGGGCTGGCATGGGGTACAGCACCGGGGCAGCAGCCTGACGGTGTCTAAATGATACCAGTGGGCAGTCAATGCAATCAATAGAGCGTCACTCCTGGAAATCACCCTCTCACAAGGCAATTTTCTCCACCAAAGGTCCTTGTTAATAGGGCCAACTGTCTCTGACCTTTCGAGGGGAGAAAAATGATGCAGGATTCAAAAGCTGTTATTACAACTATCACCTTTTCCCCTCCACCCTCCTCCTCCTCCTCTTGCCTTTCTCTCCCATCCGCTCACGGGTCCTTGCCATTGCACAGCAGTAACGACAGGGTTCTGTTCATGCATGAGCCCACGCGGTCCCAGCATCACCTTCGCACATCTCGTTATCCGGCTGCTGACGTACCAGCCGGAGCTGGCTTTGTCTCCTCTCGCTCTCCGAAAGCCATTCCCCTTCCTCCCAGACTGCGGAGGAAGCCGGTGATAAATTGCTGACTCCTGCGACATGAATATTGTTCAATTATTCACAGATGTGTTTTGGCCCGAGTTTGACAAAAGCCTCTGCTTCAGCATATTTCTGTCTGCTAACCAAAGGCAGTCATGCTAATGCAAAATCAGCCATCATTAGCACAGGCTCGCACCAGCTCCCAGCCGCTCCGCACTTGCTGCTTTTATCCACGCTATCATTTCCTCTTATGATTTAATTAACGCAAGAGAAGCCTATTTCTCCTGCAGCTCCAGAAAGCCTAAGAAATTTGGTTAAGATGCTCAGTCCTGCCTGGAGCCCTCCCGATCCATCTCCCTTGCAGGGATGCTGCTGCTGGAGCAGAAAGGGAGGTCTAGGTCTGCTTTTGGCCCTGGGACGTCGGTGTGAGCTCCCTTGAGCCCAGCTCTAGCAGCTCGGTGCGTGATTTTTGAGCCCCCTTTCCGCAGTCTTCGCCTGCGACCCCACGGCTCAGCCCCACACAGGACAGACGGCCAAGCTCGGGTTATCCTTTGGTGATTTGGCTTTGCTGAAAATGCCCCGGAAATGTCAGAAAGACCGGAGCAAAGTTTGTGGAAAGTCCTACGAGCATCCCGGGTGGATGCTGGTGCTTTAACTGATCTGGCTCCAAATTTCCATCTCCACCGTGGGATTTGATGTATCTCAGGGGGTCCATCGGCCCCTAATCTCTCCCCGGTGCTGCTCTTCTCCCAGAGAGCTGCGTGAACTGGCAAAACCAGGAGACCTGAGACTTTTAAACCCATAGCAGCTTCTCTCTCCCTCCTCCCGTACACACATTGGTGGCTGGTAACACATCTTCATGCTTTATCGGGATGCGGCCAGCCAGCAGAAGGCAATTTTAAAAGCTAATGTGATCCCTGAGCTTTATACCGCTCCATCACAAAAAATAGCCAAACAGCCCCCTCCTTCCCTGATGCACTCCCCTGGTTTCAGCTTTGTGGGTGCTGGGCCCTTTCCTTAGGGCAGAAGTGAAGCTGGGTGCTCATGCTTTGCCCCACGGAAGAGGTGATGCTCCAGCTGCCCATCACCGTGGGTGCAGGGCAGAGCTGGCTCAGCCCTATTCCTCCGCCCTAGTCGCTCCACTACATCCATTTTCTTTTTCCCAATGGGTTTGCATATACAATGCACGATGGCTGTGATAGATGGACCTAGTCAGGAATATCCCTGTCCCATCTGTTCTAAAATGAAATATTCCTCCTTTTTGTCATATATCTAGGGAAAAGAAAGGGTTGGGAGTGGAGCTCAGGGTTGCAAAGGGACAGCGAAGCCTCCGAGTCATGCAAAAGCTGTTCCTGCTCTCCCCTCCCATTTCCCTGGTGTTGGTGAACACACAAGCCTCAGCACTCCCCAATTTGGGAAAATATTCCCAGGTAGGGGACACGGGGGTGGCTGCAGCCCTGGAACGCTGGAGGCTTTTAACTGAATTTGGGTGACATGGTGCTGGTGAGGGGTGTGGGAGCAGGGAGGGCACAGAAGAACTCTTCAGATTGTTTTTGCAATGATGAACTTTTTGTCGAGTTTGGGCTGAGAAATTGCTGCCTCCCTGCTAGGAAACCTTCCCCAGGCAGGCGGGGGGGCAGGCAGTGCTGCGTGTCCCCCCCGGCGTGGGGAGTTGCTCAGCCGCAGGCTTGGGGCTCTTCGCCGTTGTGCTTTTCCCAAAGCTGGTGCGTGGTCTGGGGTGATGGATCCTGTTTCTCCATGTGATCCCAGCACCAACTAGCTCTGACTGCGTTTTCTGGCTTTTTTTTTACTTTTTTTCCCCTCTTTTTCTCACGTATCGGAATGCTTTGCCGCTTGTCCCGGCTCTCGGCAGGGCCACGTGCCTGTGTTTGCACGGGAAATCCCGACGGCTGTTCCTCCCGCCGGCTGTTCTTCACCCCGACAGTCTGCACAGGTATTGAGCAGCTTCCCGCGGCGAAGGACAGCGGGTTGTCCCGCTCCTGGGGACGTTTAGCCTGTGACAACAGCCAGGACTGCCGAGTCCGACTTTGGAAACATAAGACTGAGGTGCAAAATAAAAGCGAGGAGTTTGCGGCATGCAAGAAGCCTTTGGCAGCACGGAGACGCTGAGCCGTAGTCCTGCTCTCTTCCCAGCAGGTTTTGGGTACTGCTTCAGGATCAGTTGTCCTCCGGACTGGAATACGTGATGCTAAAAGCTATATCCTATCTCCCCGGCTGTTTCCTTGGCCGCCCCTTCTCCAGCTGACGGTCCTCACGTTGCATCCCCTTCGGCAGTGCTTTCCTGCCGGTTTATCACCCCTCTATCCTTGTCACACTTGTCAAGGGGTCTATGCCGAAAATTTTAAATCGCTCAGGTTAACCTCGGGTCCTGGCAGAGCCTGCCTCTCGCTGCCCTTGCGATAAGCACTTGAACAATCCTATCTTTAATTAAACTGCCTGGACTCTCTTCTCTATCGGCTCCTCTCAGCGATAAGTTTGCAGACGCAGCAGTGTCAGTGCTTTACCCTGCGCTCCCATGGCTTGCGCAGGTGGGAGATGCCTTTTCCCCATGTGGATCCCCCCTTTCCCGGCCAGGGATGAGCCGGTGCCTGGCTGCCTCGCGGCTGGACAATGTGCAATGGGTGTGGAGGGCTTCGGGAGCTCCAAATATCCTAATTTTTGAGACTTGCAGGACAAGGTTGCAGACAGCCATCCCGCGTGCTCATGAGGAGTTTGAGGTTTCGCAAAGACTGGGCTTCTGGCTCGCATCTGAGCATCTCAGGTTTCTTTCTATTTGATGCTTGTAAAGAAATATAATTGGAAGGCTCAAAAGGCAGAGATTACTTTTTTTTTTTTACATTATTTTCCTAGGGAAAATAATTTTAAAACCTGGCTTCTAGACATTGGGATAATTCATACAAGCTTTCTATTCAATGTCCCAACCTGCTGAGCATGCGCGCCAAGTTTATCCCGGGAGAAATTCTGCCAACTTCTGGGCAGTGACCTGCAGAGGGAGGGGACAGCGAGCTTTTTACCAGGAGGCTGGTGTTCCTCCCAGTCCCTGCACCGCGATACTCACAGGAAAAACAGGCTCCGAGCCGGCGGCGAGCGCCCCGCTATCGGCAGGGCTGTTGTGCTCGAGAATAAATAGCGAAGGATCCCGGTGCAGAGAGGAGAGAGGCCAGAACCAGAGAGAGAGCTCAACAGAAGCAGCTTGTTTATGAGCCACGAATAGATGAGAGGGGGAAGAAGATGGGAGGAAAAATAGCCTCGGTTGGAGGGAGCAAAGGCTGGAAATGAAACATTTTTCCTGCTCCTTTATCTTTAAACGAAAAGGTCCAGAACAAAGCACCCTGGCAAACCTTTCTGCAGCAACCGGGCTGGCTGGAGCCGTGCCGGGACCCCCCGGCTCGGTGCCCTGTGCCAGGCGGGCACCGCAGGGACGCTGGCAGGAGAGCGCGGTGTCCCCGTGTCCCCACGAGCCCGGTTCCCCCTGCCCTCGGTCTCTCCCGCTGCCCTCGCGCGCTGTTGGAGCTAAGGACATACAGAGGTCTCCTCCATCAAGCCGACAACCAATTACCACCGGCTGGAATAGGCTTAACATTTTAACTCATTTTCAGGATTCAATTAAGCACCCAGGTGCCCCAGCCTGGCGCTTTTCCGAGGAGCCTTAATTCTCTCTCTCCCTAAACCCTTCCAGCCCCAAATAAAGCAATAACTAACCCAAGCCCAACTTCTGCGCAGGCAGAAATTGAAATTCCTTTTGTACCTGAGGGCTGCCAGCCCGTCCCTGCATTTATGGGACTATACGTATAGATATGTAGTTTCCTTATGGCTGTTGGCTTCAAGGGACTTTTGTATCAGCAGGGAGCTGATCTCCCAGCGCTGTCCCAGTATCCCGACCTAAGGTGAGGAGCAGGATGGGACTCTAGTGCTGAGGTCCCTTCTCCCAGCTCCAAAGGCTTTACGGGTGCTCTGGGGAGGTCTGGGCAAGGAAACTGCCCCAAATCCAGGGCAAATCTTCTAAATAATCAGAAACCATGCTGGGAGCGATGCTGGTTTGGTGCTGGCACGGGGGTTCGGTGAGGCTGCCTGCAGCAGTCGAGCAGGGCTCGTTGCAACGAGGCGGTGTGGATTGAATAGATGGTAATTTATGTGTATTTACAGACAACTAACTCAACTGTTCCGTAAGCCGGGATACCTGGCGGGTTCAAAGTTAACCTTGCCAAAACAGGAGAGGAATGTTAATGGAGAGAAGCTGCCGGGGGAGAGAAACTATGATTTCTCCCTTTCATGGCTCTGAGAAGGAGATATTAGCAGTAGCACCTTGGTTATTGTAAGAGATTCTTATTTAAAACTCTCCCTTTTCTTTAATAAAGGGAATATTCTTCGCCTTTGCAGTGTTTTTCAATGAGCCAAGGAGGGTGGGTTTTTTTCTGTATATTGTAATTGATTTATTTAGTAATGCAATATTGTCTAACATTCACAGACTCATTTGACTAAATTATTCATCAGCAAATTTTTAAATAATGCAGCAACTTTACTCTTTTGCAAATTCTACTCTTATTTCTTGCTTCTTAGGCTGGGGCTGGAAACTAATATGCACTAGTGGGGTCTTCATTACACCTCGCTCCGAGTTAAGCTGTTGAGAACTAATGACTGGAAGGCCAAAGTCTAATTAAAATAAAGCCATTATCCAGAGCCCAGATTTACTCTCTGCTCCGATATCTATTGATGCAAACAGAGGAGCTCCTATTGATCCGGGTGGATGCTGGGTCACGTTATGGAGGTAGCTGAGCGGAGAGGGTAGAGGGGGAGCCTCCGGGCAGGCGCTGGGTGGGATCCCATGTGGGGATGAGGCGGTGGCGACCCACAGAAGAGGGAAAAAACTGTACAGGACCATGCATGAATTGCTGAGTCCTTGACAACAGACGTCATTGTCCCCAATTACCTTCAATTATCCCGTGAGGAGTGGTGGGAGAAGGGGGATTTCCAGGCAGAAATGCAAGGACCAGTTTCTTTCAGTGCTGTCAAATTTACATAGCGTTAGAGATCCCAGTGGCAGGGAGAGCAGAGTAATAAGCATTTTGCCTTTGAATCAGGGCGCCAGATCTGATTTGCTTTCATTTTAAATTGCATTTCAAGCAAATATTCCCCACCCTGCCCCAGTAAGAAGAGTACAAAGGAGTGAGATTTGATGGTGAATTTGTTTAGCTAAGGAAGGGAGAGGAGCCCGGCTGGGGCTGCGGGATGACACCTTGTCTCCTTCATTTCTCAATTAGGGGCTGACGAGAGCCTCGTGCCTCGCAGAGGCCGGCGGCCGAGGCGCTGGCGCTGCCTGCGCGGGTGCAGGCAGGGCTGCGGGTGCAGGCAGGGCTGCCACCTCATCTGCATTCCTCTGTGCCTCTTGCTGTTTTCAAGTCCCAGGATGTGATGCTGATGAAAGGCAGTTAATTCAATTTCAACAGAGAAATTGATTAATGGACTGGATTAAAATAAATCCCCGATGTCCCAAAGTCTCTGCGAAGCATACCAATTCCCCCTTATCTCCCCTTCCCGCCCCGCCGAGAGGAGAGGGGAAAGGGGGCAAGGAGTCGACGGGCAGCTAAAGAGATGCACCAGCAGATGAGTGGGGGGAAGCACATCCATATCTAATTAGTTCAACAGCTTTAAATAATGTCCTCCCCAAATAAGTTTATCCGAAGGTGGTTCTCTCCTAGGTGCTGCGGTGGATTTTGGGGAGGAGGACTTGGTGTGGGTTTGGGGACGGTGAATGCTGGCAGAGCCAGGGCTGTGATGGGGCGGGAGGTGGGGATCCTCCTCCTGCCCTGCTTTCCCTTCCCAGGTGCCCGCATGCCGCGGCAGGAGCCGGGGAGGAGACCCGGCGTGCCCGCGGTGCCGGGCTGGCCTGGCTTGGCTCCCCAGGACCCCGCCGGGGCTCATCGCCGAAAGCAGCGCAGCGGTGCTGGGCATGCGGTACGTGGGTCAGGGCGGCTCTCCCCTGGCCGGGAGCGGAGCATGGAAAACCTTGGCTAAACTCATCTGCTGAAATAACGCTGGAAACCCCTCCAGTCCTCTCCCCCCCCGGAGAGCACGAAGGTCAAATCTTGCAGGGAAAAAGGTGGGCAGGGAAGTGCCAGCGTTGCCGTTACAATCCTGATGGGCTGCCCATGGGGTTGGAGCTCAGCGGGTCGGCTCGGAAGGGGAGAGGAGAAATGCTTCCCTCCCTCCGGTCTCTCCTCCATTCCCTCCACAAGCAGTGTCCGCGTGGGCTGGCTCAGATCCTCTGCCCTGCGCACAGAAAATCGCCGGCACGAGCGACGCTTCAGCAGAAAGCGGGGCTGGAAGGGAGCGTGCACGGTGCCTCTCGCATACCGATGTGCTGGGCTCCTTGCACCGTCCTTCGTACCTTCCCAAAACATGCACGGCCTTTTGTGCCTGCCTCTGTCACCCCCCCGACTCCTTCCAAGGGGTATCCGTCCCCCGTGGTGCATCGTCCCCTGCCCTACGCCTCTGTCGTGCTCCAGCCTTGAACGGGCAGCGCAAGAGCATCCGACCAGGCTGGGGATGTACCCCTGCGGGCAGCTGTGGACATGCACGAGCCAGGGTGGGCACGGACTGGGCAAGCAGCCCCTCGCCGAGCCCTGGGAGATGCGCTAAATATTTAGTGCTGTCTCATCAGCCTCGGGAAAGAGCCGTGGAAGGGAAAGCGCAAAGGAGCAGCAGCTTTTGGAGCCTTCACCGAGTCATGGAGAAGAGAGGATTTCGGCATTTTGTGATTAGTTATATGCCTGAGGACTCAAAACTTCCAGCCTGGCAATACCCCCAGCCTCCCTTACAGTCCTTGAGCTCAAAGGCAATTTGTCTGCATAAAATTGGAGCAACCATTAAATAAGGACCTTTGATACTATGGTGAGTGGCAAAGCACAAAAATGAGATGCACTGAGCCTCAACCCAGCAGGACTTTCCTGAGCAAGGAACCTGAATAATGCGGAGTCGAGATTAATCCCATGTTGTGGTTTATTGTGCTTTGGATAGCAAACACAGGCATGCGAGCACGGCCCCGAGGGCTCAGGGGCCTCATTTTCCATTGCTCTGCAGTCATTTATACCCATGCAAAGTGAATATAAAGTGCCACTATTCTGTCTCTGCTGGCGTTTGACATCCACTTAGTGCTGCCGCTGCACGGGGACATGACGGCGTGAGGATGAGGATGGGGAGGACCAGGCCTGCCGGCCGCTCGCCCGCGGGCTGGCCCCTCTGCCCACCCCGTGCTCATCCCCTCTCACTCAAGGCAGCTTTTCCTGAGTGTTTTTTTTTCCCCCGATGGAAAGTTTGCAGGAGCCACTTGGCCTTTTCTTCCCTTTTTCCTTGGTTCCAGCTGTGTGGTTTGTGGCTGTTAAATGCACTTCGACTTCAAAGCGGTGCAAAGCCAAAGTTTAAGGTCAGACGCTGAATCTGGAGTTGAAAGATAGTCCTAAAATTGGAGCAGATATGTTGCTACAAGGGAAAAAGCCCAAGTGGCCTCATCCCCCTTCCCTGGGGAGAGGACATGAGCTTCCCAGATGCAACGGGGAAGCAAGGCGCTGCCAGGAGAGTCGGGCTGGAAGCGGGATGAAATGCCTGCAGGCATCGGCTGCCTTCCCACGGGTCCCGGAGCCCTCACGCCGGAGCCTCGGCGCTGGGGAGGTTTCCAGCTCACCGGGGGCAGACAGAGCGGGAGCTCTGCGCCGCTGCAAAGCCAGCCGCTGCTCAGAGCAGCCTCGGCATTTGCTCTGCAGGTGGAAATGCAGCAGGGACATCTCAGCTTGCAGGGAAACCCTTCTCCAACTATCCCAAAGGAGATCAGGTTTTAAAACCCCGTCACTGGGAATACGAGCATCACTGCCGATCCCGCGGGATGGCACAGCCTGACTAGTAACGGCACCGACACCAGCACAGGGGGCAGCCTGGAAACTAAAAAGCATGAAGTGCAGCAGATTTTGATTCTTTTTATTGTTTTTCCATCTTCTCCCCATGGTGCCGACGTGGGACAGTACATCTACTCCGAGTGCATCTCGCCTTTTCCGTGCTCCGGCCCTGGCGAGAGGGGCTGGCAGCACCCCACGGTCTGGCGGGGTTGGGAGCTGCCGTTTCACAGTCAGCTTTTCCCTTCTGAATCAAACCAAACAGCTGAAATCTGGAAACTTTCCTACGATGACGGGTTTTATATTTTTTTAATAAGCCCAATCTGATCAAGAAACTGTTGAAATGTTTCCGTAATGTTGGATCATTTTGTTTCAATGTTGTCAACACAATTATGGCACTGAAGGAAAACTATTTCATTTTGATAATGTCAAAATGTCAGAATCCGGGGTAATAACAGAGGATGGAGATGCAGATCTGAGCTCTGCATCTGCAGCGCTTGTGTCCCCGTCCGATGCCATACCCACACGACCGTTCATAAAGAAGGCACCGTATAAGCCATCCATCCTTTACGCCGTGCCTGGAACGCTGTCCCCAGCTGCCATCGGCTTTTCCACCACTCTTCATGTTATTTTCAAGCCATTTAGCAAATATTTTGTCCTTGGGTTCCCAAAGAAAGCTACGCGTCGGGCAGGGCCGTGCCTGTGATGGGCTGTCAGGCAACCCGCATCTTTATTTTAATCCGGGATGGGGAAGGTGGTAGGATTTGACTGGAAATGAGATTGAGGTGATAGTGGCTAAAGTGCTTTTTCTTGAAGCTTTCAGAAAACTTAAATGTCATCGGTCCTGTCAAAAAAGAGATACAGCAGAAAAATAACAGGGGCAAGCGTGACCGGATCCGTGCACAGGGGCTGCAGGGATTGGGAATGAGTTGGGCTGCCTCTGTAAAAGGCAAAACCTGAACCCATGGCTCTGTCTTCACGCCTTGAAGGAGTTTTCTTGCTGTAAAATGGGTGAAAGACCCCAGTTGGATGCTCCCCGCTGAGCCCCGTGGGAGGCTGGTGGGTGCTGAGCGCCGGAGCTGTGCCGGAGCCGCGCAGCCGAGCCATGCTGCCTGGTTTGCAGCCTCAAGAAATGCTTTGGGGAAGGGTCTGAGCCCACCCCAAGGTGACATCCGAGTCCCCCACGGCTGCTCTGCCGTGGCAGGGAAGGAGAGCGGTGGCACGGCGTTATGCACGCCGCAGAGCGACTCAGCAGCCACCTACCATTTCTTGCCAGCGCCTTTCATCCTGCGAGCACCCCGGCATGCTCCGCTGCTTTCCCCAGCCCCGCCACATGAAGCACAGATGGGGAGTAGTTTAAATATTTTAAGAATGCCTTCACCTCAACAGGAGCAATTTTGTTCATAATGTGGATTTCTGGGTGGCTTCACTTTAAAAGCAGCATAACACGCGTGGCGTTACTGCACAAAGCAATCCCAACAAGCATGTAATTAACTACCTCGGAGATTAATATTGCTGCTATCGAAATACAGAAGCACTTTTGGCATGTCCCTGGAGGTCACCAGGTGATTAGATGTGGGGTTACCAGACGGACCAGAGATCGGTCACCATAGAGGGGGAAGCTGCTAAATCTCCCCGAGGGCTCTGGGTTGAAGACAGGAGTAGCACAAGAGCTACCCTCCCATCAGCTGCGGTTTACCCCCACCAAGGAGACGAAGATTAATATAATCACAAAGTCAGCCTTCAAGGAAAAGCCATAAAATAGAGCCTGGCTGCTCCTGGGTGCCTGTCTTCGCGTGTGCGTGTTGCATCCCTGTCCTGATGGTTCCTGTCGCTGTGCCCTGGCCGCGACGGACGTGCAAGTAGTAGAAACAAAACTGTCACCAAAAAAAATAATCACCCGAAATGCACCCAACTTCATTTTGGGAATCCTATCCATAGAGCTGCCTTCCAGATATACTCATCCATCACACAGCCCTCCCCATGCACTCCGATCCATCAGAAAGAGCTGAAATGAAACATTTTTATTGATCTCTTTTTTTTTGATTCTCTGTGTTTCTCACCAGATATTTCCATTCCATCCAGGCTCAGCAGGCTCCTTCCCAGGGCGCAGGCACCTGCGTTTCAGGGACTTGGAGCATCCTCTTGGGTGCTGCTCTGTGTCGCCCAGAGCAGGGGTAATTTCAATGCCCCCGCTGCAGCAAGCACTATGTCCATGTTTTAGCAAGGCTGTTTGAAGATGCTTCTCTAAATATTTGAGAAAGAGGCTGGAAAAACAAAAAGGCAGCCAGGGAGGGTCTCTTGCAGGGTTTGCACTTAGCCCTGTGCTAGCTAGGACAGGATTTTGGGGTGAAGGAGGACTGCAAACAAAGGTGTGCGCACCAGTGTGTTCAATGCCTACAGAGCTAGTGATGCTGAGTGCCTGCTGTTGTCTTGGTGCCCTGATTTAAGGAATAATAATAATAATAATAATAATAATCAATATCCCAGAACCCATCCATTAAATATATGCATTTAACGTATCAGAGCGTGGCAAATTACTTGGCGTGTCTGGATTGTGCATGTGTGGATCTGGGAAAGGCTCCCAGGTGAAGTTTCTGCTTTTCCCAGCGGGCATTATAGCTGACTGGGAGAAGCATCTGCCAGCAAAAGGGCTGTTTCGGTGCTGCCTGCCCGTGAGGGTCTGCCGGTGCAGCTGGCGAACCGCGGCCGGCCGTGCCAGCCGGAATCACGCTGGGCGCCGAGAGCAAGTGCCAGCCCGCGGCCGGGGGCGTTTTCCTGGCTGCCGAGGTGCTGGAGAGGGGGGAGCTGAGGATGGAGGAGCCAGACGAGTGAAGGAGGGAAGGGTGCGATGGCAAGCGGTTAGCAGCACATGGAAGCGTGTACGCATACGCACACAGGCGCCGAGAGGCGAGCGCTGCCTTGCTTCTTTTTTTTCCTGTAGTGCAAGCTGATCCAGTATTTCTGCTGCAAAATCCGCAGCGGTTCTGCCAAGGCTTTGGAGGGGATTGCTAAAAACTGAGGAGCAATACAGAGGCGCTCTTAGATACAGCAGCCAGCTTATTTGCTGCTTAAAGAGCTGATGCTGGAGACATCAGCTTCGGGCCGGGATTTTACAGGATCAAAGGGGTTCAGGGAGCAGGTGCTGGATGCATGGGGGGACATAGGGACAAATCACAGTCCCAGCTCCGAGGAAGTCGGGGGAAATCTTGGCACTGATTTTCCCCACGGCCACCCAAAAGCCCGTCGCTCCTCCTCCTCCCGAGAGCACCGAGATCAATCTCAGAGCATTTTCCAGAAAAATCACAGATCTTTTATTACGTCCAGGCTCTGCCTCACAGCTCGTTGCCGAAGGGGCCCTGGGTTCCCCTCAGGCACTTCATTCCTTACAGAAGTTGCTTTCCCTCCACGCAGAGCCAAAGAAACCCTGCAGAGCTAGCTGGTGCCACGGTGAGACCTCTGGCACAGGCATCCACGTGCCGGCGGTACCTGCCGTGCTCCCTCAGCATCCGAGGACGTTTCTGGGTAGGCTTTGGTCCCTCTTTCTCAGCCCCTCGCTCGGTGGGGAGGAAGGTCGCAGAATATCCGAATCGGGGATGAAAAGCCACCCCCAGCTGCCTGTAGTAGTTTTGGGGGTTCAGGTGTTTGCACACCCATCTCTCCCCCCTACCCTAACCGGCCCAGCAGGCACAGAGCAATGCAGAACAGGGCGCTACTCTGCATCCATGTTTGCGTGCCTCAGTTTCCCCATTTGCAAAATTAGGGCATTGCCAGTGATCCCCGGAGCGAGGTGTACATGCGGGAGGTCAGCTCCAGGCTGCCCCGAAGGCTCTCCCACAGCCCAGGAGTGGCACCGGGCTGCGGGCAGGGTCCTTGGGGAGAAGGTGGTCACACAGTCACAGGTAATTTGCTCAGAGCCCCGAAGTCAGTGGATTTAATTCCACATGTGCCAGGCAGTACCTGCTCGGGGACGAGCCAAGCGCCAGCAGAGCCCATTAGCACTCAGCTGCGTTCCGCTGCTCGTTCCGCTCTCCTTCCCTCCCCGGAATCAAATTAAATCTCTTTTATTAGTTCCCTTTTTGTACACAACTCCTTGCACAATTAGTGAATAATTTTCAAGAGCACAAACTAATTGCCTTGCTCCGTCCTCACCCTGCAAAGCTTTTTGCTTTCATTTCACTTTCACTTAATTTTTATTAGGATCATGAGAGAAGAGAAACTCAACCAAACCACCACTAACAACAACAAGAAAAGAGCTCGGTGCTCTGGAGCGGAGCGGCAGCCTGGTGAAGGCTGAAGAGGACCTGCAGGATGCTTTTCCCATAGCAAACGGGACTGTGCTCCTGGTGTCCCAGTGCCGTCCAGTGCTGCTCCGCAGCGCGGCTGCCATGGCAGGGGAGAGCCGGGACCTGCCAGCAGCTCATCTCCATGTGCTAAGATACAAAATCCTCCCTTTTTATTAGCTTTCAAGGACTGCTTTGCTACAGGCTTGGTTGATTTTACTGCAGATCAGTGCTTTTGGCCACTTAGCTCTTAACCCATCTGCCTCGGCCGGTCGTGCTTGGATCCGGGGTGGGAACCCCGTGTGGGGTTGGGGTAGGAAAGTCCCCGACCCTCCCTCCCTCCCACCGCCCGCCTTTTGCACATTCAGGCACAGACTGGCTGTATTTAGGAGCAAGATATTTGCTTATTAACCATCTCCCGAGTTGCTGTATTCAGGTGCAGGTTCGAAACGAAGGGTCGATGTTGCCCGTTCCCTCTGATAGATTCCTGAAGCTGTGGGGACCCAATCAATTGAAGGCGACATAAATCACACTAATTAAACTATCCCGAAAGCACATTTCGCAGCCTTCGGGGGCCAGCTGCGGTGTGCGGATGGCCCCTTAGCAATCCAAGCGCTGACTGCCGGCTCCCAGAGGCCTCTCGTCGCAGACTTTGGGATAATTGATTTCGTGGCCCCTTTTCTTTATGGATGTCAGAGCCCTTAGAGCAACGTCAGCGAGGTCAGCGGCAGCGAGGATGGGTTTAATTACCTGCTCTTTTCTCCATGGCGCTGGCAGAGCGGTGGCTGGAGCGTACAGGTGTTTATAGGCTGCACTGGGCAGCAAACAGCAGGACCTGCCCGGGCTTTCCGAGCATCACCGGCCTCGGCACCCTTTGTCTGGGATCCTGCCTCTCACTCCTTAAATGCTGGGAGTCCGGGTGCTAACGAAGCGTTTTGGGGAGGGGGCTAACGGAGATCAGAAAGACAAATTAATGGCTGAGTGGGAAAACTCTTTCCCAAGGTGCTCCGGAGCGGCGGCGATGCTTTGCCGGGCTGGTTCCCGCTGGGACTGCTGGCAGAGGTGTACCACCCGCATCCCTTTGAAAGCGGCAGCATCGCTGGTCCCCCGCTCATGAATATTCACACGGCGGCTGCTGCGCTTTATCCCGTGCTGTGCAATTATCATTTTAAAGGCTCTCGAATGCTTATCAGACTGGAGCATGATTTAAAGAAGCGGTTGAGCTGGTGCTTGCGGGGGCTTTAGCTGAGCGGGGGCTCTGCTGCGGAGGTGGGCGGTGGGCAGGAGTGAGCATCCCCCTGCTCCGGGCTCCGCTGCCCTCGTGTGCGTGAAGCCGGCGGGATGGCTTTTGGGGATCGTGGCGGTGGGATTATCTGCTCTCGCCTGCTCTCCTCCTCCCCGGAAGGCTGTCAGGCCTCGCCGCTTACCCTGTGTAATGAGCTTTCAAATCCACGGGCAAAAGGCTGGGACAAATCCAAGGCTACTCAAGGATTTCACGACCGACTCCTTGGGAAATGCCGGTGAGGATGAAGCCGAGCGCAGCCCCCAGCCCTCACCACCCGAGAGGAGCACCCCTGGGGGAGACCTCCTGGAGCTGCTAGTACTGCTTCGCCGCGATCAGTCGTATTCTGGGAAATATCCAGTAAAAAACACTTTGCATGCAGTTTCCCACGTGCGGGTGAGGTTTTTTTATCCCTGTTAAAATTAATTTAAACCACAGAGCAAGCAGAGAGATGCTGCGCAGAGGGGGCTGCTGCAAGAGCAACATGTGTTTCCATCAGATATCTCGCTATGCTGCATGTGCTAAATACAGACAGCATCGCCCTCAAGCCGCCTCTCCGAGCCATGGGCCCTGGCTTACGCCTGGGGTCTCCGAGAGCTTTTGCAAGACAAAAAATAAATAACGGAGGAGCATCGTTTGTTTAATTGTTAATAGCTCCCAGATAAGAGATGGTTGCCATTCACACGGGGAAGAGGGACTCTGGCAGCTCTGGAGAGAGCATGTGGCATCGCAGCTTGGATTGCTTTTCAGAAGTGCTGAGCATCCAAAGCCAGGGCTGGTGAAGGAACGGGAAATGAGAACATGATTTTGCAAAAGCTACTGATGTTTCCGAAAGGGTTTTGCGTTGGGCCCTTTCCAGTGCTGACTGGGAATATCTTCTCGCCTCCTGCCCGCCCCCGCTCCGCGTTGCATATGCTGCTCGACATATGCCGAGGGTTTTCACTGAAAACCTGAAAATCAAAATCTGCGTGAATGCGTTTTCAGGCTCGGGTAACCGAGAACCAAGAACCGAGTCGGTATTTCAGTTTTTCTGTTTTCCCTGGAAACAGGTATTTCCCACAGAACCTGCGGAAACGCTATCCTACCAGAAATCTCCGTGTGGAAACCCAAGTTAAATGGGATTGCTGAATTTCCCACCGCCATGCCCAGCCTCCAGCCCCACAGCACACGGATGGGAGGCGTTGTGCTCCAGATTCACCCAGGTACCTTTTATACAAGGTCTAACCTGTCGCTCCGGACTTATCCTACAGCACGTGGAGATGAAGGGCCACTTCCAGGGGATGCGGGGACCTCCTGGGCCACCCCGGGAAGGTCCTCCATGGACCAGGGATGGAGGGGAGCAGTTTGGCGGAGCAGATTTGGGTCTATTGATTTTATAATTAGCGCAGTGCCCGTGGAAAGGCTGTTTGTAAATGGACTGTCTGCCGGCTTGGATATGCTTTCCTCCCCCTTCCCTTGCATCAGGCCCATCTTAGGTTATCTCCAGGCGTATCATGAGGGGGTTTGTTCCTGCCAAGAGAGCTGCATGTTACAAGTGTCCTTTGAATGTGCAATCACAGCAGGCGACTCCCCTTTCCCTCCCTTCCCAGGCGTCTGACTTGGGATCTTGTCGATGATTAAGCTCAGTGTCTCATAAATTATGTTTCACCAAATTGCTACATTAATAAGGGGCTGTGTGTTCTTGGAGGATCATTAATTATAGATACATTTTTATTTCCCCTGCAAAATTGCCAGTGTTCCTCACTGGGATGATTATGCAGCCGCGTCAGGCGCCGGGAGAGGGATGAGGACGGGCTCGGAGCCGAGCGGAGCAGCCACGGGCCATCCCCTAGTGAACCCATCCCAGCTTAAAGGCTGCTTGCTGGGGGGGTCTCTGGTCCCTGCTGAGCTTTGCACCCACCTGTGTGATGATCTGTGAATTATTTCCCGGTCTCAGCTCCCTGCGAATGGAGGGCAACACCTTGCTCTTCTCCAGCCCCGGCTTTCGCTGCATGAGGGCAGCGTGTTCCCCTTCCCCGGGGGGATTCTAGCTGCTCTGCAGAGGGGTGCCGGAGTGGCTGGGGGGGCTGCAGGGACCCCCCCGGAGGGACTTGGCTCCAGGCACCCGCAAGGACCAGCCTCCCAAACGGGTGCCCCGGTCCTGCATCGCCTCACCCTGCAGCTTCAGAGCCTCCCTCTCCCCGGGATGTCAGGGTCTGATTGTTCGGTTCCTATTAATAAGATGCCCCCGATAGCAAAACTGCCCTGCAGGGTTATATTATCGTTATTGATTCATTATTAACAATTGCTTAGGCTGGGCTCAAGGTTTAGGCTGGGCTCCCCGCGCTTTGGAGATCATCCAAGGAGCGTCAGAAATCGATGGCGAGCCTTTCCACCGACACGGCGGGGCTGTGCCGGGCGGGATGTGTAGCACGCGATGGGGAAGATGCTTCCCTGCGCCCAGAGCAGGGCTGGGGCTGGCAGGGTGTCCCCAGGCAGCAGGGACACCTCGGTCCCCAGCAGCACGGCTGCGCAGCAGGAGCTGCACCAGGAGCGAGGGATTTCCCTGGAGCCGGCGGGGAAGGGACACGTTTGCCGAGAGATGATAAATTCCCTGTTTGCAGATTTATTGCAAGAATTTGAAGGGGCGGAAAAGTGGATCGTAGGGTGTTGGGGTTTTTTGTGTGAAAGCTGTTAAACTTTTATGCCGTGCCGTAATGGTAAATGAAGTCCGCCCTGCAGTTTAAATAGTCCTTGATTAAATAATTTCCCCTTTCAGCAGCCCTGAAGAGAGGCTGAGGACGTCTGTCTGGCAGCTTGTGCCCATCAATAGAAGAAACCCTTTAAATAGAGGCAAATCAGGGCCTTCCCCGGATAAATCCTGGCCTTGCATCACAAGTGAAGTGAGAGCGCTGGGTCTCAGGTGGCAGACACCAGTGAATCAAAGCCAGCCGGAGGGGCAGGGGGACATGGCTCCGTCTCCCCGGGGGCTCCAGCCCGGTCCGTGTGCCGAGCAGCCGAGGTGACAGGCAGGTATCGCTGGCTGCCTCCCAGCACTCTCCTACAGCGTTTATTAACTGAGCTGGTGGCTGTATGACAGAGTCTTCCTCCCCGCGAGTTCCAGCCGGGCTCATCACCAATCCCAGGTGAAGGGCAGCCCCGCAGGAGGGGACCTGGGGGGGCAGAGCCCCGCGCTCCCAAACGCGAAGGAGCGTGTCTGCTCTGTAGGATATTTCCTCCTGTACTCGGATCACTTGTCAGCACGCACACGCGCGCAAATCCACCTTCTTCCCCGATTCTCATCAAAGATTTAGCAGCAAAGAGACAATGATATTTGCAGTGAGCTCAGAGAGGCTCATCGTCTTTGCAGAATATACTACAGTACACTTACTAGTACATTAGGAAGCGCCATAAATATTTAAAGCTAAACTATCATTGCCCAAATAAATGAGCAAGCTCCGGTGGCTCTCAGTTTGCGCACTCTTCCTCCTTGCCTTACCTCAATCAGCCCTCGGGGCCCCCCCAGAAGGAGAAATCAGTGGGACGCTGCTTTGATTTAAGCTTTTGGCACATGGATGGGCTCTTTCTCTCCCTATGGCCACGACCAGAGCGGGGTGAGGCCGCACGGCCAGAGGTGCTGAGGACCGGGGCTGGGCTGAGCTCTAGGATGCTCCCGGGATCGTTGGGCAAGGCTCTGCAGGCTGGTGAGCACCCTGGGCTGGAGGAGGCAGCCGAAAGTTGCTGGAGAGATGGGGTTAGCCGAGCTCCTGCGGTTCCCCTGCCCTTTTCTGGGACCCTACGGTGTCGCTTTGGTTTTCCCCTTTCGAAAGATGACAGCAAAGGTGTCATCCCATGAATTATGAAATGTGCTAACACCGCGTTCAACCCAGCGCTTGAAGGTATTAAGCCATTATTTCCTGCCCATATTGCAACGTCTCCTGACCAAGCCAGTCACCCCTGACCGACAGATTGCAGGAGCCTGGCTACAGCAGTGAAAGCACCCGCGTCCTTGGGGAGCTGAAGGGTCTGAGAGGGGTTTTGATAGTAAAAAAATCTATTCTGAGATAGAGCTAAGTATTTTTATGGGGAAAACCTTTAGATCGTAGAGATGATAGAAAATTGGCAAGACTTAGTAAACCCTCACGCACAGCTCAGCTATACATCAGCAGCAAAATAAATATATTGATAGCTCCCCTTTGGAAAAGTGTCTATAAATTACGGTTCCTTGATGCTGCTAATAAGGCAGTGGGTGATGCGACCAGCACATTAAAACCTGGCTCCTGAGTCAGAGACTTCCAAATCTTATTTTTTAGTCCCAGCTGAAAGAAAGCAAAGCCCGAACCCAGGAGCAAATGCTGCCTTGGCACCAGAGCAAGGGAGGGGGATCTGGGGTCCCTGGTGACCCCCACAACGGGGTCTAGCAGGGGCACAGGGTTGTTCCTGCCATATCGATACCCTGGAGACAACCGGGGGCAGGACTTCGACCGGGGCTCTTCTGTCCTGCTGGGTGTCTTTGGCCAAGCAACCACAGGCCCTTTGCTCCGTCTTTCCCCTCCTAATTTTGTCCTCGTCTATTTAGCTGACTTGCAATGATAGCGATCATCTGCCGTGCACGCACAGCCCCAGCGAGACATGACTGGGACCGTGGGGCCCATCACGGGATAGTTATTGGAAGGGAAATAACTCAGCTGACCTCAGTGAATGGTTCAAATCCTGTAGGAAATACAGGGGACTGCAAAACTGCACTCTCTTTACTTAAAAAATAGAAAGATAAATAAAAATCTCATTAGCTGTCTCTCCTTGCACTAATTTAAACCACCACTTGAAGTTGTAACTCTCTTCCCTGGTTATACTATTCAGTACATGCTGCGGGACCTGCGTAGCATCAACACCCTCCACGGAAACTCCTGCTTCATGGAAACTTTATTTTCCATCCGAATCCCTGTGGCGGAGCGGCTCCTCCTGGTTTCTGTGGGTGCTGGGTTGGCCCCGGAGCTGCTCAGCGCTGTTACGGTACCACCAAGCCTGTTTAATATCGAGCGATTTCGTGCACCAAACAACACTTAATGTCAATTATTGCATGCGGCGCAGGCAGTTTTTCAATTAACTGCCCTATATAATTTTATGTTTCCAGTCTACTTGTATGTGGTTTGTGCATAAACCTTGCAAAATGATGGCCCAGGCAGACAGGAGCCATGAATTTATTTTTAAGAGGACATGGCTGGGAGCCGCAAAACCTGGATTTTGTTTTCCACTGTCGCCCAGGGGCTCTTGTGGGTTTTGCCCTGGGCGGTCGGGCCCTGCTGGGACAACAGGTCTACCTCCGAGGGAGCCACATCTGGATTCCTGCATCTGCTCTTGGACCCACCTCTGCAGCCCCTTTCTAGGGTAAAGAGGGTGGTTTTGGCTCCATTCCTGTGCCGAAGGCTGCGACGCCGTGGGGATGCCTGGGGAAGGTGGGCAGGCGGCTAGTTTTTGGTAGGAAGTGCTGCCTTTAACCATTGACACTCTCTTGCTATGTGAACTGAGCCCAGCTTACGACTGCGTGCCGTTAACTTGGATAAAGACAAATGCTGGTTCATACATGTATATTTACTCTAATAAAATCCAAAGTGCTCTTTTTTGTTTTTTAAAAAAAAAAGGTTCCCAGCAAAGGCAGGAGTAAGACCTGTGCTCTGCCTGTCGACTTGATGAATGTGCTGTGGTCCGAGCCAGACCACTTAGCTTCCCCTTGTGCTTAAACCAATCCCCGTGTCCATCAATCATTGGGGGAAAAGGCTCGGACCCTCATTTATTACAGCTCCAATAAATATGCACAGCAAAGGCCACTTTTCCTTACAGCAAAGGTGGAAGGGGAAAGGGAAAAAGAAAACCTTTTCCATCCCAGTCCCCTGTGCCTTACGGTCATCCCCCCTCGGGGAGCAGATTTCCCAGGGTCAGGGATGCCTCTGCCCCCCCCAAATTTGCTCCCTTTCCCTGCGGCAACAGAGGGTGTAAAGTAAATAACTGATTACTCTAAAACAACTGTACTAAACAGGAGCCTACATCTGTGACCTGCGGTACTTAACTTGGTAAATATGTTCTTAATAATCAACTGGTATTTATTTAATGTACAATAATTCTGCTGCTAAGCTTCAGTGAAATGCACAGTTAATTAAAAATGTCTTTGAAATCAGTCCTCTAGGGAGAACATTTTACACTATCTGAGGGTTTGTTTTTTTTTTTCTTTTTTCCTCTCTTTTCTGTCTGTCCCTGTTGTTAATTTTCTTTTCCCTGTAATCCTGATGCTGTTTGCGGCTGGGTGCCCATGTTTCGGCTATTCCCCCTGGTAGGTGGGCACCGGCGGGGGCTTGGCTTTAACCTCCACTCAGCTCCTGGGATTTGAGCGCTTTCCCCTGTGGCAAAGCAGGCAGGGCTAACGGAGCTTTGCCTCTCTGCTCCCTTGGGACCGGCACGGGAGGGTTTGGAGCTGGGAGAGAGGTGGTGGTGACGCCCGGGATGCAAACGCTGTGGTGATGGAGCCCGAGGGAGAAAGGGACTGATGGGGACAGGAGGACACCGCTCCCTTGGCCACCAAAGGCTCCCCTGGAAGAGATGCAGACTCCGGCCCCTTCCCTGCATCCCTGGCCCTCGGTGTGTTTGGGACACTGATGCACTGTACCTAACAAGGACAGCTCACTGCGGCCACCCCTTGCCCCACAAAAGCAAGGTGATTAAAAGTTAATATCAGAGCGCAGCTGGAGGCTGGTAAGCCGGCTGTAATTACTGGGATGTGGGGATATTAAGGGCCAGTGTAATTATAATTCCGAGGTAATCGGGAGAACGCGCCCGAGCAGGTTTTGTGCTAATGTGTTTTACATCTCGCGTTGCGGCGTTAATCAACACTGGTCCCCGCTGCCCCGTCATAGACTCTCCCCAGCCCCATGTCACCCCAGCCCCATGCCACCCCGGTTCCGTGTCACCCCAGCCCTGCGCCACCCCAGCCCCGTGCCACCCTGGTCCTGTGCCACTCTGGTCCCGTGTCACCCCAGCCCTGTGCCACCCCGGTCCCGTGCCACCCTGGTCCTGTGCCACCCTGGTCCCGTGTCACCCTAGCCCTGTGCCACCCCAGCCCTGTGCCACCCTGGTCCTGTGCCACACTGGTCCCGTGTCACCCCAGCCCTGTGCCACCCTGGTCCCGCGCCACCCCAGCCCCGTGCCACCCCGGTCCCGTGCCACCCCGGTCCCGTGTCACCCCAGCCCCGCGCCACCCCAGCCCCGTGCCACCCCGGTCCCGTGTCACCCCAGCCCCATGCCACCCTGGTCCTGTGCCACCCTGGTCCCGTGTCACCTCAGCCCTGTGCCACCCTGGTCCAGTGCTACCCCAGCCCCATCGCTGCCCCATCCCACAGCCCTTCTCGCCACATCCATCCCACCCCTCCAGCCATCTGGGATGGAGAAAGCGGCCTCAGTGCCAGCAGCCAGGATGGGATGTTTGTGCTTGGCAAAGGTTTGCTGCAGAGGGGGGAAAAAATAGCAAATAAAAAGCATCTGATTGATTTTTGTATGATTATTTTTTTTTAACTAATGGAAGGGGAGCGCTTGGGAACAGGAGACATTTGCGGCCAGTCTCCGGTCTGTGTGCTGGAGCTTCCTAAGGGACCGTGGGGACTGTGGTCACCAAGCTGGAGGACAGACAGCCCCCCAGGACCTGTACAGTCCCTTCTCCAGTGGTCAAACTGGGAGAACTGGGAGGGCAGCTTTTACAAGCTGAGTGATGTCAAACCTGGGCCAGGGAAAACCCTTCCCCTGGGGCTTCAGACGGAGGGTGCTGGTGTCCCCCGAAAGCCCACGGCACGCGGAGGGCATGAAGGGGAAGCCTGGGAGGGGGATGGCGGAGGCTGAGGAGGGGGAAGAAGTCAGGGTGAACCCTCCGAGCTGCTGCCTCCACTCCCACCATCCCTGGGTGAGCCAGGATTAGCGACTCCGCAGCCTTCGCAGCCAAAGCAGCTTGTCTGGGCCTGAAGATAAGGTGCAGAGGCAGCGAGGGGAAGAGGAAACCTCTCTCCGGGCAGCCAAGATCTGCCGAGAGCCCCGCTGAGATGCAGAAGGCAGGCCAAGCCATCCTGCAGAAACCCTGAGCTGCTTTTCATCTGCTTGGGTTGGGCAGATTTGGGGTTTGTTGTTTCCTAATGATTTGTTTTGCATTTGTTTCCTCCTTTCAGCTCCACAGCTGCCGGAGCAATGGATGCTGCGGGGAACAGAGCAGGAGAGATGATTAGAAGTCATTTGAAGAGTAATTAGGTTTGATCCAGGACCGTTTGGGACCCCAGGTCCGCTCCTTCCGCTCTCAGCACGTTTTACTGAAGGTGGTGAAATGGTGCATGTCAAAACAGGGGAAGTTTCAGCATGTGTGTGATGGTGCGGGCAGGAGATCCCCAGGCAAGGAGTGCAGGCAGCTCTGCAAGAGGCACAGCCGGGGACATTGGTGTGGGTCACCCCAGTGTGGGGGGGTCTGTCCTGTCCCGAAAGACAGAAACAGTGAGGTCCGGGGAAAATACAGGGCCACGGAGCAGAGCGGTGGGAGCTTGCAGCCTGGCTGGCAAACAGCACCGGGGAGCTCGCAGCAATGTCGGGGAGCTCGCAGCAATGTCAGAGAGCTCGCAGCAGCACCGAGGAGCTCACAGTACCACTCATGAAGGAGCTGCCACAACGCCAGCCCCCACGGCGCTGCCCCTTCCCGCCTCGCCAGGAGGGAGACGCGTGTGGGCAGCAGCCCTGCTGCATCGCAGCGGGCAGGAGCAATGCATCCTCCGCTCCCGGCCAGCCCTGCTCCGGGAAAAGGGCTGAGCAGGAAGGCAGGAGCCTGATTAAAACTGGGCCAGCCCCAGTGAGCCCCTGATGCTACCCTAGATTGGCACTGGCAGAAAGAAGAGTCCAGCGCCACCGTAAATGTTTGCTTTAAAGCTGGTGGGGTGTGTTCCTGCAAACATCTCGCCTTTATCGGGCGCATTGCTCTGCCTGGCTGGGTTAGCATCCCCTGCTCCACTCTGCCAACGCCGAGGAACTGGTGCACAGTGAAATGTTCCTATTCCAGGGCTCTTTGGCTGTATTTTACCCCATAAGTCGTAAGACAGGATGCCTATACCGTGTGTTTAGCTATTGTCTCTTCTGGAAGGCTTCCACGTCCTTATTTATAAGGCCTCTCCAGCCCAGAACAACCCCCTTTGGAAGATCAGTAGCACAATCATCGCTGGGCCATGAAATAAGACCCGAGGAAGTATGGCTGAGCATAATTTACCTACCACACGGCTGAACCTGCTGAGGAATAAACCTCCATCCTGCAGGAACGAGGCACCGTCTTCCCGATTGCTCTCTTAGATCACGAAGCCATCCCCGCCGGCAGCCAGCTCCTGTATATTTGGTGCAGCCTCTTCATCCCGCGCTGAGTATGATTCTTCATGATAGTCCCTAATGTCTTGTACACAGGCTGTCGGGTGGGTTTTTTCCCTCTGCCTTTTTATTTCCCCATCTCCTCTTGTTTATATCAGGTGTCATCTGCTGCATCCCAATGTTTTCCCCCTGGGATTTCCAGTATGCCTGAGCACAGCGTTTTGGAGCACAGAGCCTGGTCCCTGCCGCCGGGCTGGGATGGAGGGGACACCTCGCCCCAGAGGTGGGGAAAAAAAACAGAGGAATCATCTCAGGAAAGCCAAGCAGCCCCCCAAAGAGAAGTTTAGCAGAAGGGACATTTGGCCCAAGGTCTGTGGTAAACCTGGGATTAGCATTGCAATTAAGGATCAGCTCCCATGGGCCATGGGTGCCTCCTGCACTGCAAACCGTCTGGGGCGAAAAAAAGAAGTCCGCCTTTTTCTCCTCTTTCCCTGCACTCAAGGGAGAAGAAAAGGAACACAAAAAATTGCTTGGGCTTTTTTTTTTTTTCTTATTTCCCACTTTTTTTATCCGAACACTTTCAAAGTTAATTTCAAAAAGCTGGGAACACTTGATAGTTTTAATTAATCCGCTGCCTAGGGAAATACAGTTTGTGTAGCCAAAGCCTCTCGCTTTCCTCTGGATAGCTATCTCACTCCGGGTAATGCCGATGGTTCCAGCACGACAGTGATTGCAGCAACTACTCCAGTGATTTTGTTTTATTTGATCATAAAAGTACCGCGTGTCGGGTTTATATTGGCCTGGCCGGCCGGCCCGGGGTACGCTGCGGGAGGGGGGGACCCAGGCTTTAACGGGGATCAGATGGAAACTGTGCGGGAACAGCTTGTTCACCCAAATTCCAAATCAATTGAAAACAAAGTCTTGAACGATTTTCTCCCCCCGTAACTGGCCGGGTCTAATTCGAGACGTGCGTTCAGGAACATGGAAAGAACACCGCGACGCATTTGAAATACGATATCGGGTCGGAAGGTTTTTCTTCCCTGGTGTGATTTGCTAATTCATTTTAATTAATTAAAAGTGATCAAGAAGCAGGGAAAAACGTCCTGCCGTTCGACTTGCTGCATGCCACATGTCAGCAATCCCTGGCAGGGTGGAAACCCAGCCTCGACAGCCCCCCGGTGCCAGGGGAGCCCCGATTTCTGCACTGGGGAGGCGACCCGAACTGCTGATGCTTCCAAGCCGGGTGAGCAGCATCCCCAGCCCCGGCTCCCCAGCCGGGGACTGCGACACCAGCCGCGCCACGCCAGCATGGAACCCTGCAAACCGCCCCTGCGATGAAAACGAAGCGGCTCGGCAGAGGCCAGCCCCGGCCCTTCTTATCCCCACCTGATCTCCCACATGGAAACTCATTACCGTCTTGATTGAGCGTTTGCTAATGCACCGTCTGCAAGTGCAAAGGGGAGGAAAGGAAAAACCCGTGTGGGTGCACACAAGCCGCCTCCAGCAGCGAGGAGCTGCCCGTGGAGGGCAGGGACGTGGGGACAGGGCGGCCCGTCTGCATTTCTCTAATGATGGGTGGAGGAGAAGGTGGTCACGGACCGCCCAGGGGGCCCTTCGCTTTTTCCAGCATCCCTGTCTCGCTCCCATCAGGAGGTGAGCGGTTCAGGGCCATCACTCCCCATAATCTAGCGTAAACACTGCGTTTTGTAGCCACTTAGCTAGGGCTGGCATTTGGAAGTGACATTTAAAGGTCACTGCCAATCTTCCTGCATGGAGAACATGGAGAGGAAGGGCCGCGGAGGAGCGGGGCGGCTGCCGCGAGGGCAGTTGCGTGACGCCCTGACGGGACCAGGGGTGCGAGCAGCAACGATGCTGAGCTGGGTCCCTGCCTCCCCATCCCTCTTGCCCGCCTCCTCCCATTCCGTGCTGTGCATTTCTTTCTCCCAGCTAATGACTTTTTCATTCCCCTGCGAGGAAAAGTGCTGTTCTGGGAGATTTATGGCTGGGTCTCCCAGGGGAGAGGGCTCAGCACCCCGGTGCGGTGTGCTTGTGCGACACGCCGACTCCGCACGCTTAGGGCTGGCAAAGGCGATTCCCACCAGCTCGAGCGTTTCTGCAAAGCCGCCTTTTGCTGTCGTGGTGCACAGCCCGCAGCAGCCCTGACATTTGCATTATTATTATTATTGGTACTATTTTGCTTGCATTCAGGGCAGTGCATTTTCGCTAGTCTAACCCACTTCACAGCAGCTCCTTAAGTGGGGACATAATACACATTTTAAAGCATTGAAAATCCCACTCCACGTTTTCAGCTCCCAAAAATAAAAATTAAAAAGTCAATACAAATTAAGTAAGAACGAAGAGACAGTCTGTTTCCATTCTTTAAATCAGGTTTCCAGGCAATTATTCTCCTATATCCCACATAAAATTAATAACAATTGTGCTTGAACATTCAATAGGCTTTGGTTTAGCATAGCATCTTTGAGGCAAAAGGAGGACAGAATGCTTAATTAGTTTCCTACAGCCTCTCCCGCTTACACAATGTGTAGAAAGCAGTGCCTATAGGCTTGGCCTGGCTGTACCACGGGCAATGCATCGCCTTGCAAGGAGGGTGGGGTTTGCGGGAGCCATTTGTTTAATTAATAAAGACGGGAGAAAGGAAAGCCAGGACTCAGGCCACGAGGAGTGTGATCAATGCCAGGCCATCGATCTCCTTTCAGCGATTCGGAAAGGGAGTTGCTCCCGTATCGACAGGCGTTACGATGAGCTGCATCCATGGATGTGCCTGTGCCACGGCCCCGGAGCCGATGGGCTGCGAAGGGACTGCAGGTATTGACAGAGTCCCGCCACAGCAAGAAGGCTCGTACACATCTAATGATAATCAAACAGCATTAATAAAAGATATGCAAATGACATAAAACTTTTAGGTGGCGATCTATGCTGCTTGGTTAGCTGCTGCTGCAGGAGGGACGAGCAGTAAACCAGAGGCAGCAGCTTACAGAGAGAGGTCATGAGAGTCTGTATTGACACACGGGTCCTGGGCTGTCGGAAGGTTATTTTAAACTTTGCACGATCCTTTTTCTCTGCTCCTTTTCCCTTTTTTCCCCTGGAGGTGTCTCTCTCCACCCCGTGTCTTCCAAGCTTCCTCCCCTTGCCGTTCCCGTGCTCAGCCTTCCCCTGCAAGAGCTCTCTTTCACGCCTGTCTGTGCTCTCACCAGCTTTTCTGCCTCCTCCATAAATAGAAAAAAATTGGATCCCGGAGAAGCAGGAGTCGCAGAAGTACCAGCGCGGTAGATAAATGGATGTGTCCATATGGAGAAAGACAAATAGACGGGAAGATAAGGAGACTGGGTAGCGAACGTTGTGTGTGTCTGAAATCAAATTAAGAAATTTCTCACATATGTTTCATTCCATCAAAACCTCAATTATGCAGACTGTGTTTCCTACCTCATCGCCATAAATAAAGCATAGTTTGCAAAAAGGACAACAATAATATTATCCTAATATTATTGCAGCCCATAAATAACCACAGTGAGAGATGCCACTCATAATCAGGAGGTCCTTTCCAATTCAGCATCTTATTGTTTAATGCAGTGGTGCAAAGTCTGCGGCGGCTGTGTTAGAGGGACAGGCTCTGCGCTGGGTAACAGCAGCATTTCCCTGGCATTCTGGAAGAGCTAGGTTATCAGCATGGATCTAATTAACTATCTGCTTTTGGCCACGTCTGAAACTGAAGTACATCAACATAATCCCATTGACACAGCCGAAATAAGATGATCTACATCCACTAAGTATCCATCCATCCATCCATCCATCCATCCTTGTCCCCATAAGCTATATTCACATAGCTATATCGAAATGTTTGTAAATATATATCTCTGCATGTGCATATGTGTTTATTTCTGTTTAGCTCTATTTATACACACATATACATGCATATATAATTTTCTCTCTTTAAAATATTAAAATAAATTACATCTTTTCACAGAATACAGACATTAATTCTGTTTCCAGGAGATTTGTCAAATCAGTGGTCTGTGTTTGCATAACAAGCTCTTTGGTTATGCTGCACTGCATATAAATTACCACGTTGTCAGGCTCCAGATCAAAATCATCGGGTTTTAAGCAGAATCTCTCACATTGATTAAGATGTGCTTTATGTTATGTGCATCCATTACATCTAGAGCCCCAAAAGCAGCTTCAGAAGAAGGCTGGATGTGGCCAAAGAGGCTATGGGAACCCCACAAATCTCTCGAATCCTCTACAGAGGGGATCCCCTCGTGTCCTGCCTTCACTGTCCCGCCTGCGGCTGGCCGGGCAGGGATGGGTGCTGGGGGGACGCTCCATCCCTGGACCCCTCCGGGGGGTTATGAGGGGCTGCTGCCTCCACTCTGTGATGGAGAAGCCGCAGCCTGGCACGGGGTTTGGGCTCATCGCGTTATCGCACACACACATACACACCCATGCATGCACACACCAAGTCTATTAAACGTACAAACCCCAGCCTGTATCTCCTCCTCTTAAAAGCTCCACTTATCTGCCGCGGCAGTAAACAGCTTGGGGTTTATAAAGTGTAATCGGGAAGTGCAGTCCTCCTGTCGACACAAGCAACAGTCATCTGTTCATTTGTTTTAATGAGATAAAACCTCTCCAGAAGTCAGGGTGCCGGGCTCCGAAGCTCTTCGCTTGCCTCTGACTTTTCTCCTCCCGTTTGCCGGTACGCCCAGGGACCAGCCGCGCCAATTGCTCTCCGATTTATCTGGTTTTGCCCCGATGCACGAACACAAAGTGCATGGAGCGCCTGGTTGCTCGGGGACCTCCATGGGCTGGGACCCAAAATCAGCAAGGCTGAAACCCTCCACTGCTTTGGGAGATCAGAGTCCTGACAGCGATGATGGTCAGTGCACCGGCTACTTCTAGTTCTGGAAAAATTAAACTTTTTAATGGGAAAAAAGGCATAAAGTGATAGATCAGAATATCCTGTAGGATGGAGACGCTCATTTCTGCTCAGCTCATCTCAGCCCCATCCCACCTCGAGGTCCCGCACGGCTCTGGCCGTTCAGACCCCACATCCCCTCTGCCAAGCCCGTGACTTCCCAGGAGCGGTGGGACATTTCTCTTATGAGAGAGACTTGACCGTGATCGAGAGACAGCACGGGACAGAAAGCCTACCAGCTGCCCAGGTGGCTCCAATGGAAAAATCACCTTTCCCATTGAAAAAGTGAGCGCTGCTCCTCGCCAGGACTTGTCTTGCTGCAGCTTTCAGCCTTCCCGGAGGCTGCCAAGAAAAGGGTCATTTCTAGCTGTATTTTTAGCTTGCTGGCACCTGCCCATGAGAAACGAAGGTGAGATATGCCAGCTCACTTCATGCAAGACTATAGACTAGCAGCAGATGGGACCGGTTCCTGGTTGCTGACAGTGATGTGAATTGAAGCTTAAATTAAAGCAGCTAAGTTATGGAGGCCTGGGTGCTTTTTCTGTGTGTGCCGGTAGTATTTTGCCTTAGTTTGCACAGAGGCACTGGGGAGCCAGCTACAGTTTAATTGTATTTCTTTAATTTTACCAGCCAGAAGCCTTGAGGCAGAGCCACATGAAAAGGAAATTATGATTCGGGAGAATTCCTCTTTTTGTTTACCTAGTTAAAGTGCATTTCCTTGGTGCTTTTCCCATTTAAGGGAAAGAAACCCACAGAAAAATGCAGCAAAATGAGTTTTAAAGTCCCCTACCGTGCTTGCGCAGAGGAGAGGCAGGGACTTGCTGGCGTCCTGGGGTCTCTCATGCTGTACAGCTATATTTTACTGGAGAAACAGGAGCTCCAGGAGTCCCTGAGGACTCAGAAAACGCAGCCTGGACCAGCACCCAACCCCAGCCCCTCCGCCCACCCCACAGACCAGCATCCCTGCAGCATCCCTGCAAATAATCCAAGGCCACCGAGCACGGCGAGCGGGAGAGATCCTTAGGGCCGATACTTCTTCAAGGAACATCTCCCAATCCATAAATATTTCTACCAAAATGCTGGGCAAAACATAATGTATAAAAGATTGAATAGAAGATATATTATGCTATTGCATAGCAATCCTGTCTTCAGGAATTTATGGCTTCGATATATCCCCTGTTAAAGGAGGTTCTGCTGGCTGATGGAGGAGTTCAATTCATCTTGTATCTGTTGCAAACTATCAATATTATGGTTTGCCCATTTAAAGGGGAATTGGGATCAAGTCTTTGGGCTATTTATAATAAAAAAATAAACACATGAAAAATCCTTGTGGCACCATTGATATCGTACTTGCTCTGGGTTAATCCGCTGGGATCCTTCCCTTTCCCACCCCGCTTCAGGGATGCATCGAGTCTTGAGTGTGTGTAAAGCTGTCTGGCAGGAAGGGACCAAAGGGTGACAGTGACGGTGCCCAGTTTTACGGCAGCAAAGCTCCCCTGGTAGCTGCTCTTGCACACACACATTCATGCCTGCATCTCCTTTTGAGCACGGCTTGCTTTAATCCAGCCCATCTCCCCTTATTTTACGGTGCCTGTGCCTTTATGCTCTATAAAACCTTCCCCGCGTGGCCATGCTCACTGCCGGTGCGGTGCCGGACTCGGGATGTAAAAGTTTGGGAGTGAAAATCCATCATCGCTGGGTTTATAGACGGCCCTACCAAACACTTCACATTTTAATCACGGCTGAAATCCTACTTGACATCCCCCCAAAAAAGGCTAAAAGCAAATGCCAAACCAAATCCCAGGCTTTTTCTTGCCTTTCCCCTTGTGCAAGCGTGGATGATGAAGGGGTTTGGGGGTTTGGCTGGTGCTGCCCAGCTGTGCGCTGGGACGTGCATCCTCCATCAGCCAGCCCTCCCGCTGCAAACGCCGACCGAGAAAGGGCGTGACCCGGCCATGGCGGGGTGCGAGGGCATCCGGGGCTCCCCAGGGTGCCTGCTCCCTGCTTTTCCCATGCCGCTGCAGGAGCGGCACAGCTGCCAAATGGATTTCGCAGCGTGGCGGCACAGCCTTTGTCTGCTTTTGGCAGGGGCCTCCGGCACGGGCGCACGGCCGCTGCAACGCGGCGCTGAGGGGTTACGGTGATTTATGCTGCGCTGGGATCCAGGGCCCCCGGCCAGCAGCGGGGCCAGCGTGCGAGGTGCCGGGCAGAGAGACCCACGCAGACCCGGGCTGAATGGGAGCGATGGGGAGGCGAAGCCCGGGGGGATTAGGAATCATTCGCTCCTGCTACGTAATGCAAGGGAGGCTTGTGCTGTACCTGCCTGCAAAATGAGTCCCTTTCAAGGCATGGCTGTGCGGAGCTGCTGCCGCTCCCAGGAGCGCAGAGCCTCCCAAAGCGATGTGCAATCTGCTCCCGTCTTCCCCATGCTCTTCCAGGTAGCTTGGGATCAGCGGGACCGCTTCTGTCGCCCCTTTCCTTGAGCAAAAGCCTGAGCTGGTGGGAGAGCCGGGCTCTGCCGCTGAATCGCCGCAGGGTCCCTGCACCCCCCAGGCTGGGCATCCCATGGGCACAGCCCCTCGCCCGCGTCGCCGGAGCTCGCCGAGGGCAGCACCCCCAGCCATCCCACCCCGCTCCTGCCTCCGCACCAGTTTCTCCTTCCTTGCCGGGAAGGGCACAAGCGCAGCGCTGGGCAGAGAGGGGATTTGGGAGAAAGCAGGTTATAAAACACTCAGCAAAGTTCCACTCGGTGCTTCAGGTCTAAAATTAATAGGTACAACCCATAATCCTCTCTCGGAGAGAGATGGGGGGGAAGGCAAGAGAAAAATAATGGTCAAATCCCCATGCCTTGCTGTCGGAGAGTCCTCCAGGTCTGTGAAGTTCAATGCATAGGAAATGAGGTGGAGACTCAGCACGTTTGCAGGGAACACGGGTCAAAAGTGACCTTCACAATCCCAGCCCCGGGTGCAGAGCGGTGCGAGGCTGGCCGGCTCGCCTGCCAGCACGGCCAGGCTGCGGGGGGAGCGGGACGGGGGGGCTCAAGCCTGTCCTTCCCGAGCAGGCAGCGCTGCAGGCAGCGAGGGGCGGGCAGCGGGGAAGGAGTGAGGCTGCTGCACCTTGCCTGGCCGGGTCTCCAGTCCTGAGGATGGGGCTGATTTTGGGTGGCATAGCTGGAAAGCCATCGCATCCATCCGGGAGCTGCCTGTCTTTGGGATAAGAGCGTTTCCCACAGCATCCTGCTGCCCCTGGGGACCCCCTGTGTGCCCCCCCCAATTCGCCCCATGGCATCAGGGCTCCCACGCTCATCTTTCACCTGATGTTGGAAATCCTCACCCTGGGGAGTGGGGCTGAGGGTCCGTGCTCGCCGTCCCCACCCCGAATCAAAGCTGGCCCCCCCGCCCTCGCCGCGCATGGCCCCGCTCGCTATTCACATCACTCGCTGCTTGCCTTCAAAGGGCTTCTCTGCGAGAGGGAGTACGTGGCCACATCTGCGTGCCGGCTCCAGCACGCCGAGGTTTTGTTAACAGCTGCACTGCACCAGCAAGATCAAAACAGGGCAGGGAGGGAAGGGGAGGGGGCTCTCCTCCTAGCCTGAATAATTTGCATTTTATGAGAAAGCAAAGGCAAATTATGGAGAGAAGGGATGGGGGGAGGAGGAGGATGCTTCCCACCGTGCTGCCTGCAGGTGAACCCCAGCATGGGACAGCGAGACCCCCCCGCCCGCTCCCATCTGCCAGCAGCCATCACCCCCTGCCCCACGCCGGCTTGTCCACGCTTGGGACCAGCACCACGTGCGTGCGAGGGGGAAAAATACGGTCGCCTGGTGCCTCTCTATCAGTCCTGTCCTCCCGACTGCCCCATCTCCACCCCTTGGCCAGTCCTTTCCTGACCTAAACACAGGACTGGAGTCTCGTCCTGGCCGTGCGAACAGGCTGTGGGTGTTGCCGTCACAGGATGCTTTTGGTGTTGCCATCACAGGATGCTTTTGGGGGATGCACTGTGCCGGGAAGTGTTGGCACTGGTGGCTTGAAAGGTAAAACGCTGTTGAACCCGGTGCCTCGGTGGAGCCGGGCGGCGAGGGCAGCACGGCCACTGTCTCCTGCCAATACTCCTCGCCACGATGGCCGTTGGCGATGCTTTAAGCGCCGTCTTCAAGGAACAACCGGCAACAGCAGCGGGGACGAGGGCTGAGCGCCTTCCCCGCTGCCGGTGATGAACGAGCCGCTGGGAAAGACGGATGAGCTGAAGCTACCAAGGGCCCCCGCGCTCGTTGATTATGAGAGCTGCTCAAGCGGTGATGGGAGCAGCGAGCACTGGAGGTGTTTAAAGGAGCAGCTGGTGCACTGGGGAGTTCAAAATTAAAGAAAAAGTGGGTTTTTTTCCAAAAAGCAATCTATTCAGAAGCAATTATGCCCTGGTACCTGTGTTGAACTTCCTTGATCTTCATTGCAATGACATTTGCATGAAAATGGGATTAAAACCCATTTTTTAGGGTAACAGATCCCCACCTGTTCTTGCTGCTCATTCCCCACCTGAAGGGATCATCTGCTCCGGGATGCGGCTGCATCTGCGCTGTGCTGAGGCTGCAGTGGGGTGCGATGGGGGCGATGGAGGGATGAGCCCCGCTCCCCCCACCCCTCTCCCCCCGTGGCCCCCAGCCTCTCCCATCCCTGCTGCTGCTCCAGCGGACTCCTCATACATGCTCTGAAAAATACCCACCAAACCCTGAGCCGGTCCTTTTCTATTTGTTCGGTAATCATATTTGATATAATTTCATGTTTTCCCCTCATTCTTTTTGCTGTGCTTTCCACTCAGAAATAATGATGGCACTGTGCTGCTATTACTCCTGTCCATGTAGCTGATTCCTCTCCTTTCCTTCCCTTGTCATTTCCATCCCTGATTTTTTTTCCCCTCCCTTTCATACAATGACTTCTGCATTTCAGCTTACTCACCTGGAAACTGCTACATTTCCTGGTTCATTCTGATTAGATTGTGTCTCACAGCCGCGTACTGCTGAGCCATTTTTAAATAAGATGTTTGCTTAGCACAATCACCTAATTATTTGGAGTTTAGTGCCATTGTATTTTTACATACGCTCTTACAATTGATTTTTTTGGGGGCAGGAAAGAAGTGCAATCGTTCCCCCACAAACCGCCATATTTTATACATGTTGGGTTTTGTGCGCATATTACATTTTTAGAAAATCAATTTCTGGCCGTGGATGTATTTGTTCAGCCTGAGACAGAATGTGTGCAGCGGAGCTGGAGCCGGAAGGACATCGGAGGACCTTGCAAAGAGCTGACACAAAGCAGACATTTATTCCTGTGCCATAACTAAAGAGCCAGCCAGCCGTCCCTGCGCGGAGCTCCAGATTTATCTCTGTCCCACACATGCCCAGCGCCCTCTTGCCTGGGCTCTTAATAGGCGATGAGACTCAGGACGCTGAGAAGGTGAAAAGTGCTGCTGCTGTTTAAGAAAATAAAAATAAAATAAAGATGCTATCAGCCAGCGACTGCCCCGGGGCTGCCTCCCCTCGCTGCCCACCCTGCCAGGACCGTCCCGCTCCCCATCACCTCCTGCCCCTGCCCAGGCTGGCATCCCGAGCAGCCCCGGGAAGGGTGACATTGCCACTGGCTAAAGCGCCGAAGAGAGAACTAGCCACCCTGGCACACGGGGCTCTGCAGCTGGGAGCAAGGCTGGAAACTGCTGTTGCAGCGGTTGCAGGGTGGGAAGCGGGGCGGGAGGTGATGCAGGGGCTGATTCTGACCCAGCATCGGTCCTACCCCTTCCCCGGCGGGATTAAAGCAAAACCCTTGGCAAGGAGGGCCGTGCTGGCAGCGCCCTGCAGCCCCCCGTGCTCGCCCAGGCGAGAGGAGGAGGAGGGCAGGAGGGTCAAACACTAATGAATCATTTGCAGACATACATAGGTACACACGCACAGATATTAACCACCAAATAACAAAAAAAACCCCTCTGCTTTGACTGCCTTTCTAATGCCTCTGCAGCCATCTGTCTCTCCTGGGGGAAGGCTCAGTTTTTCCGTACTTAAAGGATTTGTAAATTCGTTGCAAACAAGAAAAGCGAAGGCAGCGGAGCCGTGCGCCCGCCCAGCAGTGGGCTTTGATGGCCCATCTGGCAGAGCACCGCGCTCCTGCCCGCTGCCTGCCGTCCCCTGCCTGCGACACGGGCATAAATGCGCCCGTGAAACCCGTGCACCGATAACTGATTATTTAATTACACACGCCGGCGGAGGGGGAGCACCGGCCGCTGCAGCTCGGGGGGCATTTCTGGCTCTGCTGGGGCATTTCTGATTTCCCCAGGGTCCTTCCCTGGCTCTGCAACAAGCCCTGAAGGGACCTCGGAGCCTCCCTTCTCTCACCCCCTGCCTCAGTTTTCCTCCTGATGAAATGAAATGGATGCCAGCAATATTTCTGCCGACCGCGATGGAGACAAGGCACGTGCACGGGGAGCCGGAGCAGCGGGCAGGGCTTGTCTCCTGCCGGGTCTTGGCTTTCCAGCCAGGTAGGTCAGGCAAAAAAAAAAAGGACAGAGGGATTTATTTCCTCTCTAGTTCAAGACTGACAAGGACACGGCTTAATCTAGGACAGGCATGCTTGAAATCCTTGTGCTCTAAAGATAATTTATAGGGCAAATTTTTGCCACATTGGTATAAGCAGCCTTTGACTAGGATTGCATTGGCAGTGCTTATGATTAAGTGGAATCACGGATGTAAATCAGGAGCGGCCCTGGGAAGTTTCCTGGCATTGCACTCTTGTCACTGTGATCACTGGTCCAAATCAACAGCATCTCCATAAACCTGCGTGACATTGCATCAGGACCGGGGATCATACCGGTATAAATCTGGAGAGGCGCTTGATTGTGATATTAATTTTAAGGGGCAAATAAGGAAGAGAAGCTCCAGGGTCCTTCAGGGTAAGGCGGAGACGGTGTTCAGCTGTGATGGAAAGTTCATCTTGGTTGCTTCATCCATCCTTAGTCAAGAGCGACATCCCTGAATCCTCTCTGACCTGAGTGCTCAGAAATGGGTGAGGGACAGGTTCTCCTGGAAGGAAACACCTTGGCTTTAGCCCGGGGCCAGCCCGGCTGCCGGGGAAGCTCGGGGGGGAGCACACCCACCCCGGAACCCTCGTGCACGAGGCCGAGGCCGAGCTGCGAGCGCCTGCAATGGCTCTGCTCTGCGCGGTGGGATGCTTTAGATGCAGATGCTGTTTGCTGCCCCCCTCCCGCCCCAGCAGCTCCCTGCGTGGGTGAAAGCAGTATTGATTGGACTGCGTTATGATTTCTAAGTAATTCTCGGCAACCGACGCTGACGGCTTTGTTAATAGTCAAGAGGCAGATAATGTGTGAACTATCTTGACTGGAGACGGCAGCCAGAAGATGGGAGCTGCCTGCAGCAGAAACCAGCCCCGACCGCTGCCTGCTGTCCCACCGCCCTGCCCGACGCTGCCTGCCACCCGGCCCCATGCCGATCGGGGCTCGGAGGGGGCTGCAGCTGGGATTTGCAAGGAAAAACGACGGAACGCCCATGCTCTGGTCTCCAAAACTAAAGCACTTGGGGTATGCAAGGTGCTCAGCATCCCAGCACCCCCTTCAGCATCAGCGCCAGGGCTCCTCTGCGTCTCCCCGGCTTGAACTTGTTTGAGTTATAAAAATTGCTCCGCTCGGGTTTCATCTTCTCTTCGCTTAGGAAGTTGCCAACTTAAACCATTCAAAATGATAATGTGGGCAGTGGCAGTAAGTCAGCGGGGCGGGAGGGCTGCTCTGCAACGTGGGCACGAACGGGCAGTGCTCCGCTGGCAGGATTTATCGCCTGCGGTGTCCTTCGTCCCCAGCCTTGCGATCCCTAACAGCCGTGCAAAGGAGGAGCTCAAAAAGAGAATTAAGGCTTCCTGGCCTGGCACGCCATGGCAGCGCTCCGGGTACAGGCTGCTCTGTCTCCCTTCCCTTGGTTTTGGTACTGGTACAGCAGAAAACTGGGATAACGGTGGGTGAGAACTGCTTTTATTGACTTCAGTTGGGAATTGCATCCACACGCACTTGGGTTGAGTCTGGTCTCGGCATTTCTGGCATCCCTGTGAGGTCCCTGGCATCCCTGTGAGATCCCTGGCATCCCTGTGGGAGCGATAAAGGGAGAAGAAAGTGCTACGATGGGTTGGGTGAAGTCTCTGTTTCCAACCCCTGGGCTCTCAGAGGTCCCTGGGCTCCGGCTTCGTGACGGGGTCGCTGGCCGGTGCCGCCTTCAGGCCCGTTGCAAAAAGCAAATGCCAACGTGCGCTTCTGCAGTCTCTTTAAGGGAAAAAAAAAAAGGCAGATTGCACCTTTAGACCTATTTCCTGTTAATCTGCCATTAAAATACCAGCCAGAGGACAAAAATAGAGGGGTCCATTCTTCATTTGGACAGTGGGGGACATAAATTGCTCGAATGTTTTGGCTGAAACGAGGTCTTTGTCTGAGGCTGAGCGCTGACCCCCGCTCCCTCCCCGCTCCTGGCCGGGGGATGCCGAGGAGGGAGCGGAGCGACAGCCGCAGCCACCTTCCCCATCCTGTCCCCCGAGGAGCCACCTCCATCCCTACTGCCTCCGCCCCGGGAGAGCGTGTGAGGGGAGGGAAAACAAGCCTCAGACCTTGCTCGATTTGTTCACGCTTCTTGCAAATCTCCTTTTTTTCCCTCATGTTAATGACGTGTCTCTTCAGTTGGTCCTAACTGCAGCAAATGCATTTATTCTCTGCGTGCAAAGAGGATTTTTGCAGCTGAAGGACTTCCCAAGTGACCGGCTCCGCTCCTTGTTCTTTTCTACGTGAATTTGGACTGGAAAGAGCACCCACCCCAATCCTTGCTTCGCCCTGGAGGGTCCCGGTCCACATGGCCGGGGATCCATGCAGGGATGCATCCCACACAGGGATGCAGCCCGGCTGGAGAGATTCCCCAGGCACTTTGTCAGCTGGCAGAAAGATGCCACCTGAGCCGGCACGGAGCTGCAAATCAGGCTTGCCTTTTGCAGTATATACATATGGAATGAGGTTTATTTATGAGGGGGAAAGAGCCTATAAAGAAGAGTTATGATGTCCAAGAAGAGCTGATTTATAGCACAGCAAACTTCAGGCTGTAGCTCAGTGTGGGGAACGACAGCCCCTGACAGGTGGCCATGAATAAATCCAAAAGTTTTCCTGCCTCCGGTAGCCGGTGGCCAAATACTTCGGCAGGTTAGAGAAACCTCCACCTGCCACGCTTTTCAACAGTCAAGAGGTGGGGAGGAGAGTGGGAGAGACCTGCCATGCTTCGGGGCGAAGCACTGAGCTTTTTTTTTTGTTTTTTTAAACATTTCTCTCGCGACTCGTGAATCCTCAGCACGGCCAAGAGCGGTCCTCTTGGCAATATGGTTTTCATTACAACCACCCATGCATAAAGTACTTAATTAGGTCCCCGCGCCAGCGTCTCTGCTGCCGCTGCGACAGCCGGCGTCTCAGCCGGTGAAGCGGGTGTCAGCCCGCCCAGCGCGGTCGCTCGGGCCCCGGGGCTGATCTGTATGCAGGTGCCTGGTCCGGCCGCGCGCGCTGCCCGCCGCAGCTCCGGCGTCTGCATTTGTAATTGCATGGAGAGGAGCCAGCCGGCTGTGTTAAGCGGAGCCCTGGTGATGCTGCACGGACCCATCAAATCCCCAGTGCCCAGCTGTATGTGACAAGTGAGCCCGCTGAGCTCTCCGAGATGGGCCAGCACCTCGAGCGAGCCGGAGCATCTGCGTCGTTCACGGGGCCAGACCCATTGTCCGTGGAAGGTTTGTCCCTTCACTAGGAGATGCGCTGATGACCAGGCAGAGCTCCCCACCCACAGCCCTGCAGCTGACATCCGTGGAAAACATCGTGGTGACTTCATCTCACCTGGCATCGGATAGCCCCGGCGCGGACGGTCACGTGGATGTCACCCGTAGAGCCCGCTACGACGTGCAGAGCCCGGGGACAGGACGGTTTGTGTCCTTCCACCATTTTTCTGTGAAACCAGAGACCCGTGGGCCCTCGTAGCCCAGTTAGCGAAGGAAACAAGGCTTGTGCACGCCTGTGCCTGCGCGTTCCCCTCCCTCACAGTTCAGCTTGCTGACCTGCTTCAACCAAATTGTGCCAAAAGGCGTACAAATGGCATGGGTTTGGGGTTTCTATGAAGACAGAGATCCCGTAAGAGAGGCACCTCCATAGGAATCAGGCTTTGCTGGTTTCCCTGCTGATGGACAGCTTGTCCCTGCAAGGCTCCTCCAGACCACCAGCAAGGCACCGCTCCCAGGACCCCCCCCACCGCCCGGAGCCCCCAGCCCTGCCAGGGCTCTGCAGAGCCCAACTCCTGCCCTCCCGGCTGCTGCCCGCCCTGGCCGGCAGCCCCTGGCTCTCCCGCTGTGCTGCCTGCCCATGTAGAGCTGCAGAGCTGCCCGTGTACCTGCATCCCCTTTTTCCACCTGGGAAAAAGCTGTAAAGGAACAACCGGAGGCTTTCGTGGCTTTGCACATGGTTGCCCCGAGCATGCACTGTGGAGCTCGCCGTACGGCAGGCACTGCACCAGCAGTGCCCACGCAGGTCGTTTGTACGGTGCTGTCAGCGTGAGTTAATGCTTCTTGAGCAGTGCTGGTCCTTCCGTGCCGGGGAGTCGTTTCACGCACGCCCGGTGAGCCTGGTGCATCCCAGATTCAGCAGATTGACAGTGTGTGCAGGGATGATGCTTTCCGGGCAAGTCCCTTCTGCTGCTTGTGCACTAAATCGTGCACAAACTCTCGTCTGAAGAGCCCCAGAGAGGAATCGCACGCTCGTGTGACTCAGAAGATGGGTACACGGGAGGGAGGATGCTCCTGGCTCTGCTTGTGCCACTTCAAGTGCTCATAAGCTACTGCAGGCAGCAGAGAAAGACCAGCAGTGCCATTAGCTGAACACGCTGTCAACCTTTTTGAGAGCCCACGTGCCGACAAGGAGTTTAATTGCCAGTGTTGTAAAGCTGGGGCTGGGCACAAACGCCTGGCGCTGATGCTTTTCGGCTCATAGCACCAACAGATTTATTTGCTTGTAAACCCTCCCGTAGTGGAGACAAGGGGTTTTGTGGGCACATAAAGCAGAATTCACAACTCGACACATCCCAGGTATCTGAGCAGCTAGACCTCCTCTCCCCTCCCCAGGTCCTCATCCTGCTCAGGTCCACATGTCTCTAACAGCACGGCCATACTCATTGCTCCTCCAAATGTCAGGGTTAGCATCACCAAAGAGCTGAATTATTTCTGGTTCGTCCCAGCCCTGAGATGCAGAACACGCACTGGCCCCACCAGCAAACCCTTGCCGGCCCCAGCTCTCGGCGGCTCGCGCCGGCGCTCCGCAGGGCTCTCTCCACAGCAAAGGCAAGTGACTAATTAACTCCTGTGCAGTGCTGTAATTGCACAGCTTGCTAGCTTCGTTCACCGGATCGCTTTGGATGTGATTAATTTTTTGCTTATGAAAGGCGAGGCCACGCACAGCCCTGGTTGCGGCAGCCCCCTCCCACCCCACTCTGTAAGTCGGCGGCGTGGCAGCCTCTCTCCACTTCACCGCCTGCCAGGGACTGCATTCGTTAGAGGTGAAAGTACAGTTTAATTTCTAAAACCACCCAGCCGTGGATGCAGCGTATGAATTAGGCTGATAATGAAATATCCACGCTGAATATTTGATGAAGAGGAGAGCTGCCGATCAGCGCCCAGCAGTGGCTTTCACTTGGGCTTGATCTAATTGTTCCCAAATATCCGAAGAACCATTTTGCAAAGTTTGCGGAGGGGAAGATCCTTGATTCTTTGCAAACACAATGCTCCTTAGTTCCGATTAACGTTATGATCCTTACTGCCGAAAGAGCCCATTCATTTCAGTGAGCAAACAAGAGAGGGGAGCAAAAGGGACTCTGGGCTGATAGCCTGCAAATAACGTTTTCCACTTGCTGGGTCTTTCCAGCTTAGAATGGCATTAAAAAGGGGGGGGGGGGGGCGGGGGGAAGAAGCATTTTTCAAAACTTCGCTTCTCAATTTATTGCACGGCATCCTGCAGCAAACAGCAAAATGAAATAGGTCCTTGTTATCTCTTCCCCCCCAAAAGAGACAAGCTGCACGGGAGAAATAGATAATTTCTATCTGCTTTTTTTATATACTTCATAAAATGCATTGTTGCAGGCATGTAAAATATATGTGGCCTGTATAAATATGTTTAAAGACATAATTTTAAAAATGGTCTGCTGGAATTACTTGGAAAAGCACGGGAAGCTCCGCAGCAGCATCGCCTGGGGCTGGTGGGGCCCCTTCACCACGGGGCAGCTCAGCCCCGCGCCCATCACAAGCACGGGGCGAGCCCCAGCCCGGCCGCATCCTGCAACCTCTCCTTTTCTCCCCTTCCACGACCTCGGCGAAGCGCCAGGGCCGGGGCTGGCTCATTCCCATGCAGCTCCAGGTACGGCACCAACTCAGCAGCTCGGCAAATGAGCTAGTGAAAACTGTTTTATCTATTGATCTATCCACCCTGCTAGCGAGCGAGCCGGCAGCAGCGAAGCAGCCACTCCATCACCGAGCGGAGCCGCGCGGGCTGCTCGGCCGCTCCAGCTCCCCAACCCTTCTTTTTTGAGCAAACAGAGAGGTGGGGAGATGAACCCCCGCTCCGTGCATCCCTCGCTCCTCGCATCCCAGCCCACGAGCGGGGCATGCTGGCGCTGCTGTGCACCGAGGACATCCCCGCCGGGAGCCGGAGGTGGGCAGAGACGCCGTTTGCGGTTTTCCTCCAGGATTTCTGCACAGAAACAGCTGATGGGCAATGGGGAATGGTCTCCTCCTCTTTCCTATGATCGCTGGAGCTGTTTTCTGGACCAGCTGCCTCCATCCCTGGGAAGGAGCCTCTGCCCACCGCAGCACCCCTCCATCCCCCTGCACCCCTTCTACAGCCTCCCGGGGGGCACGAGCCGCCCCTCCGCACCCCCCCAGTGCCCCCAATAAGCCATTTTTCCCAGGAGGTTTCCGAGGAGGTTTAGGGGATTGTTCTAAATTATGATATGCGAATAAGAAAGTGGAAGAAAAAGTCTTTTTCCGAGCCAAAGTCGAACGGAGAAAATATTGCGCTATGCGAAAGAGATAAGGAGAAGAGCTGTTTATTCCCTCGGTGGCACGAGGCCTGCCTTTGAAGCAGATAAATCTTTGCTGGTAATACAGTACTTAAACCAGAACTGACACCTTTTTATATCAATTGCTGAGAATTGCCTTTGTGAGGCTCTGATATAAAGGCTGCCTTGGCTGTAGCTTGCATACCAATTTCTCTCCAACCTGTTGGTTAACCTGTCTGCTCTGCCCCATGCCGTGCCCCGGCGTCTCCGGCTGCTGACTCTGTGCTTGGGAGCTGTGCGACTCTGAAATGCCCCTGGAAATCTTGGGTTTGGTCCCTTATTCTGCCCCAAAATGCCCACTGAATTTCAGAGAAGCGTTTCACCTCTTTGGGCGCTGATTTTCCATCTGTAGTTGCATTTTGTACCCCCTTGGCAGCCATGCAAGCATCTGGGCAAGAGCAATGGAGAAGCAATGGAGCGTGTGTTTTTATATATATATATATTTTTTTATATATATATATATATGGATACTGCAACTCTGCGAGCCCCAAGCCCAGCCCGGCTGCACCCACCTCGAGCCGTCCCCAGCCCCGTTGGGGACACCATCGCATCGTCCCCAGAGACCGGTGGCTGTGGGAGAATGGCAGCCCATCGAGGCTGGGGCTCCGGAGGCAGAGGGCGAAGGCGAATCCTGAAAGGATGGAGAATCCATAAGGAATTTGGAGGCCAAAACACACCCCAAGACGTGGAGGCTTGGAGCTGAGCCGTCGCGAGTGTGGCACTGATGTATGACGCAAAAGCTTTTCCATCAAGGGAATAATAGTAATAATAATTTTTAAAAAGACCTCTGAGTGAAACAGCAGCCACAATTGCTGCTGGGAGCTCTGCCGTGCGTAACCCCAGCCGGGCAGCCAGCAGATCCCATCCCGTTCTCCCTTTTGCCGACTTCATGCCGGCGTGGCCGCACCGTGCTCGCTGGAGCATTTCCTAATTTACACCCAGAAGGAGCAGAGTCGGGTCCAGTACACTTTTGCAGCTACCCTGCCCATCTACAGCTTGCTTGCTTATGCATCTGCTATTGCACGGTAAAATTAACATAAAGCATCATACAGCAGAGGCACGTTTAATTTACATGATTATACTATTATACAACACCATTTTAAGTGCTACAAGCTCCCAAGAGAACAACAAAAAAAATCCCCTCCAAAATCATATAATGGCTGAGAAATCCTGTAACAAACCGCAATCCAGAGCATAATAAATAGCGTAGTTAAAAGTACTTAATGCCGCTAAATACCTGATTTCATTCCGATCAGGGACACAGTTTAGTTCGAGCAGAAGAGAGATGATTTGGAACTTTGCAAGACTATTACTGCTGACGGGCTGGGTTGCCTTTTTGGGGGAACACGGTGGGAAGACATGAATTTCAGAAGAGCTGGGGAAAAACCAGATCGGATTGTTATTTTACATTTTTTTTCAAAGGCAGAGGCGACCACGCTGAGGGCTGAGTCTCACCCAGGACCACCTGGAAAGCGCCGAGGACCTGAGCAAAGCCTCGAGGTCTTTTACCGTGCAGAGGGCAGGAAACGCTCAGGAGCCGTGGCCGTACTGTGCCGTGACAGTAATTAGACATCAATCATGCCAACACGTGGCTGCTAATGCCTCGTTTGAGGTGTTGGAGGAGCAAATCATGATCAGGTGAGGGGGGCAGTGGAGAGGAGCTTTCTCTGTCGCGCTGCTCTGGGCCATTATTTCCCTCTGCTCCCTATGGAGAGGGAAGCTGGGGAGGGATTTGGCAGCTCTGCCTTCCCGCAGACATCTATAAACGCTCTCCAGCAGCCGAACCGCCGGCTCCCAGATGTGCTTCTGTCACAGGCTGCTCTGCCACAGCTGGACCTGCATCCACTGGTCCCCACGGGGCTGCCGCTGCTTCGGGGCACTCCTGGGGTCTCCGCTGAGAGAAGGGCAGCTACAACATCCGATGCTTTATTAATAAATAGTATTATTAGTGCTTGAAGGCTGCTTATTGTAATTATTGTAAATATCTTAGATATTTTCCTTGTAACTCTTACCTGACACTGCTCACCCGAAGATCTCAAGAAGGGATGATAAAGATTTGTAAAACCTTCTGAGCCAAATATTCTTTGCCCTCCTCTATGCACGAGCTCAAGACTGAGAGCCGAGAGGTCCTGAATGCTAAGAGCACCCGGGGAACGAAAGCCATTTTCAGTACGCAAGAACTCTACGCGTTTTATTGATTTTCCACCCGGGACTGAACCTGCACCATTGCGCATTCCCTACCAGCCCCTCTCGGGTTAAGCAGCACACACGGAGCTCGCACAAGCTGGCGGCAGCCCATGCAGCATCCCCTGCCCAGCACAAACAGCAGCCAAAGCAGAGGGAGGAACCAACCCGTTAAGGCTGCTCCATGATTAACTGCCGTGCTGGTAATTAGCTGAAGGAGGTCAGAGCTTGAACCGTAGCTGAAATCATTTCTGATGAGCCTGATGGTTCATGTACTCGTGAAACCTTGACAGGGTACAAGTGCGGTGCGGATGACTTGACTTATTCCCCCGCAGGTTTCCCAGGCAAAGGCAGCATCAGACTGATCGGATTTGATTATTCCGGCTAATATTTTCCCACTCTCTGTTAATGATGATGATTAGAGTTAATTACTGCTGATTAGAATTAGATTTATGAGCGGGTGTGTCGTGGGAAGCTGGCCGGGGAGGACGGGGGTCACCCGCGCCGAGCCCAGCCCTCGCCGGCACACGGAGCTGCTGAGCAGCCCCCACCTCAGGGCTGGGGCTCGGCAGCTGCTTTCGGAGCTTTTCTGTCCTTTCCCTGTGTGACCTTGGCCAAATCCTTCCCCCCCCCCGGCACTGTTCTCGCTGCCTGTGCCCGTGCCCAGCATTTTGGGCAGCCAAACAGGCGTGAGCCGTGCGTGCGGATGCCTGACGGCCGGTGCACACCCTCCCTTTACACCTCTGGAAGACGCCGTCGCATAAATAACAGCGAGAACTGAGCTGGAAGGGCAGCAAAGTGCAAAATGGTGCAAAATAGTCAAAAGCACGTGATGGTGAATCCCTGCTTGGTGGCTACAAGGGGTGATATCTGAATTGAGAGGAGACTGAGTGCTGTGCTTGTGCTGTGGGGTGGCACTACCCATGATCAAGCATCAGCAGTTGATTTTATCCTGAATTTTTCCTAATTTACATTGCTGCCTCGATTTCCTACCTGTGGCAGGGACATCGCTATCAGGTGCTGGAGGTGGCCACAGACACATTCCCTGTCCAGCCCTGGTGTGACAGATAAACAGAAAGGGAATAAAGTGGAATAACACTAAAGAGACCGTGACTACGATGCCACGGAGCTGAGGATGCTCTTCCCGCGGCACATGCCCTGCCCCTCGCACAGATTTAGGGGCTGTTAAAGAACAGAGGCACGGCAGTGTCATCTGCAGGGACAAAGGACATATGCTGCTAAATAAAGTTGCTATTATCCCCGTGCAGAAGGAGGGAGGGATGGGTGCCCAGGGAGAGGCAAGGAGAGGAAGAGAGATCGAACAGGTAGTAAATTTTCAGAATTGCCCCCAAAAAGCATATCTACTAAGTAAATCCAATAGAGTGGGCTGTCTGTCTACATATAATGTATTCCTTATTAATAATGTAGCCATGATAGAGCCTTTTATTGATCTTCAATATATAAATCTAACCTCCCTATGAATAAAAAATGTAATAAGATCTTGGAAATAGACTAAATAATAGCACATGAACCCTAAATGACAGGGATAAATTGCAGCACTGGGGAAATTGCTAATGGATGGCAGGCTGTGCCGCTTGCCCGGGATCCTGCTAGCGACAGCCAAGAGTCGGGCAATGATGCCAGGATGAAACATCTCGGCTGTCCCAGAGCACTGGGTGACAGTGGGACGGGGACAGGGCTTCGAGGCTGGTCCCTGCCACTCGGCTTATGGGAAACAAGAGCGGGGCTCGAAAGGATCCTTAAGAATGGGATCTGGTCAGGAATCCCCTTCCCTGCCCTCTTCTGTTCCCTCCTTTGCCTGGCAGTCACCCACGTGCCAGTGCAGTCCCTTTCGGGGCTTATTAGAGATGCTCAGCAGTCAGCGAGTGGAGATGCAGGCTTTGATGTGTGCTCTGCGCTTACTCCGGCCCATCTGTCTCTCTCCCCTCCTGCTATTTTAACGCCTACTAGAAAATCCAGCCCAAGCCACCACGTCTCCTGGTTTTATGTTAAAGCCATATATTGGTCTGCATGTGCTGAAAACTTTGTCTATATTGGGGAAAATAATCCATTTGTGTTTCTCAGCCCTGTAGCATGAGAAACTCCTTGAACAGCAATGTCATTTCCCCCCCTGTTTGTCCCAAACACCTGGAAAGTTTCACCCAATTTACCCTTTGCAGCTGCAGAATTGGGATAACGGGTTTTGCCGCGTCTGTAAAGAGCACGGAGGGATCTCGTAATAGGTCTGTCTCCGGATAATATACAACATGATTACTATTCACATGTCATGGACAAACTTTTTCACAGCTCTCGCTTTTACTTCATGAAATAACCCCTTTTAGTGTTTAACTTTGCTCAGAAAGAATTATATCCCCAGAAACACTGGCTGTGCAACTTTCTTAATAGCAGCTGTCAGCATGGTCAGGCATCCTTTGCAGCAGAGACAAGAGATGCAATAATAACAACATCAATAATATCCACCTCTGACAGAGTGCTTTTTTTGTCAGTGCATTTCAAAATATGTTAAAAGATGATCCCATTTACAGGATGGGAAGAGCAATGCTCGTCGGAAGAAGCCGCAGGCAGGTGAGGGACTGGGGAGCTTTCCCTTCGGGACCCCGGTCGCAGGGTGCGTGGGGATCCCCGCGTTCACCCCGAGCACCCACAGCAGGGATGCAGAGAGGACCAGGCGAATCCTGGCCCAGAGTGTTAACACTAACAGATTATTCCCGTAAATACGAAGGCAATTACACCAAATAATGCAAGGAGCGCGGCTCATTAGCTGGCTGGCAGGGTTGCAGCGCTCGCTGGGGACCCCAGTGCGTTAACAGGGATATTACCAGTGTGTTACCATATAACTTGTCTGATAGCGTTAACTGTGGGCCAGCCCAGGCTGCAAGAGGCACGCCGTGGTTCCCCCCCTTTCCCCCTCCGATCCAGCGCGCTTCCCCAAGCCAGCACCCTGCAGCGGGGGTGACAAGTGACACGACAGAGCCCCAGCCATCCCTGAGCAGGGGGGGTCTGGGGACGGGCTTCAAACAGCCCAGGGACGTGGGAGAGGATGAGAAACTGAGATGACAACAGTGTTCTGGGAAGAGCCCCGGGGCGGGGAGGCAAGGCGAGAGGGGAGCGGTGACACATCCAGACCTCCGGCCGGTGTCGGGGGACACCAATCTTCCTCCGCCTCACCCCGAACATTCAGGTAGAAGAGCAACGTGCACGGGGGAAACTAGAGAATATTCATCATCTCTTTGCAAAGTAAGTGAATCTCACCTGCGCCGTGGCGATTACTGTGGTTACAAAGCAACTCGCGCGGCTGCTATTAAATCTGTTCGTTAACAGCGTTGTCGTGGCAGGCAACTTTGGGCTATGGCCATGTCAAACCCCATCGATCAGCCTATCCGCTTCAGACATGAGAAATCCAGAAGCTGCAGGAAAATACAGCATTTTTTGTCTCCGGCAGGCGCAGACGTACCTGCTGCACCAGCTACGGCGGGTCTGAGTGTCCCTGAGCGGAGCCGGGGGCTGAAGGACCAGCGAGAGCTGCGGCACGGGACCCAGCAGCAGGCTGGGATCCCCAGCTCTGATCTGGAGGTGGGTTCCATCCCCTCCACACCTCTCCTGCGGTTTTGCAGAGGCTACTGGATGAGCTCCCCCCGCAGCCATCGGCATAAAGCCGTGTTCGACAGCTGCCGTGCTCCATCCCGGCAGGATCCGGCCACGCTTCAACGCCGGATGATGGATCCCGTTGCACGTCTGCTGCGCAGCGTGTAGGGATCCTTTGGGATGAGGTGCGGTATATAAACGTGATAGATGATTACAGGCAATGCATTTGGGTCTACTAACCACAGGACTATGGCGTGTCTGCAATTGCCAAGCGAGCTGCAGAAACATGGCTCTCTGTAGCTACGGGGCGGGTGTTTATTAGCTGCGAAACCCTCTGGAAGGTGATATTGCTCCAGAGCCACAATGGTTGCTCTTTGCAACATGCAGCATTACCTGCTCGGTGCTAAAACCGCCTGAAGTAGGTATCGTTCCCGTGCAGATGGCCCTGGCCAGGACGGCCTTGCTGTAGCATCTCCAGCAGTTGCTATAGCAGCACGGGCGAAAGACAGAGATGCCTCAAGTGCGGTAAAATGAAGGACGGGATGAGGTGGGGGGGGGATCTTTGCAAAACAGAGAGCTGCCAGCTCAAATAAATAATAAAAACAAGTAAGAGCCTGTGTTAGAGCAAAGCACGAAGCTGGTGGAAGGTGAAGAGGGGGAAAGGAGGAGGGGAGACACTGTGATCCCTGTGGGATCCAGCGTATGGGGGTGCTGGGGGGGAAGAGGTTGCAGAGGCAGCGCAGGGGTGATTTGGGAGGGTCCCGGCCTCCCAACAGCAGAAACACATGCCAGAAAAGCCACAAAAAAAATCCGCATCTCAGCAAAGAGCAACTCTACAGCCAAAACCCAGGTCCTCCTCCCAAAATTTCGGCTGCTACCTGCTGCTGCACCTTTGAGGTGGCACCCAAGATGTCCCACGCCCCGCCGCAGAAGCTCTGCCAATCTGCTGTGCACCAGCCAGCAGCCAAGTCCCGCTGCACGGCAGCGGGAGCCGGCTCCCCGCCGAACGAGCCCCCCCGGGGCGGCCGCTGGCTCCCCCCACGCTGCAATCAATAGTGTTTGTTCAGCGTGAGGAGTGACAGCTCATTTTGCGGGACAGGTTGGCTTCACAATTGCTTGCTCAAGAGGAAACCTGATATGAAACAATAGGCTGGGGTGGGTTTTTTTGGGAGCAAAACAGTGTATTCTAATTCCAGCCTGCGCCTCGCTCAGTGCATCTGTTTTTCCCTCTCTCTTCTTTTCTTCCTCGTCTTTATTCCCATTTTCCAGCACTCTCAAAGTCACGGCAGCATGCAGGCAAGCCCCTGGCATCAGGAGGGCTATCGCTTGCCTCCGCGCTGAGCAGCAGGATGGGGGGAAGGAGAGATTTGGGGTTACATGTGCCTGCATGGCACCGCAGGATTAACCTGCTGTGGGGCACATGAACATCCCGCAGCCCCGTCCCTCCGGACAGGCAGAGCAGGCAGCACACACCTTGCCCTGCCTGACTGCAGCACCTCGGTCCCTCCGTTGCAGACGTTATCTGTGTGTTTCACTTTTCCTCTCGCTGAAGCGGCCAATATAATGCCCAAAGCACAGAGCAGCGGGGGGATTCCATTTACAGAGAGGTTCGAGGGCCCTGGATAAAAGATAGCCCTGTAAGACTTGGAGAAAAACCTTTTCACAACCCCCCTGAGATATTGAGCTTTTATGGAAGCCTTTCGGTGCCTCAAAACCAAAAACCTGAGCCCATGGCTTTGCTGTCTGCATCTCCTGCTCTGGTTTGTGATGAGACTCGGGCGCTCGGAGCATCCTGCCCTTGGAAAGGCAGGGAGGCTTCCCTCTGCGAGGCGGCTCCTCGGGCTGAGCAGGGAAAAGGGAAGCAGCAAGGGAAAGTGGTTGTGATTACTGGGCAGATAGCAACAAATATATGTGTTAAACACATGGAAATCAGAACAAATAGTAGGGGCGAGAAGGCAAATATTGAGCAGGGTCCAGCACTGAGACTAAACAAACAGTGGGAAATGAGAAGCTCATTGAAATGAGATGAGCAGCGGGAATATGAAAAATGCTGGGAATTAAACCAACAAGCGAATCCAGGCAGCGTCGCGCAGCGTGCTCGAGCCCACCACCCCGCGTCTGGGCTGCGAGCAGTGCAGAGGACATCCCCGAGGCCCCTTTCTCCGGCTTCGGACACTTAATTCCCTGGCTACGCACAGCTCCAGTCTTGCAAAGACTTAAACACATGCTTAATGCTAGGAATAACCGTGTCCAACATCTCCAGTGAAGCCATCCAGTTCCGCATGGGCGTAAGTGATTGCAGGATCAGAGCTTAATTCTATTGAGCGTTTTGGATACAGCTTGCTTGAAAGGCTCGGAACAATAAGTCTGCATTGTCCTCATTACAACCCAGAAATTCAAGAGAGTTCATTCCCTGATTTAAATCAGCTATGTTATTTGAACGAAGCAGGCAATTTATTTTCAATTCCTTTTCTAGATTTTCCCCTCTCTTTTTTTCTTTTTTTTTAATCTGCTGACAAAGTAGCATTTATTTCCAGGGGAGTTAAAAAGAGGGGAAGCTGGGTGGGCTGCGCGGGAGCTAACCATGCAACACCTACATTGTCATTACATTTACCAAGTCGGTTCTACCAGAGGGGAATTACGTCCTTAGCAAAAAAAGCCATTGCTGCGCAGCGGCTGGTGGGGACCTCTGTGTGGAACGATGGCCCTCGGGTCTTTGATGAACCGGGCAGCTCTAGCCAGGACACCCGGGGCTGGGCAGGAATACCCATCCGCGTGCGTCGTGGCTTCCCGTAAAACCTGTTAAAGCGAGCCAGTCGGCTGGATTTCTCTTCGACTTTTTAATACAAACGAGGTCCCTCATTCTCCATAGACTTTACGCACCTGCTTAGCTTCGCAGGCTGCAAACAGCCCCAGCGATCCTCCTGCAAAAAGTTAAATACTCAAGTAAATCTTTGCCAGATCGGAGCCCGAAGTAGGCAACAAAAGTTAAAGCATTGTTTTTCCTTATATAATAGATTTAAGCGTCAAAGGCTATTCACCAGCCTCCCAGGAAATACCGAGTCCTGAATGTCAAAGATGGGCACACTAGAGTTAAACAAAGCATCAGAGAAAAAAAATAAGGCTCGAAGAGACCACAGAAAGATTATTTAGCCCGGTTTGTCCTTCCTCCCTCCCTGCGTCAAGAGTCATCCACTCCCGTCCCTCTCTGCGATTAGGAAATTTATCATAATACCTAGCCCCAGACTTTTCTTGCCACAATTTAAGGCTATGATGTCTTATCCTACCTACAGGGGATATGGAAAATAAGCAATTAAGAAATGTGAATGTTGCAGTTGTGACTATTTTTAGTTTGAAACTTAACTAAAAGAAAGGATTTGAATATAGCAGTTTGCTTTGCCGCAGTTTCATCTAACTTCTTATCCAACTTTAACTTCTTCCTCTTTTCCCCAATCACTTTTTGAGAGATTAATTTAAAAGACAACATTAGGGAACAGAAGAGGTGTAAGCGTTTATTTACCAGTTGAATGAAACTATAGGATAAATATTTAGAGACTTGAAGAAAAGGAGAGTGATAAGGCACCAGCTTTTCAGAAGCAGCCACAAAAGACGAACAGAGTGAAAACACATTCACGATGGCAGAATACAGGAAAAGGGTAAAACAATTAGTACATCAGCCATAAAAGAATACCAGTTTCTTTAGCAAAGTTAACGTTAGGAGCTATTGTTCCCCACGGCTTATCTCTTTGGAGACTGTTCAGTCTCCAAATCAACCTTTCCTTAGGAACAACGGCTCCATCTTTTTTTTGGGCCAATTTTGGGCCAAAGTGGGGTATCGGGGTAAGACGTCGGACCAGGAGAGGCCGTGCATGGGTTCTGCAAAGATTTAGCACAGATTCCTGCACCGATATTAGCTTATCAAGCGACCTTGCCGTGTCACTTATCTTCATCGTGCAGATGAGGGATGCGAGAGCATCGCTGCCCTCCCGCGCAGCCTCTCCTCTTTATTTATAACCCCCTTTACAGGACGGAGGTGCCGGTTCTCATTTCGTGCAGTATCTAACACAATAGACCGCTGATCTGAGTTAGTCCCCTAGATGCTACTAGCACGTAAATAATGGTAAAAATAACCTACACCGAGAGAATCGATAGACTTAGAGCCTGGGGACCCCATTTCAACCCTGAATAAATTCCAGACAGGGTTGCTTTACCAATTGATTGTCCCCACCAAGCAATGCATCCATCACTGGCAGCAATCTCTGATCGGGGATGGAGTGAAGCTCAGAATATTCGCTCCTCTGCCGGGGTGGCTCAGGAGATCCTGGGTGCAGGAGAGCTGCTTGGACATGCACAAACACCGAGAGCGAGACCCGTCGTCTCTGCACTGTGCATGGGGACTACATCGCGAGCGGCTGGATGCCATGGGGATGGGCACGGGGGTGCTGCGGTGCAGGAGCGAGCAGCTCAGGGCTGCTGGTGGAAGGAGCACGAGGCTCAGCTGGGACAAAAACCTCCTATCCCAGAAGCATCCGCAGAGCCCACGGGAGATGGATGCAGAAGTATCACAGAGACCTCGTGCCTCGCTCAGCGGTTCAGGACCAGCCTCTCCATCATAGGAGTGCTCAGTCAAACCCACCGCAGGACTAACAAAATCCCCCCAATTAGGAAAGGAGCAGGGCTGGCTTCGTAGCCACCCAGAAGGAATGATAAAACCAAAGCTAGCCCCTAACTTGTGTGCGCAAATGATCCTGACGTCTCCAGCTCCCTATTTTTCATGTCCTTTGAAAACACAGAGTGTGCAGAAAAATACATAGAAATGTAATCCAGCTCAGTGACTCAGGTCATTGCATCGTGCATCCGTGGACACCCTTTCAATTTTTTTGTTTCAAGCGTATTGGATACAAATTGCTGGGGTACGGTCAGCTGCTTAGACTCAGGGAAATTTTACAGCGGGGGCGAAACAGAGAGAGCAGGAAGCAAGGGGAGCTGAAATAGAAAAACTGCTGAAAAGCCTCCTGTACTTGTCAGGAGTATTAACTTAGGATGATGTAGGGGAAACAACTAAGTGGTTTTTGTGTCAGCTACACTGAATCAAACTTGTTCAAATATATGCAGGCATGTGTGCAGTGAGGAATATAACCTATCTCCGGAATGGAAAGCAGGCTCTTAGTTGGAAGAGTTTTTTTATGTTTTGCAAATATGAAGAAAGCTGTGTATAAATCAGATTAGGTGCAATGGGGGAAACGCCGGGCGGGGGCTGCTGAGCGGTCCTGAGACGCAGGGGGGTGGGCATGGGGGCAACGGGGTGGGCGGGGGGGCAGAGCGGGGCAGGGCAGGGACCCCCCAGCAGAGATGGCAGCAGGATCGGGGCTGTACCAGGAGAAAGGGAAACCCACCGAGAGAGAGGTGCCATCCCCGTGAGCGGGAGCCCGGTGGGGACAAGCAGAGGGGCAGGATGGCCGGGCGTGTCACCAAGCGCATCTCTCTCCCGCCCCACTCAGCCCCCTTTCATGGGCACCTAGCACACAGCTTTGCAGTGCTACCAGCTTCTGCAGACATTAATTCATTAATATCTGTGACGCTCCATGTCCTGGGGGTGATAAAGATGTAAGAAGCATTGATTACAATCATTACTTTCTTTTTATCCTATTATGACTGAGTGCACTGACCGATGGAGGTGAGCTCCGAGCCGGGGCACACACACGTCTCTAGGGGTAGGAGAGAAAGAGATGTTCGTCTAAAAACTGGCCAAAGTGAGAACTTCTTTCCCTGGCAGATTGATCACCCACACAACTGGGGCCATTGCTGAGCCCAAACGCAGCTCTGAAGCATTGGGGACAGGGAAGACAGAGCAAAGCATCAGTGCAACCCACGCTAACGCCAAGGGACGCAGGGGCTCGGGGACCCTTTGGGTGCCCCCAGCCTGGCAGCAGCTTTTTTTTTTTAGGGCTTTGGGTTTTTTTTACACCATCCCACAGTGCATCCCGGCCCCCTCCATCCCCTTGCCCAGCTCCGTGGTGCCACAGTTTTGGGTGATTTGGGGTGAGCGAGCCCTCGCCCCACTCTCCTCCGTGGCCTGGGGACTCTGGTGTGCTGCAGAGGAGCAAAGGGAAAGGACAGTATCGGCTGACCTTTCTTCCCATCCCAGGCACCCAAAGCCCCAGAAGGGGAGGCAGCCTGCCCTGCCGCTTTGGCTTTCCGTCAGCTGCAACACGCCACGCTTGTATCTATGTCCATGCGCATATAAGCGCATGTATTTATGCAGTGTGTAAGCGCAATGCGAAGCCAGGAGCGTGTGCATTTCAGGACAGCAGATCAGTTATCTGAAAGTTCCCCTTCTAGCTGATTTCTAGACCGTGTTACAGATAAGGCTGGGGTGATGCCAGCAGCCAAGCTTAAAAAGCAACAGAGCCCGGCACCCTGTGAAGGGGGGGAGCACCCGTCTCTGCTGCGTCAGCCACAGCCTGGAAGATGAATGGCAAAGTGCCCGGGTGCTTTCGGGGGGTTCTGGCGCAGTGGTGGGGCATGGGAGACGCTCTTCCTTTCTGCACGATCGCAGTTTAGCGTCTCCCTCCAGGGCACTCCCGTAAGAGTTAGTGGCACCTCCACAAGTAGAGGAGCTTCTAGAGGAGCCCTGAAGCTGTCCCAGAGCTGCCCATCCCCACGGTGTGCTCTTTATCTTGCAGGACGAGCACATTCCTCGCCTTCACCTCCTTCTGGTTGGCTTGCCATGAAATCCTCCGAGCGCCTTTTTTTGTTGTTTTAAAAGCATGTGTTCTGCAAATGAATAAACTGAGGGCGATTATTAAGGTGAAGAAATAATTGCAGCGGAAGATTCCAAGCGGAGCAACATGACCATGGGCAGCTGCTTCTGGGAGGGAAGCCAACAGGGTCTGGCTTTTTCTTCCCAGCAGCAGTTAAACCTCCAGCTTTGCTGTGCTCTCCATACCATGGATCCCTTTCTGCCTTGTGATGCCTCATGGATGTTCATCCTCAAGACTTCTTTTCCACTTACTGATCTGGTCCCCACCACTAAACATCTCCAAACCCAGGGAAAATTTTATTTGGGATCTGAACTCTGCAGCTCAGGTCAATATTTCTTACCCTTCCCAGCCTCTGAATCCTTTCTTAGCCTGTCCCAGTGCCCCTCCGCTGTCATTTGCTTCAGCAAAGGAAAAATGGGAATGAATGGTCTCTTGCCTGTGCAAGTTGCATTCCCGGGCTCCTGCCTGCTCCCACCCCAGACGCATCTGTCCGGAGCGGGCAGCAAGCAGAGAGCTGCTGGAAATTGCCGTTTGGCCTTAAGGAAATTGTCTTCCCATAGCTCCCAGGGAGGCTCCGGCTGCTTGCTGCTCCCCGTGGGGTGCCCTGGCTGGAAGGGCATCGCCTGGGTTTGCCCCTCGCTGCGGGGGAAATAGGTCTCTGCCATGCTCGCCGGTGGGTACCAAGTGATGCCGCCTGCCAGGATGACGAAACCATCCACTCCAGATAAACCTCCGCAGGGAACCAGCACTCCCCTATTCCTCACCAAGTGGTTTTGGGTTTTTTTAACTTATTGTCTCATGGAAATAAGTCTGGTGTCAGGGAAATGTGTAAGCACACACTAATTCCAAGCACTTCTTTAAGCGCTCAGCTAAATCAGTCGTGAAAACGCGCTCTGCACTTCAAATACGTGCAGGAGGCTGAAGCTATCCGCAGTCTGCCAGGAAAGAGAGCTTGGAAACAGCACAGGATGGGTCACCATAACCCATAATCACCTTACGAACACCGGCTGCAGGATTTTACATGGGCTTTTGCTGGAGCAACACTTCTTTCCGTTGCTTGACATGTCTCCCAGGGGATGGGGAATAATGGGAAGCAGCTCTGAACGGCCACGCTTTAACAATAATAGCAGAAAGTTAGGACGAAACATAACCTCGAGGGTTTGCTCAAGAAACAGATGGCTTAATGTTTGTTTGAAGAGCTTTTTCAGTAAAAATAATACCAGTAATAACATTTAGTCATTAGCAGCACTGTGCATGCGAGGCTCGCAAAGCACTGTAACGGCACAAGTGGATTAAGCCTTATTTCTGAGCAAAGGCAGGAGGAAAGGCAGGTCAGTCCCGGCAGCCAAACTTTCAGACAACCAGCGCCAAAACAACACAAACTTCCCTACCCGAACCTGCAACCCCCCCGCGGCAAGTGGGGTCGGGTCAGGACTCGCACCGTGGGTCACATCTGGGGCTTCCCCATCCCAAATTAGCTGTGACCTTGGGCGAGTCCTCCAGAGCCGCGGTGCCCTCAGACGCTGGCTGATGCCTGCTGAGGTCTGAAGACTGACCCCAGCCTTTCCCACGCTGGAAGGAGAAAATCCCCCTCTCTCCTTCACGGGACCCCCCACCACACCCCGGCAGACCCCGCAACACCAACCCCCCCGTCCTGACTGCTAACGAGCTAAATGCATTTCCACCTCTGCAAGCAATAGCATTACTTTCACAGCCCCCCCCGAAACGCATCGCAAAGGATCCTTTGGCAACATGTGTTTTGCTCCAGCTCACTTTCCTCGCAGGGAAGAAGCTTTTAAGAGAGGGGCTGCAGGCTGGCAGAACAGCTGCATGGCACGCGTGCAATCTGTAGGGTTTGTGGCATCATAGGAAAGGGGGGGGGGTGCAAATTGTTTTCTATATTTTTAATAACATCTCACCATCTGACATGCCACTCTTTCTAGCAATTACGTTTCTAACCCAGCCGCTTAATTGGATTTTGTTTAGCAACTTATAGGATGGGCTCTTTCAACTTGAGGATGCCGAGAGTGGCACAAAAGCGAAGATCCACTGCGGACGTGGCTGGGAAAGGCAGGACGCCGAGCCGGGATGCTCCCTGCGCGAGCCGGGGGTTTATAACCCTTATTTTTTGAGGATCAACGTGCAGCTTTGTAGCCAAAGGAGGGGTAAAGAAACCTAGAGGTACATGAAAAGGGCAGAGGTGTAGCTCCAGCTGCCCCGGGGATGGGGTTACGTACAGCTCCCATTCTCTTTTAAGGCTTTCACCAGCAAACAGCAGAATACTCGAGGGTTTTTTTGCTTGGGTTTCTTTTCTGCCTGCTCTCTAAACCAATGTTGGCTTTCTAAACTATCATTTGGTTTGCAGAGTTCCCTTCGTTACGATTTTCGGTAACATCTGGGCGAGAGTTTCAGGAGCATCTGAAGTTTATTACCCCTGTAATTCCCTCCGACGGGTGAACGTGCAAAGAGGGCACGATCGCAGGGAAAAAGCAAAGCAGTTGGCTTCGCGGGGGGTGCCCAGGACCGCGGGGCTGCGGCTCAGCTGCCCGGCACATCTGCGGCTACTGGGGATAAACCTCCAAGGGGTTGCCAGCCAGAACACCTTTCCCTAACACAAAAGTCACTTTGGATTAAAAAGTAAATAAATAAATAAAACATCCCCAGCAGCAGCATTACGTTTCCTTCCCCCCCCCCCCCCCCCCCCCCCCCCCTTGTCTTGGTAAGGGAGAAATCACAGCAAGATTGAAAGCAGAGATCCTAATACATTTTCCCTCAGGTGTTCTTAAGCTCTGAAAGGTGCATATGAGGACTTGTTTAACAGAGATAACTGTGACACCATGCCAAATAAATTCAGGCTATAAGAAGAGCTGCTGACACTCAGACAACTTTGAAAAACCTTCTAGTTAGAAACAATTCTGCCAATATGTCGTATATTTTCAGCATTCTTCCTTCCTCTTTATTGCTGCAGAGAAAGCAAAGGTGCTGTCACTTAAACCCGCTGGTTTGGGTAAGTGTGTGCCTTCCAGGGATAAAGGGAGGAAAAAAACCCCAAATATTCCAGTTTTTATATGGTTTCCTGGCACCCAGGCAGGAAAGGAGCCAGCCAGGTGGGAGCCGAGCGGGTGCAGACCCCGCGGGTGTGCGCATCGCTGCTGAAGTAGAAGCCGGCTACACCAAGGTGAGAAACAACTCACGCCTTTCCACCCCCAACCTAAACCCAAACCGCTTCTCCCAGAAGAAAGGATGGAGGGGGAAAACAACAGGAAAAATGAGGGCAGGGCTCATTCTGCACGGAGCAGCTCAGCACAAAGCGCCAAGGTGTCCCGCTCCGGGGTGGGGAGGAAGCACAAAGAGAACAAATAGATTTATTCCTCCTGCCTGCTTTTGCTCCAGTTCTGGTTTAATTACACGGAGCAGTTCCGTGGGCGCAGCTCCCCTTGCACAACTTTCTCTCCTGTAGTTACACAGCAGAATTTGCCGCACAGGCACCATGGAATTATACACTGGGTCCTAATATTTCAAAACCCAACAGGAACAAATATGCAATTATATAGTTCAGTGATGCAGCACCGTATTGGCAGCTGGGGAGGAGATAGAGTCACTGCTTCAGACTCCGGAGAAAGTTTCCCTGCATAATAAGCCAGGCCATCGGCTTGACTTCTTCTGACCAGGGAGCCCTCGCAACGCGCGCCGGCTTCAGCGCCGCTCGGAGCATGGAGCCGTGCCCCTTTCTTATGCAGCTGCTTCCCGAAAAGGGATACAAGGCAGTTGTTTGGAAGTTAATTAAATGTCATGTAGCATTAAGTGCAACAACAGACCCGCTGTACTCGTTGGAAACGGTGAGTGACATGCGTTTGTTTGATGTGGGTTGGGTTCGGTTTGTTTGTAAGCATTGCAGCAGTTGTGCCTGACCAGGTCAGACTGATAATTAAAGTGATTTGGTTTACGCCAAACATACGTTGCATCACCTTGCTGACTTGAGTGAGATTGCTTTGACTTAAAACAATCCTGAGCTGGATTAAGCCTTATCATTTGGTTTTGCAAACCACTATTATTGAATTGGGTTGGGAGTCTTTATTACCCTACAAGTACATAAATGGGAACCGCGGAGCTGAAAACGCTGTGGCTTGAGTTAAGCAATTGCTAGTTAAAACCAAGACGAAGCTCATTTTCAGTAGTCCGCAGCTGCCCTGGGGTTGCCATTGCTCTGGGAGTGGGTTTGTGCTGCATGCACCCACGCTGCCTCCCACTCTGCCCACCCAAACCACCGTTCCCTGAGCCAAAATACCCAGTCCCCTCGTGCAAACCCAACGAGAAATCTGCAATTAATTTCTATGCATCACCTCCTCGCTAGAGGGAGACCGGAGGGTGCACAGCACGCGCGTGGCTCATGCTTCTTTGCCTCTTTTTTATTTCATATTATCTAGTGGTCTGCAAAGGGAAGACCGTGCTGGATCATCGCAAGGAAAAAAATCCCAAACAACACAACCCTCTTCGCCTAGCATTTCCAGCCTGCCTGGAAGAAGCACTGGCTTGCTCATTTTGGTTTCCCTGACTAATTGACTATAAGACAGTATTGCTGACCTCTTACTTAAGGGCTAGACACGTAATTGCAGCAAGCAAGCACACCCAACCGTGGAGTATTACAGGGGGTGCTCAAGCGTTAAGGCTCCTCCTAATAACCAGCCACCAAATGGAGCTCTTAAGGATATTTGGAAACAAGTGTTTGTTTTTCTTTAATGTTTTCCCCAATATTCACCCTGCACTGAATGCTCCAGGCAAATGAAACAACTGTAGGAACAGTTTTCTCCGTCCCTCGTTGTGCCTGATGATTTGTTGTCAGATTAGATGTAGCATCCGTTTAATAGGAGCTACATCATCCATGGGAGGATCCCATCCTGGACCTGCGGGAGGTTAGACTGGAGAGTCTAATAGGGCTTTAACGTCTCTGCTGTGATCTTTAAATATATTTGCAGTCATCAAGATACAACAGCATCTTCTGTGAGTGGGAAAAAGAGAAAAAAGGGGAATTTAAGGTAGAGCATCTGTATCCCAAAGACTCAGACAGGGCGAGGGAGGAACGGCTGGAACCTGGAAGTCCTTCCTGCCAGCAAGGGGAAGGACATGGGGGTGCTGTTAATTAATCTGATGGGTTTGACCAAACGAAGGGCTGGAAATAGCAGACGACTACACATATTTCTCCCTGGTGAGGAGCCGGCACATGGCTGAAGCCCCAAGCATTGTGAACTGTTTGTAGCAAACAATTTATTCATGAATTTAGCTTATTTGCTGTGTGAACCGTCAGAGGAAAGACATGGTGTTTTCCTGCCTGTCTTTGTATTTCTCATATATATTCTGCATCGCGTACTTGCTTTAGGCTACTGCCCGGCTCTCTGCGTGCGCAGCATCCCTGCCTGCCCGGGCGCGATGGGTGTACAACCACGACAGCACCCGGGGAAAGCACCCGGGGAAACCACCCAGCTCCCCCAGACAGGGATGGCAGCTGGGTTTCCTGGTTAAGGTACTTGTCTGGGACCCGTGTTTCTCCAACTCTTTTGGGTTTGGCCCAGAAAGTTCCAGTAAAAGGTCAGTTCTCCACTCTTCCTTCAGGTTTTGGTGAAATTAGTCAGAAATCTCCTAATCCTCTTTTAATCCATTTTCATCAGCCCTCATTAGGTCTTTATTTGTGCCCAATTTATCTCTGCTGCCGCAGCCTCTGAATGAGGATGTACAGCATCTGCCCTCTTTTTTTTTTATGCTTATTTACAATCACATTTTCAGTGGAAATCAGCCCATTTATTCATTAACTTTAATACATCCCCCTTGGTGCACCGCTGCTGTTCAGAATTTTATCATCACTTACTGGGCCTCTTTCCACACGTCAAAACTTTATTAAATATGTTTCTAACAGGGTGGAAATATATAAAAGACACTGAATGCTTTTAAATTGTGGCAGTTTTGCATTTTGTTGATACCCTACCCAAGCAATAGGATATGACAGGCAGGCAGTGCTTTCAGAGGCAATTATATCACAGTTCAGGAGGCGGCATGGGGAGCGATAATATGGAATGGGAAGGAGATAAAAGAAAACAACTTGCTCTCTCGTTCTCTTGCACACATCCACAAACCCACCACCATCCCGCCGGGACCAAGCGAGAGACGACAGAAAACATCAGAAGTATTATTAAGGATGATACAAGGCAGGATAAATAGCAGAAAAGAAAGAAGGTGAAGCTCAGCCAAAGATAGTTTAAAGTAATTAACAGAGAGATAATGGCCCTGATCCTGCGATGCCGGAATAAAAGCAGTTTACACCGGCCAAGAAACCCATGATGCTTTCGAAAGCAGGGAGTATCTGACTGCGGAGTATCTCCCCATCTCGCTCCTCCATGACTCAGCCACCATAGGAAATAAGAAACAGAGATCTGTCTATTTATCCACTTAGTGACCCAGTCAACATGGGAAACAAAATGTCTGTTTATCTACCCATACATCCACATACACTTTTCTACCTACCATCCTTCCCTCTGTTTTTCTTTCCTCCCATTCTCTGACACATTCATCATAAAAAACAGGAGAGAAAAGTATGTTTATCTACCCAAAGGGCATGTTTCCATTCGCTTTGTTTTTCCCCTATGCTTAAAGAAAAAAAGAGCAGCCTTTCTGAGATAAAACATCTTTACAGCCCAGTGAGGAAATGAAAACCTCATGAAATTAAAAGTCTCCTTGGAGCCAGAGCAAAGGGGGGACCCAGCTGCTCCAGGCTGGATCCCAAGGCTGGGATGCGCTGGGGTGCTCGAGCCAGGGTGAGCAGAGCTGGCGTTCTCCCTCAGCGGGAATAGCAAGAAGTTATTTGAGCCCCAGGACCGAACACAGGATACCTGAGGGGATTTGGGAGCCCAGATGTGCTGGACTGGTACGGGGAGCAGGAAAAAATTCTACGTGGTTATGTTTTTTCCACACTGGGGAGGGATGGAGGCTGCAAAAGAGGATGGCAATTGCCACCAAGAGCTGCTGACGTAGGTCCACAGTGCTAATTAATCATCAGCAATGAACTATTGCACAACTGCCTCGTGGCTTCCCCCGATCTCAGGCTCAGAGACAGGTTTCATCGAAAACCAAAGGCTTCTGCTGGGAGGGCGCATGCACAGCCCCAGTGCCTGCCTCTCCCCTGCCTGGCACGCAAGGCTTCTTATTAGGTTAATTAAAACCATAAAAGTGAATGCCGATTTGCACTGAACATTTGGGAGCAGATGGCAACAAGTACCGAGCTCCATAAAAGAGAATTGGAAGTTGTCAAGTGTCTCCAGCTCATCTGTGCCGGGGGAGCAGCAGGTTGGGGCTGTGGGTCCCTCGTGTCCCCCAGTCCCACGAGCACCAGCGCTGCCAGTAACCCCACGTGTAGCTCCCAGGGGGCTTCTATGGCTGGAAACTCATTAATTTCTAAAACAAGTGAAACCTGAGACTTCCCTGTTGGATGTGACACCACAGGGAAGTGATGGGGCTGGGAAGATTCTCAAGTCTCCCGTGCCCTCAGCAAGAGGGTTACAGCAAAGTTCATAAATCCTCCAAAGTTAGGGTAAAGCTGTAGCTGATTTCCATTCTGCACAGGAACAATGTGGCATTTGATTATTTCAGCTGTGTTTTGCTCTGAAGAACCCCATTTGGAGCTCTGCATTTTCCGATACAGCTGGGATTTTCAAAATACCCCATGCAGGCAGAAAAGTTGCAGATACCCATCAGAGCTGACACAGGCAGCTGGCAGAAGGCGGCACTCGAAAACGCACGAGGAAGCAAAGTTTGGCTGGTTTCATGAATGCCATGAGCAGTAAAATGCACCCCGAAGCCCCGTCTGCCTTAGCCTTGTACCCCCCTTGCACCCCTCATTGGCGGGGCTGGCAGCCCGGGTACCTCGCCCCATCTCAGACGCGTGCACACACACCCACAGCGCCTGGAAAACCACTCGCGAGGCAGAAGTATTGAATGGAAGAAAGACAGCGGGAGAAATGAAGACAAACAGCTTGAGCTCCTTTGTTCCTACTGTACATTCAAGAAAAGAGCAGGCAGCGGCTGTTAAGGGGAAAAAAAATAAATCCAATAACACAAAAAGCTATTACAAGCTACCCAGCGGGCTGCACTGCCGCTCACCCGCTCCCGGCCCCTCGGGCGCAGCGTGGGTCCCAGGGACAAGGGGCTGCTCCTGGCGAGGGGCTCAAGCCACCGAGGCTGAAACTGCCCAGGATGGTGACACCCCGACGGCTTTGGCATCTCCCGCGTCGCAGGGGGAGCTGAGCTGCCGAGATGATGGTGAAACGAGGCATCAGCTGGGGCTCCGCGAGGTCGGACCCTTCCCGGGCACTTATCGCACAATTTTTAAGCTGCGTTCCCACAAGAAGTTTGGGAGGCTTGGGAAGGCAACCGCAGCACGGGCAGAAGGCGCTGGGAAGGGCTAGCCCGGCTGGTTTGGGTGGGTGACATCCGCACCGGCGGTCAGGCAAGGGAGATGCACCCGGAGGAGGCGCAGCTGGCATGGGAACAGGCTTGGCTTGGCCCTGGGTGGCTTTGGGTGCAGCACCCATAGACAGGGCAATGTCTCTGCAGCGCAGGGAGGGAGCAGAGGTATTTTGGAAGACACCTACGGCAATCGGAGCCAGATCCCGAGTACAAAGAAGGGGTTTATTAGCAGGAACTGCACTGCAACAGCAAATCCTCCCTCTCCGAACAGCACAACTACAAGGAATGGCTCCATCCAAATGTTAATGTTTTTTTGTTGTTTAATTTGCGAACTTATTTATCTGGTAGTCTAGAAAGGCTGCCTTGTGCTCAGGATGCTGAGCACAGCCGGTCTGTGCTGCTATGATTAGATGGCTAAGACCCAACCTCAGCAGCTGCTAATCCTGACTATTAATTAGAAGATTTGGGGTAAGAATTCCAGCACCGAGGCTCAGTTAAGCTCGAGCAGTTTCTGCATTTTCTTTCCCCCTCCTCTTCTCTTCCCACAGCCTCCCAGCCCCTGCCTGTCATAATCCCTTGCAAAAGCTACGCTGCCAGCAGGATCCGACCCCGCCAAGCAAGGACTGCCGGGCACAGGCTCCGATTTTCATCCCTGGAAAGAAAAAGCCGGGAGACTGCCATGGTGACACAGGGAATTCATCCTAGCCTGAAATGACAGCGTCTTCTCCTCGGGCCAGTTCATTAATTTTTATATCGCAGTGGCTTTGAGAGTCTTCAATTGAGGTCAGCGCCTGTTTTATTGGGTGCTCTATATGCACGTTGCAAAACACCGCTCCAGAGTATTTAGGTCTTGCTCAGACCACGTTGTGTAGCTGCCTAATCCAGGCTGGGTGATTACTCCTCCCTGCCGGGAAAATAGGGGTCATGGCCGCCTCCTTGCCCCAGGTTGGGGACCGCTGGCCGGTCTGGCTCCGCAGGCTGTCCCCAGCCTGTCCCCTCTGCTCCGACCTTCCGAGCTGCGCTGGCGAGACGGGGCTGTAGGATGCTCTCGGGCATCTGCCAAGCTCTGTTTTAACATGCAGAGAGAGGTGGCATCTTGAAAGCTGGGCAAACACAGCCCAGCGATCACTCTTCTCCAAATTATTTGTTTGCACTGAAACCTAATTTGCTGTAATTGTTTTCAGGGCTGCGAACGGTCCCGAGGACGCATCAGCCGAGCTGTGCCTTGCACCCCGTGCTCAGGGACGGGGAAGGGGAGGCAACCTGGGTGTCTGCTGAGTGGTGGGAGAGGCCAGAAGAGCTGATGCTCAGGTTTTTTGCATTCCCACCTGCACAGGAGCTGATCCCTGTTTTCCTGTACCCAGACAGAGCGGCTGTGACAGAGCCTGTCCCAGCACCGACACACACACCTATACACAGCGCAGCTGAGCGAAGGGTGGCAAGTTCTCCTTGGACTGCACCCAAGAAAGGGGTTCAAAGCCATTAACATCTCTGAGAATGAAATATTGATGGCCAGAAAGCTGTTAACAGGAACAAGAGAATTGGCAACCGCAACACCTGGTATCCTGCCCATTCTACTTGGGAAAAAAATGCAAATTAAAAAGAAGAGGAGGGGGAGGACCGATGAGCGAACGCAAGCGAGATAAAGCGAGCAGCGGCGCTGGCAGGTGAGGGACCCGTGGGCTGATAATGCACAACCAGGCCTGTCTCTTTTTCCTCCCCCTTTTGCATCTTACAAACTAAATTGATTTACAGAAGAAAGGAACACTTACCACATTCAAAGTGAGTAGCCTTCTCTTTCTAAAGGAGGCAACAGCTTTAATTGAATTTCTGAGGGTTTGCTTTTTCCGTTTCCCTTTTTCTTTTTTGCCCTTCTTCTGTACATCAGTATATTACATCTGAATGAAAAGCAGGCACGCATCCAAGCGTGCGCTTCGGAAAGCTGCCATCGCAGCCTCCCCGAGCCGGAGGGACGGACGGAGGCAGGACGAGGGATGCAGGAGATTTCCCTCGCCTCCCGCAGTCGCTCACCGGTGGGACATCTCCCACGCCGCTGCTCTTACTCCTTCCCCATCCCCTGGGCATGTCTTGGTGTACCTTGTTCATCGTACAGCTTTGACTAGCACTTGTTTATAGTTGGGCTTTTGCAGATATTGGTCTCTTCATACAATTTCTCCCTCTTAATGGATTTTTTTCCACCCCCCCTTTCATTTTTTCCATTGAGAAGTGACCCAGAGCAGCTCAGCGCTCTGCTCTGGAGGTGCCAACATCCCATTTCATAGACATGGCACGATGGAGACCTTCCTACCGCACTGTGCTCTGAGCTCTGCGGAGCCACCTCTGCTCCCCCCACGCTGGGGGGGCTCCGGACTTCTCTCCACGCTCCTGCCCCACGCTCAGCATGGGACACATCTCCGGCCAGTTGCAGAGACAAGAGCCCGGCTGGATAAGGCCAAGAAGAAGGTTTGCAGAGCAACTCCCCAGCACCATCCGCGCAGCACCCCCATCCTTCTCCCCAAAACACGCCGAGCACTGCCGAGCTCCCCCCCACCACTGCCTGGATGAGTTTCAGTTTTTTCTTCACACTGTGGCTTTCCCCCAGCCCACCACTGACACATTGACTGGAGGAAGCTTTTGAGCAGGACATAATTAATTCCAAAATGAAACAAACATTTAACCTTGGGTCAAATGAAAGACTGAGTCGATCCCAAATGATTTCCTTTTTTTAATCCTTTTCCCCAAATAAGAATAAATTACTTTCACAGAACTGAAAGAAAAAACCACCCTTTTTTTGCCCATCTCTGCTGCTGAGAAGTGCCAATAGCATTGTTCGAGGAAGAAGAGCCAGGGTGAAGGAGAAAGACAGGAATTCATTCTGTGCATCACTCACACTAACTACCAGCAGCTTCCCAAACCAGGGCAACGAGAGCATTTCCACAGCATCGTGTCAGTGACATCTGTATTTAGCAGAAATAGCCCGATTATTTAGGGTGTTTTTGGGGGGAAGAACAAAAATCACAGCTTGGGGTAGATTGGACAGGGCTGGGGGAGCTTTGGATTAAGAAATCCTTTTTCTCCACTCCCACAGAATTCATTATACCTGACTTATGCAATGAAAGAGCTGCTGTTTGGGTCAGGGCAATGCGTGCCCTTACTGGTGAAAGGATTTGGACTATACTGGGGTGAAGGGGGGCTGCAGATACCCTCACACCCCCAGACACTCTCCCTTTCCCCTACACTACCCCATCTGCCAGGGAGATGGACAGACAGATCCATCAGGGCTAGTTTATCTTTAGCTTCCGTGACTATACAAGTGGGAGAGGCCTCCCAGGAAACATTTCTACCCACCCAGATGTGGAGTGGTGCAAAACCAGCTCCAGCTCATTGAGTTGCCCCGGTACCATACCAATCTACACATGCACAGCCTCACCACATGCATGGTCAGACAATTCTGGGTTTGAAGACACTGCCAGCAAAAGAAATTCTTATTTTGAATACCAGAAGGGTGATTAACAGCCAAAACACAGTGGTTTTCTCCCATATTTCCTTCTCAGCAAACACCTACAGGGACACTGAAGTGCAGCCCTCTCTCCCTGTCTGCACACATCAACTCTGTGTGCACACAGACACCAGCGCAGAGGCACCGACTTTTAATACATCCCCACGCTATTTGTATAGTGTTATTGAAGCGCTGGCACTACAGTCATGTCTGCCCCTTTTTTATACACCAGAAAATTAAAGTACACACACACAGAGTTGTTATCCCCACACATACACACTGCAATTTGCATTCTGCTTAGGAACAGGCTGTTTTCATATTCCTGCAAATATAGCAGCCTCTTGGTCTTAATAAATTCATGAGCATTGATTCCTGGGGGTAACAGCATAAATATTATACTAGAAGACACAATGCTTCTGACCAATGCAGAATGCTTCTCTCCTCTTCCCCTTCCCCTCTCCTTCCAGTCTGTAAAACCCTGTTACACCACGTACCTGCGCTCAGGTGGAGAGAGCCCACGTGCAAAACCAACAGCCAAAACACTCAGAATTGGCTTCTGACACTGCTAAAAGCAATACAAGAGGTTGCTCTTGGGAGTCAGCTTTCCCTCCAGTAACCCGGGCTAAGCACCCATTTAACGGGCTATTTAAAGAGCCTTCCACCTGCTCCGGGGCTGCCGGGATGCAGCTGTGCCGGGGCTCAGCACAGCCCCTCGTCAGCAGTGGGTGGCCACCAAAAACCCAAAGAAACCCAGAAAGAAACCCCCACCAGTGCGGATTTGGGGGTTTTACTGACTGATGCAATGAGGATGATGCTGCAGTTCGCATCCTTTGGGATGGAGCCATTGATCCATCCAGGATGGACACGCCAGGGCTGTCTCGGTGTAACCGCATTTCTGAGCAAGCCAGGATGGTCCCTTCACATCTGGATTACTATTTTCCTTCCCCCAGCTTTGCCCATAGTAATCCCATTTTGCACCCTTGGTTTCTGCCTGACGTTTGAAGGATGAGCTATTAACGATACTAAATTAATAACTGTTATAGAGTTTATTTGAGAAGATCTTAAAAAAATCGGTAATGTTATCATGTCAAGCAAACTTTCTGGTGGTTTATTTTATTATTATGTATGTCTTCTATTTTTTTCCCTTCCTTCATTGATCTGAAACTTTCAGAGGGACATTGATACACCTGCCCACATCAGAATCCTTAATTATTGACCTCCAGCCAAACAACTAATTCTCTGGGGACTCCCAGAGGACCTAAAATTGTTCCCGTGCGTTTCTGAAGCTCCTCAGAGCTCACCCTTTCCCTTCCTTCATGTCTTTGCTTTCTGCACGTGGCAAACAGCTACTCCTCATTTCCAGCCTCACGTCCCCCCCCCACCTCCCGCGCCCGTGGGGAGCAGCCTGCCCGCCCGCTGCCGCGCACGGCACCGCTCAGCATCTGCGGACCCAAACCAGCATCCTGGGAGCGCCGCACCTTGCCTGCCACCACGGCACCTCGCGTGGGAGCCGAGCAAAGCCTGGAGACCCGTCTGCCATCCAGGTGGCCGGGAAGTTGCATCCCCTCCACAGGCCAGCATAGAAGTGAGTGTTTTCTCCTTTCATTATCATTTTCCCCAAGCTAAATTTGCCCACTTCTGCCATCGGAAAGAGCATCCCACCAGCGTGCAGAGCAGATGTCCAGCGGGTTGGATGGGCAGCGCTTGGCAGCGTTGGCAGCCTAGGAACAAACTTTTAAAGAGTAAAACTCCTCCTGCCCCCACACAAGCGAGGCGGAGAGCAGCGGAGACAGAAATAGCCTGCAGAAGGAGCCGGGCAGCGCACAGATCTGCTGGCAGCCGCTGTGCATCAGGCAGGAGATATATTCCACCTAGCAAAGGAGCTCTCTGAGCTTGAAAAGAGAGCAGGTAAAAGATGCTATTACTCCCCGGGCTTTGCAAGGCTCCGGGCAGATGATGAAGTGCTTTCTTCTTCCTTTTAAGTTATTTTTAATGATCAGCTGAAGTCCTGCTAAAAGCCAGGGCTGAGGCAGCAGACAGGCTGGTTGTGCACCAGTGTGCCCAGTCTGCTCTGGACACCCGGTGCTGGTGAGCCCCTCCTGACCCCGCAGCCTTCCCTTCGCCTCCCCCGGCAGCAGGAGGGTACCGTGCCCACCAGCCAGATTTGGGGTTCGTATTTCTGTGCATCCCTACACGTCTCCCCGCCCCGCACCAGCGCGGGGCTCATCCCCCTCACCCGGGGGTGCCCGTGGAGGGGTGACCCCAGACAAACCTGCGGGGTCCTGGGGGAAACCGTCTCCCGGGCAGGGATGAGCCGCTGTCGGAAGATGCTGTTTCTTCCCAGCGACTGTAGAGGGAAGTAGATGACTAAAGAGACTTTTTGCCTGTGGCTGAAGCGAGGTGGCCTGAATCCAGGATAAGCCCTAATCAATACCTTCCCTGGGAGACCTTCCTTTCCGAGCCTATTTTTGGGGCTATGGGCAGCCTGGGCTGGCTCACCCGCAGCAGGGCAGCGTCTGCAGCCGGCCCCACGCACCGGCACCCTGCGGCTGCCTCTGCCCCTCGCCGCCGTTAATCCGCAGCCATCACCCGGGGCTCCAGTCCCAAAAAAGCACTTTTTGTGCCCTAAAGCTGCTCCTTTGCGCCCTTGCCCGCTCGTGGCAGGAGAACAGAGAAGCCTCTTCCCCAGCCGGGGGGATGCTCGGGGCCAAGTCCCCCCGTGCCAGGATCCGTCCCCGGTTGCAGGAGGGAGCCTGGCTCTGTGCGTTTGATGCTTTACCTGGAGCACTGTGCAAAGCAGCTTCCAGCTCGCTTTCTGCCAAGCACTTGCACAGAAGGCATGTCTTACCAGGGAGGTTTTTAATCTCCCTGCCACTCGCTACAGAGCAGAGCAGATGAGCGGGTTTGGGGACTCGGAGACTGACAGTCCACAGAGTATGAATTAGCAAAGGGAAAAAAAACCAACCAAGGTTCAACTCTGAGTCCTTTAAACTGTCTCTGCCCCACGTCCTGCGTGCTGTCACACCTCAGAGGGCACAGGGGCTGTGCCAGCGTTTCACTCGGGTTGGGGGGCCAGGGAAAGGGCAGGCGGTGGTCCCTGTCCTGCAGGCAGCACCAGAGGAATGGGATGAAAAGAGGAATGTTGCAGAAATGCTCTTTATGGAGCCTAGGGACTGTTCTCCTGCCCAAATGAGATATAGTGGGAGCCTCACTAGGGACACCATCACGGAAAATCTGCCCCAGAGGCACCTCAGCATCGCTGGGATGGGTGGGGAGGATTTTCCTCGGTCTGGCCGCGCTCTGAGCACCTGCACCCCGTGAGCACGGTGCCCAGCCAGGCCCTTAGCACCGGCTGAAAACAGCATCTTCCTCATGCGCCCGGTTCCGGTTAGCGTGAATTGCAAGCGAAGTGAGCCAGCATCTGCCTGACAAACACCACTTAGACACAGCCCGCAGGGCACGGGCAAAGCGCGGTGTCATACTCAGGTCTTTAAAAACCCAGGTCTTTGTCCCGCAGTACGGCAGCAGGGAGAAAAAAAAAAAAAAGAAAGCAAAGCATGGTTTATTCAAGGATTTCTTCTGGTATTTCTTGTGTGTCTACCCTTTCCTAGCCTTTCGCTCTATCCTCCTCACGTCCCTCCCTTGCTGCTCTCACCTCCGTCCTTTCAAGGGAAAGTTCAGTTCTTGCTGCCTACACAGCAAACTCACGCACGAAAACCTCCTGTTAATGCTCTGGCATTTGATACATTATCAGTAGAGGATACACAGAGGGAAGAAATATCTTGTGCAAATTACTTGATAATGCACAGCAAGCCAGCACCATGACCTTAAAAAATGCCTGTTAACAGAAAAAAATAAGAGAGAAGAAAAGAAACGGGAAGACTTTGCTGGGAGCCTTGATAGTCTAGGTGGAAAATGGAATCGTTTTTTTACGATTTCCAGCCTGCTTTAACTCTGCCCTCCAGGTCAATAATCTCAGTAACAACCTTTTCCTCCAAGAAAATGTTAAAGCTCGTGCTGGTCCCCATGGGAATTAAAGTTCAGGTGCCTCCGAGAGGCAGCTCATTGCAGAGCCATTTGCCCGGCAGACAGAATAATGCCGAAGCACCCGAGCTGGGCAGTGGGGACCCCAGGGAGAGCCCGGGAGCCCCGAGGCTGTTACCCCGTGTCCCCGTCCAGGGCTGGCACATCCCTGCGAGCAGCGGCGATGAGCAGGACAAGCCACCGCCTCGCAGGGACATTTTCCCTCTGCTTTCTCTTTTTTTCCAGGTTTATTAACCACCCCCCTCCTGCTAAAGTTTGCCACCTCAGCCTGGCGATGGAGAACAAGTGTTCTCTGGTGGCCAAAAAAAGAAAGGGATGGGTTTCCATGGCAACTCCCTTCCCAAACGAGGGTTGCAGTCACCTGTACCACCGGATTGCAGACAGCCCTGCTGAAAACCATCGTCCCTGGACCGGGCAGGGACGAGCAGGGTGCCCGGTGCCACGGGAGGGGACGCGCCACTGATGCTCTGCACAACTGCCCCATCTCCAGCATGAGGGTGGTTTATTCGCGTTGTCTCTGCAAATAGAGGTGCTGGGGGGACCTGGGGAGAGCTGTGCTCCCCAAGGGCTTCCTCTGCCCGCAGACAAAGCCCGGGGAATGGTGCCGGCACAGAGCCGGGAGGGCAGAGCAAGGCAATCTTCCTGGCAAGGCAGCAGCTGAAAGTTATCATCCTCTGTTTGGGGCCTTCATCCATCTCAGCTGTCTGAGGGACAAGACCTCTTCTAAAAGGAAAAGCATGTTTATAGCAAAGCACTTGGGCGTGTGATCATGTCAGATCCTGCGTTCAAATGCCAGCTATCCGGGGAGAGATCGGAGTGACATGTGGAGGGAGACGTGCCACCGCCGCAGCGGCTGTGACGGGCAGCCACCAGCACCCCGTCTGCGAACTGCCGGGATGAGGGATGTGCTGGCTCAAAGCTTTGCCTCTGGGGTGACTCCGTCACCTCCTGGACACCTCCCAGCTCGTCCCCACCATGCCCAGTGCTGCCAGGGCTTTGCCGCTCTCTCCTCCTCCATACCTGGAGCAAGGCAGAGGGGCTCTGCAGACCCTTTGTGCATGCACACACCTGCACAGGCTCAGAGCACTGCCTTTAACAGCCTTTTATTTAAAAAGAAATAACCCAGTTGGGTGGGTTTGCAGTGGTTTCATTAAATGGTTTCCAGCCGGGTTTAGAAGCACGTTGTCAGCTCCACTAACAAGAGCCGTGTGCCAGAACATGCTCAAAGCTCCTGTCCCGAGCACGGCCATGCCCCAAGATGCCCAGGCACTGCTGTAGCTCCCCATTTTGACCTCTTTGGTCTGCTGTTGCCACCTTCCCACTCCCCTTGCCTTGGGCACCCTCTCCGAGGGACCCGCTCGCCCTGGGTGCTCCCCTGCTCTCCACCGCAGCCGCACGGCTGGCTGGCGGCTGCGGGGAGGTCCCAGCTCACACCAAGCGACGGCTGCTCCTCCGGCAGCATGTCACAGCGTGTCTTGGCTGCTGGAGAGAGAAACCCGAGGATGCATTCAACAGATCCCAGGCTTTGAAGCGAGTCCCTGCACCGGCGGGGAGGATTGGGGGCTGACAGCAGGGCAGGGAGGGCGGGCACGCTGTGTGCACCCAGCAGGTATGGCTGGCGCGGGAGACGCTCCCTGCACACATTGCAGCAGCAGCGGGTGTCAGCTCAGATCACATCTTCAGGCACGAAGAGGAAAGTGCTTTTGCACGGGCTCCTGCAGACAGAAGGAGCTCAGCACAGCCCGGCTGCATGCAGGGTCTGGTGCTGACGTCCAACACATCCCTTCTGCCACGTCCCCCCCAGGATTTTGGATATTTTATCCCCCTCCTACTTCAGCCCTTGGTCAGGGACATCGCTCTGTGCTGTATTTGTGAGATGCCAGCGCACGAGCCTCGGGGCTGGGCACAGGGCGAGGAGACACGATACACATCGGTCATGGCAGTCCCAAACTGCAAGGCTGCTCTTTTGTCTGAAGAGGCAGGCACGTCTCCCCAGGGCTCTTGGAGGGCACGGGCTTGTCATCCTCCCCTCCTCCAGAAACAGAAGGGCACGTCCGCAATTATAACACAAATCGATGCTCTTCGGTGCTGTCTTCCACTAGTCTTAATTCAGAGCCACGGTAACACTAATTGAGATTTGGGTGCATTGCTTGGCCCTCGCAGTTTGGATTTACGATGCTTTTCTGGATAATGCCCATTGCCAATTTGAATTTCACCCCGCAGTCTGCATCGCACAGCTTACCCTAAGGCCCATGCACAGTGTCAGTATTTAAAGAGATTCAGTGTAACATAACCTGACATTCGTGAGCTGAACTGGAATGTGAATAAAGTCTTTCTGGTGCGCTGTGCCCCCCCTTTTCCTTCCCTCTTTCCTTTTATATATGTTGAGCATTGGGGTTTTTGTCACACCTCGGATCAGAAGAAGAGGGACTGCAACTTCCAGAAATCTCACGGCGGGGGGGAGGAGAGGAGGATTGCTCAGATAATTTGCTGCATGAAACCCCAGCCTTTGCCCATGCCAACTGAACAGAGCTTCCCCTGGCTCCGGTGGGAGCTGGCGATGGCACCCCAGCTCTCCGTGGGGCTTTTCCCCTTGCAAACACCGCAGCCCGGCGAGCTGGCCGGTTCCCCTGCAGATCTTGGGCAATATCTTTTCGCAGTGTAAGATTGGCACAAGCAACAGCAGAGCTGCTTGATAACGGCAATGGGGTGTTATGGCAGAGCTGTGGGTGCCGGAGAGCTGAATACCAAAACATCGCTGTGTCCAGAGGTCAGGGCAATAACAGCCTTGAAATAGAGCTGAAACAGCCTCAGAAACTCTGTGTCGGGTCAGGGCTGTGTGCCTGTTCGAGGGACCGTGGGCAGGGCGTGCTGCAGGGCAGACTTAAGATGATACAGTGAATTTTGGGATGAAATATCAACTTTCCAGAGCTTCCTCAGCACCCAAAGCCTGCCTAGAGCAAGTCTGCAGGAGAAGTTGGTGCCGTATCCACTTCATCCTTTGGCCAAAGTACAAAGCACTCCTCTTTTCTCTGCGAAACAAGGAGCAGCAGGGAGCACAGGGCAGCTCTAAACGGCACACGCAGCCCCTGCTTCCGATGGCATGGGCATGCCGTGCTGCTCCTGCAAGCCCAGGAGGAAGCCTGTGATGCTCTGTGGTGCCTACGGGGTTTGGGCATGGCCAGCCCTGCACAGAAACCCCTTTTCACAACAGCAGTAAGGTCTCAGTTCTGCCAGCCCTCAGCCCAGACCCACTGAGCCCGTGTGCCACCGTCCTGCATGCCCAGAGCATCCCCTCATCCCCAGCCTGCCACCCTGAGCCGGGAAAAGGGATGCTCCGGGCATCCCCGTAGTGGATGCAGAGAGCGAAGGGCCGAGGGCGAAGGCCTGGCTCCCAGCTGCCTTGGCCCGACAGACTCGCATCTATGATCCTTATCTGCTTATGCATTTTTAATCCTGTTTGAAAGACGCTCTGATAAAGCGCCACGCATCCTGCTCCCCCCACGCCGAGACGGAGGAAGATCCTGATTGCTCACCGGCTGCGCTCGCAGAGGCCCAAATGCTAACAGAGGGCTTCTCCTCCCCACAAATCAGCCCCAAATGGGATGTCAGAGAAAAATCTGCAGGGCAGGAGGGTTATTTTTATTGTCTTTGAACAGCTGTGCACACAGGCGAGCTATTGGCACGCTGCTGCGGGGTGCGGGTGTGCTCACCCCGGCGTGCGATGCAGCCCTGCTCACCAGGACAGGCTGAACTGCAGGCTGGTTCTGTGGGGCTGCTCCAGAGGCAGGGCTGTGCGTGCCGCTCTGCTCTCTGCCTTCAGCGGGACCACTGCAAAATGGGGCTGGCAGGGACTGGAGCGGTTGCACACTGCATCCTCCTGCCTCCTTCCGCCTCCTCCTGCATCCTCCTACATCCTCCTGCATCCTCCTGCATCCTCCTACATCCTTCTGCATCCTCCTGCATCCTCCTACATCCTCCTGCATCCTCCTACATTCTCCTGCCTCCTCCTGCATCCTCCTACATCCTCCTGCATCCTCCTACATCCTTCTGCATCCTCCTACATCCTCCTGCCTCCTCCTGCATCCTCCTACATCCTCCTGCATCCTCCTAGATCCTTCTGCATCCTCCTACATCCTCCTGCATCCTCCTGCCTCCTCCTGCTTCCTCCTACATCCTCCTGCATCCTCCTACATCCTTCTGCCTCCTCCTGCTTCCTCCTACATCCTTCTGCATCCTCCTACATCCTTCTGCCTCCTCCTGCACCCTCCGGCATCCTCCTACATCCTCCTGCATCCTCCTACATCCTCCTGCATCCTCCTGCCTCCTCCTGCATCCTCCTACATCCTCCTACATCCTCCTGCCTCCTCCTCCTGCATCCTCCTGCATCCTCCTGCATCCTCCTACATCCTCCTGCATCCTCCTACATCCTTCTGCCTCCTCCTGCATCCTCCTGCATCCTCCATTAAATCATCTCAGCCTCCTCATCACTAAACTCAGCCCCTGCAAACTTTCTCACGGGTCCCCCACGGGGACATGATGCTCCAGCCTGGACCTGGGCACAGGGTCCCCTGCCCGGTCCCCCGCACCTCTACCAGGGGACCTGGCACTTTTGCCCAGGAATTTCAGGTGCACCCGGCAGTTTCAGCACCCAGCCTCAAAAAACTCAGCGAGCCCTGATGACCCTTTCACCTGCCTGGAGCCGAGCTAATCAATCACCGCTTCGGAAACCTGGCCTGAGCACGCTGGGACCATATGGCCCCTGCTCGGAGCAGCTTGAGCTTCTCGGTGGATGGGAACAGCAGTGGAAACCTCGGGAGTAATTAAAAGGAAAAGTTTGTTCGAACTTTTCCCAGCCGCAGTGGCCTCTGCTGCGCTGGCATATTTCAGGCAAGTGACAGAGACCTTGCCGAGTGTCCTTGCTCGGAAGGAGTGTGATGGATCTGGCTTTTACAAGGAACAAAGAGGCCATGATCTGACATCAACGTGATGAATTGTCCTTTTTTCTCCCCCAAATGATTACTTGAGAAAACTTTGCAGTCTGTAAATATTTACCGGGGAGACCGCAACCGTCACCTATCCTTTAAGAGCACAGAGACATTCATTTTAATAAAGCATCGCTTAATTAAGAGCAGCACTGCTCCCTGGCACACGGGGGGCTCTGCTGTATGGGGCCATAGGGAGTGGGAGAGGAGCGGTTCCCAAAGCCGTGTGCTGGCCTGCCGGCAGCAAAAGAAAGCATCCCGGCTTGCCAGGACCGAGAAGAGCAGGAGCAGCCTTGAAACATCCCAGCAGCGCCTCATTCCTCTGCTCCGGGTGCCGGCTCCGAGGGCAGGAGCATGGCGTTACCCCACGTTCGCTTTGCAAAATACACCTGAATTTCAGCCCCCGTCCCTAGATGTTTCTGCACTATCGACAGTAGCTCCGGTGAAGTCTGGTCATGGCAATTCGAGCTTGAGGGAGTCACGTAACTGGAAGCAAAAGAGGTTTTTTGGCTGTTTCCTATTGATGCAGAACGGCACGGATCCCTCCCGGCTGGCCTGGCACAGGGTTAATTTGTCAGAAATACAAAAATAACGTCACCGAAGCGATGTCAGGGCTGGGAGAGCGGCCGGAGAGGAGGAAGCAGCGCTGTGCTGTGCCAGCCACGGGCTGGGTAATTCGGCTGGAAGTCAGCCAGCAAAGGAAGAAAATGTCTTATCTACAGTTTAAAAAAAAAAAATCAGAAAAAAAACAAATGGAGATATATAGTAGGGGAGGCGAATTTATAAACAGGAGCTTATCAGAAGGCAAAGCAGATAATAAACAGCTCTTCAGATCTAGGTCTCGAGCTCACAGAGGACAGAAAAGAGAATGGGATTCCTCAGGAAATGGAAAGGGCTGATAAGAGCCCACAGTGACTTAGCAAACATCATTTAAAATTTTTTTTTAAAAGCCATAAAAAACCCCCTCTTTTGTCTTCACACAAGAAAATTACCCGCAGCCCCTGAACAGACTTATTGGGCTCCAAATCGAGTGAACTGGGAGAAGGAAAAACCGCCGCTGCTGCCTCCCAGTCAAATCGAGCCCAAGCAAACTAACTGGAAATTCTCTTCCAAGGCGGCTTCCGAGCGGGAGGGCAGCCTGGCAGGGGCTGCCTGGGCGGGCAGCGGGCCGGCAGCGGGGCCGGGCAGCCCTCCCGACTCGCCTGCCTTCCCTCCTGCCTTCCGAACCGCATCTCCAAGAGCCGCTGCTGCGGCAGGTGCTCCGGCTGCCCGCGCCGCGCAGCATCCTCGTCAAACCATCGTGCATCGTCCTCCCTCTGCTCGTACGTTTAGACGCCTCCCTGCCCCCCCAAAAAAATCAACCTGCGGTGAGCCAAAGCATTTTGGCAGCACCGGCGTGCTCGGCTGTCACGGCGTTTCCTTGCTTTCGACGTCCTTTCCCCTTTCTCAGTCAGCGCAGCACCGGCAGCAAGACACCCCTGCGGCCGGAGCCCTGCGGGGACGCTTGGGTTTGGGGTTTGCAGCGTTGTCCGTTTGTCCCCACGGGCTCTGCACCCCCGGCATGGCCCTCCAGGGGGCAAGGAAAGAGGGGTACGCCGGGGAGACCCCAAAATCACCTCCGTAACCACCCAGGATGCTCATTAGGGACCACGTTGGTGACTTTGAGCCTCCCGTGAAGGAGCTGAGCTCCCCGGCACGGCTGCCCTGCCCGGTCGTGGCGTTATTCGCAGCCCCCCTGGCAGCTGCTCTGGCTGCGCAGTTCAGAGCCGATGGGTTTTGTGTAATCAGACAGTTTTTCTGCTCGCGCTCTTGTTACCTCTGTATTTATTTACAGTCAATTGTTCCCTATTTTTGTTCCATTTATGTACCATCTTGTTTACGATGCTACTTAAATGCCTGGTGTAGAGGTAATTATATCACTGGAAAAACAAAGGAAAAACAAAAGCACACGCATACACACACAGAAAGGGAAGAAAATTGGTTTTCCCTCCTGCAGAAGGGATTACGAAGCTCAGCCTGGCCGGGGCCCTTGGCAGCTTTGCCCTGCCCTGGCCCTGCCCGGCGCTGGCTGCAGCCTGACGGGCACTGCTGCACCATGGGCTGCCCCTCACTTGTTTTGCTGAGTTTTCCCTCTCTCCGGCGCGGGGTGAGAGGGGGCGAAGTGATGGAGAGACTGAATTAAGAGCGCGAACGCTGCGTCAGCACTTGCTGGCTTCACTTCGCTGCATGTGTCTAATAACTGAGTTATAGTTTTTCAGTTTGATTAATTCATTTATTCCCATTCAGCCTTTCTTCTTATTATTATTTTTGGGAGCCTTATCAAGGGGTGATTCTCTTTAAGCCATTATAATCAAATTTGCAGAGGCAGACCTGAATAAGCAGCCTGCCACCGAGAATTGCAATCCTGCAGACGTGCTGCCAGCGCTACAAAGGGCTGCCCAGCCCTGCCGGGGAGCCGCAGAAAAGCTCATTTGCAGCCCAGGGCCAGAAGGGACCCAATGCGGAGCCCGGTGGGACCCTGCCCGGCGCTCAGGCAGGCTGGTACGGATGCTCTCAGCTCCTCTCCTCCGGAAAATGAAGGTAAAACCCAGCCCAGGTCACTGCTGGCTTGGCCGTATTCCCTCAGCCCCACTCCCACCCTTGTCCCCCTGCATCTCTCCTGCGTGTGCTCCAGTTTGCTCTTCTTTCCTAAGGTGAGATCATTAATCTAATTGCTTGGATGCAATCAGAAGCAAATGCAAACCCCACTGCGGGTCGATACCTGCCAGACCCAGGAAGGTGCCTGTGCCGAGGAGGAGCACAGACTTCGCCTGCAGTGACGGGTGCCTCCACCTGCAGCACTTGTAACGGCACAGAAACGTGCTGCTTGATTATTTATTTGGTTTTTTAGCATTTCATATATTTTACAGTAAATTACCTCAGTTTATCGCACTTTTTTCTTCCTTACATAATTGTTATAAATAACCTTCAAACAACATAAAAGCCATAAACATTGCAAGAGAAGGAAGAGTAAATTATAGAGATTTCAGAGCAGATGAAGGAGAACTTGCACGTTGATAAGGCAGGGGAGGCTGCCTGAGTTGTTTTGTTTGTTCTTTTTTTTTTCCCCAAAAATTTTCTCTCTCATATTTCTTCAATAACTATCTAGCTGCAAATAAATATTTCCTTCCCTGGCCATGGGGGATTTGAGAAGCAGCGTCTCAAACCCCACCGATCTGCGCGACTGCCAGCCAGTAAACGTTGACGTACAGCCCAAAGCCCGGGGGGGTGGTTTGGGGGCACAATGAGAAAAGGATGATGAACCCCAGGTCACATCCCCTGGGCAGGACCCCGGGCACCCCGGCTGCCCATCGCCTGCTCCTCCCTTCATCTGGCCCCTGAGCGGTCCCCAAAGCAGCACGTGTCACCAGCGCCGGGGAAATCAGCTTCATCCTCAGGAGAGGATGATGAGGCTGATGGGGCACCTCCTCCGCCATACGCCTCGGCACCCGCCCGCCTTGTGCTGGGACAGATCCAGCACCGGTGAAAAGTCCCCTGAGACCCCCCTGCAGCCACCAGAACCTGCAGAAAGGATAGGGGCTGCTCGAAGGGCGTCTGCAAGGAGGTGATGCTCCCAGGGAGGGTGTCAGAGGGAACATCGTGGTGCAAGGAGCTTCTGAGAGCAGAATAATTCCCCAAGAGAGAGGGCAGAGGGCTCACGGCTTGAATTTTTTAAGACTGGGCTTGTCAAATCACTGCCGAGATCGCCGGCTGTGTGCTGAACTCACTCCCTCCTGAACATGCCCTGCGGCCGGGTTTGAAGGTTCAGCTGCTCGGGGGGTTGTTTTTATCCTTAGCTCCTTCCCTAACCAGAGCCGGGGACAGGCAGAGGCCACGCTCAGAGGCGTCAGGGATGCTTTCGCTGGCTGAGAATGAACCGCCGCGCTTTGCCCCCACATGCATCCCTGCTCCGGCTGTGCGGCACTGGGCAGCAGCCGGCCAAGGGATTCTGCTGACGCTGGGATGGCCCTTGACAGGGCAGGGCCACCCTGGAGGTTCTTCCCCAAAAAAATTGGCAGAGAGAAACATTGATTCTGTGCTGGAGAAGAAATGCCCGATAAACCCCCCGAACCGCGGGGGCACGCGACGTCCACGATGCCGGCAGGCATTCCCAAGGATGGAGATGGGAAGGAGCCTGCGTCACCCAGCTGTGTTATGTAAAGACGGGCGCAGATAATCCACTGTCGCAGCAACCCGGTGATCCTGAGGTTTATGCGTTTGTGGAGCCCTCGGAGCATCCACCTCCTCGGCTCCATCGAGGGGCCGGATAATTTGCTTATGCAGTGATCGGGGGAAGATGCATACGCTGCATCTACGGGGAATGGACCACTTCCCTCCCGACTTTTATGCGGGAAGCTCGACTCCTGGGATTTGGGAATAAATATTTGGTCTTTAAAGATCATTTTGTTGTTTGTTGCAGTCAACACAGCCAGGTTTTTAGTGTTTGTTTATGGTTTACACCATATGATTCAATAAACCCTGGCTGAGAAACATGTGCATAATTAAGTTTAAAAGGCAGCTTCAACTCCACTCCACTCCTTGTTTTGCAAGCCAGGCTTTATGTAACAAATTTTCTTTATTGCTGACACCAATTTCATCCTTCCCTCCCCTTCACTTATTGCATCAAGATTTCTAGGAATTATTTTAAAGATCCAAGGTTTTTAGCAAAGCGTCTGCATGGCAGATTGTGCAGATGCGGAGGAGAGGGTGGCGATGGGGCCGTCGCACTGTGTCCACATGCAATCCCTGACTGTACAAATTAACTAACTTGGATCAGATTTGGGGCATATGAGGAAAAGGTAGTGTAAGCTCCTGACCTACCGTACCCCTACCCTCTTGGGAAATGGCAATTTCTGCTTGGGGATGCCCTCTGCTACCTGGACCATTGCTCGTCCTGCTCCTCCGGGTCTGTTTGTGAGGCTGCGGGGCAGGGACCCCCCCAGCCTGGCACCGTTGGATGGGAAAACCCAACCCAACCTGTTACCAAACCACAGATTGATTCTGGCACGGTGAGGACCGACGACCGACGATCCCTGCTCCGAAACCTGGCACAGCCATGCAAAGCTCCCCTTCCCTATGCGTCCTCCTCCTGCTCGCTCTGCACCCCAATCGAAGCACGAGTGGTTTTTCTGATGTCTTCTCCATCTGGAGGTTTTCATTCTGGCTTGATTTTTTTGAATGAGAAGTAATTTTTTTCCCTATATGAATTATTTATTGTAGTTCAAGGCATTTCTAGGGCAGTCGGGATCTTAGTTACATCTGGACGCAGTTTCAGCCGTCGGGTGAAGGTGGGTTCAAGCCTGGCTGTCTCAACACACATTGTCCCCACCACCGCAACAGCCCCTCTTTAGCTTCGCCAGCAAATGGAGCCTCACCACTGGTAATCTTTCCTTTAATTAAAAAACACAGTTTTATCAGAAGCGGAAATCAGTGCTGAAAAAGATCTGTTTCAATGACTTCTCCCCCAGTTACAAAAGAAAAGAGCTGAAATAATCAGAAAGTCAAATTTTGATGCTTTCAAATTGAGACCTCCGGCTTTTTCAGCCGAGAATGACTTTTCATTTTGAAATGTTAATTGATAGTAAGAAGTATTAAAAGCCAGACAGGAAACAAAAAATGTTTCCAGTTCTTTGCAGGGAGCTACTTGGTTGACGAAAGAAGCTGCTTTCTGGTTTCGGTTCCTACCTCCCAAAGAACTTCTGAGATTTCAGTTTTACAACCTTATTTGAGGCAGGAAAAGAAAATATCAAAATTTGTAGCCGCTGCCTGGGAAAGCAGAGCCCTTCCCCACTCGGCTCTGCTAACAACCCACCAGGCAGTAAGGAAACAGTACAATTTTATAGGTGGTTTATACAAACACCTACACTTATATCGAAGTTTTATGTAAGCGTATGGAATTCAGCTCAGATATCAGAGCTTCATTTAATTAACTGCAACAACACACTTTCTCTTTGCTACCACCTTTCATTTCACTGCGCTGCACCGGGGCTGGGAAATTGCTTTTACTGGGGATGCTGTCCGCTCCCGTGGTTTTTATCCCATCCATCCCTCAGAAAGGATCGCTACGTTCCCTCAGGTGCCATGTTCCCCACCAGATATGCATTTCCCAGGTGAATTTATGCTCTGAAGATTTCCAAATGGTCCCCAAAACGCTGTGCTCCCCAAGGCACAGCCGCCCTGCAGAAGCGCCAGGCGACGGCAGAGGCTGCACGTGCCTCTTCTAGCCGGTGCCTCGGCCCCCGCGTCCCCCCAAGCAGCGGGGAGACCCCCCGGCCGGGGTCCGCCGGGGTCCGCCGGCGTTGCTGGGAAGCTGCAGAGCTCTGCTTTTGGTGGTGCCTCATTTCATACCCTGTTTAACCAGCGTGGCTCAGCTGAACCGCTTGCTCCTGTGAGGTTTGCTGGTGGGGAGCAATTACCATAGAAAAAAGCTTTCGCTCTGTTTGATTGAATGAGTCCTTCTTACAAACCTAACAAGCTCTTCTAAGCATGGTCTTTTTTTCTTTTTTTTTTTTCCTTTTCCTTTTTTTCCAGCGCTTCCAGACTCACTGGGTGAAGCCAAGAGGGTTTCTGAGCCGAAGGAAGGGTGCCTTTTCCTCCCCACCTCCTCCACCGGGTTCGGCTTTGGCTCTGAGCTCATCCAGCACACAATGTTGATCATCTGAGTTACCAGTAATAACGCCGAGCTCTTACTGCGCTCTTTACATCTCCGAAGTGCCATACAAGCATTAACTAATTAATTAAGTTGCAGTGAAGTGCCTTTTATTTTTTCCCCCGAGGCACGGAGGAAAGGGGGACTCTATCCCAGCTCCTCTCCCCTCCACCCTCCTCTTAATGCGTCGTGCATCTGAAGCCGTCTTTTCTCACATGCTCATTTTCTCAGCCTGGGCAGATGAAGGTGGGGGAGCTGCTCACTGGGGAGCACCCGGACCCTCGGGCACCGTGGCACTGCCCGGCTCTGCATGAGGCTGCTCTCACCCAGCAGTTGGGCAGCAGATGCTGGGTGCATCTCGGAGGACCTTAGGCAAATCATTGCGTCTTTGCATGCTCGGACACCTCTCTCAGAGCGGGGAAGGCCACCGCCATCCTGGCCTGTATCAGAAATGGTGTGGCAGCGGGAGTAGGGAGGTGATGGTGCCCCTGTACTCGGCGCTGGTGAGGCCACACCTCGAATGCTGTGTTCAGTGTTGGGCCCCTCACTCCAAGAAGGACATTGAGGTGCTGGAGCGTGTCCAGAGAAGGGCGACGGAGCTGGTGAGGGGTCTGGAGCACAAGTCTGATGAGGAGCGGCTGAGGGAGCTGGGGGTGTTCAGTCTGGAGAAGAGGAGGTGAGGGGAGACCTCATCACTCTCTACAACTACCTGAGAGGGGGTTGTGGGGAGGGGGGTGTTGGTCTCTTCTCCCATACAATAGAACGAGAGGAAATGGCCTCAAGTTGCACCAGGGGAGGTTCAGACTGGATATTAGGAAAAATTTCTTAACTGAGAGGGTGGTGAAGCACTGGCAGAGGCTGCCCAGGGAGGTGGTGGAGTCACCATCCCTGGAGGGGTTCAAGGACCGTGTGGACGTGGCACTGTGGGACATGGTTTAGTGGCCATGGTGGGCTTGGGCTGGTCGTTGGACTTGATGATCTTACAGGTCTTTTCCAACCTTAATGATTCTGTGATTCTGTGAAGGCATTTGCTCCTCTCTCCCTGCCTCTCCCTGTGCCCCACATCACCCCAGTTAGAGCCTGCAAGATCTATCAAAAAAATCCACTGGCTGTTGCAAGAGAGATGAACATCTGGAGCCAGCCCTTGCTTCGGAAAGCATCGCTTTGGTCCTTGGAGAGCGCTCTGGAGCAGGCCCTCCATTGCTCACATGCTGCCTGAGAAATATTAGCTCTGATTTCCTTTATCTGCTTCATTTCTCCCTCAGTAAATGGGTCAAAGTCCTGCAGGAATTTTATGGCCAGGCCAGAAATAGAGCACAGGTGCTCAGCGTCCGTGTCTAATGCCCTCGCCAGTAGAAAGTCCTTATCTGTTCAGTTATCTGATGCTATGAAGACACAGCACAGCTCTCATTTTCCCTTCTCACCCATTCCTCTCCCCTCTCTTCCTTGGAATAGGTCCTCGCGAACTCGTATATACGAATAAAAAAGAAAAAACAATGCTAGAAATCCAAATCTACGATGTTCTCAATTAAACAACCCTGTTGCACTGTTTCTGCAAGGCAAGGTAATTTCCTGATAGATATTGAGCTATTTAGCAATTATCACATATCGTTGGTCTCAAAGGTCAGTGATGCTCATCCCTGCTCGCAGGAATGACCACCGTGCCGGGGCCAGGAGCATCCCTCCCTGCTCCCGCAGGAGAAGCCCCTCGGTCATCCCCAGAGACAGCCAGCTCCCCGTCCCCTCCCTGTGCTGGTGCTGCATTTTGCAAGGTCATCACCCAAAGAAAAGGAACATTTTTGAGCTTCTTGGGGAAAACCTCCTCATTAGCAGGTGTGGCTGTTGCCCCGCAAAACAGGGCACGGGCGCAGCATCATCATTTCCAAAAGCATCATTGGCAGCAGCCAATGAAGCAGCGATCCCAGAGCCCGTCCTTCTGAGCTGCTTTGTTTATTATTATCGCTGTTGGTTTATTATTATTGTACTGGTTATACTAATAAATGTTTCAGAAAGCCACAAGGGCTGCTGCTGTCCTGAAGGAGGGGAAGGTGAATCACGGGGCTCCTCTACCTCCAGCCCTAAGATCAGCTGGAAAAGGGTCTGGGGGGGCCCATGAGGGGCTTTCTGCACCTGGTGGGGGGCTGAGACCTGGCTGTGCTCCCCCAGAAGCACCGGACTTTGCTGGAGGTCACGGTTCTTCCCTCAGCTGGGAAACAAATGTCCAAACTCAGAGAAAAAGATTACAGACAAATGTCAGGGGTGGGGGGGGAATACTCAGTCAAAGCAGATGAATTATTCAGCTCCTGAGCTGCTGAGTGAACATTATCAGCTAATGATCTGTAATTATTAATAAATAATTTAAGCTTTAATAGCTAGGAAATGAAACGTTTAATTGCATCATAACATAATTAATGGAATTAGCTACTATGAATAAAATGAGGAGTTGTGGGGTTTTTTTAAGTAAAAATCTTATTTCTCCACAATGGTGTTAGTTATTTTTGTTCATCTTAAATGCTAGCGAAGATGCAGGGGAGGAGGAGGAGGAGGAGGAGAACCTGGTGGGAGCTGCAGGGCCCCAGGACAGGGACCAACTCTTTGCAATAATGTGGGAAATCAGGAGGTGGACTTAATAAAACTTTGTAAGAGAACAGACCTGAAAACATTAAGTCTACTAGAAAAAAAAAAAAAAAAATCTATTTCTGGGCTAAAAATACAAGTCCAGCCAAGCCTTCATCCATCGTGCAGGACAGGAGGAATAGCGCATCCACCGGTTCTGCTGGCGGGAGCTGAGCTGAAGCAGCGCGGGGCTGGCCGGCTGGTTCCACCCCGGCAGCGAGGCTGTCCCCGCAGCCACCGCGGCTGTCCCCGCAGCCACTACGGTTGTCCCCGCAGCCACCGTTCGGGTGTTAACAAGTGTTAATAAAAGCAAGGCCACCATGCGCGACTCATTCAAAGGGCTTTTTATTAGGCAATCATATATTTTCATTAGTTATGGTGATGAAGCACTTAGGTTTTATGGGGTGTTTTAGTGTTTCATTTCACTGTGTTTCCTGATTACCCTGCTAACGTTTCAGGGTGACATGGACCATTTTCCCCTCTTGCTGAAACGGAGCCTTTTCAGCAATAGGGTGGCCATAAACAGAGTCAGCTCACATCTGCTGATGGAGAGAAGCAGCCCATTAAAGCCTGGGAATTCAATTCCAAAACCTGTTCATAATTAATATACCTTATAATGCACAAAAAAAACCAAATGTTACTACAAGCTAATTGTTTAAGTGATGTAAGGACGAGTTAAACACCTTGCTGGGCATTTAACATCCTGCTGTACATCTGCCTTGCACCAGCCCTGCTGCCATCACCCAAAAAGCGAACTACAGATGACTCTCAAGCCCAGATCTCGGCAGATGTCGACTGATGGGTTTAACCCCCCTGGAGCTGAAAATACTTGTCCTATTGCGGATTTACGCCAGCTGCAAGCTTAGTCCTCTCTGTACAGATCTCAACAGCTATGCACAGAGATCTCCATGCAGGTCATGGTTTGCAAATATGGACCTCAGTCACCAGCCCCTCTTCCAAAACTGAAACCAAATTATGTCTCTGGCTTTGAGCTGCTGGAAGAAAAGAAGAAGAAGGAAAAAAAAAAAAAGGCAGAAAAACTCGCAAGCAGCCAAACTGGGGGAAAATTGCAAGCTCTCAAAGAGTGACAGTTTGCAGAGTGTTGCCAAGCTTAATCGTCACGATTAAGCAATTATTGCACATGAAAACAGAAAGTGTCGGCAAACTCAGCCTGCTCTTGAATGAAATGGAAAAGGGTTAGACAGCATTAGATACTTGCTTCTTTCGAGCTGAGGGATCAAACTACGTTCCCATCATAAAAGGCTTCCAGGCTCATAAATAATAAAGTGACTGAAAACTGCAGCATTAACTCCACCTCAGGTTTCCACAGCAGGCTCCCCGGCCCTTCCCACCCCCTCAATCCCCCACCCCATCCGTCACTCTGGCTTTATTAAGGGATTGATTTATTCACCCCATGCCCGGTGGGTGAAGGGAACCCCGGACCCCATTGCACCCCCCAGCACGGTGCTGGCATCCGCATCCCTCCCGGCGGGGAGGAAGGGAAAACGCTCTGTGAATTATGACTAAATAGATTTGACTCAGTCCAGGGTCTTTTTAGGGTGTTTTTTTCCCTTTCCTTTCATGGTAAATTTTCGGTAACAAGGCAGCCAATGGTGACGGAGCACGGGGATTGAAAATGGTTTCAAAGGAGCCTTATCATGCTGGGGACATATGCACATTGAGCCTTGGAGATAGGATGAGTGTAGGGCCCTTCTGCGGGAGGCAGACAAATATATACAGTTTTTATTTGCTTTTTCCTTTGGGTTGCATTTTCTTTTTCTATTTTTTTTTTTTTGGGGGGGGTGGGATGCCTGTCCAACCTGTCAGCAGGACTGGTTTGGGCTCAGTGACTGCAGGAATTCAATACATCTCTTACTTAAAGGGCCAATGTCGCTGTAAAAATATACCAGCAAACTGTAGCGTGTTTTTTACAGATAAAACTAAAAGTCCTCACCTAAATTTCTCAAAATACCAGGAAAACTGAGAAAAAGGGGGAAAATGTTATAATACTCAGCCTCTGTTTTTGGCGTGTGTGCTCTGCGTACAGCAATGTCCCAGGTCTTCGGTTTAAGGAGATAGATAAATAGATAGACAGACAGACAGATAGATGGATACGATCTCAGCTCAAGGGGAGACAGGTAAAGAGAAGATAAGACACTTTTACGATTTCATCAGGAGTCCTGTGATAGCTCCTGGCTTTTTAAAGCTCTCCCAGACATCTCCGCAGTGTTACGAGGATCTCGTCGCTCATTTAAATAAGAAGTTGATAGAGGCTGCGCTGCAAGCTTTGCAGATGCAAGGCTGGCAAGCCCAGGCACCTGCCGGGGGGAGACCCACGGCTCTGGGCTCTCTTTAGCCCAAGTGGGGTTTGCCATTATTACACCTGTCATGGAATAAATACACCAAAACCCCTAAGTATAGCAGTAATAATAAGCGTAAGATGCTGCCTAATTACGCTGACAGCACCGCCGCGCTCGACCAAAGCCGATTTTCTCTGACAGAGTGAGAACCGTATTACACCGACCACACTCGGTAAATACAAGGGGTTTAAGGCGCTGTTTCGACGCACGGAGGGGAGGGCACAGTGGGTGCCATCAGGGTGCAGGGTGCCATCGGGGTGCAGCGCTCCCCCACCTCTGCTCGCCCTCCCGCAACCTCCTCCCAGCCCCTTGGGGTTTACGCAGCATCCTTCACGCTCGGTGGCACCCCGAGCTCGGGAGCTGCGAGCTGAAGAGGAGCAGGAGGTTTCAAAGGAGAATTTAAGGAGGAAAGGCCAGGAGGAAGGACGGATAAAGTCCTTGCAGCAGTAGGGGTGCCCACAGGGTGTTTTTCATTAGGATTTAAATACGGTTTCCCCCTTAGAGGGCTGGAAAGCCAGCAAAGATGACATGACGGAGGAGGCTCAGGGAGAGGGTGAGCTTGCCTGACCTGGGCTGTCTCCAAAAACCACTGTCTCATCCCTGCAGAAATGAGAGCGTAGGGTTTTTGTTCGGGCTTTGGAGGGTTGCTATTTGTTTTGGAGAGCTTGCTTTCTCTTTTCATTTGGCTTGGCAGAATTTCAATACTTCTGCCTTTCACCTCAATAAAAACAGCATGTCAGGCGGCAGGTTTTTATGATGGAATGACCTTTTCCACATGCAGAAAACCCATACCTTTTCTTGCATTGGGGGGGTGGGGGGAGAGTAAAGCTGCCTTTGATGAAAAACAAAGCCTCAAACTCCACGGGTGATATCACCATGAACCAGAAAATTAGAGTAGCGGTATTTTTTTTAACTATGCAGAATGACATCAGGATAAAACTTTCATTAACACTGAGCTATTTGCACACGCATGATGGGGCATAAGAAATTGCCATTACCAACAGCAGAGCCCACACTGCAGTCCCCCTGGGATGCTCAGACGTGTCCCAGGACCACGTTGGGTCAATGTTTGGGGCATTTCAGACTGCTGCATCCTGAGTAATTTCTATGCCCAAATCCAGGAGAATATAATATTGCTGTTTGCCTTCTTTGTCCTTCCCCATCTCCAAGTCTCCATGGGGGCAGCCCAGAGATAAATAATGCCTACAGAGACCCCCTGAAAGCCGTGGAAGCGCCTCGTGTCCTCGTGCTGCAGTCCCATTCATTAGCACATTGTTGACGTTCATTAATCGAGTGTAAAACTGTAATTAAAAATAATCTCCTTTTCTTGAAGCAGCGGCAGAAGAGGAAAAAAAGAGGACGCCGAATAAGGGGAAATAAAACTAATGCATGAATGTGCTAATTGCAGCTGTGGGAACATGATGGCAAAACAATTTGCTGGTTTGTTTTCTTTCGGCGGGGATGAGCACGAGGGGTCTGGCAGAGCCGGCACAGGAGAGGCTGGGGAAGAGCTGCCCAAGCCCAGTCATAGGGAGAAGGCTGCAAACACCTTGCGAGTGGAGGCATCCCTATAGGAATCCGTCTTCCCCTTCACAAATCATGGGCCGGGCTGATCCCTGCTCGTCTGGGAGCGGTGCAGAAGTGGGGTTGCGGTTTATGTTGGCTGATTTATCTCCTTCGGTGAAGATTTCATTTCAAGTTGGAGGATGTTCAAAGTAAAGCCAGCCCTGTTACAGACTTAATTGGACCATATTTCAATCCCAGTTCATCTATTCAGCATGGATTCCTTATCCTAGGTCCATAAAGTTTTATTAAGTTATATATCAAGGAATATACATATAGGGTAGAGAGATACAGTCCTGCTTACATGTTTTTTGAAATGAGGAAAGTTGCCATTGCCTGTGTGTCTGTCTCTGTTCACAGTCAGGTATCTGCCGCCCTGGTTTGGGCACTCGCAGCCTTCCCTCCTGCAAAGCTCCCCGGCAGAGGCCGGCGGGCACGGCCGCCCCACGGAGCTGATCCTGGCCAGGACGGGAGGGCGATTTGCAAAAACAGAGGGAGAGCACCACGGTCGGAAACGCTGAGTCCATCAGCAGCATGCAGACATCTCACCAGCCCGTGTGGGTGCTGCAGCCCCATGGCTGTTCGGACGTGGGCTGGAGGTAAATCAGTATTTTGGAGAGTCTGAGGCTGGAGGAGGAGAGGGATGTCTTGGGGTGATGCTGTCCCATGTGCCGGCACGCCAGGCAAGCCCCATGGGGACCAAGCCATGGGACCACCAGGTAAAGCAGAGCAGTGTCCCAGCCGCTCCCTGCCCTCCGCACGCTCCCTCCGTCTCTCTTGGCTTTAGCTGCTTTTCCATCCTGCCCCTCCTCTTCGTCAGCTGAGGTTATTTTGCAAAGACAAGTAATTACTAGCATGTTATCCACACTCAGCCGCGTGTCCTAACAGCGCTTGCTGATGTACAGTAGCAGGCAGCTTGATAATGGGACATATTTAAGCTGATTGCTACTGGAGATAAATTATTTCTCTGAATGGATGCACTTTTGTTAAACTTCTGAAGGCAAAAGGAAAAGTTACCTTTTTTTTTTGAAAAAAAAGCACCCTTTGAAAAGGATGTGCCTCCCCCGAGATTCTCATTTCAGATTAGGATATCAGGCGTACGGCAAGAGATCTCCGATTCCCTGGCTGTCAGAGCTGCTGTTTGATATTCAAACCTGTCATTTGATCGTTCCTGAATAGCTGCCGTGGTGTCCTTGAGGACAGCTCTATTAAATGCCAAATCTGTTCCCTCTCCCTCTGTATCCATGATGAGACAGAATAACTCTCATGCGGGAGAGCTGCGTGTATTAACGCGACTCAATTGTGTCTTTTTTAAGCGTGTCGGGGAGAGAGTGGGTGGAGAGGGAAGGGGCCAGGGAGGGGAGGAGAGCGGCTCGGGGGATAAAACCCACTTGAGCTGGAGTGTCTGGTTGTGCTGCAAGGCAGACCGGAGAGAAAATTGGCCTGAAGATCAGGAGGTGACAATATCTTTGTTAAAAAAGAAGGAGGAGAAGAAATGAATTCAATACTTCATGCAAGGAATTAAAAGGCAATGCTTTTTGGTTCAAAAACTCATCAAGAATTGTGGGGTTGCACACCGTTAGCATCCAGAGTGGCTGAGAAGTTGGAAAACATGGGATGCTGGGGGAAGTCTATGCAGAAAGCAGTGGCTGAGCTTGTGTCGGGATTTAGCTGACCTGTTTAGGATGGGAGCAGAAGGCAGCTTCTCTGCAAACCCGTTGCATCCCGCTCCCTGCAAGACGATCCAATGCGGGTGAACCAGCTGCATGGTAACCTTGGGTTGTTGTCATCGCAGCCACCATGGAGAGATCTTTGCACACATTAATGGCACTTGATTTAACAACATGTTCACATTTGATCTCAGTGTTGATTGCTGAAGTCACTTCAAGTTAATTACAGAGTTAATTACCAGCTAATAACTTTGTTGCTAATAGCTGTAACGGATTTTTGGCAAGAGTTGTCAGAAGGGGCTGATTGGAAGGTCTCCTGGGTAGGATCTTCGTTACAGAAATGGATACACTGAAGGCAAATGATTCCAATCTTTTTTCTTTGATGAACAGTAAATTATTCTAATATCCTTCACTATTGTGTTCGCTTATTATCTGTGGGTAATTAGAAGTGAAGAGCTGCAAAGCTGCCTTGGTTGCAGATAGGAGACCATCGCAATTGTGCTGTCTTGATTTTTGATACTAAGAGATTGTTTTTTCATCCCTCATCTTTGCTCTCCTTCCCCAAGACACGCAGCATCCCCAGCGTTTGCCCTGCATCCCCAGCCCTTCTGCCACTAACACACCTGTGCACGTGCCATCCCAGGGTCCCTGCGCCCTATTTTTGGAGACTCCCAGGCCAGGACTCGTGGAAGTGAGTCTTGTGAAGAATGGCAGTTGATTCTTCTGCCTCTTACGGGAACACCTCAGGAGCGACTCTGCCAGCTGGGACGCTTTGCCATCCTTTGCCCTTGGCAGCAACGGAGGTTTCTGTCCCTGCCTCCCAGCAAGCAGCATCCCCCGTGACTTCTCAAGCATCCTCCCTCGCCCATCGGGTCCCTGCTCTTTGGAAGGTGAGCTGGGCTAACTGGTTAAAAGCTGTGCCTGCGCGCTGAGCAGCCAAGAGCTCCACTTGATTTGGATGGAAATTAGCAGGCAGCAGTTGAAGCTGGGGGAAAGAAGCCTTGGAGACCAGCGGAGATTATCAGAAAACAACTGAACAGAACAGCGTGTCATCCCTCAGCAAGGCACAACCACCAAAATCAAAGGTGCAAGCAGGGCTTGGTGACGAATTTTAATGCAGGGGCGATCGAGAGCGTATGTCCCTGTCAGCTGCAGCCTGAGCGGGGACAAAGCCGCTGCCCCAGCAGAGCTGTGCTGATCTGGAGCCCTGCAGAGCCCTTTGGCTTGCTCGGTCCCCCTCAGCAGCACGCGCGAGGTTTGCAAATGCCCCACGAATCGCTGCAGCTGACGGCACCAGGGCTTTCGCATCCTTGCAGCTCCCAGACCAAAACACAAACGTGCTGGAAACATCCGAGCAAAAGCTTTATCACCTCCAAACAGCAGATTGACAGGAGATTCCCAGGGATGGAAGGCAGGCTCCTGCCTCGCAGCCGGCAGCCTTTTCTAGCTAACACCCCTCCTGCTGAGCAGAAGATAAAGCCAGCAGCAGCTCCTCTGGCTGGGGAAGAGGGCAGAGACGCTCAGTGAGAAAACACGGCATGAGTTCAGCAACAAGACATCCCTCGCATAAGCGTCTTGGAAAAACCGGTGTTGCAGCTAAATCACTCTTGCGGCATTACGGGGTGTTGGTTTTGTTTCCTGCTTCTGCTGTGAGCTGCCCGTGAGATGCAGGTTAACGTGCTGCAACACCCTCTGCCCTCGACTTCCACATGGAGGTACCATCATCTTCCTCACCTATTTTGTTCCCGGCACCCGTGTCTCTCTGCCCTGGCTGCATCCTGCTGTGCTCCCAGCCCTGGGAATGCCGTGTCTCTGAGGCAGCCCCTGGCTCTCTTTCCGTACGTACATCTGCCGTGTGAGGCCCCTGTGCTCTCCCACCACAGGGATATTCTGCAATAAGCACCAGAGCTGGACCAGAGCTCTCTGCTGTGGATCTACAGCTCCCGGCGCGGCAGAGCACCGACCCCACTGGAGGCCACAGATTGCAGGGATGTAACCAGCAACATCACCTCTCCGTACTACATGATATCTGCTCCTACGTCACAGAATCAACCCAGCCCATGAGCTAGAGGTTTTACAGCCGAGCTTTACAAGGGGACCAGGCTGACGAGCCAGGGCTGGCAGGCACTGCCGGCAGGAAGGTGGCCCTGGGGTCCCTGTCCATCGACTGGATTTCACCGCTGCTCTCAGCAGCCTTGTTGCATTCAGCGGGGCAGAGTTATACCACACTGCCAGGCTCTTCGTGTGCACCAAGAAGGGGGTCAGGACTTGAGGTTTGCAGCACCCTGCAATCCCTCCGTGTTCACTGCCGTGCCACAGCAGAGCAGGGCAGAGCTCTCCTGGCACAGCTCCTTTGCTCAGGAAAGCTGCTCCAAAACCCTCTTTATCAACAAAGTGCACACACTGACATCTCGGGGGAAGACCGAGGATCTGAAGGAGGCAGAGGAAAAATATTTGATCTTGCAGCACTTCAAGGTTTGGAGTGATGGAGCATGATGGTAGGATTTGGTTGCCTTTCCCCAGGCAAAATATAGGACTGAGAGAGCATCAGAGTCTGGAAGCTGATTTCCCGGAGAAGGCGGCCGAGCCTGAGCAGTAACCTGCTGCCAGGACCGCTGCAGCTGCTCTGGAAAGGCATGTCCCCGCCTGGCTCGGGGACGGGCTGGGATGGGGGCGAAAGCCGTCCCAGGTCCAGGAGGTTTCTCTCGCCCTCAGCCTGGCAGCTCAGACCCTCTGCAGCCCACGGAGGCTGCTCCGTGCTTGCCTTTACGACCCGTGGCTTTTAATGTCCCCTTTCTCCAGAACTCACCGAGTACCTATTTGCCTGCGCTGAAGTACAACTACTGCTTCACCAATTCCCTCGAACCCTTTTAATTCATCAAAGGAGCTGACAAGCCCGGGAGGGAGCCTTTCTGTGCCTGATCGGTCCCATTTGCCGGGCGTAGGGGAGGGATCCTGCCAGGAGGCAGGTAAACCCCCACCAGAAACAAGAGTGAGAGACGGGAATTTGTAACTGAGTCACCCAGACGAAGTGCAAGCCTCAAAATGCTAAAGCAAATGTTTGCTTAAGGAGGACGAGACACTGGGTCCTCGCTGAGACCTTGCTCCTACCCTTTTGGATGCTGTACCGTCCTCTCCAGAGAGCTCCCCCCCAGCCCTGGAGCACAGCCTGCAAACGGGGCTGCCGCTGCCCGCTCCTTTAGCGTCGACACCCCACCAGTTGCTTGGCAGGGTCCCCAAACATGGGGACCCCTAAACGGGACCATGCAGAGCGCTGAGCACCTCCCTGCCCCACCGGCCACAGCAGGGGTGACCGGCCCCATGCGACGGAGCATCCTGCTTCTCATTTACCCTCACCTTAAGCTTGTTCCTGCTGGGCTATGATTTATCCAGAGCCAGAGCTGAACGGAATAGATAACACGAGGCTTTGGATCAGCCCCTGACCCTGGCCACATGCGTAATTCCACGGGTTGCTGTTATGTGAATATGTAGTAAAATAATGATCTGTAAATCAATAAACACCTTACTATTACAGGCCACAAACATAATATGAATGCATTACAGTTTATAAATGCCATGAAGAAGAAACTAATCCCGAGCCTGTTCCAGGTTTTTGAAAGTATTCAGCCCCCATCACGCATTCAAAATATTGAGTTTTCCTGGAAATCAGGCGCAGTGGCAGGTCCTGGCACCTGAAAACGCTTCCTTTCAGGCTGCTGCGGTGTTTTAGCTCGACTCACTGAATAGATGCAGCTGTAATCACCCTGCAGTGAATGACGCTTCAAATTGCAGTTCCCAGAATGCAGAGGGGAGAGTGGAGCTGGTAGCAGGTGACACTGTTTGAATGTCATTTAAAGTTCACTTTCATTATTTTAATTGTCACTGTAAAAATCTCCCCATTCAGGCCTGATTATGCTCTAAGAGAAATCAGAACTTAAATCCCAATCAATCAGAGCTGGAAGTGTTGTTTCTCTGACACAGACAGTGGTGCCTGAGCTGTGATTAAGCCGCGGTATCAGCGAGCCCCAAAAAGCTACCGGCAGCTTTAGGAGCCTGCAGGATTAACACTGGATAACCTACATGGCTGAAGTCACCACGGCGGTGAATAAAAAGAAACCTTCACTTCTCAGATTAGGTTTTCCCGACGTTGCTTCGTGCTACCCTGGGAGGTGGGATGGCGAGGATGGGGTACCGCAGCTGGGTGCCGGGGCCGTGGGCAGGTCGTTTCCCCACTGCTGCCTCAGTTTCTCTCTTCATCACATGGAAAACAGGGGAGGTTTAGGCTGGATATTAGGAAAAATATCTTTACGGAGATAGCGGTGAAGCACTGGCAGAGGCTGCCCGTGGAGGTGGTGGAGTCACCATCCCTGGAGGGGTTCAAGGAACGTGTGGACGTGGCACTGCGGGACATGATTTAGTGGCCATGGTGGGGTTGGGGTGGTGGTTGGGCTGGATGTTCTTACAGGTCTTTTCCAACCTTCATGATTCTGTGATTCAGTGAAAAGGTGCAGGATGGAGTATGTTAGGGACACAGGAGAAGTCAGTGGGCAGTTAGCAGCATGAGTGTGCATGAGGGGCTCGCGCTTCCCCACCAGGCACGGGCAGGGCTGACCCGTCCCCTGGTTTTGGCAAGCCTTTGGGCAAAGGGGTTTATTCACTGAGCTCCCAGGGAGCGATAGGCACAGCAAGATCCCAGTCCTTTAATGCAAACAATTAAGTGGGGGAAAAAAAGGATGCTTCATAAGCTGCCTGAAAAGTGTAACCTTCCTCTAGACAAACCAATTTGCAAAAAGATAGAGCCAGTGGGATCAGGCAATAACTTAATAAGCATCTCTGAAAAAACAATGCATTTAAGAACATTGGGTTTTTTTCCTAATGGAAAAACATCAACTCTGTGGGGAAATAAATGTAATAAACTAAGTCCAATCTCTACAAACATTTGGTTTTTTATCTCTGTAAAATCAATATACATGTTGCAATTATGTCCTCCGATGAATCCCCCAAACTTTGATTCTCTCCCAAGGCTTCCTGCTCGATTGAAGTTCATTACATCTCCCTTTCTTCATCTAGATAAATTTGGGTTTTTTGCATTTCCAAGCCCAAGTCATGTTTTTTTCTTGAAAGGTTTCATTTCTCTTTTCCGTACATTGTAGAGGGAGAAGAGTGCTTCCCTCAGCTCTAATCTAATCAAATTAAATGTAATTTAATTGTTGTGCAAGCTTATATTTGTTAGGAATCCCAGCAACAAATAAATCAGAACAAAATCAAGGCAAATACTTTGCCTGTCTTCCTTGGGTCTTCCTTGGTTTTCAGCTAAAATATCCCCGTTTGGGTTTCAGCAGGTTGGCCAAGCTTGACTCAGCTCTACAATGACCAGGGCTGTTTCTTCTCCCTGACCCAAGCCATCGCCTGATTTCAGAGCAAGAGCATCCCAAAGCCTCCACAGCCAGGACGGGGCAGAGGACCGGACCCACGGCTGCTTACTGCCTCATCCCGATGCTCTCAACACCGTGGGTGATCAGATATGAAAAGGGGAAGGTGAAGACATCACCTGTTATTTGCAAAGCAGTCTTCCAAGTCCTTAATCCTTCACCAGAAAGGGAGAGTGTTGGGGAGCTATTTTTTTCTGTTGCCCTACATTGGGCCAGTTTGCTCACCTGCCCCTGATGACTGGGAGTGCCCCATGGAGACAACAACGGCCCCATCCACTATTCACAAGGTACATAAATGAATTTGGGTAACTATCACCCAGGGGTATCCAATTATTTATGTTTTTTCAATTTTTAGTGAAGAAAAAAAACCCGTTGCGTGTTCATTTGAATTTCAGAGAAACAGAAAATATCTTGCCAGCTTATTTGAAAAAAACATTTCCCAGCAGATCCGCCCGGACCTGGGCAGCTCCGCTATCAATCCCAGTGGGCTGCAGCAGAGGACTTAGGTATCTCTGAAAGCCTGTAAACTGAAAGAAAACGTTGGCAAAAAGTTTCCCTCTCGGGTGGAAAGCAAACGGTCTAAAGAACTGTTGACTGATGCCTTGTGAACACATATCTTCTGTGCCTTGATCTGTACAGGCAGAGGACCTCCTTCTCGTACCGCTCCCATCACTAACACTGCCGTGACAGTCCCTTAAAGAATAATCATCTAGAGCAAATATTTTGCTTCCGTTTTCAAATGACCGGAGTTTCCTCGAAGGAGGCTCCTGACAGCTGCCTCCGGAGGAGGTCATGGCGTAAAACTGTAATTATGCACATGACTCTCAGGAGTTGGACTCCTTCTTCCCCTTCTTTACCTGCAATAAATTACCTGTGCGTTTCTCTTCCCTGCAACGATGACCTCCTGTTCGCACGTCTGCATGCAGACAATGCTGCAAGACAGATTAGATCCGTCAAGCGAGCAAAAACGTTAGGAGCAAAGAGAGGCGGCACACATTGAAGAGACAAGAAACCCCTCTGAAATGTGCTGGGAGTGTAAATACCCTCCGGGACACTTCCCGCATACTGGGCTTGCTGCACGGAGATTTTACCTCCTTACGATGAAATCTTTCATTTTTACACCATGGCTTTGTTCAGGTTTTTTTCTCTTACTTTTTTTTCTCTATTTTTTTAGGTTAAGACTCTCCAGTGCTCATTTTACCCAGAGAACATCTCTGAGATGCTGCTCTTCAAACCTGCTTACCGGAGCACAGCCGGAGACGGTGCCTCGCCAGCACTGCGCGGAAGCGGGGGCTAAGCAGGGTGCTGTCATTTATTTGGTGCTCATAGGATGCTCAGGAGCTCGAAAGGATCCCAGTGCTCCTCCTCGATACGGTTTTGATCCTCAATGAGGTGTATCAGGCACGGCTACCGGGGGCTGGCTGAGCTATTTGTCATCAGGGGTAATAAAAGTTGGGGTTTGATGGGTGCTGGTGCGACAGTGGGGTTTTCCTCAAGTTTCCTCCCTGGCAATCAGAGGAGGAAGGTGGCTCATTCCTCCCGCGGCAAGAAATTTGCTAAACCTGTGTTCACGGAGCAGCATAAACCCACAGCCTCCCCCAGCGCAGCGGCGTGGGGCTTTTCTGACCGCTGTGTTCAGGGGAAGCGGGGCGGGGGGACGAGACAAATTGCATTAAAATTAACACATAGCAGCCTGCCAGGCGTGTGGACAGCAACGATTATCTTATTTAACGGGAGCCCCCTCCGGCACAGGGAAGCCAATGTGCCGTACAGCCAACTAATGGCTCATTTGTAGGATTCAGTTGGTTCAGAGAGTTCATAATGTCCCTGTGTCATGGCAGCTTAGTTTAAGAATATGGATCTTCTACTTAAGGAGACACAGCCATACATCAAAGTGTTTAACAGCCTTAGGTCAGCGTCCTTCTGTTTGGGTAGGTCTGGGAAGGGAGCCAAAGGAAACCACTCCTTTCATTACAGGACTTCTTGGAGAAGTGTTCAGGAAACTGTTCAAATAATGCAGGAGAGCAGGCGTTTGGCTGAGGACAGCGTGTTTCTCACCTGCGGAGTGTCACGCAGGGAGTAGGAGATGGAAATGGAAAGGTTTTAAGCTCTGGGCTTTTTCCATCACAACCTCAAGACCCTTCAAGGTCCAGCGATGACACCCACCGGCTGAGCGGCAATGCTCGACGCTGATGGAGACAGACAGAGGGGCTGGGAAGGCACAAACCGGCAGTAAAACCGTGCGGCTCAGCGGAGGAGAAGGACGAGGCAGCGAGGGTTCGGTGAGGGCTGTGACAGACTTAGAGAAAGTGGAAGACGGGCAGCTGGCTGAGCCCGATGCGAAGCTCCGGCAGCGCTCCGAGGGTCGGTCCCTGTCGCACTGCAGGGAGCCGGGTGGTGGGGACAAGAGCGCCCAGGCTCTCAGCCACTATTTCAAAGATCATTTTCAACTGGATTCCCCCTGCCCCGTTAACTCTCGAATGGGATATTTGTGTTTCTTTCACAATTCTGCACATCGGAAAGAAATAGAAGTAAAATACAGAACTATCCCAAGATATTTTAGTTTCAGCAGCTGACAAAACCTATCCTTTATTCAATATTTAGGGAACTACCTCCTGCCCCCGGCAGCTGAGCATCTCATCAGACATCTCTGAACTACACCCCGACACAACCGAGCTACAGGCAACAGGCGATGGCGCTCCCGGTCCCCGGCAATCACACACGACCGTGGCACAAAGGTGTTCGCAAAAGTTATGGGATCCCCTGCTAAAAGCGCGCAGGTTGTTGCTGTTCTGCCCTGCTTCTGCACAGCCGGAGGCCAGAACGGACAGAAGACAAAGTCCAGAGAAGATTTTCAAACAACATGAAAGAAAAACTATAGGAAAAAAAAAAGAAAGTCACAAAAAAACAATTATGAAAACCAGAAAACGTTTCATGCTCATATTGTGGGTTTTATGAGTCTCTCTTTTGCCATCTCCTCCAGGGATTGCTCTATTTTTTTCCTGTAATTAGCAGCAAACTGTGATCGCCTTGCTTTAACAAGCCAAGTGTCTCCTTTGGATGCACACATGGGCTTTTCCCCCCATCTTTTCTTCACATTTTATTTCTCACCATATAATTAAATCAGAACTGGCAGCTAGCAAAACTCTTTGAGGGACCAAACCCTGCCCAGGCGAGAAAGCAGGTGTTCGGGGCGAATGCTCACCCAGGCCGGGGAGCACCCCAGATCTCCCCCATCACCCACAGGGCCAATTTTGGAAATAACAACCTGGATCAACTCCTACAAGCAGAAGCAGCTTTAGCCATTTACAGCGCTGCACAGAGTTAATTTTGCCATTTGCCAGCCAGCTTTTCCTTCCTATTTATTGCAACCAATTGCAATTAAACATAATAACCAGCAGCAGGAAAAATTACCAACTTTTTCTCTTCCGTCGAGGAGAGAAAACCCTCGCCCCAGTGCCACAGTGGCCCTTTCCTTGGCCAGGGTGGGGACACGGAGGCTGAAGGAGATGCTGGGGAGCCCAGCCCTCCCCTCCAGGAGATCATCCACTGCCTGCAAGCTGCCGGCAGTGCAGGCAGCAAGCACCGGTGCTGCCGCACCATGCGCTCCTCCACCCCGTCCTGCAGCGCAATGGCGGCTGGGATGGAGAAATGCAACGTTAAATGGAGAGTCCGTGAATAAAACATGAAAGTAAATCCTTTCTGGCACCTGGTTACTTCTCTTCCGAGTGCAATATGTGAGGCTGCTAATTGCTTGATTTACTGTAGCAGTCACTCTGCCAACAGCAATAAATAATGTTAATTAATATAAGGTAACCCACTGACAGAGAGGCTGGTAATTACCAGGAAACCAGAGAGATGGGCCTTTTGTGGTACTGTTAGAGGAGAGAAGAGCACAATTTCCTCTCCTGTATTTGGTTATCTATCATCCTTTATTTGTTTGCCTTGAGCACTATGTGGAAAGATCTTGGGTCCAATTTCTGTTTGTTTTCTTTTCCTTTTTTTTCCCCTTCCCCAAGGATCCTGTACGTTAATCAGAGAAGAGTTTCTTTGATTATACACACACAGAAATGATGGTTTTTCTCCCGAGCATGTGCAGTGAAGAAAATCCGACACGAAATGTTGAACACGAACATCCTGATGTGCCAGAAAGCACTGATGCAAACAGGGAACTGCTATTGCAACATCATGACGTCCCCCCTTATGCTGCGAGGAGCCGTGTTTCTGCTGAACATCGTCATCCAGCAGACCTAAGCGTTTCCTTAAATATTTTGCTGAAGCCGGGCCTAAGGAAATTTAGGCTAAACTCTGGCTGGGGTTGCCTCCCTTGGAAAGATGCAGAAAGAAACATCTTAACTGTGTTACTGCATGGCAGGGAAAACATCTCTTGGCCTGTTATAAAAAGTCGACAGCCTCTCTGCCCTGACCAGCATCCTTCCACGTCTGGTCCCCTTCTCACTCTGACCAAGACATAAATCATTGCAAAATCTGTCCATCAGGTTAAAAACGAGCAAGTGCAGTGAAACAAGATAAAACAAGCAAGACATCCCGAAGTCAAGCTCAGCTGGGAGGTCTTTTTTTCACAGAATCACTACAGTTGGAAAAGCCCTGTAAGATCATCAAGTCCAACCATCAACTAACACCTCCATGGCCACTAAACCATGTCCCGCAGTGCCACGTCCACACGGTCCTTGAACCCCTCCAGGGATGGTGACTCCACCACCTCCCTGGGCAGCCTCTGCCAGTGCTTCACCACTCTCTCCATAAAGACATTTTTCCTAATATGCAGCCTGAACCTCCCCTGGCGCAACTTGAGGCCATTCCCTCTCATTCTATCGCTAGTGACATGGGAGAAGAGACCAACACCCCCCTCCCCACAACCCCCTTTCAGGCAGTTGCAGAGAGCGATGAGGTCTCCCCTCAGCCCCCTCTTCTCCAGACTGAACACCCCCAGCTCCCTCAGCCGCTCCTCATCAGACTCGTGCTCCAGAAGAAAACCCCGTGGCTCTGGGGAAGATGCTTAGAGGGGGTTTAATTATTAAAGATGAAGCGGCAGCCAGGGGGGCGGGCTGGTGGAGAACAGACTCCCCAGGATGGGGAAAGGACGTCTCGGGACCGCACCTAGGAGTTGCTCACCCCTCCTAACGCCCCAATGAATCTGTCAGCAGGAGATTGCCTGGCCTGGCAGCCACCTGATGCAGACAAATCGCTCCGGAGAGCAGCACTGACAGCTCCCGACACCCTCACTCCCCATCCCCGTTGGAGAGACACCTAATAATTTCAGCTACTGCACGGAGGGGAGATTTGACAGCAAGAGAAGTGATGTGAGGCGTGCATCAGCCAGCCCCAAGGACTGAGAGACTCCGCGGATCCGCATGTGAACCACAGGTTTACGGAGCAGCGAGGTACTGGAAGAAATTCCCCATTTTCTGTAGCGTAGCCGTGCAGCTCCTGACTCCAGAGCTCACAGCAGGGAGAGCAACACAGCTCACTTCCTTTCTTTATTAGGCTTTTGGGATTTAATAGCTGGTTTTCAGCCCTAAGAAAAGTTGCCGTGAAAATGCCCCAGGTGGGATGAAGTTATGAGTCCTCCACACAACATGCAAGTCAAGGAAATTTATTTGGATGACTTTCACATTGGGTTTTTCCAAGAAAGGGAGTTTAACACTCCAGCTCCCGGAGGGGAGGAGACCGCCTTTAAACATTTTAAAGAATATGAAGGAGATGGGATTGCTGGCTTCAAAATGTACTGTTTGGAGGGGGGCGGTTTTAAAACAAGAAGAAAGAAGGAAAGAAAGAAACTGCATGCAAGCCCCGTACTCCGATGGAGAAACTATATCATAGCCTCCGCTCACCAAAGGAGTTAATGAATCTCAGGTATTACAATGATAAAGGCAGAAGGCATTTGTCTTTCTAGCCTAATTTCCTAGTTAACAGATAAAATTCACCTTTCCCTCTAAACCTAGAAGTATTATCTTGCAAATGGTGGGTCCTTTCCGAGGTTGGTACAAACCTGAGTAGCTCCGCAAGCGAGGGAGGTGGGCAAAACTCCCGGTCCGTGTTTTGCTGGGGCTGGATTTGGCCCTGCAGTTACGCTGATTTACACAGTCAAACGCTCTGACCTGGACGTGTTTGCAGCAGATTTTTCACAGCAAGTTTTAAGAGCATCTCCTCTGGGGAAGAGCTTCCTGCACGTTTCCCCTGCAGTCTCCCGTCATCTTGGAAATATGTTTCAACATATGTCATCATGACTCCACAAAAGCCATTTGGAATAATTTGTCTGCTATATAAACACACGGTATTTGTTAGCAAGATGGAAACTTCTCCCTGAACTACTGGGAAGGGAGAGGTGGACTGTGATCTTTCAATATTATATTGCAAATACCTCATCCCCGTGCCTGTGGCTGGCTGCAGCGCGTGCATTAACCTCCTTCGCTGCTGTAACTATTTTAGTTAGTGGCTGATTTATTCTGCTAAATGATTCCCAGCTTTCCAGCTCTCTCTTCCTTTGAGCACCTCGTGTCAGGAGGTTTGGGGGTCGGACGGTTTGGGGGTGAGCGGCATGCCTGTGTGCGAGCAGCTGTTTCTCGCCCTGACTGGGAACAAGAGGCAGAAGTCTTATTTTTGTTTGCTTTTCTCTGCATACGGAACCCACCTGTGAGCACTCCGCGCAAGTGGCCTTGAGCAACAAGCTGTTGCTGAAACCGGACCCTGGGAAGCCGGATTTTAACCCCAGCCTTGCTATGGAGGAGCTGAGGATCCTGAGGATCGCGTCACTTGGCTTTCCCAATGCTGCTGCTCATCCCACCTCTTCCCTTCGGCATATCACCAGCGCGTTCGGAAAGCAAGTGTCTTTTGCAGAGTATTTGCATGTAGCCTAACACAATGACACGGTTGATATAAGACTGACATTAAATCTACTCAAACCCTTCTTACGCGTCATCATAGAAATAGGAACTCGTTTGAAACTCCCGAGGCTTTGGGGAGAAATTTCAGCTCTTTTAAGCGTCAAGAGCTTGTCCGAGGCATCGACTTTTCTATGCAGAACGCTCCGTTGCCAGTGTTTTCTGCTCTCTTTGTTCATTAATAACAGACAAAGATTTGTTTCTTCACTCCTGAGCCTATTCCCTGATCCCTCGCACAAGGCGAGGTGGGTGCTGGAGACGTGCGTGCCATTACTCTCCTACGTTTCGCTCTCTCGAATCGTCTTTGTAACTCACTGTAGTTCAGCATTGAGTCCCCTGGCACCTGGCTGCTGCTCTGCCTCCTGTTCATGGCTTTGCTGTCACCGCTCGCTGCCACACGCTCCTGCGAGGGACAGTGCAGCGGGGTCTGACGCCCAGGTCCAGCAATTTCGCATCTTCTCGCTTTTTCCATCCCTTTCCTACATGAAACTGGGAGGGACAACGAGCTGCAGTGCCTGAAGTTGAAAGAGGTCAGATCGAACTTCAGCAGAGTTGCTTTGGATTTCACGGATTTGTCCTTTTTTAGGCCGAAAGGTGCTATTCCCCACACCTAATCTGACATATTGCCTAATGAGGGCCATATAAATTCACCCAGCAATTCCCATCTCAAGTACAACTGCCCATGGATGGAGTTAGACTGTGCTTTTAAAAAACCAGGCATCTGGCCTTTGGTAATGGATCCCATGATTAATTACCAGGCCAGATAAAAGCGTGGCTTTTATTTCAATTAGAGCTTGGTTGACTTCAGCTTCCAGACGCAGAGGCTGGACACCGCTCCCTTTGCTAGGCTTTAAAACCCACCATAGCGAGTCCCGTGTGCACCGAACAGACACCCTCTCCAACCAGGGATCTTCGTGGGTTTTTTCCTCCAAGGGATTATGCTGAGCTTTTCCCCACCCCCATTAATATAAAGATGCAATTTAATTTTACAGGCGTCTCAGAGCATTACTCTTGGGCTTGCTAGCTGCAACCAGAAGTGCAAACCTCCCCAGCCAGAGCCAAGGGGCCTCGAAGAGAGTCACTAAGAGTGGTTGGAACAACTGATTTCAGGGGGATTAAAATTCAGTGTAGTCTGGAGCTGCAGAGCATCCTTGTCAGGGATGTGTAAGGCTGGAGCAAAGACGATTGTTGCATTGGAAAATCCAATGTCTTGGTTGTTAATGACAGAATTTCCATCAATCACAGCCTCGGGATACTGGCTTTATAGCTGCACAATATGCAGGCTCCCCATTTGAAGGCTGCCACCGTTTCTCATCCACGTACATGACTCCTCATTCAGGGATTCAAAGCACTTTCCCAAAGGAGAAGAAACCGTTTTGGGGATTAGGAGCAAGACCGGTGTAAACAGACGGTCAGACCCTCATTCCCAGCTTGGACACTGGTGTGACCAGCAAGAGGAGAAGAATGAGCCCTTCTCAGAGGATGCCAGATCCTGGCTGGGGCTGAGCAGGGAATGAGGAGGAGACACAGCCCCTGTTCCTGCAGTTCCCATCCCTGGAAAGGTCTGGGAAGAAAAGATCCCATTGCATTTGAAAAGGCCAGACCTGCCCCAGATCTCACCTTCAATTTGCTGGCAGGATTAGGTTACCTTCTGATTGGAGAGGAGATTGCATGTTTTTCATGTAAATGCTCTTTAATGGATGTTTAGCACAAAGCTGACAGCGATATGACAGATAGGATTCTCACAGATAGGATTCTCACAGGGCTTTTTGCAATCACACTATTAGTTTACTCCTTTAGATGACAGAGATCTTGATCTTTCAGTCTTTCAAGTGTTGTGTACTTTGGGTTTGGTGGGTGTGCTTTTTTCCTAAACAGTGGTGTCCTTAACAAATACACAAAAAATGCCAGGAGCCAGCAAGAAAATACTAGTCTGCAAGGAAAAAAGAAAAAAAAAAAGCCAACCTAAACAGCACTACGGCAGATCAGCAAAACCCCAGCCGGTGCAGAGAAAAGAAGGGAAAAGAGATTTCATCAACAGCTCGGTGGGGTGGCAGAGAGGGGGGTCCTCACCCGTTCGCCCTCCCTGCAGGCAGGAGAGCTCTGCAGAGACCTCGCGGCTCCATACAGCTGGGCTGCGTGAACGCGGGTGGGCACGCGGCCGTACGGGTGCCTGGGTTGCTCCTGCTAAAAGCAGGCGAGCAGAAATCATGGCCCTCGAGGTGGCTCCCAAGGGGCAGCGACCCAAATTGGTGCTCAACAGGGTGAGCCCTTTGCATGGCACACACAAGGCTGTAGCCATCCGAGATTCGCCACATGAAGCCGGGCAGGGACCCGGCACAGCATTTCCCTGCCTGAACCAGGGTGTTTGTGGTCCTTTCGTCCCCATCCTCCCCAGGGACAGGCAGGTCTCACCGGCTCCAAGAGCATTGCCCTCATTTTTCAGGCTGGGAAGAGACCTCCAGGCAGAGGGGTTGGATAAATTGAAATCCAGAAACAAAATTGCTCCGTTTTTGTCCATTATTGTTTGCATTAAATATTTCATTAATGCAATATCACGTGTCACCAAAGCAGAGTGGATTGTTAAAAAAAAAAAAGAAGACATCACACGATATTGCTCCCCAGATCTTCCAAATGCATCAGCTGCAAGAATTCAATTTCTTGCTGAATCCTAAAGGGAAATAAGAGGAGTTTGGGGAAAGAAGAAGGGGAGCGAAGAAGAAAGCCTCAGCCAAACAGACATTAATGAATTAAATACAATCCAAACCAACCACCTAAGAGGCCAGCTGCAATCAAGGGGAACAGATGTAGATGTATAAAACTACTGATGTTAGCTAATGGGAAGGAGAGAAGGATCTCTCCGTCATTTATATTTTCTAACATGCTGAGATTTAGGACAAGCTATTAAGGAGCTGACATTTGCAAGTGTATTTAAGCCCTGCTTGGATTAAAGCTTTTTATTTCTTCTAACTCTCTTCTCCTCCCTACCACATTCTCTAACATTTGCCCCCTCTTTAGTGGATTTATTTCTGTAGAGTTATTCAATATCTCCATCCACATCTGTACATCACCCCTTTTTTCTCTTCTTCTATTTACCGTGACGCTAATGATGAATAAATTAAGAGCAAAATGAATATATTCCTTCTATAAATAATTGATGGACATCTCAACTACGTACGGATCCCACACAGGTTTCTGTGCGTGTGGGCACAAAATGCACAGAGCCTGGGGAACAAGAAGAGAGGAAATTTGTGTTCCTCATCACAGAAATGCAGAGCTGATGGGAGAAGAATGGAGAATATTCCTACCTGCCCCATTCAAGCAACAAAATGCAGGTATTATTGCCTTGGCATTGACATGCCCAAGCCCCCAGTGCCGTCCCCAGCCTCTGCTCGTGCCACCGTCCCCAGCTCGGTGCAGAACGGGCACGGCCACGTTTCAGCAGAGCAGCTGAGGATAATTAAACTTTGCAGTTAAGAGATAACGTGAGAGATGCGGTTTTTCCTCTGAGCTTTTCACATCACAGCTGGAGGCATTAGATAAGGTAGAAATTGGCCTATTTTCCAGCCAAAGTAGCTTTGCTGCGAGAACACAAGGAAATTTAAGATTTTTTGTCCCTTCTTTGAAACAAAAATTTGACGGTTTGCGCTGTGACACGCCCCACTCCAAAAAACTCAGGGATGCGGCATCTTCTGAGACCAACAAGATGTTTTTCATGGTAGCAGTGAAGAAAAAAAGCCTGGAGATGATCCCATATCCTTTGCCCAGGATGTCGTCCCGTGGGAAGCCGACGGTTGGCGTGGCCAACACCATCGCCGCCCCAGCTGCAGCCTGGCAGCCCGGCCGTGCCATGCACGCTCCGGCCAGCCCCTCCTGAGCAGATGCGACAGCGCAGGGAGCCGCGGGCGGCCGGGGGAGGCCGATCACCGGGGATTAGCGTTAAATGCCACATCTGTTGGCTTCCGAGCCGTGCCTGGGTGGAAATGCATTTCACCAGGCATAGGATGCTCGGCAGAGACAGGCGGGCAGATGTGAGTGACATTGGGCTGTCCCCCTGCCCTCCCCAGCGCTCTGCCAAGCCGCTCCAGCGTTTCAATAACGCTTTCTGACACACTTGTACAAAAAACCGGCGACTTTAGAGGGGGTGATTTGTCAGCTCTGGTTCTTGAACTCACCCCCGTGGCCGGGGCTGAGGGCAGGAGGAACAGCATGGTTTGCCAGGGGAAATCATTGCTGCGGGACGCTGCTGGGGTTCGGGGCTTGGCAGGGTGGAAATCAAGCAGCTGAGCATTAACGCAGACCATGAGAGCATCCAGAGGAGTAAAAGCCAGCATTAATCATCAGGCATTTTGGAAATGGTGGAAATCCTGCTGGTTTGGTGCTAACCGAGGGCCTAATTAACTGCAGTTCCATATGCACATACATATATACAGACACACACGCACATACGTATTCTCCTCCTATAGACGCACACTTGCAATGCCCTCCCTGGAGACCTCAGTTAAGAAAGGCCTCTGCCTTCTCTCCTGACATTGAGTTTCTCAGACAGATGTTGCAATGGGGTGGGGAAAAGAAATATCTCCTTTTCACATTCAGATGAGCTGCACAGTCAGGCACGGCTTCCCCCAAGTGCCGGAGCCTTCTCCAAGGCAGACGGCTCCTGACTCCAAATGGCAGCGAGGCCTGGATTGCTGTTTACTTGGAAAGATGCTTTCACAAGAGAGGAAAAAAAAAGCCAAACGACCTCAATCCAGGATATTGCTTCCTTCCTCCTGACATTTATGAACTATGTATTTCACATCTCTGGTGCCGTGTTCCATAAAATAACATCTGTCATAGCCGGCAGCCCTTGGAAAGTGCTCTCGCTGGGGTTTACTTTGCAGATTTAGTGCTTGCAAAAGGGGGCTCGGCGGGGGGAGAGGGCAAAAGGAGGGGGAGAGAGCTGGCACGTCCCTGTGCAGACCTGCCTGCAAGCTCCTCAGTGGAGCTGCCCTGTCTTCCCCCAAAAACGAGTCCATCCCCATTTCATGCCTGTCCGTGCTGGATCAGTGCGCGGGGCTATGGGTAGGTGAAGGGCGTTTGGGGCACGGGCTGCAAAACTGCTGCCTCCCAAACCCAGAGCCGAGCACGCAGCACCCAAGCCTGACACCCGGTCGCTGCCGCCGCTCTCCGCTCCTCCCAGCCCAGCGGACGCATGAAGGGAAGGGAATAAAGTGCCAATCTCCCTGCAGCACTCTCTCTTCAATCTCTTCTCCTCCCCATGCCATTGCATTTTTCTCTCCTTACTCATTCCCGCACTTCCGTCGACTTTCTCCCTGTTTCACCCTATTCCCCTTCTTCCCTCCGCCAGCTTCTTGCTGCCCTGCTCCCAGTTCCGGAGCAGTCTCTTGACACCTCGAGTCACCATGACAACCTCCTCTGCAACGATGGATAGCAAAATTTTGCTGCCACTGGAGGCTCTTGTTCTCCTCTGGCATAAATTTCCTTGTTCCTTCACCCAGTGAAGGTCTCAAAGTAGCTCAGAGGTTTATTCACAAAGAAACAAACGCAAAATATTCCGGGGTTGGAACCAGGATGGGGCGCACAGGTAAATGGGGGTCACTCTGGTTTCCAAATGGCCAATAAGAAAGTCATTCTGCAAAGTAAGCTGGTCTGTTCCCAGTTCCTCCAGTAACCTGCAAAACGCCAGCGCTTGCCCACGCCTCTCATCTTCCCTCATGTTAACCATGGTGGTACCTATTCAGATACGTCTTTCCCATCTCAGCACCTTCCCCTTCCCCTCACCCCATCGTCACAGCTTTGGGATATCTCATGATCCCGTACGGACTGTTAGCACTAGTCCCTAACGAAATGAGCCTTGCTGCAGCAGAGTATCTGTGCGTACATAACTTTTTCAAGCAACTGGATAATTTCCACTGAAAGCGGCACAGGGAGGAATCTCGATCTGCAGACAGACACTGCCTCGGCTCTGCACCTGAACCTGTCACGGACACGCAAGGACACAAGCAATGGGGAAGAAAAACATCAGGTCTGCCCCAAACTTGCGCTCATTAGAAAGGAAAAATTAACTCTTCTTCCAGTGAACAGACCAACGTTACCCTCCCGACGGGCAGTGCTCCGAGGCTGCCATGCTCGGCGAGGCGGCAGGACGGAGACGCACGCTTTGAAGGCCAACACAAGAGACCTTTTAGCTACATAAAAGTTCCTGTGGGCTTCAAGAAACACATGTCACTGGAGCCAAGTGCACTAATGATCAGGGGAGCAACAAAGCCAGGAAAGCTGAAAGCTCCCCGTTGACTCCTTCGGAGAGAGCACGAGCGGCAGAGTTACTACTTGGAAAGGTGCAACAGCTCGGGATGCGAGGGAGAGCTGGGGAACAGTGAAATACCTGCAGAGCCTGCGTTTCTAGGGCTTAATTACAGCAGAAATGAGGCAGGGAGGGTGACACCCCTCTTTCAAAGCAAAAACCGCAGGAGGAACGACAGTGCTTTTAGCTGCCCAGCTCCTAGGGGCTCGGGGGAGGCTGAAATTCAAGCAAGCTCTCTGCTTTCGGCTGAATTTCATTTGGATGCTCAACACTCAAAACTCGGGGTGCAGCTTCCAAATGTCAGATTTCAAAGACAAAGGGGCCTGGGCTTTGGATCTGGAAAGAGGTTTGCATTTCAAGCATCCCCAGGGTTTGCAATTTGGGGTTTTTTTGGACCTGAATTTTGGACTTACGCTGCGCTCTATTTGAAAGCCACCATCTCAATCAGTTTTTACACTAAATTACCATAACAGGCTGAGGCAAGTTACTGCAACGTGTGTCAGGATGGGGAGCACGAGTGAGGAAAACCAAGTACTTTGTGATAAATATAGACAGATGGCACGGGGTATGGATGTGCCAATGCACCGGGCATATGTTTAATGAGGTCTGCAAGTAAGGGCATCCATCTCTCGCATTCCCTCTCGCTTTCTGTGGCTGGCCTCTTCATCAACCTATTGACTGGCATTCCTGATTGTCAGATATTCCCTCTACTTCCCCCGTGGTAAATCCATTCAGAGAGGTGGCTGCGCACCCGTGCAGAGCGGGTCAGCCCGTTCTGCTCAAGGTACAAACTCAGGGTATCGACTGCACGATTACAAACAAGGCTGCTGTGTTGCAGACCCCCTGCCCCCAAAAAAATGCATAAAAGCTTAAAAAAAAAGAAAACAGAAGGAGAAATAGCAGAGAGCTGCCTGGGAACGGATCTCTCTCCACGGATGAATGAACGGGTGTCGCTGCTCTCCATACTGGAGCTTTTTGGTGACACCAGAGATGGAAACATCCCAAGAGGGACACAGGGCATCAGTCTCGGACCAGCCTGACAAGGCCAAGAGCTGCGAAGTTAAAAATTCCTCCTCCTCTTTCTGTCTGTCTCTGCAGCAGATCAAGGGGCTCAGGGGAGAGCGGTGGGGTTCAGCTCCCGGCTCCGATGCATCCCAATGCCGTGTGCCTTCCCAGCAGTTGCAGTAGAGCGGAACACTTCATCTCGCCACGGCTGTAAAACTGGGGACAGGATCTCCTTTGAGGCTTAATTAATGGATGTTTGCAAAGTGCTCAGAAATCCTAAGGGGAAGGGAAGCCGTGTTATCATGGCAAGGGATCTTTTCCTGAGTTTTATTCGCATTAGCTGCTGCTCGTGTTAAATTCGTACAGCACTTTGTAGGCGACTAAAGCACTTTCTCTGCTGCACATCATTCACCGCTGCTCCCCTTCGCAGCCCAAATCAAGTTGCTGAAAGGCTGCTGATGTCTCCAAAAAGAAAAAAAAACCCAAAGCCTTGAAAGAAGCATTCTGCACCAAGATAATTCTGCTTATATAACACATTATCTGCCTTTCTTTTCTCCTGGATTTTATTACTAAGAGATATTTGCAGGATCTTTGTTGCTTAGGAAATTCATCTGCTACCACTCATGTCCCCATTCTGCTGCGGTCGAGTGACAGCTATTGTGCTCTGCTCGCAGCCCCGGCTATTTATACACTCCCCAGCAGAGCACGCTGGCCTGCGCGTGCGTCCGCCTCCTCGGGAAAAAATATCCCTGGTTTTAAAGGGGAAAAACAAATTCAGTACAAGCTGCTTCTTGGTCTCCCTTCGACTGAAGGCGTTGCAAGAAGGGAGCAAACAACAGCTTTGGCTTTGCCTCCATCTTAGGGCTAAATAAACTTTTCCAGCTCAGAGGCGGGTTTGGGCTTTTTGGGGGGGAAAGGAGATATTTTTTGGGAGCAAATAAGCAGGGCTGGTGGGTGTGCAGGAGGGCTCGGGGAGAGGAGGATGGTGCATACGTCGCACCGCACCAGGCACTTCTCCATCCCCGACACACCGCAGGTTTTCCGGGGGTTCACACCAGAAGTTAAAGCTGGAAATGCTGAGAGAGCAGGAGAGGATGGCATCGAGTCCTCTGAAAGCTGGGAAAATGCCTTGCGGTGGAGGAATTAGAGCACGCGGTCTGCCTAGCTTATCCCGAAGAGGAATGAGGTGTGACTTGACTGGAGCGTATAAGACCTTTCCAAGGGGAAAAAATACAGCGTGCTAAAGGGCTATTTAATCTAGCAGAGAAAGACGTAGCAGGAACAAATAGCTAAAGCTAAACAAATTCAAACAGGAAATAAAGTATACCTTTTTTTATAGCGATGGCGATTCACCATTGGAACAAACTACCGGGAACGCACCGAGACCAGAGGCCAGCCGGGGAGATGCTTTCGCCAGACACAGCTTGCAGGGCACCAGGGGTGCGACACAAGGGCTGGGATGCTCGGGAGACCACCAAGAACCTAAGGACACCTTTAGAAACTTTCAGTATCTATGATTTTTCTCCTCAAAGTGGGACTGCTTCCCGCAAGAAACATCTGTGTTCTCTTTAACATGGAAACACGGGGAGGAAAAAAACCACAGAAAACTTTCAAATGTAGCGACTCGGAAATGTTTCAAGCCCGAAATGCTAATGCAAATGTTTGTATGGGTTATAAAACCCCGATTCCTCACGCTTCATTCCCTCACCCTGGCTGGGCTTCCCCACCAAGCAAACCGTACCAGAGCCGTCGATTCAGAGTAAGAGGAAAAGCAAAGAAATCAGTCACGGGGCGCGAGGGGCGAGCGAGCCCGGCCGGGCAGAGCCGTGATGGGAGCACAGATGAGAGCAGGGATGTTCAAAAGCGGAGGGAAGCCATCCCGGCCCCGCCGGCGCTTCGCACCTCAGCCCCTACCTGCCTATAGATGTATAAATCATACAGGTCAGGTAGAGGGGATCCCTCCAGCTCGAAGCGTTTCAGCAGAGATAAAAGAGCGCTGCAAGCCTGGGGACGTCAGTAATGCCACCTTTGATTAAAAATTTACTGGCGTGAGAGCTCCCCTTCCACCCTCCTCGGGCTCCCGCATCCCTGCGCAGGCAGGGATGCTCCCACCCTCCCGTGCAAAGCGGCTGCTCCAGGCCCAGCTCCTGCGGTTCCTTGCCTGGGTTTATTTTGCAGGGTTTGGAGACACGTTTTTAATTCTGGGTGGTGTGATCAGGGCCTGGCTCCTCTTCTCCTCGCCGGCTGGGCGAGAAGGGGAAGCCTCATCAAGAAAACTAATTTTGGTCTGCACTGGTATCAAGTCAAAGGGGTCAGTGAGTCGGGGCTTACCCATTCAAGGTCCCACCTCAGCTATTCTACAAACGTAAAAAGAAAGTAATTAGTTTCTTTAATGGATCAGACCTACACAAAAAAACGGTGGGAGGAGAGGAGACCATGTACAGATCAGCAGGTTTGGGAACTTTAATTGCTTTTTATTCATTTAAGCTTTGAGGACGCGATGACATGCTCCGTTATAATACTGCAGCCCTGATCGGATGAAGCCTGTTCCTGGCTTACCTAATACTGAATTAACAAGACAAAGGTTATTTATTTCTTCAGCCTCTGTTTGAAAAGTCGATGCCCACATCTCTCTGCCGGAGAAGGCAGAGGTCTCAAGCCCGTCTGCAGGGGAAGGCGAAGAGCTCCACCACGGAGGTCCCTGGGGACCCGGCATAGCCCCCGCCACCGAGCTCCCCCCCAGCCCTCCCCTCCGCAATGCCTTCACAAAACTGTCCCCTCCGCCAGCCCTGGGCTTTGCCCGGCAGCTGCCGGGAGCCAGCGAGGCAGAGGAAGGAGCCAGTGAGGCAGAGGAAGGAGCTGGTGAGGCAGAGGAAGGAGCGAAGCCCCCGCCGCCTGCATCTCCCAGATGCTGTTTCTTTCCTAAGTGCCTCTGGGCTTTTTTTTTCCCCCCTACAAGTCCACTCATCTCTGCTGGGAAAAGCTTCCTTTCAATTCTCCTCTCGTTAGCTGCTCCTTAATGATTCATACTCCTGCCTGGGATCCAGGGCTTAGCATTGCTTCTGAAAAGCTGCTCTCACTACCCTGCTGCAGACCCCAGGATCAGGAGAGAGGCATCATTAGAGTAAAACTGGGATAAAAATATAGAAATCTGATATCTGTGGGAGATTTTTTAGTTTTTCCTGCTTAGGAAGCCCTTGAAAAGCCAGGCCTTGCAGAAATCATCAGAATCCTTCTTCTCCTGCTCTCACCTCCCCGTACCGTGGGGAGCGGCTTTGGGACCGGGATTGCGGATGCTCATGGTGTCAGATGGGTCCTGGCTGCACTCAGGACACAGAAATGAACCCAGCTCTGAACCGGGAGGGATGCAGAGCAAGGAGAGGAGGCCGTGAGAGCCGGAACCAGCCTCCTCCCTGGCCTCTCTTCCCCCCCAAACCCCAATGAATTTGGTCTTAAAGATGCGAGACTTTTTATAACAATTATAAACTGTAATTGGCATTTTCTTTTCCTACTGGTTTAGGAGAGGCAGGTCATATTTCTAGCTTTTAATGGGAATCACAAGGGCTGAAAACTTACTGTTATTTTTTGTGATGATGATGATGATGATTTCATGAAAGCTGAGATTCTCACACAATACCGTAACTCCAGGAGCCAGGGCTTTACGGAAAACACCGGCGAGGCCGGGAGGGCAGGTGGCACAGCGGCACACAGACGTGTGCAGCATCTCAGGTGTGGTACTCGCCCGGGCAGCGCTGCCCGCCTGCCAGCCCTCTGCCCCAGCCGCCCCGAGGAGGGTTTGCCCGGGAGCTGTGCCCGAGCCCCGCGGAAAGGTGGTGCGCAGCGCTTCGTGCCTCCCTCCAGCACTCGCGTCCATCTTCTTTATGCCTTTTGGGATGTTACACTAATTGTGATGGATGCTCTCTTTGTGCTTACACAGGGAGGCAGATGATAAAGCCTTAATGTAAGGTAATATGGCTATTAAAGATTTAAAATAACCCGTGCTGCTGGTGATTCCTCACTTTAACGGCAGCTCAGCTTATCGTCAGTGAGGCAGCGAGGGGAGCAGCTCCCCGCTCGGGGGGGAGCTGGGGATGAGGGTGGGATGGAGAGGGATGAAGGCTCGTGGCACTCAGCCCATCGATAGAAACATGCCCATATTTGCAGCGAGCCCCCAGGACTTTCCTGTTTTGTAGATGTTCGCCTTCAATTTGAGGCTATCTCATCCTTACCTTACCCTGCACGCTGCCTCAGCTTACCCTTCCGTAAAACAAGGCCAGTGCTCCCTTCCTTCACAAAACTATTTCTGCTCCCCGTAGGTGCCATGCCATAGAAAAGCTAATTACAGCTAATTTTCTAACGCGGGGGCTGGGAACGGCTCCAGCTCCAGAGCCAACCGCGCATAGCACCGCGGGGCCGGAGCGCAGGTTGTGTCTGTGTCGGGGGCAGAGAGAAAATTATTCGCTTTGCAGCGGATAAATCCAGAAATTATTAAAGGGAGATATACATGAATGCATAACATTATATTTATACTGTCACTTCTCCAGCTGTGGCTATGTTCCTTTAATGTATATTGGAAAGTTTGCTCCAGAATGATCCAGTTTAAAGACTTTTATTTAGAAGCTAAAAAGAAGAGTTAAAACGTCGCTATTTCTCCCTCTTCTTCCAAAAGCTTTTATGACAATGCTTTGAATTAAAAAAAAAAATCCCTCCAGGCTTCTAATTGTGCAAGTAAATCTCATAGAAACATACGACTTATTTCTAAATGCTATTAAATTTAAAAGCTAATATTACAGCTAGCAGACTCTACAATTTACACAGTAGTTTGGGAGCACCGAGCTGTCCCTTTGCATTACGCGGCTGATACCCACAAATTCTTTCACCAAAGGATTTTACCTTTAACAGAAGAGGCAGTTAGGGAGCTGCACCGGGTATGGGATGCCCACCCCCGGCATCCTCACTCCATGCCCCTTTCTGTTTGCTTGGAGGGTGTTTTCCATCCTTTTTCAGACAGGCTGAGCCCTGGGAGCCCCCAGCCCGCCATGCCGGGCACCAGCCCACCCTGTCCCAGCCCGGCATTTTCAAGCCGAGCTCTGTAAAACGAGCTCTAATCCCCTAGAAACAGGACTCTGCCAGGCACTAATTCCCCCGCTCACTGCGCCAACCCAACGCAGATCTGCTCCCTCGATGGTGCGGAGGGGAAAGGCTGCATCACGCGATGTGCTGGGAAGTAAAATACTCTTCTTGAAGCATGTTTTTGCCTGGGAGCATCCCAGGGCTTGGCTCTGCAGGGGCCACGTAGCCCCTGCCCCGGGCCACACAAACAGTAATCGCGTACACAGCGCAATATATAGGAATTTATGGGGCCCTTGCCCAAGCTCAGCCTCCCTTGCTTCCCCTCCAAAAAACCCACTGATATGCTCAGCTGTGCAACCAGGCTTTTCTTTTCAGACTTGGCTTTGAGATCCCTGGTACGGCATGCAGCGAGTTGTGGCACTGCAAAAGGACAGTCCTGGGCTGTGTCTGAGCATCCCTTTCCCCGCGGCCCCGACGGCAGGGATCTCCCTCTCCCTCCTATCCAAGCTGGCAGAAGTGGCTGCAATAATTAGAGTCTCTCCAGGGTTCAGGGGCTCTTTTAATTGCATCCGAGTGGCTGCAAGTCGGCGTCGTGGGCGATGCAAGGCTGGCTGCTATTTGCCCTCTGCGCTATGGCTGCTGAAAGAGGGTCAAAACGAGCGTTAGTAGAGACCGTGGGGTTGGAAATCCATCTACCTCCTCTCACACCGACGCTCAGGCGTTATGAATCTGCGCTAAATTAGCACCCATGACATTCATCGGCTCGTCGACTTTCAAGCCGGGAGGGAACATCAGCACCCACGGGCTGACCTCCTCCAGATCGCAGAGCCTTCAATCTCATCTGCTGCCCCAGAATTGAGCTTAATAGCACGCGTTTGGCAAAAGCGACCTTTCCAGGGAACTTGATGTGGCGAAAACCTCCTGCTTCCCGGGGGTTTGAGCCAATTCATCACCCTCGCTGCAATAAACACCTCAAATGGACCTAACTTCTCATGTGAATGTGGCAGGCTGTGTCTTCCAGCCATTGCTGCTAAAAGCTTTATATCTCGTTGCCAGCGCCCCTTGTCAGGCCACCTCTGGGTCTTGACACCTCTGTCAGGGGAAGGGAGAAGGAAAAGAAAGCTCCGGGCACGCAGAGACGTCTGCAGGCACCCTGCGAGGTCAGCAGGGACCTGGCTGGGCAGGACAGCATCCGTATCACGAATGCAACGTGCTTCCCATCGCCTTGCCTTGAGCACGTTAGAAAAAGTCAAGCAATGTCACTGGGTGAGCTTTCTTTCTACCAACAAAAAAACCCCAGCAAAAACAAGAGACATCCACAGATTCACCCAAACACGTAAAATCACAGAATCACAGAATCGCTAAGGTTGGAAAAGACCTGTAAGATCATCAAGTCCAACCATAATAAATAAGTGCAGCCACAGGACAAGAGAAATATAGAAAACAAATGAAAAAGTAAAACCACACCTGCTCTTTGGCACTTCCCCTTAGAGCAATCCGGCGGGGAAAAGGAAATCCAGAGTGCTATCAAGGGGGGGAAAGGACCGGTGTTAAAGGCAGGAGAGGGGAGTCTGGCGGTGGAGGGGGATTGTCAGGGCAGTGCTGCCCCGGCTCTTCGCTGGCACGAAGCAGGTTGCCGGGCCAAAATCAGTGGAGGCACTCTGCTTTATATTGGCTGAGACGCCTCCGTGCAGAGTAAGAGCTCTCGGTGCTGTGTTGGATTCCAAGAACAACCTTATTGCAACCAACAAGTAGCCACGGGCAGTGAGGTGTTTATACTGCTGAGCCTTTTGCACATCCCACCTGCAACCACTCCCTGCGGAGCATCTGTGCCAGGGGGCATGGATATACACTGGATACACGGATATACACTGGAGATACACCCGAGAGCGTTCGGCAGCCCCGGTGATGCTGAACCCTCTGCCACGGTGGCCAGGGTCCCGCTGGGTGGGAGGGTGGAGAGCAGAGCAGACATCGCCCGCCCCGCTCTCCCCTAAGGATGACACACGCAGACCTTGTTTCTATGCACTTTCCTCAAATAAACTTCTTATTTCCCATGCAAACATAATAAAGATGACATAATGACTTCCTGGAACATTCACATTTTAATAAAAATTATAGAGGGGAAGAGATATGATGTGGCACCTGAAATTGAAACCCAGCTATTTCTTCCATCTTTATCATCCAAAAAAATGTAATATTTTGACATTTAGAGAGAGCTGCAGTATTGTGATTTTTTTAAATGTATTTTATCTTTCCCTGTATGATATTAGGCAAGCTTTTCTCCATTTTATAATTTCATTAACTGGCACCAAGAATAAACCCCTTTATTTCCCCCTGAATCCACCCACTCAACATTTTTTTTCCATTCTACGGAGATCTACATGTAAGACATTTTTCTAGCGTGATCGCTCAAAGAAAAATTACAGGGGAAACAAGTGCACAGGCAGCTGAGTGCCTGAGCGGAGCCGCAGGGAGCGAGAGGCGTCCTGCGTGCACCGGGCGAGGGGCGGCTGGGTCTCACGGGGGTCTCTCACCTCCCCGGGGCAGTAAGGAAAAAACAATATCTTCTCATAAGAAAACAATTCCAAGTGGGAAAAGCCTTGGCTGGAAGGGAAAACCACGCAGGTCCATGCTGGGGACTGATGGGACAGGGAGAGCAAAGCACGACGAGGATGAGCGGAGGGTGGGGGACCGGAGGAAGGGGAGAAGCGGGTTCCCCCCGGCGATGGGGCGGAGAAACCTGCCCTCCCTCCGCAGAGCTCTGCGTGCCGACCCCGGTAGGAAATCCCTCTTAAAGACCCTGATGTTTAAGAAGCTCTGTGATATACGATGAGGTCTGAGAGATCTTTGTCTCCTCTCGCTTGTTTGTGTTTAAGGGAAAAGCTGCAGTTCTTGGTGATGACAGGTTTTATTTCTAAACTTAGAAATACCGGGGATGTCAAGGCTGCTTTTCCTGCAGAGGCCCTCGGAAGGCTCAGGCATATAGATCGCTGCCTTGAACTTTAATTAGGGGGGAAAGAGCTGAAGCTCTCAGAGATGCACTTTCATCCAGGGGATCTTCAGCTCCGGAGCCGAACGGGTGCTAATAAAAACAAGTGTAAAACAAACCCCATTGTCGGCGCTCACGGTTTCCAATGCAATTCATCTGTGTGATCCTTTCACATCTGCCATCCCTGCAGGGCTCACAGCATCCCCTCCCCATATCATCCGAACCTGCTGGGACGGTCTTTGTTTTTACATAAAATAATTCTTTTCACGCACTTTACAAGAGAAATATAAAGAAGAGACGTTCACTGGTACCCAAAGGCATAGCAGAAATACCTGTGCTAGCTACGACCAGGGAGGATTTGCTGACAGAGGTGGACCAAAGGGAGTTATCTGGCATGTTTAATGCTTCACATCACACGCTGGCATAGGGACTGTGCTGTCCTCTGATGCCCTCCACCCAGGCCGCATCCTTGCGGTCCCTCCGACCTGCCAAAGCCGAGCTCAGGAAGCAAAACTGCCTGAACTGAGGAATCAAAGCTCCTACGGGATGGGGGCCGTACCCAGGTTGCACTTTCCAGGGGCAGGGACCCAGTAACGTCCACCAGAACACTCCAGTGTCCCCAGAGCACTCCGCAGGCACGTTTATTGAAAAAAGGGGCAGCGGCTGAAAATCCACCTGCAGCTCCTCTGCTCAGCACCGGGAGCTGGGGACCGCAGGCAGGAGTGAAAGGTGTTTGCAAGCAAAGGCAGAAGTAGGCAGAGCTGAGCAGAGAAAACCCTCTCCGAGTCCCTGGATCTGCATTATACCCACTATGTTCACAGCTCTGCAGCCAAAAAAAAGACATCAGGGAATTAGAAAGACTAGTGATCTTGGAGGAGGAACGAGAATGATTAACGCTGTAGAAGGACAGGGGTATGATATGGTGAAATAATAAAAGAAATACAGATGAAATAAAATCCTCCCTTGAAGTCTCATTCATCCAGATCTAAAAAGGTGGAACCTTGCCACCTAAATCAGGGTTTCCTTGGCCAGAAAAGCAGATAGATAAATAGACAGATAAGGTGCCTGCCCTGTCTCCCTCCCTTCATTCCTTTCCCTGGGTCCGACAAAGGCTGATCACCGCAGAGTTAGGGACTGTGTGCCAGCTCCGCAGACGTTCCCCGTTATCCATCACCCCAAAAGCAGCACTAAATAACAGGCGCGGGTCCCTGAGAAGCTGAATCTCTGCGGATCGGTGTCTGGAGGCGTCGCACCTCCCGGCCGGTGGCTCCGGCTGCCAGGAGGGCTGAGCTCCTCCCGCAGCCCTTATCTTCGTGAACCCCGTGCTTTGGCTGACAGGCTGCGGACCGGGGTAAGGGGGCAATCCGAGGGGCAGATCTGCAGGGCAGCTCCGCGCTATGCCGTGCGTAAGGAGCCCTGGCAGGCTGGGGGAAGGACAGATCTCCGTTCTAGAGGAAATACTGATATGTCACGTTATGCTCTGGCTCCATGTTGAAACGAGGGAGAGCGATGATATTTTCCAGGAAAGGTGAAAGGTGGGGTGATGGAAAACCAAAGCGCACATTCCCCGGGAAACGCTGGTGTTTACACTCCCATCCCCATTCAGAACAAACTCGGATTTCCCAAGGCAGCGTTTGGAAACCTCACTTTGCTTCCGGGAATTTTTCAGAGAGCAAGAAAAGATTTCCTTCCAATGACATAGCAATATTAAATATAAACAGTCAATCCATTATCAAATCCATATTTCTCTGTAAGATAGGAGTTGAAAGGGAACGGATTGTAGCAATAAAGTTGAAACAAAACATTTTTAGTTTTCTATTACTGCTGGCCCCAGGCTTTGAGCCTTTGAACCTCGCTGGCTGGGATGGATTGCCTCTTGTCTTGGACATGAGCTGGGAAACCAGCTCCTCCACCTCTGAAGGGGGACAGCAGCTGGATTTAGGTGTTGGATGTCCCAGGAGGCCCCTTGGGAGCACGAGGTGGGCAGGATGGCTCGTGCTCGGAGCTGGGGGGACGAGCTTCCCCCCCCAGCAAGGAGTAAAGTAACGCACGAGTGCAGGCGGCAGCAGCGCTGAGCCCTGGGATCCCCATCCATTGCTCGCTCTGCCTTCCGATGCTACGCATGGCCACGCTGGCATGCAGGTTGAAATCAATAAGACAAGACTCTTCTATTAAAGCAAACATAAAAACCTACATTTTTTGAGGTGAGGGGGGAAGTTTTTACTGCCAGGGAAAGCAGGGGAACGGCAGCACGGTAACACGGAGAGCTGTGCTGTGTGCATGCCGGCTCGGAGGCTCTCGTTGCGCATCCCGAGCCCGCAGCACAGTGCTAAACCACGCCGGTGTGCCCTGCCGGGGGCCTTGTTGGCAACCCCAATTCACCACCCCTTGGGGCCGCAGCTCACCTGTGCCGTTCCACCAGAAAGCCCCGCAGTGCCCCCAGCCCATGCCAGATTTTAACCTGTATTTTCAGCACTGATGGGATGGCACAGCAGCTCAGCGTGTGCGTTGGCTCCCATGGGAAAGGGATGCATATTTGAAGGCCAAGATACACTGCTGTGGTCATCAGCTTGCACCCGTTTGTGCAGAGAGGAGTGGGGACATTGGCTGCCAGTCATCTCCTCCCATAGTGTTACCAGCCACAGCATCCCCCCGTGCCTCAGTTTCCCTGGGGGGTTGCATGGCAGAAGCTATCGCAGGGTTTGCATCCACTCACACAGATCTTGGACTAGTGTTTTTTCCCAGCAAATCACTAACTTTTTGCCACTTCGCTCTTGGCAACAAACCTGTTTTCCCCAGTTTGCAAAGCCGAGACGGACTCTGCTGCTGCCTCCCGGAGGGGAGCACGGGTGGGCAGGGATCGGGGCCAGGCTGTCCTCGTGAGCTCTGTCCATTAATGTCGGTGATTGGGTGATTTATTGCCACTATTTGTGTGGCCGTGGAAGACAAATGGAGTTAATAAAGCCACCCGTCCCTGCCAGAGACATTTATTATAAAGCTGGTGCAATTCTTTCCTTTCCATCCCTGCCCTGGATTCAGCTTGGGCTGAGAGAAAGCGCCCGGGAGACACCTGGAGCATCTCACCCCAAACCTCCTCCCGGCCCCTCGCAACCCTTTCTGCGTGGGGATCCCATGGGAGACGGACACGAGGGACAGGATACTCCCAGAGGTGCAGCCCTAACAGCCAGGGCTGCAGAAAGCCTTGGAGCAAAGGCAGAGAACCGCATTACCCTCTTCCGCTTGTTCCCAGGGAGCTTTTTCTTGCTTCCTGAGGCTTTGACTAAAATTTTGGGAAGGCAGGGGGAAATTTGACAGCGACTCAGCATCCCGCTGCCCAGGCTCGACCCGCTCGGGGCGTGCGAGGCTGTTGCTGCAGCTTTCCTGGGATGGAGATCCGACGAAAGCAGCCACCTACCTCACAACAGCCTCCGATAGGGATCTTAATAATTCTGTTCCTGCTAATCCTCACAAATTAGTAAATACAGCTTCATCCTATTTGGAGATACTTCACTACCCAGGGGTTTCTAATAAGCTGATAGAAAGAAAGAGCTGAAGTAGCTCAGCTAACCATGCTTCCGAACAGCAGCATCAGGTAGTGTGTCTAATAAGCCCTTCCTGGTCCAAAGGGAGCCTCCGATCAATCCATATCAGGCAATTCCCTGTGTTACTTTCCATTTACCTCTTCGATAATCCCCTCCAGCAGTTAATCAGTGCTTCGCATTCAAAGTCACTTAAGTTCCACTGGATTTTCCTAATGTTGTTGGCATGTTAATATTTAATAGCCCTCGCACTGCACCTTCTTGGAGCCAACGGACCTGGGATTTTGCTCAACAAGAGCTTTTGTATCAAAGCAAAGCTGACAAGTCCCCGGGGGTAGATACTGGGGAAAACGGGAATACAGACCCAACCGGCAGCTGAGCGCTTGCTGACCTGCCTGCCGACCACCCCAGGGCTCCCTCTGCTTTAAATGAACCCCCTGAGCACCCCCCAAACACGGAGCAGCAGCACAGCACTTCAACTCCAGCACCTCCATCTTCCCCTCCAGCAGGATAGGGTGAAATAGTCTTAGAAAAGCAGGGATTTGGTGGATTTGGAGGTATGTCCTTCTGACTCCCACCTCTCAGCATCATCTGTGCCTTCCCCCCTGCCAGGTGCCCCCAGCCCTTCCCAGCCAAGGCTGGGCCCGCAGAAATGGGAAAGACATTTACGGCAGGAAACCCATTATCCAGCTGTAACGACGACTCTTATTAAATATGAATTGTGAGATAATGAACATTTTAATTTTATGTATCCCCCTCTTCCTATTTCTCCCCCCCGCTTCTTTTTAAATAAATATTTAAGCATCTTTCAAACCGTGTTAGAAGTGCGGAGACGAGCAGGTTGATTTAATCTCCCGTTCCCCGCTCTTTGCCAAACAGGAAATCTCTCATCTGCCTCTTTCACAAATCTTTGCCAAGGGAAGGAGGGAGGATTAGAGCATGCGAGGAGCCCATCCATCGCTTCCCTCCTTTCTCACATTCTTTTGGAAGTCCTTCAAGGAATGCTATGAAGATGTGATTCATGGCTTTTAATCACCTTCTCCCCTTTCGTATTAACTCCTTGGGACCTGAACACAACGGAGATGCCCTCAATCCCTTTCGTGACAGCATTTCCTTGCACAAGGTGCCCCCCGCTCACTCCCACCGGATTTCCCTGGGGATGAGACCACCAGCTGCTTCCCCGTGAGCCTCCTCCCATAGAAGCAAAATCCCCTTGCTCTCTCCCCAGCTTTCCCCCACCTTGCCTTTGTTTGGGACCATTTAACACTGCAGTGGCCCCTGGGAGCATGAAGAAATGAAATCTCTTTACACCAGTCCCATTGCAAAGCCCTGGGGCTCCCAGCTCAGCGCTGCACCAGTGCCAAAGTGCAGTGGGTCCCCTGGACCTGGGTGGGTACCACGTCTGCGAGGGGACGGATGAACAGGGAGATGGCAGACGCCTGGCCTGGCTCCTGGGGCAAACGACGGTCTGATTTCGCACCCCCGGCACCGTCCCGCGGCAGAGAGGAAGGGGCAGTGCGGCTGGTGCTGGTGGAAGGACGGAGCCGGCCCTGGAAAGGAGCCCCAGCTAAAGCCATCTGCAGGACGGCCCCGAAGGGAGCAAAGCTCGGCGCTCAGCGTCGTGCCTGGAGAGGTCAGTGTCCAGGAAGGGATGATGCACCAAAGGGGAACCATTTATGTTTAATCCTTGCAGTAGAAAAAAAAAAATTATCAACAGTAAGAGCAAGCTCCTTGTGGGGAAAAAAATAAAAAAAGCCTGGAGATGTGGACAGAATACACAACACCGGAAAATCTAAATAATAACCATGCAACTCGAAAAGAACTGCTGGAAAGCCCTAACTCAGCAAAGCCCTTAAGCCTTTGAGTGGTCAGCTGGAGCCAACTGGACTCTTCATCCGTTGAAGGCTCCTCTTTAGTGCCAGCCCACTGCCAGCCCCGGAGAAAAGCAGCGCACCTAAGGATGCGAATGCAATCTTCCCTGTGATTTCCCTGGCTTCAGGACACCTTCCAGGGAACTGTTACCCATTTTCCCTCCAATTCAGCAAAAAGCTTTCAGTTTTACACTTTGTGCTCAAAACCTTCGGCGAAGCCAGAAAAAGGTCAGCAGATGGGGAGAGGTTTGACACAAGGCATTCTGCTCTGCTTTATAGCTTTCCGCCGCCCCCCAAAATGCAGACGCTTATAGTCTTGACCTGCCCAACTCTGCCCATGACTGGAGGTATCACAGCCGCTCGAGCTTGGCCGCAGTAATTGATCCCATAAAGCATCCGCCACAGCACTCGCGCTAATATATTGTTCTCCCACTGCCCTCCCAGCTCACGCTGATCCTCAAGCGGAGAATGGACGTAATTTCCCCAACAGAAAGCTGCACACATGAATGTTTCTCTGCAGGGCACAGCTGAGATACGCTGAAATCAGGTTTGGGGGAAACGTTCAAGCCGAGAAGCACGGTCGCTGCACGGGGCAGCGTCGTTTCACGCAGCAACACGAGCAGGGAGTGAAACCTGCCCTTAGCAGGGCTCTTAATTCGGGATTCGGCTCCCTCTGTGGTGGGGCGAAGGGGAAAAGGAGACATACCTGTATTTTTCCTACACTTGAGGATAAGGCAACATCACCCACACTCATCACCTCACTGTGAGCCTCGGCGACTGCCCGCACACGCGGAGGGGACAGTCATTGCAGAGAAAAGCATTTTGCTTTGCAACTAGTTCAAGTTAATAGCACAGAAATGATGAGTTTTCCTGACTCAGGCCTGCAAGCTGCAGCAACTTGATTGCATTCAGTTGGGTGTCCATATCTTTACATCATTTTGGCTTCTTCTCTTACTTAAGAAAAATATTATTACATTTAATATAAGTTATTTCTTCCTTTCAGTTTATGCTGATGAGTTCCCATTCAGTTCCTGTGGGTGCTTTTACCGAAATGAAAATTACAATATCAAAATAAAAATCAGTTAATGTGGTAGAATAAATGACCCAGAGAGCATCAAAGAAAATGTACCAAGAGTGAATAATAAACCACCGTAATTCCTCAATTCTATCTGTCCATCCATCTAACTATCTGTTAGACAGGAGGAATCTCAATTAGCTGTTAAAAGGATATTTATGATTATTTTACGGGTGTTGCAGTGCTCTTTCCAGTCCCAAAAGCTCTCGTGACACCTCTCTGACCCAAGGACAGGGAAGCAAACCCAGCAGATAAAAAGATTTCCCCAGAAATGAGATGTATGCCTGCTGCTGCACCGGGGGGGGCAGCCCCCGGCCCCCCAAGCCCCCGGGAGGGACCTGGCTCTTTCCCACCGGGACCATTCCCATGTATCAAGGGGGACTGGATAGAAAGAAGCTCCCAAGTGACCCCTTAACTCCCGTGTATGTAATTACCCTCTGAACAACCAAACGGACTGACCTCCCTGCTCCAGCTCTCAATGTTCAGAACAATTGACAATCCCAATTAGCTGTAATTAAGAAGGATTATAATGAATCTACTGCATGCATTTTTACATGCACCTATTAAAATCCCCAAATTTTTATTTACAGTCCCTATGTACACATTTGTGTGTACGAGGAAGGAACACAAAGGGAAAGGCTTCTTTTTGTCATTATTTTTGTCGAGGCTTTACATCAGGGTTTTCTGTCTGCAGCTGATTATAGACGCCGAACTGAATTCCAACTGGAGACAGAAAGAGAAATTAAGCAAAAAAAAAAATAAAATGGCAGAGGCTGTAATCCCCACTGAACAGCCTTGCTGGGATCGCTGCGTAATGAATCCGCTTGTGCTGCCATTACTCGCCTTTTGTTTACCTAACAGTTTGACAATGCATATTTATGCAAATTGGAGCCCAGCTTGTTTTTTTGCTGTTCATTAATTAGCATCTCATTCTGGACGTGTAAACTAGGCTTGAAGAATTTGTCTAATTTCATCAGCAGTTCGATTCCTCTCTCCCCCACCTTCCTTCCCCCCTTCTCAGGTCTTCAACAAGGTTTTTGGATTGCATGCAAACTGCCTTGTGCAACACAGACCTCCCGGGGCTCCAGCTCTTGGAGGGAGGGAGAGAGGGATGCTGAGAAAGAGAAAGAAAAAGAAAAGCAAGTTTTAGGAAGAGGCGAGCAGCAGCGTTGCACCCAAACCTGCATAAATCTGGTTTTCCCTTCTGGTTTCTTACTGCAGCAATGCTGTTGAGAGGACTCTCCCCCGAAAGCCTCGCGGAGCAGGGCTAGAGCCCGTTCTGGTGAATGAAGGGGGTTTGCAGCCCAGAAAATGAAGAATGAGGGTGGAGATGGTCCCATCCCCGCGCCAGCGTGGTGCCAGCTGAGCCGATATGCGTCCAGCAGTCGCGGGGCGGGGATCCGGGCAGGGGATGCTCCTCGGGGCAAAGGCTGGGGTGGGACCCATGAGCACGTACCCCTCTCCTGACGAGGATTTCTCCCTGCTGTCACAGCAGGAAAAGAATAAATCTTTAAAGGATGGGCAGAAACGTCGATCTGCTCCAAGAGGCTTTTACAGATCAATAGACGCTGCTGGGAGCTGCCGTGTTGTGCCACCACCTCTGCGGTGCGGTGCCCACAGGAAGGGATCAATCGGCCCAGGGTAACACCAGCCCCTTACCGATAAGGAGCCATCCCATCGCTCACGCAAGCCTGCAAAGGGCCTTTTACTCAAACCGCGTGGAAAAAAAAGCAAGACCTTCTTGCTCACCCTGAGATGCACCAGCACACAGGTAACTCCAGCTAACAGGCAAGTTTATGGGGCAAATTTCTGGAGGAGATGTATAAACTACTAGTGAGCAAACGCGTAAGCAACCTCGCTGATGTTACGTTTCCAAAACAGATGCTTCTTAAATGCCCGATCAGCACCAAGTGACAGCCGGGCTGGGGCCCAGCCGGGTCTTTAAGGCGAGGTGGGCTTTAGCCGGGAGCGTGGCAGAGCGGAGGCAGCTCCACCCTGGGCTCCCAGTTGTGTTTCCCTTCTCCCAGTGCTTCTATCCGTCCTCTGCTTCCCTCAAGGGCAATTTCTTTTGCTCAATTTACACATTTGTTTACAAATACATAATGACCTGGTGGGGGGGGGCACCCACCACCCGCAGAACAGCAGCGCCTATTTCTAACCGCTGGCCTCTTCCAGTGTTTCCTCTGCAATTTCTGCACGCACACAGCCACACAAAATGGGCCTAAACACTGCAATTTTCCAACCGTTTTCATCCAAATTGTCAGCAATTTCCCAATGGCCCCGGCACCAAATTGCAAGTGAATGCTCAGTAATACTGTGCGGCTGCACGGGCATCCGTGGGCAGGGGAGGGAGGGGAGGGCGAGCGGCATGCGACGGCAGCCGCTGGACACAAACCCTTCCAAAATAGGCTGTTAGGTCGTTACCGGCCACATCTTGGGCATCGAGTCATCGGGGTGAATAGACGAGCACATTTCTGTGATGCATTTCAGATACGACACCGCAAATTTTCCTGGATGGCTGGGAAAGGGGCTTTTTGCATGACATTCATGGCTCCAGGGTGCCAAAATAGAAACGGATCCCAATATAAATCAGGGCGCTTGCTCGACTCCCGCTACGACTGCGAGGTTCCCTTAGTACAGCCCACTTAACTACCAGTTTCGCCTTAGCAGGGGTGGGCTCTGCCCCAGGCTGGGCACCTCCAGGGAGCCTGGCGATACCCAGAAAGGCGAATCGAGGGGTGCCTGTTGCAGACCTGCAAGGGCAGTGCTTAATTCCACCATATTCAGGAGATGACTTTTTTTTGGGTGCTGATAGGGGTACTTCAAGGTGTGATCCCGCGGGAAAACGCAGACATTGCTAAGCAGACGCATTTGGGAAGAAGCGCGGAGGCTTTCCCGAAGCACTTCTCACCTCCCCACAGCACAAGTGCCTGCTTTTGGAGACCTGCAAAGATTTGGAGGAGAATGTCTCTGCTCCGTGCCAGCTTGGAGGTGCAATTCATGGATTACACACCAGACAGTGCCACCATCCCCGTGCCGCTATTGCCCTGTCCTTTCTCTGCCATGATATTGCAATGGGAAGCCGGGGTCCGGCTCGTGGAGTGCCCTGGGCTTTATCTCCCGAACGCTGTTAGTCCCCATCCTTCTCCCATCTCATCTGCCTGCTTCCTCTCACATGTATTTTATACTCTCCGCACCGCCCAGCGAGATAAGCCTGTTAGATATTTATATGTTTATCACAGATGGCCTTGGTTTCTGAAACTAACCACGCTGCAGTCAGAAGGAATGTATTAATAATTATATAGCACAACATGATAATTACTGCCAAAGCAGTCTAAAGAAAGTCTTTTGTCTCTCCTCTTCTGATTAGGCAGTTATTTCACCAGCGACCAGGAAAGTCAACAAGTGTCAAGTATGGTGGTTAATTCCTGAGCTGATAGCATTTATTAAAATTGCTAATGAATCTAATAATTAAACACATAAATATAAGTTACCTCAGGTATTAAATCTAATTATTGGGCCAGTGAAAATCAATTTTTGTGCATATGCATAATAATGTATGGGCAAAGTTAATTAGAAATGTCCAGATCAATATTTGAATAATTCTCAACTAGTGGAAGCCCTGTCTGAAGAGCGGGTCTAGACGCTGTGAATAACTTGTATTTCAGAAATGAATGCCTTCTCCTAATGGAGTTTATCCTAGTAAATTAATAATACTCCAGCAAATCTGCAAAATAAATGACAAACCTGTTTGCCTGAACATTGCCCTTAGGGAAATCATTAATATCCTTTGTCAGCAACCTCCGAGGTCAGAGCCGAAGCTCCGCTCGGGCTCGCAGCCAGCTCCCGAGCGGCCTCGCTCCGCAGGGAGGCACTCGGAGACGAGGGAGAGCATGGAGGTGGAGCACGGGGGGCTCTGACCCTCGCTCCCTGCTCCTCGGCACGGCGGGCAGCGTTTCAACCGAATCCCACCTTTCCCACGAGGCGGAGCCCCCCCAGCGCTGCCCCGTCCCCCCGGGGTCCTGCAGCCCAGGCAAAGCTCATCCCCACCTCCCGCAAAATCCACCAGCAGTATAGCCCAGCTTGTCTTGGGAATATGACCTTGAGTACGGTCCAAGAGCCGTGCTGGTGTAAATCAGCAAAGCGGTGCTGGTTGATGCTGTCTCAGCTCCCAGTCCAAACGACAGCATTAAATTGGGCAGCACTGACTCTCACGGAGCTCCCCCAGCCTGAGAAGAAAACCTCAGCTATTTTTTAGAGGTAGCTTCTCTGCTTTGCAAAGAGCAGGAAGGATCCAGAGCCTTGTCCCGATGCTCGGGGAGGACTCGGGGGGCGGCAGGGCTGGGAGGACCTGGCAGCACTGGGGGGATTTTTATCAGCCCCCCCACATCCCTGATGGAAACACAGCATCCATCCGTGCATCCCCTTGCTGGCTCCTCTCGCCAGCGCGGAGGTGGTTAAAGAAAAGAGGAGAAGGAGAAAAAAAGAGCACAACTGTTTTGTTTCGCCTGGAGATGATGCTGCACGGCTTGTTTTAACACGGTGCTAACAGGAGTCTCCACCTTTTCCCTCACCCTGGCACGCTCTCCCCTTGATTATTCATCTCAGCTGAAGGGAGATAAAACAGATGTAATATGGCGCAGAACTGCAACACACATCTTAAATCATCTTGTCTCGACGTGGCTCCTTGGCACGCGTGCGGGCGATGCTCATCGAGAACCTGGCTGAACTGTTTCGGTGCACATGAGTGATTTGATTGCTGGGTTTCTCCAGCGCGCTTCTGGCACGGGCAAAGACAACGAAGGGAAAGTTATTCAGTCATGGGTGAAATCATTATGGGTAAATCTCTGCTCTGAATTACACTGGGGTAAAGCCATTGAAGGGTAACTCAATTGAGATCAATGGCCCAAATTTTTGCTTTCCTGTACTCCAAAGAAAGGCCTGTGTAATATTTTTGAAGTCACAAGTAATACGCCTGATTTTCACAGCTGACAGGCAAATCTGAGCCACCCCGGTTCCAAGCTTTTGCACAATGTATTTTGTGAAAACAGTACTTCAGTGAGATTATTTTGTGTGACACTCTCCTTTGCCATCGCCCCTCGCCGCAGTGTTTAAACCACACTCTAGCCCAAAAAAAATCAGTGCCTGGCCCCAAACCACAGCAATATTACATAGATGGATAAGACGGGCCAAGGCGCCGAGGGAAAACAGAAGCAGGGATGAAGTGAGATGCCAGAAGCCACGGAGCTGCGGTCCATGGGGTCCCAAGAAAATGCACAAGGTGATGGCTTTGCCGAGGCACCAGAGCAGGTCGGAGCCTGGGCCGGCTGCAAACAGTATCCCCTCGGGTTACGGTTCATCTCCTGGAGCGCTTTTCCCTTTGATTGATACTCATCGGCAACTTTACAGCGATCGAAGCCTGGCAGTGCTCATTAAAAAGAGAGGAAGGAAGGCGGAGCTGAGACACTGCTAATTGTATAAAGCCCATGGAGAAGGGTGGTGGTTCTCCGGAGCCCTCCTGGCCGGCTAAACTGAGGGATCTGTTTGGAGTGCTAAACAGCCCAGGAACAGCCCACTGAGAAAAGCCACCAGAAAATGGGAACAGCCCACTGAGCAAAGCCACCAGAAAACGGGGGTAACCCAGCAGCACTTTTGCCGAAGTGGTTTTTATCTACTAATCAAAGGCAGAGGCACAGCTGCTGTGGCTCCCTGTAATTACAGACAGCGGTAATTCAGGAGAAAATCGGAAACCCGAAAGATATTCCTGTTGTCAAGTGGGCATCAGGAGCCTGTGAGCAAAAGCAGTTCTTGGAAAGGGCTTCGGCACGAGCTGCCGGGGAGGTGGGCAAGTCTAGTCCTGAATCGGAAGCTCAGTTGATCATTTTGGTGATGGTTCATTTGTAAATTATTTATAAGGGCAAAATCAGCACTTCACAGACATGCCAAGTCTGTTGGAGGCATGATGACCAGCGTTACTGAAAAGCTAGGAGGACAGCAGAAGTTTTTATGCCTCAGTCTACGGTGGCAAAGGAAAAAAAAGCCCTAGAGACTGTAAAGCAGCAGTTTATTGAGCTGTTGGATTCTCTAGCAATTAATTATCCATTTGTTAAAATATCTATTTGTCATTTATTTACCCTGCATGTGCTATTTGTAAATCTGTTCTTAATAAAGTGCAGCTAGGTCTTACCAGAGTTGCACCACGGTGGAGAGGATCCAGAGCACATCGCCGTCAGCGACCTGCTCGGGTCTTACAGACCTTTTCCACCTTTTTCTACAACAGTTTCCCTGCCTCTATTTGTTTCTGTCTCTCTTTCACTCTCCTGGGATAACACCATCTTTCAATCTACTCTGACACATTCGTTTCCTGAGGGCAATTTAAACGGAGAATGATTCCCTGATTGCTCACTTTTCCTCCTCCTCTCTTATTCTGCAGGGGTTTTTTTGAAGGACCATAAAATAACATGTTTAGAAATAATTGCATGATAGGGATGTTTTCTTGCCATGTGAGCATTGCTCATTTCCTCTCCAGACAGTATATTCTCAGCACATTTTCGGGGAAGGTTTCCCCGATGGCAATAGCAGCCTGGGCAGGACTCTGGCGTGGAGTGGCTGATGAGAGCTGTGTCGGGCCATCGAGGAGCGATGCAGCTACTGCTCCGTATCCAAAGGAAAGGTCCCACAGCCCAGCCAGGGCGGGATGGGCAGGGGTCAGATCTGGGGTCAGATCTGAGCCAGTGTTAGGCTCCAAGCATCCTAAACCCGACGGATTTCCCGGCAGGAGCCGGGGCAGGCAGCTCTGCCCGCGCTAGGCTCCAGCCCAGACGCCGTCTGCCAGCGGCCAGACCCAACACGCTCCCAAATTAAACGGGATTTCTGGAGGTGGCGGGGACACCAACCTCTCCTGTGCAGGCAGACCCTGCTCACTTCACCACATCAATTCCACTCAAGAGCTCAAGAGTGTTGCTATTTAGTTGTAAATTTATATGTATTAGATTATATATTGCAAGTGCAAATAAATTCCATGTATTACCCAACAGCCATTTGATTTAGTCCTCAACAACGAGCAGGTGTACTTTAAAGCAATACATACTGTGAGAAACAAGAATTATGAAGAGGTCTGTGGTTTTCCTGTTTCCTTTTTTTTTTTTTAACCTTTTACAGGCCACCCAGATACCATCATTTCCTAATAAATATCCCCCCTGACACAGCCATCATGTAACTCATTACGGCCTCCATGGCACATGAATTATGTGGATAAGGTTCACGTAACTACGAAGATATTTATGGCAGGCCATACTGTTTCTTAGGAAAATATTGATTTGTTAACAACTGAATGACTGTATAGCTATTAAATCAGACCGGTCTATGGCACACCCCAGTGTTAACAAAAGAACGGGTTTATTTTTTACATTTCTGTATCTGTTTTATTTGGAAACCGCAGAGGGGTGAGTAGAAGAGCACGTGCACAGTGAAGTGCTCTGTTGCTCCCGGACGTCTCTGCTGCCTGAACAGCCGTGCGGGGACTGATTATTTTTGTTCCTTTAATCTGCCGTAGGTCAGGAGCGACTGTCCCCAGTCGGACAGGAATGGTGTCACTGGGAAAGGTGGAGGCAGAGCCACACAATCTCAGTCATTGGAGCATCTCTGATTTACATGGTAGCAGGGCTGATCCTCTCACTCCCCGTGCTGCAGCCCACACGCAATAACCTTGCGGAGGGCAACGCCGTTATCCCAGATTTATGCAGCTATGATGGAGGGAAGAATCTGTCCCGCCTGGGATTTTTTCAGAGGTGGGGAGAAACGAGGGATCGTAGCACCATCTCAGGACTTTTGAACTGCTAAAATAGGGTTTGCAGTTCATTATTCTGGTGTTAAGGCCTCAAATAAAAGTGCAGGCAGCCATGGTGGTTTTTTTTTCTTTTAAAGAAATACAACTTTCTTCTTTTGTTGATTGCTCGCTTTTCATTTTATATCCTTTCCTCTTGACTGAAATAAGAAAAATGAGTCCCCGCCACAGGCTCTAAACTTTATACTCCCTCACTATCTTCTCCCTTATCTAATGCCAAGCCAGCAGACGCAGGCGAGAGCACGCCGGGCAGCGCCGCAGATTACACCATAAAACCTGGAGATAAGGGCAGGGACCAGCCTGGGGGGACAGGGAGGTACCTGCTCCCTCCCTCCCCTTCAAAGCGAGACTTTCAATCAAACCCTTAGTGCTGTGAATTTCTTTCCTTAAAATTTGATGACAAGGACGACGTTTTCCTTTGAAGACTGGGCTGCAAGAATGCTGGAGGGATAAAGTGTCGGGGGAGCACACCCAGGGTTTGGGAAGAGAAATAGCATCGCCATCGATCCCGGTCCACAGGACCACTTTGCACGACTGTATTTCTTGGCTGGCCAGCATAATCCAGCCGAGAGATCATAAACGTCTCCAGCAGACATCACAGTCTGCTTATTGATCTCTATTTGTTGTTCTTCTCAAGTATAATTGCTTGCCTTGATTAAGGCTTTTCCTGCCCAAGTGTGCCAGGAGAGGAAGGCAACCAGCACGCAAAGCCTCGCCCCGCGGCCACGGGCACTAATGCCATCAGGTGCTCGGCTCCCTCGGGAAATGCAGGGTTTGGAGCTGGGAGCAGGAGGGAGAGAAAGTCCTCAGCAGGAGGACAGCAGAAGGACGTCGAGCAGGATTAGCTCAGCCCTGGTATTTACCTCTCAGTACTCGGTATTAAAGACAACAGCTGATGCCTGACGTGCTAAACACGGGCCTGATCCTGCAAGTCCTTTTCCACCCAGGCAATCCTCGCTCACGGGTTGCTACTTGCAGAGACACGGTGGGAACCATGGGCACGGAGGGGGCTAGAGGAATTCTTCCTCCTGGGGCAGGGACTGCTGCAGCATCGCCGGGGCAGGGCCGGGCTCGCAGGGTGCTGGTGCTGCATCAGTCCGGAGGATACGGGCAGTCCTTGCTCACTTGCTGGATGTGGGATGTTGGGCTGCGTGGATTTGCATGGATTGATTTAGGATAACGTTTCTCATGACTGTCTGGTGGTGGGCTCATCCCCACGGGTACCCGCAGGAGGCTCGATGCCCGACCCAGAGCCGGCTCTGCCGCGGCTCGGGGTGCCCGGGCTGCGCGCCCGAGGCAGCACACCCACAGCCTCCCTGACTTTGAGCCTATCAAGCTAATTAAAATCCTTCATCTCAGCATGGGTGCTACTTAAGATATGTCAAAGGCGGCAGGCCCAGCCCCTAAGAAAGGAGGAAAGCAATTAAAAGGGGAAAGAGCAGTCAGGCTAAATAGCAACAAGATGCAGGAGTTTGAACCAGGCAGGAGTTTTTCAACGGCACTGAAATCCAGAGCCAATAACAGGTGACACGGAGAGGGGGAGTCTAAAGAAGAAACAGCCAAAGGCATGAAAACAATTAGTGACAAATGTGCCTGGGAGGGGACAAAAGGGATTTGGTGTATCTACTGGCCTGCCAGAGAATAAAGGGAGCAGCTGAGAACAGATTTCCAAAGAGGAGACAGAAAACACTGGGACTCCTTGGTTCCAAGAGGAGAGAAGGGAGAGGGGGACAGCAGATGCACGGGGCGAGGAACGACTGGGACAGGGACCGGGTGCTTCTGCCTGCCAGCTCGTGCAGCCCGGGTGCCGGCGGCACGCTGTGCTACCGAGGCAGCAAGCATGCAGCTCTTGAAAGGAGGGGGAAAAAAGGAGTAGGAAAAAATTCCGCACAGCCCCCTGCGTGTCCCTGACACCCAAAGCTGTCATCTTTGACGTGGGAAACTCGTTGCCGCAGGGAAGCGTGGGAGAGCAGAGTTCACAAAGGGATAGACGTACATATGTATATGCATACACACGCATGATCTCGCTATCTGTTGCATTTGAAAAAATGTGTTTCCTTTATTCTTGTTCAAGTTTTGATATATAAAGCAACTCATTACATCAGCTGGAGAAGAAGCTGACGGGCGAACCGCTCCGTACCTGCCCTTGGGGTTCCTCACGCCTTCCCCCGAGCTGACCCTCCCGCGCACGGTGCGAGGCCCTGCCAGGGCAAGACCCAAGCCCGGGGCAGCAGCCGGGGAGCCCAGGCCCCAGCACGCTCCCGAAAGGCGCTGCTGGCTGCACCGGAGCCGCGGCGCAGCTTCGCATTGCCATCTAGCGGGGTGCCCCTCTCTGCTTATGATTATTTACAGTGAGGCCTCAGAAATCCTATGCATCATATCGAACCCACCCTCCGTGCTGTTCCTATCACATCCCCTGCAGCCTGAGAAAGGAGGGGTTCGCTGGAACAGGGACAGATCCCACAACGCCGGTGCTACCTCCCCTCTCTGGCAGTGCAGCCCTGGGGTGCTCCGGGGAAATGCTGTCCCTCATCATAGCCATAAAAGTTGGAAGCAACGAGTTGGAAGCAATCCCTTGGACTGTTTTTGTTCGCTTCATCACTACAGTCTTCACAAATTGGTTTCTACATAAATATCTCCCTGCCCTGTCTCCTTTCAATTAAGAAGATGGCAAAGGTCAAGCTTTGCCCCCGGGCTGGCCAGCCGGCAGCGATGGATCCGCTCAGTGTAGCTGCCCCCCGCCGCAGGGAGCTGACAGGCACCTTTGGTTTGCCCAAAAAAAGTCGGCACTGAGCTTAACTCCGGGCAGCGAGACACAAACTTCCTTCCCCAGGGCACTGAGGGCTTGTTTCAAAGGGTGCCTTCAGTCAGCAACCAGTTTGCACTCGGATAACAAAGCCCGTATACACGAGGGCCGGATCCTGTTACAGACGAAGAGCTGAGGTTCAGAGCAAGGGGAGAGACTTGTCCAAGGGCATGAGAGATGAGCTCACATCTTGCAACCCAGTGCCCTGGCACAAAACCGCTCACACCCACCGAACACCCGTAGCAGATGCTGCACCACATCCGAGCATCGCCGCGGGATGCGGGGCTGAGACGACACCTCCTCACCTCCCGGTGCCTGGGTCCGAGTGGGAAGTTATTATATCCCCCCAACTCATAACTCTGTGTGGATAAACAGCATTTCTTCACAGAGGCGGTAAAAGCCAAGCGCAGGCTGGACAGGCACCGAGCACCTGAGGAATCTGCTTGTGATGGGCAATAAATGTTTCAGCAAACAGCAAGCTCAGGAAGAAAGGCAGCGCACGGTGCAGGAGAGCTCTCTGATTGCCATCCAGCTCTCTCTAAATGATTCATGTCCCTCCCTGCCTATTCCAGGAAGACCCAATCACCAACATTTTCTTCTAACCATCGAGATATTTGAAACTTTCTGTTGTCCAGGTGCTGGAAGGAGCAGGGGGCTGCATCGCTCAGTGCCCCGTGCATTCGGGGGCCAGATTCACTGCAAGGCGTCTGGATCAGCTTGGAGAGGGCAGAGCTGAGGTCTGGGGGTAGCAGCCCTCCCCCAGGCCAGGTTTGGATCAGGGCAAGGGGTGGCAGATCCCTGTCCCAGAACAGCTTCGCCAGAGCCAGACCTGACGGGGCTGTCATACAACAGCAATGTCAGCAGCATTCAGAATTGAAGTTTTCCAAACAGGCACTTAATTTGGAATTAATGGGATTATTTACCCCCCCCTGCATTAACTGAAAGGAAAAAAGTCATTATTAAACACAGATTCTCTGAGCTTTGACAACTAGGTACTAAATATCCATCCAGCACATGGCTGCTAATTCCCAATAAATATGTTTCTTTCAATAACCAGCTGGTTTTTATTTAACAAATAGCTGTCTGGTAAAATCTGAATTAATTGAGTGTTTGGAAACCTTAATGGAAAATAGCAGTTGTGTCTCAGCCCCCACCCCTGGCCTGTGCAACCTCCCCATCCCGGTGCAGCGGGAACGTGGAGCTGGGTGCTGGTAGGGAAAAGCAAAACCGCATGGGTGCCCCCAAGCCCGTCCCTCCCCAAACCCATCCCTCACGGCCACTCGTGCGCGATGCCCACCACAGGGCTGGGAGCAACGGAGCACTTTTTGGGTGCTCCTAAAAACCCAATTGCTCACACTGTGTCGCCTCTCGCCCTCATTTCTGGCTGCTCCGTACATTGGGCAATAATACCGAGAAGTTAACACTTTATCCGCGCAGCACCTTCCCTGCTTGGGGTACCACGCAACAGCGTTAACTAGAAAGGAATACAAAAGCAAACCAGACACAAGTTAGTTCCCAAATCTGACTTTTCCAGGAGCAGCCTGGGGCATTTCTGGCTGTGCCTGGTAGAAGGGAGAAAGTCAAAGCAGCAGCATCTAGATATTTTGGCTGGGAGGGGAAAGCAGGGCCGGGCAGCAGCAGAGAGGTGACACAGCTGCGTGACAACGCATCGCGCCGGGGACCCCTCTGCAAGGTCTGTGCGAAGGGAGGGACAGGGACGCGTCCCCGCTGCTGCGCCTGCAAAGCAGTATGTGCCCCTTCACCTCTCCTGCAGAATAACAAATGCCATGAAGCCTTTTTCCTTCTGTGCTTCTTAAAGCAAGCTGCTAACAGCCGAGACAGCGACCAAGCTGCCCAGGGGGTTATTTGCGGAGGAATACGACCTGGAGAAGCGGAGCAGGGAAAGGGAAATTCAAGCAGCCTGTTGCAGGAGGCAGTGGGGAGCGCAGGGATCACCGCATCCCTGCCACCATCCTGCTCCCGGCCCTGGGAAATTCACTTCCAGCCTTAAGAAATGCAGCAATAAAGTGGCCCCATCAATCCAGCGGCTCTTTAGCGAATGGGAGGGAAAGTGGCCCAAATTACCCCCGGCGGGAAGCTCAGCACTCCAGTCTCCGTCCACGGCGCAATCACGCTGCCACCGAATCAAGGCCTTCGTTTCCCATTACCGACCCCGCCGCATGCAGCGGGCGCTGGCGGCCGGCGCGCTGTGCCTCTGGGTTATTGTTTTGAATTTGAGTCATTACAACAAATTACGGCGCTTAGCACTTTTCACGGCATCCATCCATGTCTGTTGTCACTCAGGCGCCTCCCTTCAGGGTTTATATTTGGGGGAAAAAAAAAAGATGAATGGCCCAAGATACGGGCTGGCAGGCTCAGCGGCCGTCCCAGCCTGGGGATGCTCCGCAGACCTGCATGGAAGTGACATCCCTAAAACCTGAGCAAGTGACAGCTCCGGCTGCAACGCCTGCATCCAGCAAACTTCCTTTGTCCCTGAGCATCGAGAGAACGAACAGCACAGTCGGGGTGATTTACGCCTGCTCCTTCAGTCAAGGATCTCTAAGCCCTCTCCAAGTAATTCTTCGACTTGCCTACAGGTTTTCCAATATGTTTTTCTGAGACAGCCAGAACAACAGTTATATCAAGTCCCTATAACGCACCTTTCACGCTCCCTATGCATCAGGTCCCTGGAGAGGCAGCGGGAAGCCCGAGCCCCAGCACATCAGCAGCTCTTGCAGTGCTTTACAAGGAGAAAACAACATTTCCACAAGCAAGAAACAACCTGGCCCTGAAGTTCAAGTGTGATGCCCTATGGATTGGGCAGCACCGCCAGCACAAGTGGCATGAAGCATGTTAGGCATCAGAAGATACTCGCACCCTGTGTTACAAGTGGAAGAGGAGGGGGAAAAGCACACGGAGCTGCAGGGACTAACTGAAGGGGACAGCAATAATTCTTTATAATCCTCTAGCTGATGGTTTGGCTTCATCTCTGGCGCTGAATCAGCGGTGAAAGGAAGGGAGGAATGGGGAGACAGCGGCTGAGCACAGCCATCGCCTCCCAGCCTCTCCTCCCTGCTCCGGCACAGCGCAGGATCAGGGGATTAAATGAGCACATAAAAGACCTTGCCAGACACCATGCAAAACTGTTTAATCAGAAAATTGCCTCTTGACCAGTGCTAGACTTTCCAGCTGCCATGGAGATCCCTTTCTTTGTGAAAGGGTTACAGCAGGGCAGAGTTAAATATCTCTTTATTAAATCCGAGTGTCAGGGATACAGTGCCAGCCTGTTTGCTTATTGTGGAGAACAAGCCGTGACCCCGAAAGGTCCAGAAGCTGTGACACGGAGCCGAGAATGAATTGCAGACACTTCAAAGAAGGGCGATGATGAGATGTAAGGTCAGCCTGCCTCCCCCACGGCCTCCTCCCCGGGCTGCCACCGGCTTTCGGCACTTTCCTCCTGCGCCCTGAAATCCCGCGGGTGCAAATGGAAAGGGTCAGAGCCAGGCAACATCCTCAGGGCTGAGGTACCCGAACAGCACCAGTCAGCCGCAAAGTCACCGGGGATGCTGCCTCCTCCCCGGCCAGATGCAGAGGGGACTGTACTCCCCATTTGAAAAATAAAATAAAATGTCCTGTAACAGCTCTGCTCTAAGATCCTAAGAAAAAGGAGAAAGGATTGATGCTGATGTCTCAGATAAAAAAAAAATGCCATTTCCTTTCCATTTTCTAGAGATGAACTGATTACATCTGATGATGTACACAAGCGCCAGCCAACGTCTACCTCTCCCCAGGTATGTGCAGACACACACTCGGCTCCTGGAAGTGCTCCCAGCTGACAGATTGGGCTGTTTGGCCACAATAATTCCTGTATCCACAGCATAGCAAATTTTGAAAACCTGATATCTGGGAGAGGACCCCAGACTTTAATTATATCTTATTTCACAGCTGCAGCCAATTCCTGCTACAGCTTAATAAACAGGTTGCATGAGCCATGAACGTATTTTGTTAATTTTCCTCGGGAAAATTGAGTTTTTACTACTATTTTGGCAGAAATGCTTATCATAACAATTACAATAAATTGGTGAGAAATTGAAGACATCTGCAATAAAAAAAAACCTTTGGGACAGAAGGACGTCAGTCAGTCTGGGAAGTCCAAAAATGTGCTTTTCAGCAGAGGTGGATGCCTTGGGTTTTTTCCTCCCCACACTAAACATTGGGAAAAGGTGGTTCAGACTTGGACCATTTGAGATGAGTTTGGCTTAAGTGTATGTAAATGAGAGCTTTTCTTTCCATTGGGGTGTATTGACAGCCATCAACCAGGCATTATTTAGAATAGGAAGGGGGAAAAAACCCTCAAGGAGGTAAAGATGGGGCTGTATTAGAAATGCTGGATTGAGACAAAAATGTGAATTTAATTCCTACCTATTTGACTTTGGACAGTGCCCTTGGCAAAAAAAAAATCCAATACACTCCAAGTTAGGCACTGACTTATCGTTCTATAAAACAGATAGGTTTTCCTTTTTGTTGCCTGGAAGACTGAGGGCTCCTCGCATGTGCATACAGCGTATAAGCACCTCGAGGCTTTCCCAGGAATTAGCCTAAGCTTTATTATAACAAAAGGAATAAAAATAATTGCCTGGCCCCTCTTGAAGCCCTCACTCTGGACCAGCTGCGTAGTTACACAAATTGTATTCCCACCAGTTTTTCATCAGAATCATGATATTACAAAAATCCACTCAATTCTACATCGATACACCAAATATTGTTTTTTTCCCCCCCAAAAAAATGATGTTGCAATAAGCTGTTCACAGTGTAAGGGATTTTCTGCAGCTCTCATGTCAGCATCTGCTGAGCCTTGTCACTGCCCCTGTTTACAAGAGCTGGAGGAAGGTCCCGCTGGCACCACTTTGGGGTTGCAGACATTTTGGGGCTCACAGCAGCATCCTGCATCCCTGCCTGGTCCCCTGGCGCCGCATCACCTCCCCGTGCCCCACCAGCCACTCCTCTCCGCCAGCTGTTGTACAGCTCATTAGTGGATCCTTATTTCAAGGAATTCCCCGTGAATGGGATTCAAACAAACTTCAGCGGCAAAGGCTGGGAGTGATCAAAACAAATCAGCCAAGACATGAAAGAAGAAATGTTGAAGCAGAGGTGTGGTGGTACAGGAGTGATTTTCATACATTTATTCTTTTTTTTCCCTTTCCTCTCCATAATTTCTTATGAGATGATTAAGTTCAGTCAGAAGAAACATTGTGATTTTGATGGCTGGGAGATCTGAGGTGTTCAGCTGTCAGGAGATGCTCTGCATTTAGCATCTGTAATAACTCACAGACACCACAACACAAAGCCGCTTTGCACACACCAGCCCCCCCCAAAAAAACCCCACCAAACGCTTGTCAAACAAGAGAGAGATGCGTCTGCGGGTGTTGAGACCTGGCAGGTGAAGGCAGAAGACTGAGGGTGAACCTTACCCAGAGCAAAGATACACAGGGAAAAGTTGAAACGTGAATTTGCATTTCTTTAAATGATACCACGACAGCAGGATTTCCTGGGGAAAGAGGCAGAAACCAGGAAAACCGAAGATGAGATGCTGACTCAGAGCTTCAACAGGAGCATTAAGCAAGAGCCGAAGCCCCCGGTGCTGCTGGTCCAGCCCCACAGGCGGTGGGTCTCTGCTCAGCTCAGCTCCCTGCACTGATCCTGCTGCCACTGTGCAAGAGGACCGGAGAACTTGCAGCCCTTGGCATAGCAGATCGTGCACCCACAAGAGACACGATTCTGAGTTTTCAGAGTTTGCGTGTGTGCAGACAATACCACATTAATATCGTGCAATAATATCCCCAACAAGCAGAGCTGGGAAGGGGCTCTGCTGAGCAGCTACCGCCCCCAGAAGATTGACTTTATAGGAAGGAGGCCAATGTGTTGGAGTTATGGGCCCAGAACTGACCTGATTTGGATATGAATTTAATGGCCAAAGAAGTCCAGATATTCCCTATAACTTTTTTCTGGCAGTCAAACCTCTCACCAGCAGTTTAAATCCTAGGAAGAGGCTCTTAACACATTTCTACAAGAAATTAGACCATTACCACCACTGCTGCTCTAATTGTTTCCTTGAGCAAACTAAGATATACCCACAGAAGCACTGGGATAGAAAAGCAGCTTAAAAGAAAGAAGAAATCGCACCCTTTGCCAGCACGAACATCCCCATGTACATTTTAAGCACAGCCCACGTGTGATGCTCAAACCCTTCCCTCCCTCCCCACAATTCAGATGCCCAAAGAGGCTCTCGTCGCAGGCGACGGCGCATAGCAGCTGCAGGAATGAGCTTTATGGACCCATCCACTTCAGCTGCAGTCCAGTTTATTGCTAAAATTGTCCTCGGTGCTTTGATGAAAGCGGCGCCTGGTCACTTAATGGTGCAGGAGTCGAGCGAGCATTTGCGATGGGCTGCACAGCCGAGTTGCACAGGAGGACATCTAACACTGTGCCTCTCGCACCTGTAATTCAGCATAATTGGCCGTGGCCTTCATTGCTCCACCATGAAAATGAAAGCTCATTAATGTGGCAGTTAAAAGAAAAAGGGAGAGAGAAAGTAAAAGAAAGGAAAATGGAGAGACTTTTAGCAGAGGATGGCTTAGTGCTTTCGGGGGAGATTGGCACCTCGGCACGCTGCTCCGGTAAGCACTGGGCTAATTTCACCACGATACGGAGGGAGTGATGGATGGAGGCAGTTATGAGCACCATGACAGCAATAAAGAAGATGATACATGCCCATGCTCAGAGAGCTCCACCTGCACGTCTTGTTCCTCCACCGCCACTCTCCCAGACATGGGAGATGGGGAAAGCACCGCGGGAAAGCCTCCACGCCCCCCGGCACATGTCACCCCGCGGGCTTTACTCCGCTCTGGGAGGCGGGATGGGAAATATGTACCTAAAGGCCTTAATTCTTCCCCCATTAAAACCACATGATGATATTAATCAGCCATGAAGCATCAGCATCTCAGTGGAGTCAAATCTAGGCAAGCAGCTGCTGGGGTTATTTAACAAACCGTCACCACCGAGCTCATCCCAGAGGAGACGCCGGATCCCGGCCCCCGCGGGCTGCTGGGGGGACGGGAGGATGCGCGGGGCCGGCCAGCGAGGCAGCCCGAGCAGGGGAGAGCAAGGCAGGATTTGCCGGGGGTTCTCCCCGGGTTTGGGATGGGGCACAGGCAATGCTCGGTGAGGGCGCGAGGCTCCGCAGAGCAAAGGAAGCCGCAACTGTGGACACAGGCATCGGGGCGCAGAGAGCTGTTGCTCAGCACCTTTCTTTGGGTATGAATCTGCTGATCCTACCCTTCGTTTAAGCTCCCTCCTCTCCCCGAGGTGTGCAATACTCTCGGTCTCTGATCAGGACTAAGAATAAAACAAGCTGAACATCAAACCACCCTGGACAAAAAAAATAACACCACTTTGCAGCCTCACTTCCTCAGCACTGGTTTGTCGTTGGTGGCTTTTGAAGACGACTCAGTCATTTCATCTCTCCATCCAATCTGGCACTAAAAGTAAACTGCTATTTTCCTACAGGTTCTCAGGTACAAAGCAGCAAGAGTGCTTTGTAATTTATTTGAAAGAAAAGAGTTATTTTCCTTTTAATCCTCTAAACAGCATTTTTTCCCTTCTGCAATGTGCCAAATCTCTGCAATTTTTTTTTAGTTTTTAGAAAAGAAATTAATGCATGGAACAAAACACTGCCACAGAACAAAGCAGAGAGGGTTTGTTTGTCCCCAGCAAAGGAACTGAGATGACAGACAGACAGCCTTCCACCGCAGGTACAGACCAGATTCACGCTTGTCTTTTGTCTTTGATGCCTCAAATTAAAATGTGGTGGGAAGACGGTAATTAAAAAATCCTGAGAACCACTTGGCTTTTTGCATTCATCCAATACCTCAGCCATCATTGCCTCCAGATTTAACCCTTTGAAGTGTATCTCCCCAGCAATAGGTGTTGCCTGCAAACACTCATAACTGAAGGGAAAGCGAGATTCACACTACATGTCCAAGATTTCCCTGCAGGACAATAAGGATTGTGCTCAAGCTGGGGACCGGGGAAGAGGGACCCTGCGCTGCAGGGGAACCCAAATCCTTGCAAATTCATATCCAGAGGAGGTTGGAGCAGAAGACTGAAGATCCGGTGGTTTTCCTCCCCTTCTCCACCCTGCGCACCCCCCAGCCTTCATGCCCTGTAACTTCTTGCTTCCTAAAAATCATTCTTATTCTCTTTTTTCACCCGGGGTATAAACACAGCCCTTTTCTTTGCCGGGGAACGCGCTTCGTGCGCAGAGTCACAGAGGCTGAGGATCCTGTGGGTTCTATTTATGGCTCTGCAAATGATTCACTGAGCGACCTCGAGGAGAGTCCTTCCCCCCAGTATGAGTCAAATCCTGCACACACTCACAAGTGCATCTGCCATCATCCTGAGTGCACTTATCCCGCGCTGGTGTAAATATGAAGAGAGCTTGGTTCTCCTCTTCAATGCTACCCCCTCTACCCTGCTATAAAATGTGACTCATACTGGCAATTCTCCCAGTGGAAGGTTGTAAGGCTAAATTAATGTGTGCAGAGCACTTTGAGATGCTGAAAATTGTTTTATGAATGCAGGGTATTAATAATATTAGTGTAGTTACCATAGAAGAGGAAGGTGATTTAGTGCTATTTGTGTCTGAGAAGTGCCATGCACAAAAATGATGCCATTACCATAATGAAGAGGGGGAAAAAACCTATCCAAGACTGATGTGCAGCAAAAGGTGGCAAGGTGTCCTCACAAACTACCTCCTCCGTGTCCCCAGTGTGTACACCAGAGCAGTGCCAGGAGACCCCACTGGAGACCAAAGCCCCACTGGGCCAAGTGCTGCACAGGCACTTGCAAGGGAAAAGCTGCTACAGAGCTGATAAAAGGCAGTTGCAGGGGAAGAGTGGACAGAGTGTACCACGTTTCAGCAGCACCCTGCTCTCCAGGTCCTTCCTGAGCCGAGATAAGCACAGGCGTGACCGCTCCCAGCCCCAAGCATCGCTTCTGCTCCTGATCACTGTCCTTGACATCTCTCTAGAGGTTTCAGAAACTATCTGGTAAATACACAGGTACAGAGAACCACCTATTTTGGTCAATCCCCAGCAAGGATTTCAGCAACAAATCAAACCACACAGCTACTGCAGGTCTGGTGGGTGCCCATGGGCTGCGGGAGGGATCCAGGTGCAGGATCAGCGATAGCTCAGCAGCTGCTTACAGGGAAAGGGCACCAGCGAGGACCCCCGAACAGCACAGCTCTCGTTAAAGCACCTCCAACTTGTGGGAACTAAAGGTTAATCCTAAAGCGAAAAATCAACCCACGTTGCAGAAATGGGAATCAGCTTTCTGACCACAAAAACCCTAGCAGCTTGCTGAAAGTTGGAGCCAAGCACCGGGCTGAATCAGCTGGGGAAGTCTGCCCATCAATAACTGATCACAAAAGAAAATTAAGCCACAAGATCTGTCTCCTGTTAGCCAGATGCTTCAGCCCATGGCCTGGGGACTGTACAGCGGCGAGAGGAACGGCAAGCACAGATCATATCACAGAGGAGCAGCGAGCCATTATTTATCAAAGCAGAGTGAACAAATACATTTGCATCCATTAATAGCTCCGTGATCAATTACCAATAAGAACAAACTGCTCCATCCTTCTTGATCACTGAAAGCTCAGTGCTAATTTGGTCTACGGCATATTTCAGCTAATGAAGCCAACCAAATATGAATCAATCCACCCAGGGAAATAACAATGCCTAAACTCACAATGGAAAAGAAATAAGCCTCCTCTTCTCAATACACTAAATTGATCATCCGTCAGATTCAAGGAGGTCTGCTGGAGTTAAGGGGAGATGGTAACATCTCCTGATACTCAATGGTAGCAGAAAAACAGCCCCTTTCTTAATTATCTCCCATGGGAGGACAGAAGAAAAGTGTGCTGTAACTTAAAAACCACACATTAATTTATGCTAGCCGCTGCCTTTGTATTTTGGAACAAGTCGGACTTTTTTTTTCTAATTGCTTGATGAAATGTCCCATCAAACCTGTCAACACAAATAATGCCACTAAATAATGGATGCCCACATGCCACCCAAATGGCAGGACTGCTAATTAGAGCCCATAAACAGATGCAAAGGTGCAGGGGGAGAGCAGTGGGCAAGAGGTGACCTCTCCTCCACCCACTTCCAGCTCCACATGCCAGAAAGGAGACAGACCCGTGCCAAACCGCAGCCGGTGCCAAACCACGGCCGTCACCGCAGCGCCTGGTACTGATCAGGCACTTGGCAGCACTTCCCCCAGACCCACGATGGGACTGGATGTCCTGCCAGCAAGACAGATGTTGGCACAGTGCTCTCCCACCCCCTCCCCAGCTCGGCGGGGACCCGGGGTGGGGGACACCCAAAAGACATGTCCCCATCTGCAGTTAGCCATGTCGCAGCTCATAGCTGAGCTCCATGCGGTGGAAACTGGCCTGATCCCAGCCACAAACCTCACTGCCCAGTGAGGCTCACGATGCCAAAAAAAGGGGGGGGAAAAAGGGATGTAAAGAAAATTAGAATATCTTAATAAAACCCAACAAGGTTTCTGGGTACGTTTCAGTTCTGTGCTGCTTTTGAGCAACTCCAACTGAGAGAGGATAATTCATTAGCTTGCTGTCTGTATGATTGGATTATTCCTTATTATTTTGGTTGTATTGCTGCAGCTAATTTTTGGCAGCGAGAGCATACAGGTTTATTGCTTTTTGAAAAAGGTAGACCAAAGCATTCTCCTTGGAAGCAGCACCGATAATTGATTTGTCATTATTAGGGAGATAATTTACTTAAATGCAATATCAGGCCCCCGCTGAATATAGGGCCAGCTAATTCTAGCCTCGGATTAATGCTGATAAAAAAGATTAGCGTGGGCTCGCGGAGCTCTGCAGTCCCTGGAAGCACTCAGGCCAACAGGGACTGCTCACTGGAAAGGTGGATAGAGAAAGGCGCAAACCTCAGACCAAAAAGGTGGTGTATAGTAGGTGTTGATATGAAAATGTTGTCTTAAAAATAAGTCTGGAGTCCAGAGCAGTGAGACTGATTCACCACCTCCTCTCTCTTCATCCCCTGGGCCACTGCTGGGAGGCATCTTCCTTGCGACAGAGGATCCACGTTGTACCAACACACTAAATCCCAAATGAGAGCAAACCAAACCCTTCAGGTTTTGCGCAGTTTTGCTTGACTTTGGTTTTGCAGCCTCGTGCCACGCACAGGATCCCGCAGGGGGTCGGCATCCGTATCCGCGTGCTCGGAAGGGCAGTGTTTGGCCATCGACACCCTCATTCATCACAACCACCCAAAGGCAGCCTGTGCTGAGGGCCCCAGCTCCATCCGAGGTGAACTTTCATCTGCCAGCCTCTTCCAAAAGCCCACTGAAGCCAACAAGACGAACTCTGAATGCAGAAAGGGCTGCACCAGGCACTGGGAGAAGGCAGCCGCTGCTCGGGGTGGCCTGCAGCAAGCAGCACTCGTTAGAAACAGCGGCGGCATCCGCACTCCTTACCTGTGCATCATGCTGTCACCCGGAGAGGAGCCCACGGACTCACACGTGCACGCAACAAAGATGTTTAGCAACTTGTCAGCAGCTGTAAATTGGCCAAGGAGCAGAGCCGTTTGCATTCTCCATGGGGCTTGAACCGAGAATTAAACAGTGGCAGCAACTGCTGCTGCTGCCTGATGGAGCAAATCAATTGTCTCCCTCCCTCCTTTTCCCCAGCACCTCCCCAGCCTGGATTCATCGCAGCGCTGGCCACGTAGGGCAACATTAGCCAGACAGTCCTTCAGGGCCAGCAGGAAAAGGCAGGGAGAGATCAGGGCAATTAACCTGAACAGCCCCTGGAGAATGGAGAAAGGAGACCGGGGCAAAATCCAGGATCCGAGCCCTCCATCTGTCCACACGCTGCTTTAATTGATCTGGGAGTCAATCAAACCAGCAGCAGCTTTTACTCAGCTAATCTGAGCCCTGTGCAAAGCAAGCAAATACAGGGCGAAAGGGCAGAACGAGATCCTCCAGCATCTCTGCCCATCACAGATGAAAGGTCTGACATGGGCAACAAATCAATCAGTGGAAAGGGAAGGCAGGGCAGGACAGCAAGGCACCCTGCGCTGATCGCCAGCTGATTACGTGGTGTGTTGAGACCAGGTTTGTAACGGAGAAATTCAAAGACACCTCTGCACCTGATCTGATTATGAGCATCCGACTGCGCAGCCAGTGCCCAGCACTACCACTCGGTGATTAAACACCTTCATAAGTGACCCAGCAGGTCTGGAGCTGCTGTCCCTGGGCTGGGGGGGCACAGACCCGCTGGGTCACAGGCTTCAGCCATCTCCTGACAGCCTCTGCTACAGCCGTACACCTTCACCCTCTCCAGCCAGCTCTGATGGCTGTTTCCTGGGCCAAAGAGTAATTAGGAGGAATGGTTTGTAAAGGCGGGCCATCAATAACCCACCTTAAAATGGTGACGCGTGGGAACCAGGCAGTCCATCACAAGGCAGTGACGGATCGCCTGGCCAGCAGACCACAGAGAGAGGAGTCCTCCGGCACATTAATCATCCCCAATCCCGGGATAACCCTGGAGACCTTGCCAAACATTAGCAACACTTACCTTCATCCCTGCCACTTGCTTCTTCTCTTCCCCTTGCTTTTTTCTCATCCTTAATTCCCACTTTCCTCATCTCCTCCACACAGCACCCCCGCAACATCTCCCCCCACCACTTTGGTAAGCAGGAGTAATAGACACGGGTGGGAAGAGCCAGGGGTGCTGCCCACAGCCCCGCTATTTCCACATTACTCAGGTGCCCCGGTGTTCACCCCAGCAGTAGCACAGCGCATTATCCAGAGCAATGAGCATCATCCCCATCCTCGCCCCGACAGCACTGTGCTCAAACCACGCAGATCCGCTGCCGCCCCCCCACCCTTCCCCGTCCCACACGCACACTGTTACAGTCCCGGTCTCTGCAAACACAGCAGGCTGTGCCCGGCAGCACCCACCCACAGGTTTTGGCAGAGGTAGCTGCCTGCCGGTGCCCCTCCGCTTGAAGATGCTGCCTTCCCCAGTGCCCCCGCTCCCAGAGCCAGCAATCTCACCGCGTACAGAAGCTTAATTAGTTTAGTGTGGTTGCCTTTTGCACAGCAACATCTGTTTTGCATGGGCAAGGGAAAAGGGGGGAAGTAGTAAACATCATCTTCATTTTAGAAGGAAGAAAAACATTAAAAGCCTCTGCACTGCCCTTTCCAAAGCCCTCTGGCTTTCTGATTTCTCTTCAGAAGACAATTCTGTTATTGCAACCAGCTCCGGGGAGCTGTTTTGTTCTTGTGAGTGGTGCACATGCAGAGAAATTACGTTTCTCCTGAAGAGCTCTTACGCGCATAGAGATGCTCTGTCAATGCCCAGCCTGGATGATTAACCTCAGGCTTTGGCTCTCCCATTCAGTCTGAGATGGTCTGCGGAGGCGTCTGCTTTCCCCCTGCTTCAGGGAACAGAGAGTGCGAGACAGAGACACTTCCCCTCTCATTTTCTTCTCCTCTGTATGGAAAGGTCAGCTCCAGCCCTGCCAAAACTGTGCAAGGCTGCCAGGAGACTGCTGAACCCGGCTGCTGACAGGAGATGGGGTGGGAGGAACGAGGCTGCGTCCATCTTTCATAAAAGCAGCTGTTTTGCCACCTTGCTCTCTCACTGGGCATGGATAAAAATGCAGCTGGATAATGACCTGCCAATAATGTTTCCCAATTTAAGTATCTTTCAATGCATCCCCCCAGGCACCAGCTGGAGTCAGAGGCGGGGGAAACTTCAGAATTCTCCTTGTCTACAAGTTGTGTTTGTGCCTGCACATCTCTGGATCTGAGGGGATGCTTTTAGGGACAGATGCTCAGGCAGAAAGCTGTCTGCACATGCTACCTCTGCCCAGGTGTTTGCCAGTCCCCTCCAGCAAGGGGCCAGCCCAAAAACCAGGGTGCAGTGTGCCCTGCTGCCTGGTGCACCCCCACATCAGCAACTGCATCCCCCCTCCCTGCAGGGAATCACCTTACTCGCCTTGCACAGGACTCGGTCTCAAGCCTGGGAACCTCAAATCAGGAAGGACCTTTATAACAACTGTGGGTTATTACAAGATGAAAGGTTACATAAAAAAATGTAACGGCTGTGGCTGTACCCCCTGCGTATAACCAGCAATCCTGTAACCAGAGCGGTACACAGAGCTTCCAACCACATGGGGAAACATCAGGTTTAGAGCTTGTGCTGGGGCTAATTCCTTCCCAGAGGAAACAAACATCCCCATCAGCAGCAGGTATAAGCCTGTATTCTGCAGTGTGATTCCCATCAGCTTTAATAGTATCCCTCAGGCTTACGACCTACCCTCCACATGTGCCTCCTTGTCAGCGGAGACGGTATCTGCAAACTGCCCCACAGCTCTGCCTTTGCTTTTTGGTGGGTACACCAGCACCAAGAAAGTTTTTGGGAGGCTGCAGGCTCAAAGCAATGGGTGGTGCAGGCACACAGTGATGGCTCACGCCCTGGTATAAACCCTGGGACTTTGGAAGAGTTTGGAGCAATGTGATGTTCACACCGTCTCTGCTGGGGATGCTCTCTTGCTCTGGGCTGTGCTCCCAGCGTGGGCACTGGAAACATCTTGTTTTACCATTACCATTTGACAAAGATTAGACAGTATTAGAGGGCATAACTTGGCAGAGCAAGTCTTTGAAGCCTGGATTAGTACCAATGGGTTATCTCCTCTCAGTTCTTAGGGCTGGGATGAGAGGAACAATTAGATCATTAGCTATCCTCTCTAATTGTGCCATGATGAAAGGAGTAATCAATGCCTGATGCCTCCTCTGCACCAGCCACAGGGGACAGGCTGCTCTCTGCTCAGATCTTTGCCTCCCTGGAGCACAGACCAGCTTCCTTGTGTTTACTCTGCAGTAGCTGCTCTGCCCCCAGATTTTGGCATGCAGAGGCACAGGCTGGTGCTGTTCCTCTCCCTGTTTACTTCAGCCTAGAAGAGGTAAAGCAACTCTTCATCTCCATCCCAGGAGGAATTCCCAAGGCAAAGAATTTGAGGAAGAAACTGTTTCTTTTGTTGTTGCTACAACATTTGGTACCAATCTTCTCTTTCAGGTGCTCCAGAGATTGATTTTGCATCATCTGTCTCTCACTCAGGTTTCTGGCCCGATAATATCACAGCACAGACTACAGAAAGGTTACAGCAGCACGGGCACGTGCTTGATAGGAAACACCATTAGGGAGTGGGATATGTGACAGCTGCTGCCTTCCTGCTGCTGCCTACAGCTGCTGCCAGCCACCAAGAGCATCTCTAAAAGCAAAGTCACAGCAAGATAAAAGTTATAACAAGACTTAGAGCAATATGGTGTTTCCACGTGCCTCTCACTTAAATGGCTGTTTGGCTGAACCGCAGAGCCGGTGCTGTCTGTGCCGTACTGGGAGGGATGGGCACCGGCTGGAAATGCGGCAAAGTGCCTCAAGCAGACAGCTGGCTGCTCTGGCTCTTTGCTTTCCTCCCTGCTTTGGAAAGCAGGGGCTAAATGGGCAGAATTGAAAAAGTCTAAGCAAGGGCAAGTTTGTTGGGCAGCTAAAGATGACATCTAAATGGAGAGTGGCTGTGTGTGTGTAAAAGTCTGCTGTTATTGCAGCTCGGTTCTCAGAACTACCCAGGCGATGCTCCTCGGTGAGGCAGGAGCAGTGGTACCTGGCCACAGTTTTCAACAAAGACATCCCCCAGAGAAATCACACAGACATCCAAACCACACAGCAATCCCCCATCCAAACCAGCACTCTGAGCACGTCCGAAATCCGAGCCAAGATTCACCAGGCAAAAACAACCCAAGTTTCTAAAGCCATGCCAAATCCCACCATCCTCAAGTGAGGCACTCCTGGATTGGGGGAAAGACGGGAGGCAGAGTCCTAAAGCTTGGCTGGAGAAGGGATTTTCACCGCTTAAGCCCATCCTGGTCCACACAGCTCCAAGCGAGTTGGCAGATTTCCACCTCGGCAGCTTCAAGTGTGTTTTCGAGGGAGACAAGTCCTCCTCCTTTTGCACGACTGACTCCTGCCATCTAGTGCTACTCGGCAGCCCCGGCTCCCCGCCAACCCCGGCCGCGCAGCCCGCGGCGAGGCCGAAGGCCAAGCGCGAAAACTCACCAGGGACCCGGGGAAACTGCTCTTTCCAACGGGTCATGACACTGGCCGGGGCTTTGGGGCAAGAAAAAAAATCTAAGAGGAGCCCAAGAAGGTCAGACGGGAGAGCAGAGGTCAGAGGAAGAGGGTCTTGGCGATGCTGTAAGGGGGGATGGAGAACAAGGGCTCTTCTCTAGCGGCTGCTCCTTTGTGCCTGGCACAGCTCGAAGGCAGAGGCTATATTGACCCGCAAAATCAACCTGGGTGACCTCCTGGTGAGCATCTTTGCAAGATGGGCTGCACACGTGCCGGGAGGAAAGCCAGGCACCGGCAGGCTGCCCTCAGAATTAAAAGCCCTTACATGGGGCTGGGGCAGAGGGGTTACAAATGCGGAGTGGGAAAAGCCGCCCCAGCTGCTCCGCGCTCCCGCCCAGCACCGCTGCTTTCTGCCTTCGCCAGCTCACGCTCGCACAGGCACGGCTCTGGCGCTGCAGGTGGGGTCACACACATGTTGAGGCAGAAACAGCCACAGCCCTTGTCCAGCTCACATCTTTGAGTCATGCAGCTCTGCTTGCCTCTCCCTGTTCACCCCAAACCCACACACGGTCCCTTTCTGCATAACCAGGCAAATCCATCAGTCATTCAGCTGCATGTGCGTCACCTGGACTGAGAGGTTTGCGCTGGAAAGCCGTGCTTGCAGGGCTGAGGGGGTCTCGCACCCCATGCACCCCACTAACTCCCCAGCTGTGATGCTCCCAGCCCTCAGGGCTGCTCGCCTCCATCCCAGCACCGCTCCCTGCCACCGACACCCCGGCAGAGCCTTTCTCCAAGTGCTTTCACTATAATAAGCAGAACTATTAGGCAAATTTGTTATTGACTGTTTCATATTAGACTACTTTTTTGGTACTTTCATGGCAACACAACTAATAAAAATGAACTTTATCTTTCTGGATTTATGGGTTCGTAAAGCTGCTTTCATGTACCTCAGGGAATCAAGGGATTAGAGCTGTATTAAACATCTCCAGTGAAAATGCCACTCAGGTGAAAAGGGGGAGGGAAAGGGGGAGAATTCAAGGGCAAGGAATGAGCAGAAGCAAACTTGGCAAAAAATATGGTTTTAATATATTATCTAAAGAATAAAAACCTCATAAAAAAGTTATCACCAGGCAGGAGGAATTCATAATACCACTGCTTGTGAATTCTGCCTGGGAACTTTCTCCATAGATGAGAGTCATTAAGTAAAAGCAAGATACCAACGTGCAGCCTACCTGGATGGAGAGGGAGGGAAGGAAAAGGGGGGGAAACAGTGTCATCAACACGAATCATTCCACCCTCCACAAAGAAATTATTGTATATTGAAAGCAGGAGGTATTTCCAGCCATGGCAGGAAATATTTCCCATGCAGCAGGAGGGCACTTTGGGGATACAGGTTTGCATTGCTCCTGGCAGGGCTGGAAGAAGGGTGGCGGGAGCAGAGGGAAGGGACGCCCTTGCACAGCAGTGACAACTGGCTTCAGATATCACCAGGTATTACCCACAGCTACGGTTTATTTAAGTCCACAGTCTTATCTCTGAAGTCTCATCTTGTACCTGAGATAATTTTGTTATTGGAAATTATCATCTCATTCCAAATGCTTAAGACTTTTTGCCAAAAAATGTCAAAACAAAACCTTTGAGGAAGTTAATTTTGTAACAAAGTCATCTTTTCAATAAGCAATCACTTTTACTGGAAAGTCATCAATACTGAGTTATCTGCACAAAGCCTTTGATTTCAGCCAAACTACTTTTCCACTCTGGTTCAAGCATTTCAAGTCTTGTCACTGCAGCTGGTGATCTAATCATCAATCCAGGGGAGTTAGTCGGGATTTATAGCAGTATGAGAGCAGAATCCACAGTGCTCACTACAAAGTGCTTTAGGATCTGTTACCAGAATTAAGCTATTAAGTTCTGCTTTTCAATGAGCTTTAGCAAAAGGAGTAAATCAGGGGGTTTTTTTCCCCCCATTCACTTATATCTATCACTTCCAGGCCTGAATTCCTTTGGGGACACAGACCCGCTCTCCCATGCAAGGTGTCCCCTGCGGTCACCCCCAAAGCAGAGATTAGCCCCTGCATTTTGATGCTGCATTTCCTCCTCCCTTTCCTTCGGCAAAGAGCCTTTGGAGAAGTTTACCCACAATAAACACACTTGATTTACCAACACCCCACTCTGGAGACATCTGAAGAGAGGGGTATAGATCGCTGTAATTAATCCTCCGAGGGCACTAATGGCATAGGCAGCGCTGCTGGCGCAAGGCAGTTGCTACTAAACAGCTTGTGTTATCTAAGGAACAAACAGGTTTCACACCCAATAAACATCCCTGGTGACGAGTGCTGCTAAACAGAGTGTAAATCTGCCCCTGCCTCCCCACCCACAGGGACAGGCACACAGGAGCGCTCCCCAAAGCAGCCCTCCTTTTTAACCAGACTTGGCATTTGTCTTCAGCTCTCCATCCAGGGAGGGGATAGTTTTGCTGCAAACTCCTTAGGACAGGATCCACCTCTGTGGGTCTCAGCTGCAGGCTGCTTACCCCCAACGTATGATAATTATGCATAAAATCACTGCTCCACTCCCAGCACAGATGTGCCCAGGGGCTGAAGCAGTTTGGATCTGTGCAGCAACCCAGTTGTTCCCCAAATTCATGGCTAACCAGAAACAAGCACCATTTTATTTAAGCATCCCTGGATTCAGACTCCCTGAGGCTGCAAATGCATGTACTTTGGGGCTGGAATATTCTCCCAAGCAGCCAGCGCATCCGCAGTGACTTGAGCCAAGCTCCAGCCCAGGTATCTCAAACACTGCCCTCCTTTAAACAGCTGCAGGCACAGCTGGCTGCTTGCAGAGGTTTCCAGCGGAGCCGAGCTAAGGCTCAGCAGGCCCTTCACAAACCTCAGCCAGGTGCCTTCCTTCGGCTTCACCAGAGGAGCATTGTCCCCACACCACAACAGCTGTCCCCACGAGCTGCAGGACACAGCAGGGTCACCAGCCCCCCCATGTGCTGTGATCTCCCAGGAGCCACGGCTCCAGAGTCTGGAGACAACTCCCTCCTCCTGTCTGAGACAGATCAAAACCAAAAGACTGTATTCTACTTAAAACCCATGATATAATAATAACAAGCTCTGTGATGATGAAAAGAGAAAACAGTAATATGAAATACCAGGTGAAAAACATACTGTCTTAACTCAGTTTATGTTACTTATGTTTATGACAGCACTATCATACCAGCCACAATAAGATGAACGATAGGACAGATCAGTAAATATTATCTTCCTCCTGCAGAAAGAGAGCGAGCAAGTCCCAGAGGCGTTTAAGCAGTTTGCCAAGCCCAAAAAGTGACAAAATCTAATACAGGCTTTGTGAGAAGAGGTTCCCAGAGCCCCCCTGCATCCAGCTCCCCCACAACACACATGGTTACAGCTCTGCGTTTCAGTGCACAAGAAATGCGGGCTCGAGCAGTGGGCTGCAGCAGCCATCTACACAGCTGCTGTCAAGCAGCAGTATTATTATGTATTGTTTTCATCCATCTACTCCCCAGCTACAAAGCCCTTGTCTGGCTCACCTGTAAGAACCAGGTGGTGCAAAGCAAGGAGTCTTCCTCCACTGCTTCCAGGAGGGGCCAGCGGTTTAAATACCCTTATTAAAGCTGACCCTAAGCTCTTTAGGTCAGAAATCATGCCTTCTTGTGTTTTGTACAGTCTTGCCCCAACAGATTATTGTCAGGGCAAATTCAAAGTGGTGCCAGGCTGTGAGTACCGCCCGAGCTCCGAGATGGATCCCACCTCTCCCTGATGCAGGGAAGAGCTGAGCACATTTCAGAGACCACAGGGAAGGGAACAGCTGTGGCAGCTGCACTGGAGCAACTACATTAAATTAAGGGAGAGTTTGTCAGCTGCTGGAAACAGGGATCTATTTTAATGGTGCAGTGTTTTACACCAAGAGGCCAACTCAGATATGTCAGAGTTACACATACATATACAGGGACATAAAACATAGGGGATTAAAAATCCCTAAGGTATCGATTTTCACGTTTCAGGCCATAAAAACCATCTGGGATGGTTTCAGATGCTGGTGAAAGAGGCAGACAAATGTCAAATGCAGTGAGAAAAATTGGGATATGCAAATGATTTTCATCAACTATAGGCAATCAGCCATGTTGCTGCTCACACCATGATTTTGCTCAACTTCCAGAACAGTTTTCTTGAGTCTCATTTTCTTTCTGCAATTACCTCTTCTTTCTAACAATCAGATACTTGCAAACAATCATCCAGAGGACTCGGTGAAGAGTTATACTAAATGTGGGAATGTAATAAAAAAATTTCATGTTAAAATATTACATTACTTTTTAGATATGTACAATACCATAGAGAAAATTTTGAATTCAGCAACACACACATTCCAGGATTATAGAAAATCAAGTTTTGCTCTCCAGATTACCAGGGTTTCACCAGACAGAACCCCTTAGTGTCTACATACTATTTCATAGCCCAATTACCTCAGTAATACCTTTTCTCTGGACACACACATTTAACTGTTTCAGAAGCCTTAAAATTATACACAGTCACAATTACATTAGGCAAAGATACAATTCTGCTTAGGGGTTTTGGTAGTGAGGTGCATTTTAAGTACAAGTCTTAAATGTTTTCTCACCAGATGGAATTTCCCTGCATTGCCAGGTAAGAGGCATTTACTAATCATTATTTTAACTAACAAACCTATTGACACAGTGGGCTGAACCCCTCACTGTTGTACAGCACACTTTGGCTCATTCCCATCCATCCCCCTTCTGCTTCAGTGGCACGGCTTACCACGCACCGAGCCCGCACCTGAGCCCCGGCTGCCTTCGCTGCAGCGAATGCTCCGACCCGCAGCCTCCCCTCAGCCCCGTGTTTCCCCTGGTCACCTCCCAGGAGGTGCTTTTCCTGCTGTCTTCCCTTTTTTAGCTCCTTTCTTAAGCAGGCCAGTGAATGCTTCCACTATTGACTTTTGATCACGGGTCTTGAAAGCTTTATGTGAGTGTTAAACCTCTGTCAGTGCTAATAAAACCATGGAGCTGGAAATATTTGCCATTGGGAGGGGGACTACAGAGAGAAAGAGGAGGGAGGGAGAGCTGGGGAGACCCAAAGGATGATGCTCTGAAGGGAAGATAAAGACATTGGAAACTTTGAGAGTTGGATTTCTGTAACTGGCAGGGAACTCGTCTGCAGTTTTCAGGAGAGACAGGAGGACTTCTGCCTCTGTCAACTTCGCAGGCGGCAGTGGAGGCTCTGCTGGTTTCTGCTGGATTAAAAGTGCTGCTGTTGCCTCCTGGAGAGGCCTGAACAAGTCTGTTTAGAAACAGTCTCCCTCAATGTCACGTAACTTCCCCCTTCCTCTGCTTCAGAAGAGGCAGAGGGCAGGTTGCTGATTTTCAAACCCGGATGATTTCTCCCTCTCAGAGGGCAGCTGCCCACTGCTAACTCCCACTGCCGGCTGGAGCCCTTCCTTTTTCCTGCAGAAACTGTCCTGTCCAGGTTTCATTACCCTTCCCAAACCCTGCCAGGCACTGATGCTTGCTTCCTTCCACGCTCGCTGGGAGGGTAAGGCTCTCAAACCACAACAGCAACCTTCACCTCGAGATTTCAGCATGTTTAACAAATGCAAGGGGATGGCCACCACTGTGCAGAAAGCCATCCCAGGGCCTTCAAACCCAAAGCGTCTTCCAGCCCCTGAGCAGAGCTCCTCCTTGCACAGCTGTAGAAGCAGCACCACATCCCTGGTTCCCAAACACAGCCCCAGAAGAAGAACCAGAGCTTCATTACGATGTGCCACTCTTCAACTAAGTACTCGCCTGAACATTGATGGGGATTGGAAAGGAGAGGAGTAGGAGCACCTGGGCTGCAACATTTAGATATTAATATAAAAAACATCTTACTGATCACTTTTCCTCATTATTTCTCTGTTATTGTAATTTCATGCAAACTTCTCCTTTCCAACACTGCTCCTGACTGCCGCTACTCTTGTTCTGAGCTGGATCTGCCCCCCAGCAATGCTAATAATGGCTTCCGGATCATTTTTATTCATTTTGTGTTTCACTCACAGTACTTCATGTGACTTATGTATCCCCCGAAGCTCATATTTCTATTTGAATTGCAGGGTAAGTAGTGGGTTTTAACATTCTGACTGCACACACATTCTCCTTTCCCTCAAAATGAAAGATCATTTGAACTTTGAATTGCATTAGCATGACATTTTTCTACTAAATTACCCTGGCTGCACTCAGTCTGAAAAGAAACAAACCCCTTTTAACTTTGTGTAGGTTATGCAGATGTCTAAACACCAGAGGCATCGCAGAGGGGATAGAAGAGGAGGGGAGAGGTCTGCAGCACTGCTTAGCATCTCACCCCAGGAGAGACAGAGTCCATCTGCAAGTCCTCCAGATCTGAGCCAGGATCTACCTGATCCCTTTCCAGGACAGACTCAAAGCACCGAGGTCTGAACATCAGTCCCCGACTCATCAGCAGCCAGCGCTGCCGGCAGCACCGGCTCCGTGGAGCTGGGAGAGCTTCACATCTACACCTGCGAGGACAACACACCAAGTTCTGCAGAGCGTCCAGCCGCCCCTGCCCTGGCGCACCCCACATCCCTCCTCCTGGCCACTGCAGGGAGACGGCGCTAAGCACCACCAACATTTAGAGACTTGGTTTTCCATGCCCACCCCGTGGGCTGCACCCCTTTGGTGGTAAAGAGTGTCCCTGCTTTGGGAGGCTTTCAGGTTGCAGGATGCCAGATGCCACTCGGATCCAGGGGAGTATTTTGTTGGTTTGGGGGGTTTTTTAAAGGCAGACATGTGGTATCAACAGGTGACAAATGTTTTAGGGCTGGAGAAATATTTCAACTGCCTGTGCCATCACAGCTTCCCCCCTCAACCCACAGCCTGGTTTATCTGCCCCGTTCATCCAACCTCATCAGTGGTTTGATCCAAGTGACTCACACACTTGACCACCACATTTTATAGTAAGAAACACTTTTCCACACCCAGACTGGCTCCTCTCAGGATGAATCTCCTGGCTGTGTAGACCTGTGCCTCTCACTTTTACAGGCAATGCATTTCCATCTGAAGAGAATTTAAAAACTATTAGTCAGGGAACACAGCAGATAGTAACTATAGCAATGCATCAATCACAGCATGGTAATTACACACCACCGGGTTGCCTGTAAAAGCTGGTCTACCTGGCAGAAAATGGCAGTAATCAGCCTATTGGCAGCAGACAATACAGCATCATTTGTAATTCTTATGGCTGCATGTTCTTCATTTCACAGGGGTTGGATGCTAATCAATGAGTTGCCATAGTTACCCGACATCCCTGGCCATCAATACACAACGACATGCAAGGAAATTAGAGGGGCTTTTAGTCACCACTGCTGGGGAGGAGTTGGGGGACCTGGCTGGCTTTAAACTCCCCTCCACGCTCTGCCTACAGGTTGAAAGCGCTGAGCTTGGGCAGATGGTTTGAACTCTGCTTCTGGCTTCTCCTCGATGACCAAAGTGATGCAGCCAGAAGAAACCAACTTATGTTCTGAACACCACAGCCACCTCCCAGCCCTGTGCACTGAAGATGGTCCCTGGAAGAGTTGAGGGGTGGCAGAGCCACAGTGCATCTCCACGGAAAGACAAGGGACATCTAATGGGGAGCAAGGCACTGTTCTCTAGCCTGTGAGCCAACAGTGCAGACGTGGCAAACAAAGATTCAGGCTGGAGAATGGCGGAAAAGGCAGACAGATGACATTGCCAAGGTCACACAAGGAACCCGCAACAGAACGCAGCACAGGCTGCCCGATGAAACGGGCAGAGGCTGCCCACAGGGACTGCCAGCCCGGAGGCTTGGCCAAGGTCAGAAAGCAAAACCTACCCCAGTGTCAGATGTTTCAGCCTAGTCAGGCTTGCATTCCCAGGAATAGCAAGGCTTTTTTGCTAATAACCTAATTACTTTAATATGCATCAGTATTAAAAAAGAAAATGACATTTGATGTTTGCAAAATTTAAGTCTAGTTATGAATCAATCTCCTAGATTGTTCTTATTAAAGTAATTAAATTACTGTTGCGTGCTGGAATCTCCTGGGAAACCATGAGAGTTTTTCCTCTCTTTGGGGGGTTTCAGGGAGTCACTGCTCTGGGGACCCAGTATACGAGACACACCGAGGGTGCTGCTGGCCACGCAGTGGCAGGGCGAGGGGGTCGGGGTCCCAGGCTTCACAACAAGCTCCAGGGAGTGACCTGCTCTGGTGCAGCACCTCAGCCCTTGTTAATTGAAGGGCCATCTAAGCTCTTTCAAGAAAGCTTCTCAATAGCTGCTAGCCTTTTCTAAAAGCATCCAAGGATTACCATCTGCAGCATTGCCTTTTTTTTCAGTTTATAACCACATAAAAGGTAGGCTGAACCTTGAATGCTCATCCTGTTTGCCTCCATTCCCTCTTTGCTTGAATGCACAGGACCATCCACACCGATTTAAAAGATAAACATCCACAGGGATTTCACAAACGAACCACGCCAAGTTTCATGGCTGAAAAGAGACAGAGCAGGACAGAAAAGGCACTGAGGGGTAGCCCAGTTGCTGATTACAGGAGGACACGGGTTTTAGGAGCAGCAGTTCCTGGCTCAACAGTGGGAGAACGCAAAGACCAATGTCCAGAGCAGACTGAAGGAGTAAAGAGATGAAGTATTTTTAATTACCCTCTGGTTTTAGGATTGATGCTCCCCCTTTCCATGCCATCACTTCTCAGCTAATGTGGAGGATGAGATCCAAGGAGCTGCTTGCTACCAATAGGCAGGAGAAAACCAGACAGCAAAGCCCAGCACAGGGTGTTGCTGCTTTATAATCATCCAGCCCAAACGATTCACATGCAAAATGCATGAGCTCCATCTATTAGCAGTGCCGTTCTCAGGTGGCTCTCAGCAGGCCCCTTGGCATGGAACGAGGTTTGTTGATGTGAAATAACACACTGTAAACACATTTTAGTATGCATGAGGAGTAGGACCAAAACCACTCGGGCTGAAGGAGGCCAGGCCTCCCCTTGTAGCCTCAGCCAGATACTCAACCGCTCATCTCTGCCTCTTCCCAGGTATCTGCTCTCCCCTTGACAGGCTGTGGACAAGGTCCTGCCTTTCCCCTGGCTTAAGCAGAACCTCTCGCAACTGCCAAGTGGTTCAAAATGGGACTGTTCTTCCCTCCCCTACAGCAGGACATTCCCATGGGAACATAGGTCCCAGATCCTCAAAACCCTACAAAAACCGCCGAGCAAAGTGCAATGGCGCAGCTGGCACAGACATACAGGATCTCAGCACCAGCCCTGTTCCTGGTCACCCACCACACAGCCAATTCCTTCATTCTTTGCACAGGACCACTTCTGCCCTATTCCCCAGGTGTTTTCCCCCTTGGCTGTCCCCAGGGAAAACCCCTGCGGGGCTGTCCTGCCCTGTCCCAGCACCCTTTTGCAGGGGTGACCCTCAGGACATTTGGAAAGCACCTGGTCCCTCACCCCTTTGGAGAGGGAGCAGCTTCTTCCTTGCTGTTCTGGTCTTGTTTTCTTCTTGTTATTCTTGTAGAGTGAGAATTTGTCGAAAGGAGAAGCTGGCACTAGGGAGCTTGCAAACAGCACCAGCAGCCTCTTGTGGGCAAGGCAAATCCTACAGCTGCGAGCACCCAAACCCCGAAACCCGGGCTGCAGGTGCTTGTGCAAGATGTCTCCTTGCTCACACGAACAGGGAAACACTTGGGTGATGAAATGCAGCACTACCAGGCCCTCAGCTCTCCCTCCTTCAAGATATAAAAGTAAAACAAAAGGCTTGCCCACAGGCAGGACACTAGCAGTCCATGCTCAGCTCTGGAATCTTGCCTCTATAAATCCTTTAAGACCAAACTCACCACCCCTGACTACATTATGCCTCTGCTCAGTGCACAGATCTGCTAACAGAATTAACCAGGAATCACACGTAAAAGACATTACACTAGAAAGGCTTCACCTGACACAATTACCTTGTGAGTAAGCGATTAAATCAGCTTTCTCTACCTCTTCCACCGCCTAAGCTGAGTGCTGACTTTAAGTCACACTCCACATAGATAAGCCAGACCTTATCTTGTCACCAATCCTGTTTGCTCCTCCGGTGTCTCCCACTCAGGCACAGCACAGCCATGATTTTATCTCACAGGAGGACCACTCAAACCAGATGCCACTCAGCTTGCTCCAGGCTAACCTGGGATTTATTTAGAACACTGTCTTTAACCTACTGCCACTTGATAAACACAGTGCAGATATAAAAGACGGCCCACAAGTACATTAAGGACTAAGTAGACAAGAAGGGTGGAAATATTTTGCCCAAGACCATCCAAACCCAAGAACTGTGCCAAAGCCAGCAGCATAATCCTCTCAGCTCACAGCAAGCACAAAATTGCTAAATCCCACTCCCTCCCCAGCAAAATCCTGTCTGTCCCCACCTCTACAACCCCACATAATCATCTTTTCAGCTTCCTAACACAGCTTTTTAAGTAAGATGGACTCTCTTGAGAGGATACAAATCTTTACTACATAGTGAGCAATAATCAGAGTTTTTATGGAAAGGCCCAATTTGACCGGAGCAATGGAACATCCATCTCAAAGCAGCTCTGCCAGGGTGCACTGTGGCCAGCACCAGCTCCTCCACACCAGCATCAGTCCCCCCCACAACCCCCTGTCAGCCCCTCCTCACATAAGGTGCCAGCCTTTTGCTGGGTTTCTAGGAAAAAACCTCAGCTCTGCCCCCTCACAGGATTTTTCTCTCCATTAACCAGCCGGCAGCACCGAGTTGCCAAGTGCAAGCAAACAGGGCAAACCACCCCTCTTGCTCCAGAAACACCACAGCCCCTGGTGCTTTTCAGAAACAAACAGTCCCCTAAGCAGAGAAAACAGCAGATCTTTTTTCCAGGGGCATTTTGTATTGCAAGTTCTCCCACACCTCCAAAAGGTGGAGAATACCAGGCTACAGGCCAGACTGCAGACCACCACCTGCAACACGGCTGACCCACATCTCCCTTCCCCATGCTTCAGCGAGGATGCAGAGAAAGGGAAAGGGTTTGCATCTCTGTTTCTGCTTTATTTTTCCCTCCAGCCTGTTAATTCCTAACCAGAGAACAACACCCACACGCTGAGCCGGCTCTGTGTCTGGGGACCACTGGGTCCTGCCACAGGAGGAACAACTGCAAAGCACACAGCCCTACCCATACCTGCCTTAACCCAGCCAGGTAGCGACCAGAGCAACAGCACAGAGCACGCGGGCACACGCACACTTACCTGGGTCAGCAGGCTCTGCCACAGCTCCTAAACTTCCAGCTTTTCCACCTGCAGCCAGACCCTCTCCATTCCCCACGAGCCCTTTTATGGGCTTCAGCCCACCTGCTTGCACCACCCTTGGGTTCTCCCCAGGTGCCAGGAATTCCCTAATTCCCCCCTGCTCCCAATTAACTCTTCGAGTTCTGGTGTGGGGTACCTGCACACTTTTGTGGGCACCCCACGTCTCCCAAAAAACAGCTCTTACACCCACGAGCCTCCCGCCCTGGGTTGAGAGGGCCATTGCTGCTCTGACTGCTGGGGTGGGCTCTTGGGGGAAAAAAACGGTGTTTCCTTACACGCTCTTGGGCTTCGACTGGTAGCTGGGGACGGTTATCTTCGACAGATGTGCAAATCCAGGTGTGTATCGGGACGGAGCTGGGACGGAGCCTGCAGAGCTGGTGGTGGGTCACTGGGATGTTTGCAGCGGAGGCAGCTCTCCTGGCTGCCCGGGTGAGGATGGGGAAAGCCTCAGTCTCCTGCCTCCCCCGACCAGGCTTAGCTTAAATCAACTTGAAGCTGGTTTGAACTACTCTGCAGGAAAAGCAGAGAAGAATAGCTGCCTCGGGTTTTGCCCTGATTTAGTGAAACCAGTTTATATCTGTGTTTATGCAGACCCCACTTCAATAAATCCCTGGATTACTGCTTGTGTTTGTAAGTGATTGAAGTTGATTTAAGGGATTCGAATTTGCAACAGAGTAGCCAAATCGGTATTTCACACCAGGGCAAAATAAACAAACAAATTGTGGAGGCGAGCCCTTAGACCCGACTAAGGCTGATTTCACAGGCGCTGAGTCCTGCTCCTCCCCAAATGAAGCACGGAGGCTCTCACGCCGAGCTGCGCTGCACCCCCCAAACTGTCCCTGTGGGGCCTTTTAACCCACTTTAAACATCCTGTATTTGAGTTGGGATAAAACCTCATTACGAAAGCTCTCCTTTCAGCTCAGCAGCGGATGCTCCCTGTTCCACGGGGCTGTTTTCTCTCTAGTTGCAGTGGCTACACCACAAATATTTCATCCTGCACAGACGGCTGGGGTTAATCGATGCCCAAAAAGTGCCGTGAGCCCCCCGGGAGCCTTGGCAAAGGCAGGATGCGGGGTCCAGCCGTGGGCGCAGGCAAGGGTAAATGCAAGGGGTTTTTGCAGGCACCAGTTCCCCATGAATGATGACTGCTGTCGCCTCGTCTCCGCTCAGGTCTGGGGACTCCTGAACCATAACTATACTGGAGCAGAGACAAGGGCTGAGTCACGATTTAGAAAAAAAAACCACTTCCCTAAAAATATTTCCTGGCATCTTTTTGCGGCCTCCTGCCCTGCACAAACACACCATGCTTCCCTCCAGTGCGTGGTGAAATAACCCCACATCCTCCAGTCCCAACTCAAAACTCACCCCGGGCCGCATCAGAGCATCATTTTAGGGAAGGGGTGCCCGCGGCAGCCGTGTCCAGCACAGCCCCTCTCCCCGTGGCGGTGCAGCTCCCACCTCCCAGCCCAGCCAGGTCCCCCCAGGGCAGACCCCCCCAGGCTGCCGGGTGTCCCCGGCTCTGCTCATCCTCCCACCAAGGGACCAACATCTCCGCAGGGAATGGGTCCACCGAGCCCCGACCGGCCGCTGCCGCTGCTCTAATTGCGTATCTGCGAGGTGGAGAGCTGCTGTAACCGCAGCCCTGGCATGCTTTAACAGCACATAAAGAAACGTATGTGATCATTATGCAAAGGACTCGCTCCTTTATGGGGTTTGGATTATAGTTTATAATATACGAAGCTAAACTGCAAAGCGCATTTGGTTTTTATGGGCGCTATAAACACGAGCAGCAGCACGCCTGAGAAAGAGCAGCCAGGCCAAGCAGCAGCACGAGGGGCATCGCATCCCCATCGGGATGCGGAGCAAACGACACCAGGTGAACCCAAAAACAGGGATCTTGTCCAAGCCCCTTTGTCTCTGCTGCTGCAGATGTCATGCCACAGCGGGGGGCTAAGGGGCCCCTGGGCAGCAGCATCCCCCTCCTGCAACCCCAGGGGACGGTGAGAGCAGCATGTCCCACTGCTGTCCCATGTGCAGAGCAAAGGAGCAGGAGGAGGAGAAGGGGAGACGCTTCCCTGTCTTTTTTTTTGGGGGGTAGGATATTCCCCAGTGCGTGGTTCTCACGTGCTGGGGAACCCCTGAGGTACAGAGGAGGGTGATGGTGGTGTCAGCCCAGCCGCCACGCTCACCCGCTTGGCTGCAGATCTCGTCTTTTATTGTGGTAATTGCCAATGCTTCAACCACTGTGAAAATCAAATTACTCTCTGCAGAGATAAGGCCATGGCCCAGTGCCGCACCAGGGAGGAAGGGTATGGGGGGAAAGGAGCCGTACAGCAGCTTTTTATCACAGGGATGCAGAGGAGAAAGGGATGGGAAACACAAGGATACCAGCTGGGGATTTAGGTGATTTTTTGCAGCCTGCAGAGCGGGGCATTGCTGGTCAGGAAAATGAAGAGGGCCTGACCAGTGGAAGGGCATAATCATTTTTTTCCTTGCCTTTGCTCAAGCTCTTTCACCCCCATTTCCTCCAAGAGAAATGCTGTCACCCTCCGCCCGGTCTGAACCCCAGTCTGCATTTCTCCTTTCTCCCCGAGCCGGGGCACGTTTGGGGTCCGGGGTGCGGACTGGGTTGGGTTTGGGGTCCAGGGCACAGGCTGGGGCTGCATTGGCAGAGTAGCGAAAACCGTCTGTCGGCATCCTGCTTCTTTCTACTCTTTCTAAAGCCGTCCAGCTCTCCTGACACACAGCATCAACCCCAAAAGCTCCCTGAGCCGGCCCTGCCAGCCCCCATCTCGGGCCGGTTGCGGAGCTCTGCGCACCTCCGGAGCTGGCTGCGCTTCAGGCCTGGAAGGATTTCATAAATATTTAAGCAAAATGCTTTCAGCCTGATACGTGTACGGTGTGTGGTACTTACACCAAGCACCGAAATGGAAATACATAGGGATAACTCCGTGCATGTACCACATTCACAGATGCCCTCTGCAGCCAGTCTGTCCCCAGCCGGCTTAATGATCACCGCTTTGCCCCAGCCACTGGTGGGAATTTTTCATTTAAACAGCCCCTTGGAAAAGCAGGCACATATGTCTGCTCATGGAGGAATCAGCCAGTTGCTGACATGAGTTGCTCAACGATTCCCCATGGGAGAGTCATCTCCGGCGAAAGAGGTTTGAAAAAACAACACGGGTGTTTCACACGCGGCGGCTGTCGAACCCCCACGGCCGCCCCTTCCCTTGTCCTCCCCGATCTCCTCCCCTTGCACAGCCCGAGGACAAGGCTGTCTCGGCCACCTCCCTCCCTGCACAGCAAGATCCCAAACATCCGAAGGGAGAAGAGGAGAAGCACGAGTCTCTGCTGTCCCAGCGCGAGTGCAGCGGGCGCAGCCTGTGCGATGCCGTCACCCATGGGTGCAGCCCCCCCTTGGCACAGCCCTCTCCCTGGCTCCGGCGCCCCCGGGAGCAGCCCCTCACACTGCCCCTTCGCCCCCCTCTCCTGGGAAGTCCCGGCTGAGGCCAGGCTTTGCCCTCAGCACCTCCACCTCCGGATGCCCGCAGCAAAGCCCTTGGTGGCTGCCGGGGATCCAGCTCCCTTCAAAGCCCTTAGCACGGCAGCTTTTCCCGGCAGCTCTGACAACAGGAGCATCTCGGCCTGATCAGAGGGAAATTTTGCTCTGGAAGGGAGTGGAAGAGCCCCAAAAGCTTTGCTCTGAAGGGTGATGTAACCACGTTTCCCTCCTCAAAGATCCAGGATGAATTATTTAGACCCGTAGTGCAGCAGCTCTGCTGAATTATTTAGGGGGATTTGGATTTGTAGGCCAATGAAGCAGAAGCAAACCGAGCTGAGCAGCACATCGAATAGTCCCAAGAGAAAGCCAGGCCTTTTTTCTTCTTCTTTTTCCCCTGGCAAGCGGTAGGAAAGCAGCCTGTACAATATCCAGGGGGAGCCCTGGGAGCGAGGCAAGCAGAGTCAGACAAACTGCTTTTTCCAGCAGAATATTTTTGCTGCCCAACTGGTTACCGGCATGTGTGCAGGGCCGGGAGATAAGCATTGCATAACCCAGTGAGTAACGCCGAGGAGGAGGGGAGGAGTGGGAGGAAAAGGCTGCAAGAGGGAAAACCTCTGCTCCTCTCGACGGTGAGAAACCCCACCTGAACCCTGGGGTCGGAGAAGCACAGGGCCTTGGGGGATTGCAGCTTTGCAGCTGATTTCTCTTTCTGCCTGGGGATGTAACGCCCAGCTCCAGCCCCTGCCTGCACCTTGGGATTAGCCGCTCGCTCTCCCCACCTTCACCCACTGAGATACCATCCATCAGCTCCCGCCGCAAACCATAAGCAGGGTTTGGAGCGCACGATGCCCTGAAAGATAATATATCTGAGGGTCTGTGTACGTTTGCCTTTTGTCTTGAATGCCCCGTGGAGCCAAATTTCCCAGCCTCTCTTTCTGGCCCTGAGGACTAGAAACTGTGTTTACCGTCAGAGCTCCTGTAATGAAATGACGCCGGGATGATGCTGTAGAAGAATTCCTGGTTGCTGCATGAGATCTGGACTAGACAAGCAAGACTTTGCGGTGTGACCGGGATGTCCAGCTAACAGATACCCAGATTAGCACCGCAGATCAATACTGAGAACCACACAGCAATTTACTGCTGTTTTGCAACTCCAGCGGGCAGAGGAAGCTGCTTTGTTTAACTGAGAAAGCAAACTTTGCTCTGAGGCTCTGGGGACATAGTCTGGGCTTGTCTCTATTTTAGCATCAAGCAAAGGAAGAGGATGAAGAGCTACCAAGGAGCTGAGATGGGCTCTTATCATTAATTTTAATGGGAAAGGAGCGGATGAATCCCAGAAGTAGAAGAGGAAATTTCAGTCTGCCTTCATGAGCTCGGATGTGATGCATTTTTTCTCATGACCTTTTGGGGTTTTTTGCTGCTAAACTGGCTGGGATTGAAACCAGGGCTGCTGGCCGCTTCCTGGGGCTCCAGGAAAGGGAGCCGAGAGCAAAGGCTGGTCTAAGTAGTCTTGACCTCACCAAGTGAAAGTCTGATGCTAGGCTGGGAAAGCCACGTGGAGTTTCCTTTTCATTACAGCTTTGACTTGGCTTTGTTTTACCTAAAATTACAGAGCATGCAAGGAGAGAGCACAGAGGAGCGCTGACAAGTGTCACATCGGTGCCACGTCGCTTCGCTTTGTCCTTAAACCCCATCAGGAAGGGTACGGTCGGAGGGGATTAGCTGGAGGGATTCTCCCCTCCACCTCAACCAAAACAAGAAATATCCCCAGCCCTGGCTGGAAATCGCTTTGTGCAGCACAATGAGGACAGTATCACGGGCACGTCAGGGATATCAGCTGGTGGCTTGGCCACAGCAGGGCTGAGCTGATTAATATGCACCACCCCCTGCACAACAGCCTTGCAGAGCTTAAAGCAAAGCCCTCAGGACACATAAGTAGCCACCGCTAGCATCAGCTGAGATCCTCCTTGGCCGCGTACATAAGCTCCTCTCTCGCTATCTTCCACATCGCTACCGTAATATCTACCCACCGACAGGATGGCTAAGCCGGCTTCTGTTCTGTGCTGCGAGATGGCCCGTGTGAGCACGCACATGTCCCTGCAGCTCCACCGCAATTATGCCAAGCAGGTTCCCAGGCTAATTGTCATTTCTAATCCGCCTGCCTGGCCAAAATGATCAAACACCAAACACTCATTCTTCTCTGCTGCATTTCATCCCCAAATCCCCAGGCAGGGCCAAGCAGAGGGCTTCCCCGCAGCAGAGCGTGCGCGCTTCCAGGGAGGGTGAACCTACCGCAGGATGCCTCTTCAGCTCACGATTTGCTAAGGAGCTGGTTTTCAGGAAGGACGAAGGCTGATGCTCCCGAACGCTCAGCAATCCCAAGGGCACGCCCCAGCCTGAGTCCCCGCTCTGGCACCTACAGAAGGGCTCAGACTTTGGGCAGCCCCCCAGCAGCGCTCTCACCTGCAAGCTGAACTGCAGCCAGCTTTACCTGCTGCCGCTTTCTCCCCACTGGGAAAGGGAATGCCTGCCGTGCGGTTTCGGGAAGCAAAGCAGGGCATATGCGGGCAGAGCACCTCTGCCCCCCCCGCCGGGGTGGCTGTGACACCCCCCTGTGCTGGGGCACAGCCTGGCCCACCCTGCCCGGCTGCCACTCCGGGGCCAGGGATGCCCCTTCCCCACTCCACCAGCACTTTTCGGCTTGGCTTCACGTCCAGTGCCTGTACTGCTATTTAAAATTCGTGTGCGAAAATAAAGGTACTATTTATTACGCTGGCGTCCTCATCCTGTTCCTCCGGGTACCATCTGAGCCCTCCAACCCTCCGGAGCGTTTTGCGGGTTCATTTCCTTTTCCCAGGCTTGCCTCACTCATCCAATATTGCTTCATAGCTCTGTAGGGGAAAAAGTCATTACATACACCTACTTCTTGCTTTTATCACTGATCTTATTATCTTGTAATTCCCTCACAGAGCAGTAAATTAGTATGAACTAAGTTCTATCCAATTTCAATGGATTTGTAAATAATTTGTTAGTAAAAAAAAGAGGAAAAAATCCTGTCTTTGTCATTTCTGCTTATTCTTTATCCTAAAATACAAGGGAGAAGGGACTCTTATTCAATCTATCCATGCAAATCCACTTAGGGCTGTATCCAGGATGACTGCGCTAAGTGATTAGGAAAGACTAGTATCAAGTGGAAGGGATCAGGGACTGACTCGCTCACTCACTACCTGCGCCCTGAACGCAGCTGGTCCTGGCACTGCCAGCAGCAGCCGGAGGTGCCAGACTCGAGTGAAGCAGGTGAGCATCTCATCCACTCTCTGTCCCAATTTACCCCAAGGAAACAAGGTGCTGGTATGCCATCACCTGTTTGTAGCGAGGGTGCAAAAAGTGGATTAATTTAAATGTTTTTCGGTTGGATTTTGTTGGAGGAATTTTCAATCTCTCCATTAATGAAGGTGGGAGACAGGGGCATGTTTGCAGGGAGGTCTTTCACCAGGGCTCAGCTCCCAGCATCGGGGAAAACCAAGTTCCACGCTGCACTGGCAGGACAGCCCCCCTGGGACACAGGCGGGCATCTGCCCAAGCACCCCACGGACGGGCAGGGGCTGGGCGTTCTCCCCGCGCTCCTCAATAACCCAAATCTCCGTGAGGACCCTTTACTATTACTCTCCGGGGCTCCTTGGCCCTGGGAAAGCTTCCAGGTGACTCGGGGAGGTGAGGCAACACCACGTAGTCAGACTCGTTTGCGGGGGCGAGGACACGGCAGACGGGGCGAGTGCTGACATGAACAGGACGGATGAGCCGGGGAGGACGAGTTTCAGTCCAGAAGGAGCCGCTCCAGCATGAGGCCCATGGGGTGACGATGCGGGCTGGGGGACAGCGGCCCCCCCGCAGCCAGGCAGGGACAGCCAAGGGACACAGCGGGGCTGTGGCCCCCCTGCCACCCTGTCCCCCCCATGATGGCTGAACTCCTGAGCTCCTGGCTGCAAAATCTGCCCAAATCAGGACGATTCCTGAAAAGCTGCAGATAAAACCGCTGGCCCATCTGGTACAAATAACTTCTTGGCTTTGCCGCCTTGTTTTGTTATGACTTACTATAGAAACACGAAGCTCTGCTTGACTGAAAATGAATCATAATTTTTTTTTTGTGCCTTTTCCCCTTGAGTGAGATCCTGCTAAACCGTTCGTCTGAGCTCACATGAATACACTTTCTTCTTCTTCTTCTTCTTCTTCTTCTTCTTCTTCTTCTTCTTCTTCTTCTTCTTCTTCTTCGCCCTCTTCCTTTCTTCAATTTTTAGGTCCTAAAATAGCAAATTCCAGCTGACGGCTTTCAAGGCAACGAGGCACCGCAGGATTGTGGGAGCGTTGCTCAAATCAGCAGAGAAACCAACTAAGCTGCCAGGAAACAATATTAAAAAAAGCAGGGGGGTGGATCTCGTCTGCTGAGCACCAGCTCCATAAATCAAAGCCCTGCGGTTTGTGCAGAGCCAAAAACCTCGCTTCTCCCGTGCTCCACCCCAGCGTAACTATTTTCACTCGGTGTCAAATGCCCCGATAGTGGGAGCCGAGGGCTGGGATTCGGGCGCACGCCGGCGGAAGGCAGAGCAGCAGCAGACCTCGCTGCTCCGGTTCACACCGCCTGCCTGTTCACATGGCGCCGGCCAGGCTCCCGCAGCGGGAGCAAAGCAAACCCCGGCGCCAAGCCCCGGCCGCTCTCCTTGACTCGTGCCAAAGGGTGGCAACCGTGGCATGACCATCCACGGGACACGAGCCCGGTCCCATGGGGACCCGCCGGCTGATGGGTGCACAGACCAGTTTAAGGCTCGTTTAGTCCCTGTCCCTGAGGACCTGCAGTCCTCTCGTTCCTGGGGGTCCTGCTGGGCCCACCTGCCTCTCCCTGCGCTGCTGCTGGGGCTCTCTGTGCGTGCAGGGATGCGCACACTAATGCTGTACCCAGGACGGTTTCCCACGCCGACTTTGGGAAGGGAATGTCTGCAGCTCTCCTGCCGTACAGCCAGACACCCGCCGTGATGTGCCAGCTCCCACTGGGGCTCCCATCTTCCCGGGCCTCCTTCCCTGCTCCATCTCAGCGCTGAGAGGGGCAGGAGCCGACGCGGGGCTCAGGGGAGCTGCCGGCCGCTCCCCAGCACGGCGCAGGTGGGTGCCGGAGCCGGGGGGAGCCTCCCTCGCTGCATACCTGACCGGGACACAGCCACGCAGCACCGCGCATGGGGCAAGTCCAGATGCGCTGCCAGCCACCCAGCGAATTCCTGAGTGCTGCGTCAGCGTGGACGGCAAACAGGCCTGCTCAGCGCGCGCAGGCAGGAAACCTGCCTGCGTGTAGGAAGAGATTAACGACTAGGTGAGGAAGAAGGAGGCAAACAGATTTCCCCAGGGGCAGATGTACAGAGAGGGAAGGGATGTGGGAACATAACTGCACCTCCAACCCAGCTCCAGCCTACCGGGGAGCAGCGGGATGCACCAAACGCTGCTCGGTGCTTGGAAAATCACAGCGCGTGTGGGTACCCGCTCGGCTTCCTCCTGACATTGGAAAAATCACATCCGCACAAGCAGGATGGGCCTTACCTGTGGACACGCACGGCCTGCTTGGGCTACAGAAATCAGGACCAGGGGTCCAGCCTGTATCGCTTCAGGAAGGTGATTTAGCAGAGGTTTTTTCTTTAGAGCATCCCTCCCCACTGTTCAGCACTAAAGGCGAGGCCAGGAGGGGTCAGGAGGCTGGTCCCCCCACATCCGCACCTTGGCACAGCAATTCCCAGCCCCACAGGGGGTCCTCAGCCCACGCTGACCTCAGTCTGTGCTTTTGGGATGTTTTTGTAAAGTAGGGTTGTGCACAGAGCAAACTCCTGCCAGGCTGACAGCGCTGGAGCCAGGACGGGAGCAGCCACCCGTGCACACGCTGCTGTGGCTCAGCTCCCCCTTGTCCTGCATTTATTTGCCTTTCTGCTTGATAAACATCAGCACATGCAGCGGAGCAGCCAAGGGGGTGGCTCGTTTGTGGAGCCAAAGCCACTTAACTGAGCATCAGCCTGAGCAAGCTGAGGCTCCTCTGCTGACACCTGACAGCGCAGCCGGCTCTGCGCCCATTGTAGCTGAAGTAGGTCTGCAGGTACCGTGCCTCAGTTTCCCCATCTGCACCTAGGACGGCTCTGGCCACGGCCCCACCGATTCGGTTCCCCGTGGTCAGAGGCCTGGGGAACGCGTCCTTACTTCTGCCGTGAGGACTAGTTGTGGCATGAGCGAGGCACGCCCCGGCCCGGTGCTCAGCCCAAACGGGGGATATTGGAGGCTCCGCTTCAAGTCGCTGCTCCAAATCAAGCAGAACAGGAACTTCAGCCCGGGCCTCTCCCGGCCGGGCGAGCTCCCTCGCTGCTGGCTGCTCTCCCGGGGCCCTCGGCTCTTTTCCAGGGCGCCCGGCTGAGCCCCAGAGCCGGGCAGGGACGGACGCACCGACGGCCCAAACCCGGCGGCGGTACCCGAAGCACCGCTCACCTCCTCCCCGCCTCAGCACCTGCCCCGGCCCCGCGGCGGGCGCAGGACCCCCCCGCAACCCGCCCGCGCTGCCGGCCGGGGGCCGCGGCCGCTTCCCCGCGGGGCCGGGGGGGGCGGGCGGGGCCGGGACACCCCGCGGGCCGGGACACAAAGGCCGGGGGCTGCGCCGGGGCGGGCCGATGCGCGGGGCTCCAGGCTCCTCCTCCGCCGCCGCCGCCGCCGCCGCGCCGGGGATGCTGCTGCCGGGCGGGCGCCGGGAGCCCCGCGGAGCGCCGCGCCGCCGCGCAGAGGAGGCAGCGGCCACCCGAGGTGGGCGAAGCCCCGCGGCGGGGGACGGAGGGGACGCCGGGGGGGGCGCGGGGGGGAGCGCTGCCGGCCCCCGGGCTGCCGCTGCCCGGGGAGCTCCGTCCTCCGCGCCGAGGGGCAGGGAGGCGGGGGGGGGGGGGGCGGGCTGCGCGGCCGGGGCTCCCCCCGCCTGGCGCGGCGAGGGGGCTGCGAGCGGGGCGCGGCGCTTCGGGGTTAACCGGCGCGGCGGGGACCGTGCCTCCGCCGGGGCCGGCGCCGCGGGGGTGCCCCGCACGCAGCGGCTTTCCCGGCCCGACCCCGCGGTGACAGCGCGGGCCGGGCCCGGGCGCACCGCCCTCTGCGAGCTCTGCCAGGTCGGAGCTGCCGGCGGCCCCCACAGGGCTCGGCTCCCTCCTTCCACTTCCCTCTGAAGTCTGGAAAACTTCTGTTCAAGGCAGCGAGAAAATTCTGCACGTTCAGCACCTTGCTTCAGGCTGCGGCTGGCTGCGGAGCCCCCAGACTCCGGGAAGAGAAAGGAAGGAGCAGATGCCTTTGGTTTGTTGTCATCAGCATTGAGCCATCCTCGGGAAAGGGGCTGCCTGCCCGCGGTGGGAGTTATTTGCCGGTAGTGCCTGTGTGCGTGGGGTAGGACGGGCAGCAAGCGGGTGGGCAGCGTGGGTAGAGGAGGTTCAGCCAGCACGGAGGCTTGCGTGGCACCGGGCACCGCTGTGGCAGATGCTGCTTGTCTCGGGATGCGGGCATGGCTGCCTGTGAGCGTGCGGCCAGGTATCGCTGGAAGCGTTTCAGCCTGTCCTTGGGTGCACACGCGCAGGGCCCCGCAGGTCTGTGTGGCGACGCTTTCCTCGGTGTGTGTGCGCGCTGCGCAGGCTGCGGGATCTGTGCCTGTTTGAGCACACAGGTAGGTTAGCGGGGTGAAGTCGCTGCTGACCGGAGGAGGCACAGCTCTCGGGGGTGCCCGCCCAGGTCCTGCAAAGCCAGGGATTAGCCTCTGCCTTTAAAAGCAGCGCTGGAGCGTTGCCGTGGCTGTGGCAGAAGGCAGCTCCAGGCTGTCACTTCTCACCCCGCTGATGCTCTGCATTCGGTGCCAGATCTGCACAGCCCGGCAGCTGCCGACTCCGGTGGGGAACAAGCACGGAGCCGGGTCCCTTCGTGCACGGAGCACGATGCTCCCTTCTTCGCTTAGCCGGCTGAGGAGTTTGCACCTTGCCATCTCCGAAGGGGCTGGATGCCTGCTTGGGCTCTGCGGAGAGCACCTCGCTTTTTCCTCCTAGTTCAGGCGTATTTGGCCATGGGGGCAGGTTCCCAGTGCTGTGGCAGGAGGGTCCCACACACAGAAGTTGGTCCAGGATTGTGGGGGAGCCCTGACAGCTCCCATCCAGACCCCTCCAGCCCTGAATCCCCCCGCTCAGCTGTGTCCACACACCTTGATCCCAGCTGCAGCAGCGGTGCCACTGCATCCCTGCTACAAACCCCTTTCTCCCTGGGGAGTTTGCATTTGCTTTCCCGCTGTCCCCTTCTGCTACCGCTCCCCTGGCCCCGGTGTGAGCCCCTTCCAGCCGTGCCGGCCCCTCCTCAGCCGAGGCTGCCCCAGCAGAGCAGTGCTGGGGGGTTTCTTTCTCTCTCCTGTGTTAACGAGAGAGCTGAGTCTTACGAACTCCTTGGGTGTGTGATCTGTGTGCTCACCGCAGAGGGACCAGCACCCGACCCGTTCTCCCGAGCAGGCTTGCATTCCCACAGTAGTTACTGTGGCTGTCCAAATTCCTCCCGAGAGCTTGTTTTCCTCACTGAAGGCTGTGGCAAGTGGAACGTGAGTTGCAAAAAAGTCCTTGCAACTCTCCACTATCTGTCCACCTGATACCATCGCTCCAGACACTGATTAACCTCCCTCTGAAATCATTGCCAGGGCAGAGCCTGCCTGGCTGCGCCTCGCCTGGCCCCAGCCTCCCACACCAGCCGGCAGTCACGGCCATGCACCCTCGCACACCGTCTCCCGGAGCCCCTCCGTGTCCCGCACACCAACCTGCCCGGCTCACACCTAGCCAGGCTTTTCTGTGGGTCTGCAGAGCCCTCCGTTAGCCGTTCTGCGGTATCACCCGTGTGATTAATCACCAGGGCCATTAATCAGTGGGACAAAGAATTGTGAGTGCAAAATCATCGGTGCAATCAGCGGTGGGGGCAATTAATGGCAGCTGCAAAAGTGCACTCAGGAACACAATCGCACGCTACGGGGGATGCTCTCAGCTCCCTGCCAGGCCTCCAGCCGCAGCCCCATGGCACGCACACGCTCGAGGGGCTGCGCTTGCCGCCGTGGCAGCTCCCTCACCCTCGGAGCCCCCAGCTGTGCTTGTGCCCCTCCTGCTCCCCGGGTGACCCCCACCTCGTGGCACCGCAGGCTGCTAAATTGGTCCTGAGTCGTTCTTTTCCACCCACCCCTTAGTCACTCTTCCCTGGCAGGCAGCGCTGCGGAGTGGTGGGAGGCAAATGAAATCTCATTTTCCTGCCTGAGTGTCACATTCAAGAAAAGCCAGCTCCCTTGCGAGCCACCGAAGCGGGCGTAGGGACTTCCAGGGCAGGCTTCCCATGCCGAGGGTGCGCGGGGCAGACCCCCAGCCCAGCTTTGGGCAGAGGGGCCACGGCAGCAGGGATGGGGAAATCCCAGCCCCGGCAGATGCTCCGCTGCAGAGCGGGGCCAGGCAGAGATGGGATGCTGCCCCAGCGAGCTGCTGCTGCTCTCCCGTCCCACGCCTCCCGCGGCCCTTGCTCTGATGATATTGTCAGCCCTAAATCACTATTTTCCCCTCTTTGAAAGTCTCTATTTTGCTGCGGGCAGGTACAGTCATGCTCAGCACACGCTCCAGTGAGGCATCTGCGGCATGCAGAGAGGTGGGCAGCCCCGGAGCAGCCGCTCTTGGTGCAACAGGGAGCAAAGCCCAGTCGAGGGCTGGATCGCATACCTGCTTTCCTTGAGACCATTCAATAACCCATCCCCATCTCCCACAGCGAGAGCTGAGCTTCAGGCTCGCTCCGTGGGACACTCAGTCACCCGCAGACATCCCGGCAGAGCTCAGAGCCTGTGGTGCAAGGTGCTGCGTGGACAAGTGTGAAAAGATAGTATCGCTGCAGCCATTGCAGGAAACTGGTGCTGTAATTGCTCCTCAGAGCAGCACAGACTGGCAGAGACAGGACCGTGGCCCTGTACTGCACAATAACGGAGCCACACGGGCTGTCCTTGGGCAGTGCTGCCCATGCCCTGCACCCCGAGGCATGGGACCTTAATCCTCCAACGCTTGGAAAAAGCTTAGCACTGACAGGAAACTTGGAGGTTTATTTTCTAGCCCACCTAACCCCTGACTTGCATGTGTTTATAAGTGTTTCTTTCTCTTGGGAGGTCTTAAAAGTTCCCCCCCTAATTTATTTGATGTTATGTGTTTACCGGCTGCTCTCGGGTTTGCTGTCATGGTTTTTTCCTTATACCTGTAGGTATAAGGCTGCAGAAAGCCTCTCTGCGGACAGGGCCAGCGAGCAGCAGCGGGAGGCAGGACGGAGGCAGGAGACGTGGAGCGTCCCCGGGTCGGGGAGAGCAGCGGTGAAGGCGTGCGGCCGGGAGTGGGCAGGACCTAAGTGGACGGTTGCCATTAGGGATTAGTTAAAAATAGCAGGGAATGTACAAAGATTTGGCACGTGGGTCACAAAGTCTTTCCTACACAGATTGTTGCTACTATCGGGTTTTTATGCTCGCTCACATTAAGAAAAGCCCCCCCTTGAGCAGGAAGGCTCAACAAATTGTTTCTGGGAAGCCCTGAATGCACGCACACATGGCCATTGCCAGGGTTTGGAGAGCAAAATCTGGGGGCAGGGAGGCTCCCCGTTGCACAAGCGGTGCCGGGATTACTCCAGAGCTGCAGGAGCAAACGCAGACCCTGCGTCGCTTTGCAACCGGGTCCTCTCAGCAGCAGCGCTCCGGTTCAGACCGTCCTCTTCCTCACATGCAGTTTTCCTCCTGAGCTAAAAGGAGATCTCCGTTTATCTCCTGAGCAGCGTAAGGCCTCTGTGAAAATCAGCTCCTTCCAGCAGAGGGTAGCAATGCACGTGCACGCTCTCCTCCTTAGAAGAAGAGGATTTTTAATCATTTATTGAAGAGCCTTATCTCCCGAGCCTCTGACTTTTGGAGAACCAAGCATCTCTGCCCTGTAGGGCATTGGCAGTGCTCGGCTCTGAGAGCCGGGGAGGCTGCGGCCGGGCGCTTGCCTCCCTCTTGCTGGAAGAGAAGAAGCCTCCAAAAGGTCCGTCTTAACTCGCCGTCGTGCGATGACACAGGGCTGTTTGCCAGCAGTGGCATTTTCTAAGAGAAGTTTATCGAGGTTTCCTAGATGCAGAAGGGATGAATTTGGCCACTTGCCATATTGCCTAACCAAAGATAACTATGTCAGAGGTTCTAGCTCAGAATGCAAGTTGGAAGGAACAGTGAGATATTTAAGTGCCTTTTAGCAGGATGTCAGTGGTAACAGCAGCAAAAGCCAGAACTGTCTCAACAGACATGCTCCTCTGAAATGCAAGTGCCTGTGTTTTATTTTTTTAAACAATTAAATGACATCTTGGTAAGCCAGTTACGGATGATCTCCTCTAAAGGTTAATTGAATATTCCTTGCAACTTTGATGTACATTTCTCTTTTGAGAGAATTGCTCTATTTGGCAGCCAGGCATTAAAGGGGTGGCTTTCACAATGGGCCAAGTTTGAAAAAAAAGAGGAGGAGGAAAATAGGAAGCGAGAACTGAATTTGCCTTTTTTCCTACCTTCTGCGGCTGCTGCATTGAAGCCTGGTTGAGCAGAGCAGGCACGGGGACATGTAGCACTGTGGAAAGCAAGAGAGGGAGTTGAAGGATGAGAAGACAGCGGCAGCGCAACAGATGCTTTTCACAGCAAGGACTGAGATTGGCTCTTCATCAACATGCAGAAGTTGCCTTTTCTCAGCTCCCACTTGGCTGAGCGTCGTGCAGGGTACAAAAATACCCAGCATTTAGACAAACCACAGCACAACTGGTACCACAAACAAGGAAGGACAGCACAGAAACAATGCACAGCTTAGTTTTGGAGCTCAAGTGCTGTGAAGCCAAGCATAGACTTGACATGGAGAAGTTTACTTTGCTGGAAGATCTTTAGGTCCTACCTCAGAGAAATTCTTCCTCTGATACTCCCAGCCTTACTGCTAAGGACAGAGATGGAGGGTTTCCAGCTGCTGCCAGGGTCAGTTATTTCCCCTCCTGTTTCTTAGGGAAGCAGCCGAAGCTTCCCACCGCAGTAGGCAGTTTCCAGCCTATGACTTGAGGAGTATGTCCCAAGAGAAGCAGCCCTATCTTAGCCTCTGGCTGCTCATGGCCTCAGCTCTGGCCATCACCCGTGAGAAAAGAGCAAGGGAGAGCAGACGGTGGGTCTGCCGTGGCCGGCAGGAATATGGGAGGTAACGCGGGCCGTGCTCCTGGCTGCTTTTCAACCGCTTGGGAGAGGAGAGACAATAAAAGGCAAGAAGATTGCAAACAGAGCTGTCTCCATGGCAGCCCGCAGCTCTACTTCTAAATATTCCCTGTACATGAAGAGGATGCTTCTCCCCTTTGTGCTCTTGGTGGGGTTTTGCAGCAGAAGGAGCCTTAGTCCAGGTATTTCCTGGTGGTTGGTGAGGGACTGGCTTGTGGAAGAAACCCTTGGTGCTACCATCTTGTCATAACCTGGGGGAAACAGGCTCACTGTCCCTCATCGCTGTTTTATCCGTAATTAGGGGGACAGAGAAGGACACATGGAAAGCCTGTGGAAGCAGAAGGCTGGGAGGAGAAGTATTTAGGGCTCATCTCAAGTTACATGAAGTTCTTGCTATTTTTAGCTGGACAGGCAAGCCCTTTCCATCAATTAGACCCCAGAGAAAGCGCGTGGGAGACGTGTAGGACACCAAACCCCGCCGGTCGGGCTGCTGACAGGGGCTGCAGCTACGCTGATTAGTACCGGGCACAGACCTCGCTGCGTCGGTGCTGCGCAGGCAGGAATTGAAGGACAGCATCTCTGCAACTTCCCAACCACACTCGGAGGCACCTGCAAGGTGTATGGAGACCCTGAGCTGCACTGGGCAAGTCAGTCCCTTGTAACCAGCTTTTTTGGATGCCCCCCCATGCTCACACCCTGGCAGATTGTGTTTTAGAGGGTCGGAAATAGATGCGCGAGAAGGGGCCTCGCAGATCCCAAGTGAAAGCCGTGCTCAGCTGTCACCCACCCCGGCACCAGCTGCCAGCCCCAGACGGTTCCCAAAATAACTAACCCGTGGCGGGGATGCGAGGGCCCCCTCGCCCTCCTCCGAGGGCAGGAGCCGTCGTTCTGCACCTGCCAGCCTCGCAGGGACGGGCTGCCGTGGATGCTGCCTTCTGCACGGTCCTCCCGGGGAACAGCGTCCTCTCCCCGACAGCATCCCCGGGCTGCAAAAACCCCTCCCCAAAACTTGTCCCAAGAACAGCCGGTGGAGATTGAGCGGGCGCTGGTGGCCCGGGTGCCGTGGCACAGCGGGGTCCTGGCGCTGAGCCGGCTGTTTCCCGCGGAGCGATGGTGCCTGTCGTGGGAGGGGTGTGAACTCGCCAGTCTGGAGGTGGTGGCTGTTCCCCGGTGCTGGTGTCACCGTTCAGGTGTGACTGCCACAGCCCCGGCGAGTCCCCAGACCTGCGAAAGACAAAAGCAAGGAGCAGGGCATTTCTGAGTTTCCAATTAGCAGGGCTTTAATTGCAGTATTAGTTGCTCATTAGTGGGAAAAGCCAGATGCTCTTAGGAATTAAGTAAGCTGAAAAGATCTTTCTCTCCACCCCAAGAATATTTAACTATGTCTCATACAAGCATTTCCTTTGTACCGGGAGCATGACTGATATGACTTGTGTGGGTGCCGTGCTCGGCTGTTGAATCACTGATGAGCTCCAAAATCCGTGTGACGTGAGGCTGCTGGCAGGAGTGGGGATGAAGCTGCGAGGAGGTCTGGGTGTTTCTGGGTGGCACAGGTGGGGTGTCTTCGCATGCGGGTGAGTGAAGGTTGAGAGCTGGAGTGTCCTGGAGGTGCATTTAACCTAAAACAGAGCGAGAAAGCGTTTGGGCTCTGGTCTGAGCGGAGAGCGGGAGACGTCACGGGTAGGACTGAGGGTTGCTTGCAGAAATATATGGCGTCAGGAGCATAAAGAAGAGCTATAGACCAAGCCAAGGTGGTAATAACACGGAGGATCAGGCTCCCAGAGCAGTGCCAGGATGCTCCTAGAGCAGTGCCGGGATATTCCCACCATGCCCTGCTGTTGCTGTGCTTGCATCCAGCGAGGGCAGGGCATCATACAGATCCAGCTCCTCTTGGGAACAACCCCTCCCCGAGGTCAGACGAGGGTACAGGGACAGTAGGAGGGACGCCGGGACCGTCTCAAGCCCAGCTCCTGATAACGCTGTTTGGATTTGCTTGCACGTGAGGCTATTTAATATAAACTGCAGCTGTGCGGGGGAGAGCCGGGGCGTTTCAGCAGCAGAAATCCCTCGTTGCTCTGTGCACAGAAACAGGGGCTGGCTCTGTAAACAGCCCCATCTCGCCCGGGTCAGCACGAGCGATGCTCGCGGGCTGGCCAGAGAGCGTCACCTTCCCGGCGCAGCCTTCTTTTAACGACACCGTCCCATCGCTGACCACTGGCCGGGCTGGCCGGTGGGAGCAGCTTAAGCAGGTGACGTTTTGTCCCCCATCGCCGCATCGTTCGGTGACCTTCCAAGCCCGAGGGTCGGTTACGCTGCCCCAGCCCAGCCCTCTCCCAACTTTGCTCATCTCCTGACTTTCCTGTGGGCTGTAACTCCCCGCAGGCTGCCAGGGCAAACACCAGCTTTTCCTGGGAATAAACAGCTGCTGGCTGAGGTTGCAGCCTTTCAGCCAGCAGCAGCAAGGTTTGTCTCACTTCTAAGTCCCTCTCAGGCTAGGGAGACAGGAAGAGTAATACATCGCTTTTTCTAGCCCGCATATTTGCTGGTGCTCCTAGTTTGTGCTCAGGCTAACTGTCCAGTAAGCATTTGCTGGAGCGAAAGCACAAGGCTCTGCAGAAACGCAGATGTTGAAAGTCATGGGACTTTGCTGACTGGCACCGATTTTCTGTGGGTTGAGCAGTTGTCCCCGGGCAGGGACGGGAGCCTCTCCCTGCTCAGCCAGGACTCCCGCGCAGGGAAACGCTGCCATCTCCCCGCAGAGGGACCAGACAGTATGGAAGTAGGCACAGCACAGCAGGTGCTGAGCTGATATCCTCTGAAGCTGGCTCTGCCAATATGATTCATTGTTAATTTGAGAAATTCCTCTTATTCTAGTACTAGCTTCCCCAAACATAGCTCAGACCAGTCGCCTCAATGCCTACATCATCACACAGATGATTTCACCCTGCTCTCCCATTAAAGCCACTTGTTGACTCATCCCCGGTCAGGATTGGTGCTTCAATTGCTCGATGGATGGAAGAGAGGTGTACGCAGCTCCTTCAAGCTCTTTCCAAAGCTGATGTTGAATTCAGCATTGATTTTTGGCGTTTCCAGCAGGGCTGGCAGGAGGAAGGGTGGCCTACGTGATCTTGACCCGAACCGCCCTCCCGCAGGAACTGGGTGCAGAGAGGCAGTGCTGGGTGCTGCCGATGGGCTTCAAAATGGGTGCAGACTGCCTTTTGTTGCTTTTTTCCCCTATTGAGCAATTGCACCTTCCCCTCCGGGGCCTGCAGCAGGATCACTGGTCGCGGTGTAAGAGCCCAGCTGCCGGGGGACCCTGGCAGAGACACGGCACCGTCTACCGCTGCTGCGCTGGCGTGAAGCCCACCCAAATCCCTGCCAAAGCACTGCTGGCTCCTCTAACAAGCACCAGCCAGTGGGTGTGAATTCTCTTAGTGTTCATTGAAATAACATTAAGTGTGATGGACTCCTGGGCTATTAGAGTGGATGTAACATGTAATTGAGGCTGGTTATTCTTCATCTGGAGTGTCCCCCTTCACTAATGGCAAATCAGGGCAGAACACATGGTGCGCGCTTTGTGAATCCCGGACTCAATTCACTCCCTGCCTCCGATCAAAATGATCCCAATGAATGTCAATGAATGAGCGGGGGACAATGAATTAGAGTGAATGAAAGCCTTGTAATGGGGCCCTTCGCCGGCATGGAGCCACAATTGAACACCACAAGGATGGCGTCTGCCTGGGCGGTGTTCGAATTCATCCCCATTAGCGCGATTAGGGTGAAGATTACAGGGTGGGGGCAAGGTCGGCTCTGCTGATGGGGCTCTCCAAGCCCTATTGCTGCCATTTCTTTGGAGACCAAAATGAGCAGGTTTTGGAGAGCCCGGCTCCAGCTGGGCACGGGGAGAGCGGGCTGAGCTCCAAAGTCTGAGCAGAGACAGGCAGATCTCACGCAGCCCAGGGTGGGTCTGTCTCATTGACCTGGTGTTCATTAGCGTTTGGGGGTCCAGAAATCAGAACCCGGTTTTGATTGCAGATCCCAAATCCAGCTCAGTGGGATTGCTGCACTCCCAAGTTCTGGATTAAGCCATTCTCTTCATTAAAACATAAGTCAGATGCTCCAGGTAGCATGTGCACAGCTTTTTACCATGGAAATGCCCACTTTTTCCCCTGGGGCCACATTCCTGGTGTCTCAAAGACCCAAATCACCGAGTAAAACAGGGGCACATCACCTGGCAGCGATCGAGGGAAAGAGGAAGGAGGCTGCTCCTGGATCCAGGCTCTTGGCAGCTGCTGCTGCTGTATTATCTCTGCATCTGCCAACAAACACCCAAATGTGTGGGTGCATCTGCACAGAAATGATGAATAATAATTCAAGAGGGAAAAAGAGTAGGCGAGAGAGCGCAGGGCAGAAGGAAGCTTTCACATACCGAGGGGAGAAGAACAGGATCAGCAGGGAGAGAGTAACACTGCGAAGCCTGGAAGGAAATAAAGGCTCTTACTAAGATGACCTGTCTGGGGAAAGCAGAGAGAAAGCAACTGCCTGTGAAAACTGCAAGGAAGAGGGAAAGGCTTCAAAGAAACTGTGCTGCAAGAGATAAGACTAAATTCCTGCAGCCCATTCAGAAAGGAGGCGATGGGGAGAGTCACTCTCCCACGTGCGATTGCAGGGTGGGCATGACTGCAGTGAATGTGGGATGCCATTCATTTTTTCCCCTCTTTCTGCAAAATCAAGAGTGGATGCATCCGTGCATTCAGCCCCTGATCTCGTGGGTTTAGCCCACACTGCCTGGTGTTTGCTGGCGGTGCGTCCCACGGGCGATCGCCACCGGAACCCTGCGCCTCCCGGCTCACCACTCCACCTCCATGGGTTTTGTTAACAGCCCCTTGAAGTCCCATGAAGGGTCATGGGGCCAGACTCGAGCACAGGCACTGCCCCTTGGCACAGCATCGCCCCGGGGGTCCGACTGACGCGGGGCTCGTGCCATTGCCCCGGCCCCGGCGACAAAAGAGTTTTGAGAGGCTCATTTACCGGAGGCGGCAGAGCAAGAGGGAAAGGCTTGTGTCTTTTCTGGCTTTCTGTCCTCGTTAATTGGTGAGTGACAGGGCAAATCACATTTCAAAGTAATCACATTTAGCACTGAGAGCCAGGTGAGACCGGGAGATGAGCGGGTGGGGGGCTGCAGCGGTCAGCTTCATGGGCAGAGATGGGCTGGTACGGTGGCATCGCCATCACATGCTGGCAGGCACAGACAGACCCACAGCGGACAACGTGCACCCCACAACCATCCAGCCCCGATACATGTACACGCTTATCCAGACCGCCTGCACCGCTCGCCGTGTTGAGCTCCCCGCTTGTGCCTACAGCCACGGTGCCACGCACCCCCGCTGACGCAGGCACGCACCCATCTCCAGCACCCCTCCCCACGGCTGCACAGACCGGGGCACCCACCGTTGCGGGGCATTTTCAGACCCTGCACTCTCAGTATCACTTTTTTTTTTTTCCCCAACCACCTTTTACACTTTGCCATATGCCTAACCTAACTGAACCGTGGCTGTTGCCAAGCATGCGAACACCCTTATACGTATATACACATGCATCTAAATATATATATATGTATGTACATAATGACTAGGCAAACCGATCTGGCTTCTTGTAGAGTCACGCGATCACTAGATCTGACGCAGGGGAAGATGCAAGCATGTGCCACAGACACTGAACAAGGAAGGGGCACAAGTCTGGTCCCCCCATTTAGGAGGTGCCCCAAAGCCAGGGCAGAAGTCTGTGCCCTCTGCTCGCTTGGTGTGCTCCCAGCTGTGCTGTCTCCAGAGCCTTTCTGCTAATGCTGTGCATGAATGCCAACTCCTCCACGGCTTTCAAAGCGTTCATTTTTAAATCAAAAGAGGGAAGAAGAAGAAAAAGACATGCCCAACCCTCTCAGGCATGTGTAGGAGGGTTGGGATTGATGGAAACGCCTCCTGCCAAGAGGCTGGAAAGTCCCAGCTCTCCCTCCCCACACTTCTGTCTTCTGCAGGCACCCAAAAAACCCAAGGGTGCATCTACGCAAGGGGCCTTGTTGCTCCCCAGCGAGGTGTTCTGGCCACGGGCACAGCGAATCTGGCATCCCCGGAGCAGCAGGTCTGTGCACCCTGCACTGCTCCATGGTTTAAGGCATCAAACCTCCCTGACACCTCTGCCATAGGTGTATGTAAATACTCCGGCTGCTTTCCCCCCGCTCGCTTGCACATGTTGAACGCTGTCTCGGGGCTGCCATCGCTATAGTTGGCAGCTTTGCCGCTGTGACACTGCCTCTTCTCTTCGGCAGGCACACACACACACAAGCGTGGTGTCGGGAGCACACGCTGGCAGAGCAGCCTCCTGTGCCAATTATCCTGTTCCCTGCAGCGATTCCTCCCCCTCTGCGCACATTATGCCTCTTACCCTGTAAAAATGAATGAAGCCCAAGTCATCAATCACTTTTAGCATATCAGCATCCAGGCAGCAGCTCAGACCTTGGTTCTTACTTACTTCTCTTAATCTCCCAAAAATGGATTTAGGGATTAAAGCGGATATTCTGTCTTTCTGGGACTTTTCTTTGACACTTAATCAATCTGGGTCCTCAGGGCACAGAGAAAAAGAAAACAAATAAAGCTGAGGGATGAGCTCAGGTTCGTGTTACCCTGTTCAGGATGCAGAGGAGCCCGCACCGGAGCAGGCATAGGGCAGGACATAACAAAGAATGGGAAAACATAGGAGCAACTCTCTAGGCCTTGAGGATGAGGCAGTGAGGATGCCCTGGCACACCGTGCCTGCCCCTCCATCGCCCGACCCTCTCCCAGCAGACCCCAAGCGCTCTCCGCTGTCAGATGATCCTTTACCCCCGGGATCCCTGCTCGGGCGATGGGAGCCCAGCGTGGGGCAGCTCCAGAGGAGAACTGGACCACGCAGCACCGCTGCTGCCGGGAGCGGAAGCTTTGAGCTGTTTCGCACGCAGCGGAGAGTGGAAACGTTTCCAATCTCATCATCCTGTGCAACTAGGATTTAGCTCATTTTGATCATGCACTAACTTCTGCCTATGAGCAGCTCTTCCTCCTTCGCCCCACCTCACCCTTTAGTTATCAAGATGGAAGGTGCATCTCCACCATAGCCCTGACACTGGGAGCCAAGCATCACAAAGGCACCAGGAGCTGGGATTTTTTCCTTTTTTTTTTTTTAACCCCATACCACAGAGAATTAATGCACAGCCCTGCATACCTCTGAACCGTAATCACAATACTTAGCACACACATAACGCCTCTCGTCTTCTTAAGTGCTGCACAGACATTAAGCATAATTAAGCCTCACAGCATCCCTTTTCAGGTAGGTTAAGAGGGCCACTGAAAATTGGAAAGAAGTCAGGGAGCGACAGGCTGATGCAGGAGAGGTTGTGACTGCATCTCGCAGCACCGAGCATGGCTGTCAGGAGATGGGATCCATCCTGCATGGCACAAGCAGGAGGCATGGGCACCTGTTGAAATTCGTGCCTGTTAGGCACCTAAAAATCACTACAAATCCTTTTTCCTCCTCTCCTTGTTTTTTGAGACTCCTGTGTCTCATAACCCTCCTGGCCTCATCCGGGTGCGCCGTACCCAGCAGCTCCCGACGAGCCCCCCGGCCGCGGGGCAGGATGCACCCAGCCAGCCGGGAGCCATGCCACAGCGGGTGCCAGCCAGCCTGGGGGACACAGGCAGCTCGTGGGAGGCTCCTGGAGCCATCCCCAGGGGCAGGGGAAAGCCCTGCTCTTCCCTGCCTTCCTTGCCTGCCACCCTCCTTCACATGGGGCTTCTGCGGAGGGACGGGGAAGAGCGGTCCTGGGCTGGCAGCGGGGTACCAGCCTCAGGAAGCATCCCTCTCCCTTTGCACGCACCCAAGGACTGACCGGCTCATCTGCACACGCACCCCCAGCCCAGCGCACACTGGCCCATCCCTGGACACACACAGGGAAATGTGCACACACCCCCTTTCACGTGCCCGTGCCAGCTTGTGCCCAAACGCGCCTGCAAGGCGTGTGCGTACACACTCGCATCGTCAGAAACCGCCCTGCTCCTGCCGATGCCCAGACCGTGGGTGCGGCATTGCGCCCACCTCCCAAACTGCTTTTCCTTACCCTGCTCTCTTTGCCTCCCCCAGGCTCGCAGCTCCCGGGCGCAGCGAGGTCTTTGCTATGATTGCAGCAGCGGCCGTCTCTACCCGCTGCCCAGACCCCTCGCCGCGCGGTTCAGCCGGGCTCCGCTCCCCCCGCTGCATGCCCCCCGCCCGGGAGCAGCATGGGCAGCGTCAGTAGCCTCATCTCTGGCCACAGCTTCCACAGCAAGCACTGCCGAGCCTCCCAGTACAAGCTCCGCAAGTCATCCCACCTGAAAAAGCTCAACCGGTACTCGGACGGGCTGCTCCGCTTCGGCTTCTCCCAGGGCTCCAGCCACAAGTCCAGCTCCAAAAGCAGCAAGAATGAGGACTTCTTTTACATCAAGGTCAGCCAGAAATCGCATGGCTCCCACCGAGCGGACTATACCTCGCTTGCCGGCGGGGAGCTGGGCAGCCAAGCCGGGACGAGCGGCATGGACTTCGGGACGCCCACGCCGCAGAAGCTGATGCCCTTTCCCAGTCAACTGGAAGTGGTTAGTAGGGGATGCGGTGGCCCCAGAAGTGGGGGGTGTCCCACTGGACTGCATCTGCCCTCAAAATGGGTGCAGGTCCCACTGCGGGGCTGTCCTGGTCCTGATGCAGAAGGCTCAGAGTTTGTGCCGAGGAAACGGGAGGAGAGGGGCAGCGGGGAGGTGCTGAGAGCACCCCGCCACCCTCTGCTTTTAGGATTTGGATCAGCAATATGACCCGTACCCTTCCATTTCCAAACATGCCATTTGCCTCCCAGCAGAGGCAGTTTTAGCCATCAGCATCCTCCCAAGCTTTTGGCCCTTGATGGAGACCCACGCCGTCCCCACCATGGGGGTCTCGTCCTTGGGGGCAGAAGGGATGGGGGAGAACGGATGACGTGGGGTTGGTCTGTGCTGACGGGCTCTGCTCTTCTCCCCAGGGTGCAGAGAAGCCGGCTGCACGACCGACCGCCTTCAAGCCGGTGCTGCCCCGGTCCGGCGCCATCCTCCACTCCTCCCCGGAGAACGGGGGTCACATCTCCCAGCAGTTGCACCCCTCGGACAAAGCCAAGGAGCAGGAGCTGAAGCCGGTGCTGTGCTCGGGGGGTCTGTCCGACTCCGGCAGGAACTCCATGTCCAGCCTCCCCACCCACAGCACCAGCAGCAGCTACCAGCTCGACCCCCTCGTCACGCCCATGGGACCCATCAGCCGCTTCGGGGGCTCAGCCCACAACATCTTGCAGTGCGCCATCATCCAGGACAGCAACATGATGAGCCTCAAGGCCATGTCCTTCTCCGATGGGGGCAACAAGATCCTCAACCCTGGCAAAGCCCCGCACCACCACGCAGCCGAGAAGACCACTTGCATCCGCTCACCCATCTCCACAGATGAGTCCACCATCCAGGAGCTGGAGCAGAAGCTGCTAGAGAGGGAGGGAGAGTTGCAGGAGCTTCAGTCAAGCTTTGAGGAGAAGGAAGTCAGCTCCTGCCAGGCTTATGAAGAGAAGCAGCGGCGCTGCAAGGAAGAGCTGGAGGGCCTCAAGCAGAAATGCAACAGCAAGCTCAAGCAAACCTCGCAGAAAACCCAGCGGACGCAGCAGGTCCTTCACCTCCAGGTGTTCCAGCTGCAGCAGGAGAAGAAGCAGCTCCGAGAGGAGCTGGAGAACCTCATGAAAGAGCAAAACCTGCTGGAGACCAAGCTGAGGTCCTACGAGAAGGAGAAGACCAGCTTTGCCCCAGCGCTGGAGGAGACCCAGTGGGAGGTAAGTGGCACTGGAGCACCAAGAGATATTTCGGGCTGCCGACGCCGAAAGCAAAGTGTGTGCGTGAAGGCAATAGCTCTGGCACCAGCAGTAAACCACACAGCTATTCTCCATTTCTGTACCTGCATCCAGCAGCACCACGGAGGGTCTGAGCAGAGCAGGTGGTGCGTGCAGTAAGCCCAGGCTGCAGGAGATGATAGAAACTAAAGCCGAGGAGAGCCCTAGTCTGTCACGTGGAGGCTCTGTAAGTTACGATTGAGTGACTCACTGCCCCTCTTAACCCCTCAGCACTTCACATCACATAAGGAAACAACTACTGCATAAAAAAAGTAGTCATTAAATCAACTTCGCATTTCCAACCTCCAGCGCAGGGTTTTTCAGGCTGCCTGCCCCAAAGGAGCAGTAAAGCTGCCTTCCCACGTGTACATAGGAACTACTGGGACTTGCCATGGTCATTTATTAGAGAGCAGTAAAACCTTCCGCTCTTTGCTTAAGCTTAATTTTCTCACTGATTGGGCATTGCTGAACAAAGACCCTTAAACTGCTGAGAATTCAGAAGCGAGCCTGCTCACCCGCCTGAATAACGTACACCGATACCATTTCATTGCGGCTGTACAGGGAGAAGCATAGCTGTTGCCCGGCGCACTTCAAGGAGCGTGGTGCTCGCCTTCGCTCCCTCGCATACAAGGATTTCTCATATCGCTTTCAGTATCTTTAGTTTATTTGCATTTTTGAGTCACCTTTCCAGGCTGTTCGCAAGCCCTACCAAAATTCCAGCTGCAGGGTCCCACCAAGAGCAGCTGGATGCTGAACCCCCACAGCTGTCTCCGGGAGCAGCTGTACCAGCCACGCTTTAGGCTCCAGTGGGATGCTCCAGTGGGATTGGCGTGCTTTGCTCCCAGCTGCAGTTTTGTGGGGTGCAGTTGGGTGTCTGCTTGCGGAACAAGCTCAGCGAGTTTAACTGACCACGTGAGCCGTCAGCAGTGGTTTCGGCAAACATGTTGGACAGGGTACTGAGACTTGAGCACTTCTCGACACCCTCCATTTCCACACCTCAGCTGAGGGGTGTCAGCTCCTTAAATCCTCACGGGTGTTCACAGGTAGCCCTCTGTGTCAGCTGGGGTGTTGATGCATGGAGAGCGTGGGGTCCCCTCCAGCCCCACTGAGAGCCGGGGGCATTGCTCCCTGTGCTGGGGCCATCTCCCCGGATGGGATTTCATGGCTGGGGTCTCCACATGCTAAACCTCAGCGGTGCCCAGCATGGCTTGCATGGGGTATTGTGGGTGCTGCGGGCACACGGGCTTTCTCGAAGGCACAGTCCTAACTCGGCTGCTGCACCTCTCCCCGCAGGTGTGCCAGAAGTCGGGGGAGATCTCCCTCCTGAAGCAGCAGCTGAAGGAGTCCCAGACGGAGCTCAACACCAAGACCACCGAGATCCTCAGCCTGAAGGCTCAGCTGAAGGAGGTGAGGGTGAAGATGGAAGGGCTGGAGATGAAGACCCAGGACCTGGAGGGCTCCCTGCGCACCAAAGCCATGGAGCTGGAGGTGTGCGAGAACGAGCTCCAGCGCAAGAAGAACGAGTCCGAGCTGCTGAGAGAGAAGGTGAACCTGCTGGAGCAGGAGATCGTGGACCTGCGGACGGAGCTCGCCGTCCTCAAGGAGCAGCTGAGCGAAGCCCGGGAGGTGGCCCGGCCCTGCGCCATGGTGGACGATGCTCAGGCCCTGCAGGGAGAGGTGGAGAGGCTGAGGGCAGAACTGAAGGCTGAACGGGACAACAATGAGCAGATGACCTCCGGCTTCCAGCACGAGAGGCAGACGTGGAAGGAGGAGAAGGAGAAGGTGATACACTACCAGAAGCAGCTGCAGCAGAGCTACCTGCACATGTACAAGAGGAACCAGAACCTGGAGAAGATGCTCCAGCAGCTCGCCGCAGGGGAAGATGGCAAGGAGCCCATTGAGCTGGACATACCCGGCGCCGACGTCCCCTACGAGGACATCATCGCCACTGAGATCTGAGCCAGGTCTGCCTTCTTCTTGCAGCTCAGGGGCGTGCGTCTCTTCCAGGCGAGAACCGCTGCCCCGCAGCTCAGCCCCCGCCTTGTACAGTTCAGATGAGCCATGTATTTATTAGCGGAGCTGGTGGCCTGGCCAGCTCGCCAGCCCTCCTCCTCTCCCCACATCCACCGCGGTGATGCCCTCCGCCGCCTGTCGTGTTACAGAGGTGAACAAGCAACTCGTGCCAATGGTGACGTGCCAGCAGCTCCCCCTCGCCCCCGCTCCGCCTTGGCAGCGTCCCTTCTGCCCCTTTGTAGCACTGAGAAGCCGACGACGGGGGCGGTCAGGGAACAGGACTTCAGCAAATAATCTCCCGTCAGGTAACGAGATGATGCAGAACTCCCAGGGGATGCTCTGCTCCAGGTTCGGAGGGATCCCGTGACGGCACAGCTCTGGGGACAGGGACACCACAACCCTTTGAGAGGAATCAGCCACGGCACATTCCCAGCTGCTCCCTGCTTGCAGCCCGGAGGAAGCACCGCGCTGCTCTCACACCTCCGTAACCTTCCTCCGGTCGGTGCCGATCTCCCGGGCACCGTGGGACCGAGGAGCCGCTGGCACAGGCTGGACATCCACTTCTCCCGTCCTTCGGCTGCTGCAGTGCCTCAGGAAGGACCCTACCCGCACACACGCACACACGCACACACCCCCTACGCCGTTACCGCCAACAGCCCCACCAAAATCACCTTTCACTAACGAGCACAGCCCAGCCTGCACCCATCCCATCCCTCGGCCACGGCCACACCGGCACATCCCTCCCCAGACCCACACGGCTGCGGTGAGCCCACCCCTCCCTGCTCGGACACACAAGGACTCCGTGTCCCTTTTCTCCAGCTGCCAGATGGGCAACTGGATTCAAGGATTAACAGAAAATTCCAAGCCACAGTCTGACCTGAGGAATTGAGGGGGAGATCGGTTGCGTTTGCCCCGTGACCCCACGCGCTCTCACTTGCTGTGACTGTCCCTCCCGGGAACCCCGGCTGCCTTATCTCCTCCTGTGCCCTTACGTTCCTTATGTACCTTTTTTAAAAAAACACCCAAACCAACCACTTTCATTTTGTTTTCTACCCCAGCTCTTCAAATTTCCTCCTGCCGCCAGCAAGCAGATGACAAGGCTCCACTGCACGTCACCAGCGGTGACTCTCCTGTCCCTCCACGGCTCCGCACAGGCCGGGAGGGAATCAGCTGGCATCCAGCTTGCCAGGGTGGAGGTCTCCAGCTGGGACCACTTTGTGCTAGTGCAATGGTATTTTTACTGCAGTATGTTTGTTTACCCACTGGCGAGCTGGGCACCAGCCCAGGAAGCCCCGTCCCAGGGTTGTGGGGGAGTCTTGCACAATCCTGTGCCGCAAATTTGGCCAAGGGCTCAAAGCTGTACACAAGCAGCAAAATTCAGCATCCCTCACCCCGCTGCAGCCAGCCTGTAAAGGCAACGCACGGAAACCGGTCTGTGCCTTCCACACCTGCCCCGAGCACCCCCACACACACCGCCCCAGGGCATCCCGGCCGGTCCCGGCACCGCACACGGCAGAAGCCGGTCCTTAGCCATGATCCGCTGGAGAAAAGCCAACCTCACATCCCGGTTCCAGCCCTGCGGCTGCAGGTCAGGGCCACGTCAGGTCAGTCAGCCTTTGCCCAGACCTGCTGAAGGATGTTCTGGAGAGAAGACCAGGGGCCGAAGGATGGCACCCGGCTCCGCTCTGGCTCACCGGGCCAGAAGGGATTTTCTGCATCATCCAAGCCATAGCCCTGCACCGAGGGCTCTGCACCCCCTCTGCACCCCGTGTCGGAGCCAGAGCGTGGCGACCAGGAGCTTTCCAGTGCCAAACACATGGGGTGCCGAGGGAGCAGAGCCCTCCCCAGCTGCCCCATCCCGCAGCCCCCGTCCTGCCAGTGCCCGCGCCCGCCTGCCCAGCCCCGGTCCTGCTCCCACCCGCCTCGGTGGCACCGTCCCAGGTCCCCGTCGCCCCAGCCCCGTGTCCCCCCCCAGCCAGCGCTGTATGATGTGATCGCTCGGAGGCATCGACGTGCTGCCTTTGCACAACGCTGTGTGTGACCGTCCGCATCGCAGGTGTGTCGTTCCCGGTGTGAGCCGCGGCCGCCCTGCCCGCTCCGCGGCTGTCCGGGCTCAGCCTGTACATATAATTATTTTTCTGCAGGTTTTTTGGATGTTATTTCTGGTGACTGATGTAAACTACTGGTAATTTTATGTTTTTATTTATAAATAAATTTTTTAAAACTTATTTAGCCTCTCTGAGCATCTGGCCTGGCAGCGTTCGGAGGGTTTCCATAGCCAGCGAGCAGCAACACAGGACAGTGCTTCACCATGCCCCTCTCACATCACCCCCACAAGCCACCACGCATTTATTGTGGCACACCAAGGTCCCCTTTGGGGACATCCTTCCACCTGGCCCTGTTTGTTTCCAGCCCTGCCAGCGCTTTGCCGCGTGGGCAAGTGTCTTATCTCCGCTGTGCAGCTGGGATAACCCATGCATGGAAAACCGGCAATTTGCCTCCGGCAAACACGGGGATATCGGAGGGGAGGAGATAATCTGCCTGGCCCCGCTCCCAGCCTGCACCCCACGGGGTTCACCCTCCTGCTCTGCAGGTGAGACCGATTTTCATCCCAACCCTGCGCAGCCCAAAGCCCCCAGCCCCGGTGGTCCCCGACCCACTGTCCCCGGAGCAGGCGGGTCCACCTCCCAAGGAGAGCCGGAGAAAACAATTACAGAGGGAGAGATACATTGGAAACGCCTTAACAAAACCGAGGACATGTTTTGACTATTTAAGCTGTTTTCCCCCAAAACCGATTGACTTGGAGTCTATTCGCACTGCACGGATCTGGCAGTTTCACAGGTCTAAACAGTGCGGGGGGAGGTAAAGGGGGAGGTTAGGGGGCAGAAAACGGGGGGAAACACTCAAACCGCAGAAAACACTATTCATCCTGACTCATCTGGCACTCGCCCCACCACAGCGCAGGGCGGGGAGCCCAAGGCACACACAGGCTGCTCCGTGCCCCCGAAAGGGCACCCAGCACCAGCACCCAGCTCCCACCAACGCTTTCCAGGGAAACCTTGGCTTTGCTCATCCCGCCCGAGGCGTGAGGGAAGTTTATTTTTAGAGCCTTTGAAAACTGCTGAGGAGGAAGGAGATAGAAAACCATGCGTGAGGGCTCTCTTTCTGCTGAGCGGCACCTTCTCTTACAAATCGCCTCTGACCATCACCTGCCCCGGCTGCAGGGTGCTGCCAGCTCGGCCAAGCCCTTCCCAGGCTGGTCCATGTATCTGGGTCAGGGGAGCAGCGAGGAGGAGCCCCCCGAGCCGGCTGTTAACCCGGGGATGTCCCTGCAGCGCAGCGAAGCAGAGACTTACCGGGGCTGAGCAGCAGCAGGAGTCAGGGCACGTCCAGGGGTAAGTGCTGCATCCCTGAGGGCATGTGCACCGTACGGACAGCTTCTTGGCAATGCCCAGGACACTGGGAAGCCAAAACCCCAGCCCTGGGGACCCTGGGCTGCTTCTTGCATTAAAGCAGGTGAGGGTCCCACCCCTTTTCCACCAAAAGCCTAGGGAAGCTACTGCTGAGAAAAAGCTGTGTCCGCCCCGCAGGCAGGGCTCAGAGCATCCTCTGCCCCAGGCAGCGGCAGAAATGGGGTCGTGGGCACCGCCTGGCCCTTGTGGGGCTGTGGCACAAGCAGAAGCACAGCTCCAGCGTTAGGATGCTGCGAGACCACAAGGAAAGCCGAACAGTGGAGGCCAGCCGTGGCCAGGGCAGCCCGCTCCCCGCTGCAACCCCGCTGCTTCATGCCCAAGAGGAGGCACGTTCAGAAAGGAGCAGAAAGCCCTGATAATACCGGGATGAAGCCATTCCCTCGTGACACCCAGTGCTTCCTCTGTGGCAGGGTGAACGCGAACGGGATGGCATCGGCGTGTGTCATGGCTCCCGGGCTGAGGAAGCGTCCGAGCACGAGGGGCACGGCTGGCTCAGGTGCTGGGGGGCAAAACAGGAGAGGCAGCTCCAGCTTCTGCATCTCCCCTACAGTCACTGGGGTTCCCTGCTTCGGCAGCGCTTTGGGTTAGCTCTGCTCCAGCTGCCCGAGCACCAACCGTCCTCAAACAGAAGGAGTTTGAATTAGCTGTTGAACTAATCAGCGGATGCAAATAAGCCTCAAGATGGAGAAAAGCTGATTTGCATCTTCTTTTTAACACCCCAGTGCCAGTGCACCAGTTTCTGGCTATGGGGGGCAGAGTCAGACCTAAAATCTCAGCAGAGACAAGACCAGGGCTGCCTTTGAAAGAGCAATTAAATCCAGCCACCTCTTGCTCGCAGGGTGATAGAGGGTCGGAGGCAAAGCTGCTTTTGATGTGCAAATAACCTGCAGCAGCTCTCCCCACCAGCCTGCTCCCCTGCCTTACATCTGCCAGTCCCAACCGAAAACCCAAGGGGCAGGGTGGGAGAAACGTGTCCAATGTTTGCTCTCCTCCCCTCCGAAATGAGCCGACAGCTGGCGTGTGCTTCTCCGAGGGACCTGACTGGCTGACATCAGTTGGCAAAGGGGGATCAGACCCCCAGGCAGTCTTCATTAGTCATTACCAAAAAAAAAAGAAAAAAGAAAGCAGCATGTAAATGTACTAAGGCAGCAGCTGGGAGATCAGCACGTCCCATTTAGCATGGTACCTGCTGTCTCCACGCCATGAAATATTGGGCTGTTTGTTTAGCATCCAGCTAAGCGCCATGTCAGGAGCTGCCCGATGACAGCTCACAGCGCAGCGGCCTGACGCCACGCAGAGGGGCACCCCTTCCTCCCCATCCTGAGCGCCCCTTTGCTTTCCCATCCCATTTTCCCAGTGAAGGGCTATGTTCTCAGCTCAGTGCTAAAGTAGCTGTGCTGCACGCCCCAGCCCGCTCCCGGGGCCTCCGGGTGACGGGAGCTGAAGCTATTTTTGTCATTCCTCCCTTACAGGGCCCTGTGCCAGGCTCAGGCTGTTCACTACCTGAGAGCTTCTAGTCTGTAGGACAGGCTCTGTTGCAACCCCGAGACCTGCCTGTGCGCAGGGTGACGGCGATGCTCTGCCCGTGTTGGCAGATGCGTTTCCTCTAGCAGCTGGGGAGCACGAGCCAGGAGGAAGACAGAGATTTCTGCCCTGCTTCGAGTCTCCAGAGCTGGAGGAGAGCAGGCTCGGGCGTGCCCGGTGATCCCGGCGGGAGTCGCTGCCAGCGAGGAGCAGCGTGGCACGGGCAGTGGGGCTGTTGCAGCCCAGCTGCTTGCGTGCATGAGTCCAGGGAGCAGAAGGGGCAGAGCTGGGTGCTGCCACCAAACCACTGCCAGACACACATGCCTTATTAAAGCAGAGGTCCTAGAGGTTTAAGCAACAAGTACACCAGAATTACCTCCCCCAGATCAGAGCTGAAGAGCCTCAGCAGGCTGGTTTTGTGCACAACCTTCTCCCTTGACCTTACGAAGCCAAGCAAACCACAGCCAGCCCTAGCCCTGGTCCCCACAAGCACCATTCAAAAACTCAGAGCATTTGCAGCCGGTGTCATCCAAGCAAGCTAAGAAGCATCACTGCATGCACTGCTGCTTCCAGCAGGTCTGATGATTTCTGAAGCAGTTCTTGCACAGCTGTCTAAACATTTAATTGAAAAATAATGTTATTTCCAAGTGATACAGGATCTGAAACAGTCTTATCCTTCTGGACTGCAGCAGCAACCCAGCTGATTCAGGAGCTCACATGCAGCAGCTCGCTCCATCCCCTCTCTGCTCGCTCCCGGCCGTGCAGTGCCACTGCGTGGCTGCCGCACTCCATCCAGCATCACACTCACCGCAGCCCAGCCAGCCTCTCCCCGCGACACCGGCTGAGCACGCAGCTCCCGTGTGCTGCAGACAACAGCTATTTTATCCCCGGCACAAAGCCACCCTCAGTATTTATGTTCAACCCAAACCTTTGTCTGGCGCGGATGAGCCACGCTATCATTGACAGCTTGCCTGTGTGCCGGAGCTGCTCACCAGCCTGCCCTGAGCCATAGAATACGTCTCATTCTTTCCCCTTTGCTCTCATCAGCTGCAAATTAGTAGAGCTTAATTGCCTTGAATATTCCTATAATTGCAGAATTCCTTTTCCTTTGCTCTGTAACATAGGCACATTGCAGGAGCCATGTTAGCCAGATGCTTGCAGGTATCTCGTGAGGCAGCTGCCTGGCTCTGCAGCACACACCCACCCTTGGGAATGCTCATTCAACCTTTGTCCCCAAAACCCATCACCTGCTGAAGGATTTCAGGAATTCACTGGACTTTGGAACTTCTTCTCTTACACATGTTTTCAAAACCTGCATTACTGAGTGCCGACAGATGCCATCTGTTCGTGAAGGTATCCTCATGCCCTAACCACAGGCTCTCCCTCAAGACAAACTGTAACTGAGGGAGTAAGTAGGTGGAAAAAAGGTCAAAAAAAGTTGGGACAAACACTTTTAAGCCATCAGACATGTTTTTAGTATACTAGATCCTCCTTCCTCCGGAATAAATGAACAGTCTTTCAAGCTCTGTGTGACAATCAAAGCCATTGTTAATACTGAGGATATAGGATTTGTAACTTAAGTGTCTCTCCTGGTGAAAAACATACTGCAGGAACCAGCTTGGACATTTACATGAGGTTTTAAAAAAAAAAAATTGAGCTAATGTCTTTATCTACCTCAAGGACTTGTACTTCTGTACAAGAGACAGCTTGAATTAGAGCATAGTGCAACATTTAATAGAAGACCTGAGAGCCTCAGGCTTTTATCAGTCGGAACACACTCTGGTTTACAGAGGCAGTGTCGGTGCAGCTCAGCACATCAGGGCACAACTCTTTAAAGATGAACAGCAAGATCAGCAGAAAGGAAAGGTGCTTTCTTCCCTTGTTAAGTGACTGGTTTTGATGTGCACATTGTTCAGCAAAGGAAGGCGTGTTTGGGTTTACCTCTGCTCTGTGGCATATGTCAGGAAGAATCCTGGATCTCCCCGTTTCACACTGTTCTCAGCCTCTTACCTTCACCAGCCATGCTGCAACCCCCAGCAGGGAAACCTTACAGTTAATTCACAGAGAGGGACTGACACCTGGGATTTAAGCAGAGCCATGCCCCAGGCTGTCTGCACAGAATACCTGAATAAACCTACCCAGGCCCCCCTCACCCTTAGTAGTACTGTTCATACAGAAAATTTAAAGTCAACACATGCCTAAGCTCATTTTCAAGAAGCCTTTCAAGGTTTCTCAGCCTCCTCTAGTGCAAACTACCCATCGAGACGCATATGGAAAGGGTGGTATCACATCATCCTCCAACATTCCTGCTAAGCCTTTGCCCATGACTGCACCACCCACCTGCTCGTGGCACAAAGCATGCCGTCCTGAAGATGAAGGCCAAATCCCAATAAACAGAAGCAACCACCGGCTCTAGCAATAACGTAGGGGTGGCCCAAGTGGCCGTCGCTGCATGCAGAGATGGAAGCGAGAAGCGTTTTCAGCACGTTATGAAGTAGTTTCATTCATGTAAACAGAACCCCCAAGTGGCAAAGGACATCTTAGCCACTGCTGAAAGACCTAAAGTTGTTTTCAACCACAGAATCACAAAAGCTTCTATTTTGTTCAACACCTTCCATATTTAATTTATTTAGATATTCTCTACATTAAAGTATTCTCATGCCAACACTTCCAACCTCCCATCCCTACCTCAAGAAAAATAGACTTGACACAGCTTTGGGGTGGAATGCACTGGAATAAAGTTGCTATTGCATCCAAGTTACAGAGAACACTGAACAAACTATAGAAAGAACTGCACATAGGAGACGTCAGGGAAAGCTGGAATTAGTACACTATCATTCGAGTCACGTTAGCACCTTCCTAGACTAGCACTGAAGGCGTTTAGAGAGGTGCAACATGCTTTGGTTAGCTAGACCAGAGCTTAGACTACATTAAGCCTGGGAAAAAAGCAAGAAAGCCTCTGCCAGCACTGGGCTCAGAGCCTCATCTGAACCAATTTGAAAAAAACAACACTGAATTGACTAGCCAAGTTTGCAGTGTTTGGGAATGCTGAGCTCTCCTGGCTAGCCAAATCTGTGCCTGGAGTGCAAACCACAACAGTTTCAAACAGAACCCAGGACCCAGTGCCACCTAGAGCATGCTTTATAGCAGAATTCAAAATATCCATTCACACATTAAGTTGCTTTCTCCTGTTGCATCGTTTAGTACAAGACATTTGAAGCTGACCTCCCACCAGTACAACTGTGTCAGGTATAAGAGTTTTCACATCTCGTATAATCCCCTTCAGTAGCAGCACAAAGCCTTGAATTACCTACAGTTTCGCCCATTGGGACACTACTGGTCTCAGAATGCTTTAGCTGCTGTTTTGCCTCTGGCATTTCCAGAATTCAAAGAAAAAAAAAGGTAAGTAGGAAACTTACTCAGCAAACTTCAATTTAAACCCTTTAATTCGGTAATTAAGCCTTATGGTGCTATCTTTAGGTAGCAACCCACTGGCCTGTGACCTCTGAAAAGACCCTTTGCTACTGCAAAAGCACCTAGCGTGCCTACTAGCATCCTCAGTTCATGCATACCTTTAAGAATCTTAAGCCATAGTTGAAAAATCAGTGACTTGCATTTTTCAGAAAGGTATGTTGTCATGTACCACGCTTTCCACACATTAGCCTGGTCTTCAGGCACAACAGCAGGACAGCAGAGTGCCACCTGTTCTACCAGCAGCGTGGCAACTGCGTATGATCGGATTGAGCAGATGCTTTGGACAAAGAAGTCACATTCACTCTTTCATGTTTTCTAAACCATGTGTGCCTGGTTTGAAAGTAAAGATTTGCAATTTCTGGTAATCCTCAGACATTCCCTTGAAATGTCTACAAAAGGTCCAGTTGAAAATACAAGCTTCGTGATAGCTATTGCACATTTGTAAGAGCTGGCCTAAATATTTTCCTGATGATCCAGGCTTTGGAAGAAGGGATATTTTAAAAACTGGTATCAGTGTACATCGGAACACTGGCACAAATGTCACCTATTCTTGGTTTTAATTGTAAGGGCGACAAGTAAACACCAACACATGAAAAAAGAAAACAAACAGCATTTCACAGAGCAAGGAGTTAGAGATGAAGCTGTGGCTAGTGTTTTGCAGTCGAATCTCGAGGATAGAATTCAGCCAGTGTAGTCTGAGGAATTCTCTTCAACATCTCCTTGGGGAAGATTCGCAAAAGCTGCCATCCAATGTCCAAGGTCTCGTAAACAGTGCGATTTTCATAAGGACCTGCAGAAAGCAACCACAGACTGAAACACAGGGCAGGAAAGTGTCTCACCATCAGGCAGATCTGAGAACAAGACCTTCTTGGTGTTAATGCATACTGTCTGTTTCAAGAACATCACACTTACCCTGAGCAATGAAGTTCTTCTCAAACTTCTGCAGAAACTCCAGATAAAGAAGATCGTCTGAGGTAAGAGCTTCCTCACCAACTACAGCCTTCATGGCCTGTACATCCTTTCCAATAGCATAGCAGGCATACTAGAAGGCATAGAAACAGAAGTGCTTTTACCTTGATCATCCATGTAACGACTTCTGTTCAAACCCAAGCAAACGATCTCACTTGACTACACTGAGCACTCAGTCAATACTTTTAAATCCGCCTGAGGAATGTTCTGGATTGCAACTGTTTGGCATGCCCTTTACAGGCTCTTTAGTGAGAGGTGTCTTTGAAATATGCCTCTGCTCTGAAGAGGTTTTTACATACCAGTTGGTTGGATACATCTGCATGATCCTTCCTGGTCATACCCTCTCCAATAGCTGACTTCATCAGTCGAGACAAGGAGGGCAAGACATTAATAGGCGGGTAAATCTGGAAGAAAAAGACATCAAAGAATTTCAACATTAATACTTCAAAAAGTACAGAATAATCTTAAACGCGTTCTAACCGGTGTGGTACGCACCTGTCTGTTATGCAGCTGTCTGTCCACATAGATTTGTCCCTCAGTGATGTATCCAGTCAAGTCAGGGATAGGGTGAGTAATATCTGTGGAAAAAATAGTTCGACAGTTTTCAGACCTTTATATCCATTCTAGCACTGATGCAGCAGCTTTTTGCAGTTAAATGACTTCTAAAGTAAGATACTATCAGTTAGTACTCCAACATATCACTACGTGCTCTTATGCAAGGATTGTTTTAAATGCTGTAAGCACTCCTGATAGAGGGCTGGAGAATGGTCCTGAAGTCTGAAATGGGCAAAGCATTTCTATTAGCAATACAGACAGAGAAGACAGCTAAAAGAACTGCAATATTCAAATGGAAACCTAAAGGTCACAGGACCTCCTATCTTGCTGTGTGTCATGTCCAAAATAAGGCAGCTTGCACTAAAGCAGTCCTAAAGTGCTATTTATTAAAAACACTTGAAAATAACTCACCATCATTGGGCATGGTAAGAATAGGAATCTGTGTAATGGAACCATTTCTGCCTTCCACACGCCCAGCACGCTCATATATAGTAGCCAAGTCAGTGTACATGTAACCTGGGAAACCACGACGGCCAGGCACTTCCTCTCTAGCTGCCGAAACCTGAGGCAATCCAGAAAAACGTTTCCAAGAAACCAGATCACTCACACAGACTTGCTGTCTCCCCTAATTAAGCTACACTAGTGACTTAAAGTACCTCTTCCTGCAGGTGATATGAAAATACAGCCCCACAAACCTCTATTAAGAGAGGTATGTCATCACAACCATGTATGACAAGATACCAAGGCAAACCAGAAACTAATATTTGACTGGTGGTATTCAGCAGTTTGATAAGTTTAGTTATCACTGTTTGACTGCTGAACATAATCCTAGACAATCAATAACTAAAAGCCTCACTGGCCATTTAAGAACATTGTAATGAATACTAATTGCAACAGCTTGAGCAAAAGTTTACATTCTCACCTCGTACTATGAATCCTTTCTGCCAAAACCCAGCATGTGAGTTAATAAATACATACCTCTCGCAGAGCTTCAGCATAAGAGCTCATATCTGTCAGAATGACCAACACATGCTTCTCACACTGATATGCCAAGAACTCCGCTGTTGTTAGAGCTAGACGAGGTGTGATAATGCGTTCGATGCTGAAATAGAACAGTATGGCATTATTTATGACAAGTGCTTTAAGGCTGCAAGGTAACAGTCTGAAGTTACAAATACTTTAAAACGGTCTGAAAATCTGCTACGTGCACCAACTGGAGTACCAGCATTTCATATTCAACTTTGCTGCAAAAAGTCAATGTAAGTGACATCTGGCAGGACACCAACGAGGCTTCAGCTTCCAGTTTACTTATTCTTCTCAGCCTTTTCCCAACCAACATAACCTAACTACTTACGTTGGATCATTGGCCAGATTCAGGAACAGACACACATTGTCCATGGACCCATTTTCCTCAAAGTCTGATTTGAAGAACCGAGCAGTTTCCATGTTCACCTAAATCACAAAATTAAGGCATCAGTTCCAGACCAGATTTTAGCGTACTACATTTTGCATCATATTAAGGTCTAAATACCTCATTAATCATCCAGAAGCAAAGCTCTCTGTATCATGAAGATTCCCCTACATGGCCAACAGAATGAGTTATTTCTAGAATTCCAGGCTAGAAATTTTAAGTTTAAGATACTTTACCCTGATCAGACGCACTTTGTTACAGTACTTCTGGCCATTTGGGATTTTCAGCCATTCAGCCAGCCAGTTTAGCACTGTTTAGTTATATACATAAGACCTACTTAGAATACTTTAAAAACAGTAATGTTCAGCTACTCTCAGCACTGGCTTATTTATTACTCAAGTATCATTCTCCTCCAGTAATACTGACTTACACCCATAGCAGCAAACACAATGGCAAAGTTTTCTTCACTGTAGTCCATCACATCTTTGGATTTCTTCACCAAGCCAGCTTGGCGACATATCTGAGCTGCAATCTAGGAAAAAAAGTGTTTCAGTCTGTCTGTATATTTGATGCTATTACACAGACCAGAACTTAACTTAGTTTACTTTTTAACCCCAGTGAAATGCAAGCCACTAACTAGAGAGTAGCTTCGAGTACTCACCTCGTTGTGGGGCAAGCCAGCAGCTGAGAATATGGGGATTTTCTGCCCCCTGGCAATACTGTTCATACCATCTATAGCTGAAATGCCAGTCTGAATCATTTCTTCTGGATAGATACGGCACTGAGGATTGATTGGCTGACCTGTTATATTTAAGAGAACACATGTTATTATTCCACCTACATATCTGAAGCTTAAACTACCACTGACCTTGAGCACTGATCTAAGGCTCCTGTCAAAAGGTGCAAACCCCATTAGACCTACAAATCTTTAGATGCACCTGGTCAAACCTGAGCCTTTTGTAGATCCCAAGACTCTGGCATTCTGTGGTCATGTAAATGATAAGAGGGCTTTCAAGAAAAGCCTGTCAGGTTATTAGCTTTTTATCTTTGGAGGTTGTATAATTAAAATAGTCTACAAATACTTCAAAGAACAGCTTCCAAACATTACTGAAAAGTTATTTTCTGCTACCTCATCATCCTGCACTTGTGTAAATTTGATTTAAGTTTGATGCCACACACGTACTTCAAAATAGGATTAAACTCCTCCTAACAGTTAGATCCTACATTCAAACCCAAAACTATGGCAACATTCAGAAGTCAGGAACACCAAATTTGTCTTTAACTCCATACCAGAAATGAATTAAGAACATACCCATTATGTCAAGGAAGTCTTCAGCCAAAACAATGGGGCCTCTGTCTATAGGTTTTCCTGATCCATTAAATACTCTGCCTACAAGAAACAGCAATAAAATAAAAATGTAAGTTACTGTGAAAATAAATTAGCAGGTGATAAGTCTGTTCATTCTTCCAAGAAGGTGCAAGTACTTACCAAGCATATCCTCAGAGACAGGGGTTCGAAGAATATCCCCAGTAAACTCACAAGACGTCTTCTTAGCATCAATACCTGAAGTTCCTTCAAATACCTGTAAATATAGCAGAAGAAAAAAACAGAGGAGAAAGGAGTAAGTATTGTGCTTTACAAAATAACACACTAGAATACTGCTTCACAGCTTGAGAACTTATCAACCACAGGACAGATAAGCAAGGCAGTCCTCTGCAAGCAAAGGATTTCAAGAGCAGCTTGCTAGTACAAAACATCACATAAAAACCTACTTTAAACAAAATTCATGCAGTGTATCAGCAGCAACCAACAAACCTGGTACCATTCCTTTGATCTCAAGTATTTCTCTTTGCCAACAGGGTAAAGTTCTTCAGATAAGAAGAATTAATATTAACCAGAAACAGCTGCTTAGAAGAAATACCTGCACCCACATAGCATAGGAGTTGATCATGAATCCAATACTGTACAATTACAGTATAATTCCTTTAACCTAGCCGAGAAGAAATCTAGAGGGGGACACAAATAAAAAGTGTCCTTCTGTACTCCAGTTTTCAATCTTGTAAAATTATTCATGCCACTTGCACTTGGAATAAGTAGGTGATTTTTCAATTTACAGTACCAAAAGAATATATCACAAGATAGATCCGACGTGGCTCAGACATGCCGGTTAATAAAATACTATTCTGTTACAACAAGAGACATTCCTCTCCCTAATCGTACCTGAACCACAGCTTTGGAGCCACTGACTTCCAGAACCTGCCCGCTTCTTCTTGTGCCATCAGGAAGAGTCAAGTGGACAATCTCTGCGTACCTAGGAAACTGAAGGTGAGCAAGAAAGATGGCAGAAAGCATTAAAATCCAGAAGAACAGTCATGAAACTAATGTTATCAGTTTCAAGCAAGCTTAAGCTTAGCAACTACTCAATAATTTTAAAAACAATTTTATCATCAGAACAAAACTCATTCTAAGACAATAAAATTTATCAGGCTACAGCCATTTTTACAAGGACTATACAACATTTGCTCAGAGTCGCAGGATGCAGAAAGACCTGGACAGAAACTGTTCCAAAAACCCTAGTAGTCCTGACATACTAACAGAAAGCCACGATGCAGTGTCTGACAAGAAAAAGCTGGCTTTCGCCTGTACATAGCATCAGTTGCTTGCCTTCAACAGTAACTTACCAGTAATTTGAAAACAAGCCAAAACTGTTTACAGTTCCCTTTTACAGAGCACTTGTGCTTTGTAACAAAAAGGTCAAGAACAAAGTGAATAGATATGTTTCTGTATTCAAGTTTAGACAACATTTCATGGATTTTGGTAAAACTGAAACACTGTTTCCTCCCCCCCCCGCCCCCCCAACAGCCTCAACGACTCTCCCTTTCTTCCAGGACACAGACAACTCTCCTTATCTTTACAATTTGCGTATTCTCATTTTTCTCAGCAGTCAGCAACACATCTTGTATTAAAATTGCTCAGTGGACCCATGAATTTCACAGCTGTCTGGCTTTAACCTGTCACAGCTTTTCTTGTAAACTCTCCCTCAAAAAGCTTCATTCGTTAAGAACCTGAAACTTTACCTTAACTTGATCCAAGATAACCAGGGGACCATTCACACCCGATACAGTTTTATAAGCTGAAAGAAAGCAAGCCACAAGTCAGGTACGTCCTCAGAACATCAACAGTATCCTACACAAAGCTCTCAAAGTTTCATTCCTGTCACCAGCCTCAGGTTTGCAGATTTTGGCTGGGTCCAGCTCTGTACCACTTTATGTTTACAGTGACCTCTACAAGAAGGATTAAGAAATGAATTGTGTTGCCAGCATTTTTTTGCCATTAATTGCAAAGCACCTGAGGTAGCTTTAAGATGTACGATATTGCTGTTTTTTTGTCTGTCACAGAAATTCACTGATGCAAGCCTATACCCAGGGATAATTTGAACACCACCCGAAACACCAATACATTGTAGAGTTGACATTTTAAGCTAAGGAAAATACACAGTTGCAAGATCTTTAAAAAAAGCATGGATGACAATATCTGTCATTAGTGATGAAGAAGGTGCCACTGCAGTTTGTGTCCAAACAGTGAGAAGACCTTAATATCAACACTCAGCTGCTAAGCTTTTGTTTTTTTAACCACAGAAGCATCCTGCTCCATGACACAAACAGCCCACGTGAAAGCCTGGACTTCGCAAAGCAAGCGGATCTCGTGCTCAAAAACTGTAGAAGCACCACTGATCAGCAAGTTGTGGTTTTTGGCACACTGCTAAGAGGAAACCTTATCATACCTTTCCTGTCTCCCAAGAAAAGGTCAATGCACTATACTGTAGAAGGTTGAAGTTCACCTTAGCCAAACTCCTCCTGCTCTTGGGCTATCCTGGTTTAACTTAAGGATTGACACCTGATAGAAGGCCACAGCTAGCCAGCTCATCAGAAGGCTCATGTCTTAAACATCAGCAGCTCAAGTATTAGCACTACATACAACTTCTGAGATACCGTGTGCCCCGAATTCATCACTCTGCTATCAGTCCAGTGGAAAAGCTGTGAAAATGTAGTAAACAGTCCTCTTGCGTTGCTCTACGGACACACACTAGTACCCCAGCTAGAGCCCAGCATCACTTGATCCACAGATAAAAGTAACATTGAGTCAAAGCTTTATCAGGGTCACAAGGAGCAGTGACCAAGAGAGTGACTGTGTATCACTTATCCCTGGGAGGGAAAAATGAGCAAGTGGAGCCATTTGCAGAAGAGGAGAGACACCAGCAACCGTTCTTGGTCACACTACAAGGCAGAGGAAATGGGCACTCGTGGTACTAGGAAAGATCACAAATTCCACCAGCACCAGGCCAGAGGGAATCATCTGGCTTAGCCAGTGCAGTCTGCCCAGCTTTGGCACACTTACATGTGTTGTCTAGATTGTCAACAACACGGTATTTACACTTAAACAAGCAGTTTGAACTGTTGCAATGTAATCTCTTAAACGGTAATAATCAAAACTGCATTAGATAAGGTTTGAGGGTCACTGGGTGTGTAAGATGGTCTAAGGCTGGAACTCAGATTTCTCAGTTTTAATCTTGTCAAAATCCTGCTAAACACCCTGAAACAGGACATGTGTCCCTGAATTAGTCTTAAAAGCACAAGCTGGCCTGCTCCTTTCACCTGAGCAAGAATTACACACGCATTATGCTATGAAGAGGCCTCTGCTTCGACTGCAAGTGTTTGCAGCCCACTGTCCACAAGAAATGGAAAACATTATCTTGTGCAAAGCGTTTCATCTCATGACTGTCTCATGAGCGCTTCTTCCTCAATCAACGGGAAAGGGCTTACACTCCTTGCTTTGTCCACAAGAAAATATTTCCTTGACATCAATCAGCATCAATTCTCCTTGAAAGCAGCTCACCACTGACTCAAAATTCCTGTTTCCAATAAGATCAACCAGTTCTATGACAAACCAAAAGCCACTGAAACATCTTCCATATCCAGCTTGCAGGCGATGTCAGTTTGGGCAAAAGCCAAAATCATCACAGAAAAACATGAACTGAATATGAAGTCACTCTGGCTCCAACCTCGATAGAAACCTCCACTCCAGAGTAAAGCACAGCAGTAGACTTGGGGGAGCAGGAATGGTAATGATCGATTTGGCTTTCAAACCAGACTGACATTTTCAAAGAAACCACTGCAGAGAAGCTCCCTGGCTAGCACCTTGTAAGTACCCACACTAGTTAGGTGTACAGGTAGAGTCACTCGTGTAATTACGACCTAGATCAAAAAAAGGCCAGAAAAAACACACCTTCAAACAACTTTAACTTTCCCCCTACTACACTGCAATAAAGGGTTTTCTACAAGGCTATTGTATTTCCCCTTTTCCATCAGATTTCTCAACTTCATTTTAAAGGAAGAGAGCCCACACCACCCCCCACAATTTACAGTAATTTTCAGTTCCTGATAAAACCTGAAGTTTTTCACAAAGGACACCGAAATGGCCCACGTTACCCAGTAGGCAACAGGCTCGCGGTTCCAGCGTGGGACCAACCCGGGCGTTTAGACAGGACAACGCCGTGGAAAGCACCACTGCAGCACCCGGTGCAATTAAAAGCCGAGCTCGAGCGGGACACCGGCCCGCGGCCCTCCGGAAGCCCCCGCGCACGCCCCGGCCAGCCCGGCGCCTGTGCCCGAAGGAGCGCCCGGGCCCGGGCGAGGCCGGCTCTGCCGCAAGGAGCGGCCCAGGCTGCCGGCCTCGCCCGCCCGCCGCCGCAGCTGCGGGGCAGCCCGGCCCGTGTGCGGCCCAGCGGGCGCTCGCCCCCGAGCCGGGCCCACCCTCCGCAACGCCTCTGAGGCGTCCCGGGGAGCCCGCCCGCCGCCGCCCCGGGCCCCGCACTCACTGAGGCGCGGCTGGGACAGGTAGTCGCGGGTGAGGGCCGCCACCTGGTCCCGCGGCCCGCCGGGCCCAGCGCCGTTCACCAGCCCGCGCACCGCCCGCACCGCCGCCATCTTCTCCACCGCCCGGCCCCGCGCGCCCCGCGCATGCGCTGATATAGAGCCGCCGCGCCGGGCCCCGCCCGCCCGCCGGGAGCGCCCCGAGACGGGGCGGGGGGAGCGGCGGGAGCTGGCCGGGGTGCTGGGGGGGGCGGCGGGCCGGGGGAGGAGGGAAAGGACAAGGGGGAGGAGGAGGAGGAGGAAGAGGAAAAGGAAAAGGAAAACAGGAAAAGGAAAAGGAAAAAAGGAAAAGGAAAATAAAAATAAAAGGAAAAAAGGAAAAGGAAAAGGAAAAGGAAAAGGAAAAGGAAAAGGAAAAGGAAAAGGAAAACAGGAAAAGGAAAAGGAAAAAAGGAAAAGGAAAATAAAAATAAAAGGAAAAAAGGAAAAAAGGAAAAAAGGAAAAGGAAAAGGAAAAGGAAAAGGAAAACAGGAAAAGGAAAAGGAAAAAAGGAAAAGGAAAATAAAAATAAAAATAAAAGGAAAAAAGGAAAAAAGGAAAAAAGGAAAAGGAAAATGAAAAGGAAAAGGAAAAGGAAAACAGGAAAAGGAAAAGGAAAAAAGGAAAAGGAAAATAAAAATAAAAATAAAAGGAAAAAAGGAAAAAAGGAAAAAAGGAAAAGGAAAATGAAAAGGAAAAGGAAAAGGAAAAGGAAAAGGAAAAGGAAAAGGAAAGGAAAAGGAAAACAGGAAAATGAAAAGGAAAAAAGGAAAAGGAAAATAAAAATAAAAGGAAAAAAGGAAAAGGAAAAGGAAAAGGAAAAGGAAAAGGAAAAGGAAAAGGAAAAGGAAAAGGAAAAGGAAAAGGAAAAGGAAAAGGAAAAGGAAAAGGAAAAGGAAGAAGAAGAGGATAAAAGGCAAGGGAAAGGACAAAAAGGAAAAGGAGGAAAAGGAAAAGGAAAAAAACAAAAAGGAAAAGGAAAAAAGATAAAAAGGAAAAGGAGGAAAAGGGGGAGAGGGGGATAGGGAAAAGGGGAAAAAAGGGAAAAGGAAAGAGAAGAAAAACAAAAGGAGAGAGAAAAAGATAAAAAAATGGAAAAAAGAGAAAAAGGAAAAAGAAGAAAAAGGGAAAAAACAGAAAGAAAGAAAGAAAGAAAGAAAGAAAAGAAAGAAAGAAAGAAAGAAGGAAAGAAGGAAAGAAAGAAGGAAAGAAAGAAAGAAAGACGGAAAGAAGGAAAGAAGGAAAGAAAGCTCATTCATTACTGGATTGCCAGAAGGGTTAAATGGCTGCGAAGACAAGAAAAGGAGTAATTCTGCTGTAAAAGGAAAGCAGAGCCCTGGCCTCCCGCCCAGGTGACCCCCCCACAGGCGTCCCCAGCCCCGGGCCAGGGGCACGAGGGGCGTTTGGGGCCCCCTCTGTCCCGCTGCCCTGGCTCGGCAGTGCTCCGGCCGTGGGCTTTGGTGTCCTTACGCCTCAGCCATGTTGTCGTGGCTCTGCTTCAACCCAAACCAGCACTTTGATCTAGGAGTGCAGCGGAGGCTGCGTGAGGGAGATGGGAGATAAGAAATAAAGTACGAACTGGCCATGAGACGGGGCTGTCCATGGAAACACCCCACTTGCACTGATGCCACATACTCAAGCATCAAGGGCTGACTGGTACGATTGTTTAAACGACAGAATGAGAGCTGCCTTACCCCTAAATCTTTGATTTAATAAAAAAAGATAGCGGGTTATTTGTAAACACCTTTTTCCAGAAAACCAGTAGTCTGTCAACCTCTAGTTCCTTATGGGTTATGTATCTCTTCATACATCTTAAATTTTAATAGTTGCTGTTTGTTCTCCTTCCCGCTTAGCAGTGAGATAGAATTATTTGATGTTATAAAACAATATTCTACCTCCTTCTACGTTAAAACTAGAAATATTTGGGGGAATATGTTTTCAAAGAGATATTGGCAATTCTGTGCTTGTTTGGAGGAGCAACAGAGTACCTGGGACTGGTGAGACTGATGGAAAGAAACCTGCACAATCACACAAGAAACTGTTTGGCTAAGGAGGGAGTAAACACAATAAATAAACCCCGGACAAAGGGACAGTGCTGTCGAGTGGATTAAACACAAAACTGGAAGGCTTTGGCCAGGTTTCAACTCTCCTTCTAAGGCAACGCGACCTTGAGCAAAGTACTGAGCTCTCCTGTTTCTTAATAGCCTAAAGGACTTAACAAAATAGAAACCATCAGGACTCGCTAAACGGCAGCCTCAAGGGTCACTTCAACCAGCACCGCTTTGCAAACTGCTTCCACCTGCCTTCAAAGCCCGGCTTAAAAGGTGTCCCAGGGATGCAAACTCCAATTGCTCAAAGCAGACCATTTTGTGTTCTAAATATTTTTATTCGGTTCTTACTAGTGTCGCAGGCTGAGAAAATTTGCCTCGTGGACTAACAACAAAACAGCATTTGCCAGAACGATGCAAATTCACCCACTGGAGAGCACAAGGCAAGAGGCAGCGGCAAACACGGGAGCAGCGGTTCCAGCGCTGGCTAATAGAAACCTTCTGCTAAAGGAAATACTAGCAGAGAGTGACTTTAAAGCAGAGCGTGGTTTTGCAGGTGCCTGTTCCAATCTGTGCATACGCTGCCGTGTTCACCCGACCCCGGGCTGGCGGCATTACATCTATAAGCCATTTGTCTCACGCTGCTTTGTACAATGCTGCTTTGTGCTGGTACGCAGGAGCCCTCGCTGCACAGCGGATGTATTTCACTGCACCTTTGAGGTGAGTCAGCAGCAGAGAGCAATCTCGCCGAGCGAAGCCTGCTGTCGACTGAATTCGACGGAATTACAATCAGCCTGCGGAGCCGGCGTGAGGTCTGCTATCAGCGATTTTTCAGGCCCACATCCTATGCTGGGCCTTGAGACAGCCCATAAATTCTCTTGCACTTTTCATTACATCAGTAATGTTCACTACACTTTACTACCTCAGCCTGGCCAGGAAGAAAATTGTAGTCATTTTTTTCCAGAGGGTTATTGAGAGAAAAATTCATGGCAAACATTTATAATGGTTAGGAAAAAAAAAAAATCTCAAAGAGAACCACCTGGAAAAAATCTGTCGGACACATGGAAAACTTCCAAAGCACATTTGAGTAAGCTTTCCCGTCATCTCTGCAAAACAAGTGACACGACTGCAACCTCCTTCGGCTGCTTAGGACTGCCAAACGAGACGGTGTCCTGGCCTTGGGGCCTACACAAGAAAAAGAAAAAAAATAACTGTCTTCACATGCCCCTCCTCACCTGAAGGAGAATCTGAATTATCTTCTATCCAGAGATAATCTGAATTATCTTCTATTGCTCTACAGCTGAGCAATTCTGAGCTCCCTCAGTAGATGGTAGTGCTGCACTGCTCAGCCTCTGTCTACTTTGCAGATATTTAGAAAGCAATTTCCAGGCCTAGACGTTCAATTCTCAGCTCAGGAAATATATTTAAGGGATTCAACTTCTGCTCTAATGCACACCCAGGGAATTCCTTGGTAGGATGTACTCATCTCACGTTATTGGCAATAGATTTTGGCCGTGCAGAAGCCAGATAAATGGCCTCAATGGCAGATTTACGTGCCAACAGAGAAAAGGTGAATATGTTTAGGATTTATTTTCTTTCTCTGCAGTAAATCTCTGTACCCTGAATGAATGATGGTATCAGTTTTGGTTTAAAAAAGAAATCATGGAGCAAAATGTCAAAAGTTTAAGAAAACAGAAATGATGGAAGAAAAGAGATCACATTGTAAATGGCATTTGCAGTACCTCACCCATGCATGGATATAATTTTCCATCCAGCTTTGCTTATGAGAAACCGGCCTTGTTAGTCCAAGAAATATCTCCCTGTCCCTGGAGATGAAGCAGACAGCGTAACAGTGTAGGGAAAGGCTGTGGGCAGGCACCCCACTGCTGGCATCCTTCTGCGGGGAGGAGGCGAGGGCAGAACTCCGATGGGGAGGGACCACAACCTGTTGATACCCAGGGGAGAGGTGAGATTCCCCCATATCTCTGAGAAATCATGGCCTGGATCAGTGCATTCTGGCCTTAAAAGTATTTCCATCCACTATGAACGCTTATCATCACACTTACAATTTTGGAAATCCCGAAAAGCTGATCTACGTTGTGGACTAGGTAAAGGCAGCTTGCCAGCACCCTACGGACCAGCCCACAGCCTGAAACTCAGTGACCTAAATATCCCTCTTTTCCTTTTGAGGAAGAGCTTTCTTTCAGTTTATTTTCCTTCTAATGCTGAAAAGATTGAGCACATAAAGGAAAAGCCTGCCTGAGAAGGGATGCTTTGCAGGGAGCTCCTTGTACCACAACCCGCGGGAGAAGCAGCGACTCTGGTACTGGCGGCTGTGGGGGTTGTTGGATGTGCAGCTCCTTTCCCTGCCTTTGCAGGCTGTAAAGCAATGCAGATCTCCCTGCAAACCCGCCACATGGAGCCTTTAGCAAAACCCCACAGCCGCTGCCTTTTTGGCTGTGTATCCTGCAGAAGCCTCTCCTGCCCACGCAGCGAGTCCTTCCCCACTTGCTGGCTGATGCATCTCCTTCACCACCCGCCCGGTGCATGCGGCGGCAGTGACACGCATGCGTCTGCCCACACACCGGCACTCGCTGCCAGCGTCCGCGGGCTCAACCCAGTAAATACCCATGTACGGCCCATGGTGACAGACAAACGTGCAGAGGGAGCAGGGAGGAGTGACTAATGCAATGTTCCTCTTTCGGCAAATTGTGCTCCCTGAGTTTTGGAGTTAACCACAAATCCCTCGGGTGCTGCAGGTCTCGATGGTGAAATCTGCCTGGTTTTACCCCGAGATGTGTAACACGAAGTCACAGTTGGAAGGAGGGCAGCTGTACCAAGGACAAGCAGCATTCGGCAGCAAGAGAATGGCCATCACTCACCGGACAGTAGTCCAAAACCTAGACTATTATGGTTTTTATAAATGCGTTTCCCAGGTCCATTTAACAATGACAGCCTTGCCTTCCAGTGATGAATCTGTTCTCTGCCACTCATAACTACCCACCGATGGGGCAGAGCGGGCTTCCTCCACGGAGGAGAGGGCTGTACAGTCCCAGGGCAGCGTGTTCAGTGTGCTCAGACCCAGGCAAGAGTTAAGGTGCTCGGAGAGAGATAAGCGTTGATGAAAGCCTGGAGAGTGGCTGCCTCTGCTGCAGATAAACACTCCTGCCTCTCTCCTCCCAGTCCCTCAGCCCACACCATTGTCCTACTCTGACGCAGAGGGAGCTGCAGGGCTGAATGAAACTTGTTTGAGGTTCCAATTAAATCTTCCATGGAAGAGGGACACTCATATCCTCTTCTGATAAAGGGCAATCATAAATCCTCCGGGAGCAGCAGCTGCAGACCACACTGCTTCCCGCAGCAGCAGCCGGCTCCTCGCACCAAGATGGGCTCCAGGGTAAGAGTTCGCTTTCCTCTGCTCCACGCAACAGGTTTGCATTGAGAAGGGGACAGGGTTTGTGGCTTGAGACGTAAGGGCTACATTAGTCTACATGTCTTTATTGTCTATGTTTCCTTACTCATTCTCTCTCTCTAATTTTTATATATATATATATGTATCTTCTCTTGCATTAATTCTATTATTTGGTCTTTGCTACTACTTGGAGGTACAGTGAGAAACCACACCTGTTTTCCAGCTAAGTGACTTGTGTGGCACTCATTCAATGATAGAGGGTTTGGACGGTTTGCTTTTTAAATTAAAAATTGATAAATATCACTGGCTGGGGTTCAGGAAACCACAGGGGAATTGGAAAGAGTGATAGTTAAGACTCGGCTCCATCCATTTTGCCACAGTCTCTGAAGTGCCTACAAGCTATAAGAACGTAAATGGCTAATTGTTGGGTTGGTTTAGTGCAAATTTCTGATTGATATTTTCAATTTGACCAAGCAAGCAATCTTCTCTCAGTCCCTCTGAAGCTCTGATCTTAATCACGTATGTTAGGCTTTTAAGTCCTGTATCTTGCCATGACATTTCAATTAGGTCAAATGAAAAGACATGTAAGGTAAATGAATTTCCTTTGAGACCTAATTTAATCTCCAAAGAACAAACATGGAATAAAAGATGTAGAGATTACCACAGATAAGCTACTGGCTTGATCTGTGCTTTGAGTCTTTGGAAGAAGACTTAAATGATGCCTTGAAGCAGGTACAAGATGTCTCAGGAGAGTGGAAACAGGTTAGAGCTCACTCCATCTGCAACTTTAAATGCAAGTTTGGTAAAACCACGGTCTTTGATAGACAAGCTGGTGGTCCCAGCTCCTAGGGAAGAGCACCCAGCTCTTGGAGGACGCAGACACTAAGTGACCTCAGGAGTTGCCTTCTCAAGGGAGAAGCCATGAGCTGTGGGAGGTTGTAACCCGGAGTGTTTCCTTTAAAGGTTGTAGACGACCTTCAGCCCTGAAGACCAGGCGCCAGCAGGACCCAAGCTGTGAGCTCCAGGCTCTCGGCCATGCCCCCGGCTGCCGAAGGCGTGCCCTGGCGATGGCTGGCAGCGGGCAGGGCGTCGCGGAGGCTGGTGCTGGTGGTGGTATTCGTCGCGCTGCTGCTGGACAACATGCTGCTGACGGTCGTGGGTACGGCGCGGGGCTCTCGCTGTGCTCTTTGGGTGCCACCTCAGGGTTTCGGCTCCTCAGTCGGTCTCTGGTCAATGCCGGCAGGGTCCCTGTGCAGGGAGAGCCCTGGGGAGGGCTGGGTGATGGGAGCTTCCAGGACACCAACATCTGGCCAGCACCATTCAGTTCAGCTGTGTGCTGAGCCAGAAAAATGGAGTAAAATCACTAACTAATCCCTTCCCTGGCTTTTTTTCCAGTACCGATCGTCCCCACCTTCCTTTATACAACAGAATATGAAGGCACCAACAGCTCTGTTTCCCCAGCCCAGGCTGAGCCGGCTCCTCCAGCCTTGAAGGCTCCTCCTTTCTCCTCCATGTTCTCCTATTTTGACAACACTACGGTGACCGTCTTGGGCTCTGCGAGCGCTGCGGAGCTGGCGAACGGGACAGAGAGCAGCCGCCCGCCGCAGCCCCCCACCAGCAGCCCACCACTGCCGAGCGGCTGCCCGGAGGGCGAGGAGTTCCTTGCCAAGGAAAACGTGCGCGTGGGGCTGTTGTTTGCCTCCAAGGCTCTCGTACAGCTGGTGGTCAACCCGTTCGTGGGTCTCCTGACCAACAGGTAGGTCAGAGACCTGGGTTTGTACCGGGGTGTAGCCCTTCAGGGACAGGCAGCTCCTGCCTGCTAATGAAATCACCATTAGCTGAGCAGAGAAGGTCTGTGCTGCACATGGCAGCCCCTGCAATCACAGAATTACAGGGACCGGTGGGTGAAATAGCAAGGAGGAGGATATGTGCATCAAATAAGCCTGAATTTTACCTTTTCTAAGAACTACAAATGGCTTGCAAGTTTATATTACAACATAAGCCTCACTAATGCTCTCCTCAGGTGCAGACAGATGCTGTTTAATACCAGTAACCATCAAATAAACAAACAAAGATTCCCACCTGTTATGGATTAATGTTGTTGTTCAGATTTTCTGTCCCTGAGTTTTAATTTGCCTTTGTCTCTAGCAGACACGTGTGAGGGGCGCTGGGCTCATCTCCACAGGGTCTGGGTGGGCAGATGAGTTGGCAAAACAGAGCCGTGTCTCTGGGTGTGCTTCACCGTGTTGTCTGGGGGCACTGAGGCACTGGGTGCTTCCTTGAACAGCACTCACGGGCACATCCACACAGTCAAGAGGTGCTCACCAGCCCAGAGAGACATGTGTTAAGGCTGGGCAGCAAGACTAGGTCTCATCCTGGAATGAGGAGTTCTCCCTGAGATGGTCCCTCTTTTTCCCTTTCCAGGATAGGATACCACATCCCCATGTTCATCGGATTCATCATCATGTTCCTCTCCACAGTCAGTGAGTATCGTCCTTCGGTCTGCGCTTCATACGCAGCAGCACAGGAGAAAATACTTTGGTCTGTGCCTGCACCGCTGTCCCCGTGCAGGAGAAAGGAGTGAGAGCAGAGCAACCAGTCTCAGAAATTAGTGACAAGAAAGGACGAGCGGCACCCAGCACCCTCCAGCACCCAAACTGGTGCAAGCTGAGTCCCTGTTACCCCCTGCAGGGTTTTAACACTCAGTCTGCGGTTCTGCCTGATGCACCTCTCTCCTTCCTCCACAGTGTTTGCTTTCTCAGGCACCTACACCTTGCTGTTCATCGCCCGAGCTCTCCAAGGCATTGGGTCATCGTTCTCATCAGTTGCAGGTAAATGTTTTAGCTACACCGCAGTTATCTACATTAGCTCCCCTTGTCTGAGTTCAATTAGCATCTCAGGAACAATCAGCAGCATGGACACGCTGGGTGCCTTCCTCAGCTTCAAACTCCTCCTCGCTGCGCCTGCCTGGCTGGTGCAGACGGTGCACCCACACAGCCCAGCCGACAAGCAGATAAATCCCCCCAAAAGCCCAGGCTGCTTTCAGGGAGGAGCCCCACCACCACTGTACCAGCCAGCCTCACGTGGCCTCTGCTTTCTCTCTGCTCCCAGGCTTGGGCATGCTGGCCAGCGTGTACACAGACGACTTCGAGAGGGGCAACGCGATGGGGATCGCTCTTGGAGGCTTGGCCTTGGGTGTGCTGAGTAAGGAAACCTTGCTCCCCAGGGGATTTACATCAACGGCATCTCCAGAGCCTTGCTGGCCATCACCTACGGCTTCCACCTGCCTGGCTGTGCCCCTTCCCCGGCGGCATTCCGCGGGCATGGCTGGCCTGTCCTCCCCGCTCCCTCTGCTCACTCTCCACGGCCACTGCCTGCTGGGTCCGACACCTTCTCTAATATAACCCATCACCAAACACCCGCTGGGGGATTCAGAGACAACCACGACGGCAGGAGCCGAGTGCTGCTGCTCGGGTGCTGGGGACGCTGGCACTGCCGCTGTGTGACGCAGCCTTTCCCTTGCAGTCGGGGCTCCCTTTGGCAGCGTCATGTACGAGTTCGTGGGGAAATGGTCTCCCTTCCTGGTCCTGGCACTCCTCGCCCTCTTGGATGGAGGTGAGAAGCCAAATGGTTTAATCCTACCAAAAAAAAGCGTGTGGAAAGATTTAAATACGGACGTTTCGGGAAGAATCTCAAAGGGCTTGTGTGAAGGAAGAGGCAGATTAATACAACACGGGTGATATCATCAGCACTGGTTATTCTGTTATTGCTAAATCGTGCGTTTTCTACCACCAGATGCATGACATAGCAATATAGTAAGAATTAGTCCCTCATTACTTAATAAACCCCTTGATTGCTTTAATGGCTTGAATAGCACATTCAGTAAAGCTCTTTCAACAGTGAATTCTTTGTAAAAGGCACACTTGCCTGCAGCCTCTTCACCGTGCCATGAAGGAATTAGACTTTGCCAGCATAAATGGTGATCCTTGTTCTTTCTCCAATAGCTGTATTACAGATGAGGGCCACGAGAGCCTTCGGACTGTAATGGCAAAGTTATAGATAGCAGAAATGTGCATTTTTAGTGGGAAGTATTAAGCTAATTAAATTATAGTCACAGTTACCGTCTTTGCCTAGATGTAATGCAAGACATCTTTAATGAAGCATGTAAGAGCCTTTGGAAAATGAAACGTAGGTCCCATACATACGAAACTTTCTTCTTTAATCCTGTTCTTTGCCACATCTAATTTCTGTCATGCTCTAGCTGTGGCCCCCCAGCAGGCAGCTGGCAGCCTGACGGAGAGCATTTGCATATTTGACTGCTTCGTGGGTCGGCAAAACACTTCTAACACAGTCCACTTCAGGGAGTTTTGCTGCTCCCTCCCGTGGGAGCAGGGCTGGGAGCCACCTCTCCCCCCGCCCGCTTGAACGATGTCCCCAAACACAGCCCCTGCATCCCCGGGGGCTCTGCCAACGAAAGGGGTCGTGCTGAAGGAAAAGCCAGAGGGAAATGTGGATTGAAGTGATGCTGTCTCCAGAAGTAAGCTAACATCAGGGTTTTCTTCCCAGCTTTGCAGCTCTGCATACTGCAGCCCTCCAAGATCTCCCCCGAGGTGAGTACAGACGTGTGCCCATACGTGAGCCGGTGCCAGGTGGCGTGAACGAAGCGGGTGCTCCCCGGGGAGGAGGGCTGTGCAGGCACCGAGCCGAGGATGGGTGCGAATGCACAGGCGGCTCTCAGCCGACGTAACCCCCCTTTGCCATCCCGCAGAGCACCAAAGGCACGCCGGTGTTCACCCTGCTGCGAGACCCCTACATCCTGGCCGCTGCAGGTAAAGGCGGACGTCAGCACGCACCGTGCCCCTCTTTGTGCACCCGCATCTCCTGATTAAAGAGATTCACTCGTGCCTGCTTGAAACAGCAGCAGAGGGTGGCTAAAATAGAGCATTTCTCCCTCTTCCCCCCATCAGGAGCCCTCTGCTTCTCCAACATGGGGGTAGCCATGCTCGAGCCCACCTTGCCCATCTGGATGATGCAAACCATGTGCTCCCCGAAATGGCAGCTAGGTAGGTGCTGTGCTTTGCAGCCTTCGCTCCTGAACAGTTGCTTGATATAGTTCAGCTAGAACCGGTTCTGCTTTGGCACTGCGAGACGGATTGAGTAATCTCTTATACCATTCTAAAAAAGCAGAAAACATACACCCTCACCCGCACAGAGTGAGTGATCCCAGCCTGCGTGTTGCTCCAATTCTAGCTGGAAGTGTCCTTAGTCATAGCTATACAATGTGCTTTTCTCTATTATTGAAAAAATTGTATAGAATCAGACTCCCCACAAGAGCAATAACGGTGGAAGAAAGGCTGTTTCACGCACGGGAAGCCTGTCGAATCCCGTCTTCTGCAGGGCAGATAATGGTATCGTGCTGGGCTGAATCGTGGCAGCCAGATGGGTTTTGCAGAGGCAGCTCGGAGTAAAACAAGGCCATTTAGAGAGTCCCAGGCTGGACAGGATGGTACGTGCTAATCATCAGTTGCCTAGAAAATGTGATACGAAGATAGCATTGTCTGTGTTTGCTACAAAAATGAAAACTAATTGTTATAAAACCCAGCCGGCTGAGGAATGACCCGGGGGGTGCCCCAGGCTACACTTAGATCCCAAATTGAATTGCAGCCTGGGAGCAGGAGGGCTGAGAGAGCTCCTAATCGAGTTATTCTCTGGTCAGGCAGGAGCATCCGTCCCGATAAGAGCCCACGATGCTTCTCATGAGCAAGTGATTGAGCAAGGATGGGCGAGGGTAAAGCAGCGTCCCAAGGCTTCTGGCAGTGGGGAGAAGGGACAGCATAGCTGCCTGGAAACCACAAACGTCACAGGCTGAGAAAAGCACTCAGGACCAAATATATTCACTACATTTTCAGGTACCTGAGATTTGAGAGCAGTTTGGATTTAGACACAGTTCAACTGCCAGCCACCCATCTCACAAGCTATTATGAACTCAAGGGGCTTCTTTATTTTTATGCTTCAGTTTGCACACTCTCATAATTCTGGAAAAAAAAAAAAACAGAAGAGCTTGGACTAAACCTGCAGGATTAACTGTGTTCTGTAGCTGTTAAAGAGGGGAGAGAAAATTAAACATAAATCAGTGTGTTTCAATAAGGAAGTTGTCTTAGTGAAATGGAGCTAATCAGTTTTATTTATAGTTGGCTGGAGAGTATATTAAAAATAAACAACTGGTAAATCAGCAAACAGTGCAAATATTTAATTTTGACTACATAATGATCTCTAAGCTTTTTACTTAAGCAGTTATTTTATTCCTCTTTATTTAGTAAGTGAAAAGCAGAAGGCAAGGGGAGAAAGGTGGCAGAGGAAGAAACAGGAGAGAAGGATGAGTTTATTAAGTCAGAGGAGGCAAAAAGTTCTACATTTAGCACAAGATAATTCACCCAGATCTTGTGGCTGAATCACGGTGCCTCAGTTTCCCACCCATCAATAAGCAAATGCACTTTCTATGCCTCCCTCTGTCTTCGTAGAAGGATCCCCACCCTTCTACAGGGCATGGAGCAACGGGGCAGCCAGTGCAGCCGTGACACAGAGCAATGGCAGTGGAGGACACGGAGAAGCACCACTGCATGGATGCACACCCCCAGAGTGGGTGCTGGACGTTAGCTTGTCTTGCCTGGCTCACGATATTCTCCAAATGAGAGAGGCAGTTAGCGAAGTGAATATTTTTGCAAATCCCCTGTATTTGTTTGGAGATGACACACGCTTTCTTATTCTCTCTCTCTCAGGGCTGGCGTTCCTCCCTGCCAGTATATCCTACCTCATCGGCACCAATCTCTTCGGGATTCTGGCTAACAAAATGGGCCGGTAAGTGGAACATCAGAGATTTCAGCTCAACCCAGCCCAGTTCTGCGCTTTCAGCATGAATTATGCTTATGGTGTTGTGCACACTGAGACCATCTGCCCTCTCCTAACCACGGCCTCGTTGCAGGTGGCTGTGCTCCCTGATCGGCATGGCTGTGGTGGGAATTAGTCTCCTTTGCGTAAGTGGCACAAGACAATTTTGAGACCTTTCTGTAGAAGAATCAGCAGGGGCAGTGTGGGCGACAGTACTGAGAGGGGGTTACGTGCCCAGCAGTCAGTACGTGTTCAGTGGTTGCACGCGTGTATCAGTTTCACGGATCTGTGTTACACTTGCACACCTTGCATGGCTCTTCTGGCCTTATTTGTATATCCTCTCTCTCTCCTCTCAAAGGTACCTCTGGCCAAAAATATTTACGGGCTGATTGGCCCAAACGGTGGGCTTGGCTTTGCTATAGGTAAGCCGTCGGTGGTCAGGCTGTGCAACACAGCTCCAGCGCAGCTCTCACCACTGCCCTCGGAGAAGGTGGTGACTGATCAGGTCCTTCTTGCTTTGGGCAGGAATGGTGGACTCCTCAATGATGCCCATCATGGGTTACCTCGTGGACCTTCGCCACACCTCCGTCTACGGCAATGTCTACGCCATAGCTGATGTCGCCTTCTGTATGGGCTTTGCGATTGGTATGGAGGAACTCTTACCCATGGGATGACGCACCCCGGGTGTATTTCACTCGATTTATTGCTCCCTCTCCTCCTCCCAGCGTTCACCGCAAGCAACCGGCACTGAGCCTGCAACCCAGTCACTGTAGATTTATAGACCCCCCTCCAAGCTGGAAAGGCACTTTTTGCTCTGTCACCTTAGCTGTTTTTAATTTTTAAATTTGCAGGTCCAGCCACAGGCGGTGCGATTGTACGAGCTATCGGGTTTCCCTGGCTGATGATCATCATTGGAGTTATCAATATTGCCTACGCTCCTCTCTGTTGGTACCTGCGCAACCCTCCCGCTAAAGAGGAGAAGATTGTGAGTTTAAGTATACTTTATTCCCTTGAAGTATAGGGGATTGCTAATCCAGAGATTTTCAGGGGGTTTAGAAGAAATTTGCCAGGGGTTGTGTCTTCCCTCTTGGGCTCTACTCTGCCCTCAAAAAAGGGACAAAAAACTCAGACAATAAAACCAGAAAAGTTTAGAGCTATGGTCCTTTCCCTAACTCACAGCTCGTATTCCCTGGGCAAAAGTTCTTGGCTGCTTTGGCTTTCTCTAAAAGTGGTAATGCTCCCGTTAACTATTCAAATTAATCACCATTTTTACTAACGCATGATTTCTTCTCTCCTTTACCCAGGCAATCTTAAACCAGGAATGCCCCATGCAAACCAAAAGCTGCGCCACTCAGAAAACCCTGCGTGATTTCCCTCTCACAGATGACAGTGATGTGGAGGCAGAAAATGCAGACTAGCAAGTGCAAGGATGCATGCCCTGTTTTGGAGCTAATACTATGTTTGCAGAACACGAACGTACTAGCACCCAGGAATAACCCAGCCTCCCCCAAGACTTGTGGACACAGGATGGACACAGGCTGTACTGTTGGCCTGTTCTCTTGGCCATGCAATCCACAGCAGGGAGTAGAGACCCAGCATGTGGAGGCTCTAGCCATTTAGTTAAGCCACTCATTTGCTGTGTGACTTCTAGGCAAGCTACCCCAACTCACTACCTCTCATCTGTAAAAAAAAGTTACGAAGTTGAGGAAAATTGTTATCATCCTGTCCCGCAGAACAACACTGTCTTGGGCACAGCCTACCCATGCAGTAGGGGATGATACCAACATCTCTCCCAGATGAGTCCAGTAGCATTTGTTAATGTCTTTAAAGTGCTTACTGTTCTTGAAAGAAAAGCACTGGAGAAAATGAAATCAGCAGCATCAGCTTTGGGAGATTTCTTTCTCCAGAATTCTGCTATAATCCCCAGCATGAAACCTTTCTGTAACAACAGGGCACTATCCATCTGTGTCACTGCCAGTTCGTCAATAAAGATGTCACTCTACTGCTAAAAATGTTCATTGCTGTCTCGGTATAGCTTTATGTGTTGTGGTATTTATGTGCTATTACAGCTGCTTGAGTGTCCTTTTCAACATCCATTAAATTAACTCATTTATTTGAAGAACTCTAAGAAATTCAGGTAGAAATAGGGCCGAATGCAGTTTTAGACTCTTAGACACAGACTCAGCCAACAAAGCTAGTTAGATCCCTTGTGCTTGTAAGCGACTAATAGAGCATGTTTAAAAATCCCTGCCCCTCAGTTGAGATGGGGTAACGGGCTGCGTTTGTGATCCAAACCCACCGCAATGAGAAGCACAATAGATTGATTTAATTGCCCTTTTGCCACAAGCTTAGAAAGAGAGCAGCTGCACTGTTAACAATAATTATTGAGTATAATGGTCTGTAAAAGCATGGCAGAGTTAAGTAAAAGAGAGTGAAGTAATAGAGGTACCAAATTAATTATGTCAGTACCAGTGAAAATTCCCATGATCTCATTTTTTCCAGTGAAACCTGAAAATTACAGCTTCTCTAGTTCCACTGTTGGCAGTTTACATAAACTCATTTCTGCCTTGAATGAGCAGTTGCGTAGCGCACAGCCATTTCACTTGCCAGAAAGAACAGATGATTCACTGCTCTGGAGCCCGAGCAGCACAATGCAGATGCGCTTGCCAGAGGGAAACGGGGGGATAATAACAATTCATCAAGATTTGGTACCTTATGACTCATTACCAAAGGTCATAAATGGCTATTGTCAGGCAATCCCACATCCACGGGGGCCCATTGCCCCTCGCTTTGCACATGCAAGATGAAATTATATGTCTTAGGCTGACTGGAAATGACTAATGCTAAGCCTGTTCTCCAAAACTGCGTTATTTTTATCTTCCACCTGTTTCCCCGTTTTGCCAAGAATAAAAGGAAAAACGTGTTTGCTTTCTGTGATGGAAGGAAAAAATGCCAGCCGTTCTATTTGGGGATCTATTCACACCTCCACGGTGCACCTCCCAGTTAAACATTAACGCTAAAGCCCGCCGCGAGCCCTGTGGCTGGTCGCTCTGGAAACCCAGCCCCTGCCAGCACCAGGAAAGCAGACGAGCCTCTGACCCCTGCAAGGTGGGCTCCCGCCAGCCAGCCCTTCCCGGGCACCTCACCCAGCAGCGCTTCGCTGCTCGCATCCGCAACGCGCGACAGACTCTTTCCTCTGGCGTTGGCAGCTCTGACTTTTTAATTAATAGATTAGTTGCGGTGCCAATGGCATTGATGGAGTTTCTCTGCTCTGAGCAAAGAATTAGCTCTTTGCATCAAACAACCCCATTTTTTTACCCACCCTGCTGAAAAAAAGTTATCTAGTTCTTGAGGGCATTAACAGCGATATGAACAGGTACCACGAGCTCCGCAGCTTGGGGAGGTAGAGGGAGACAAGGGGGGGTCTTGGTAGCTGTGGAGGAAAGAGTTTTCCCCCTTGGGGCCAGACTGCAGACAAGTACTTCCCTCACGGCTTCTGCGGCGTGAAATTAAACAGTGCGGGTCTGCATCGGGAGCTGATGGTATCGGTCGTCCCCTATCACGGAGGCAGTTGCCATTTCCTATTGCCAAAAGCAGAGAGGAGGAAGGACAGGGCAGGAACGACAGAGCAGACCCGGCCCGTGGCCGGACCCCCCTCAGCCGCCACCCTGGTGCCTCAAGCCAGAGACAGGCCTCGACCAGCACCTGGACGGAGCTGCCCAGGGACAACGCACTTGACAGGCCGTCTTTAGTGGCGCGCACGGGCAACAGGCCACGACAGCCTCTCAGCTTTGTGTGTCACAGGTTTATTTCCCCGTCCAGCGCTCCCCCCGGCCGAGGAGCCGCCGCCGCCCTGCGCGGAGAACGCTGCCCGCTGCCGCCATGACAGCCCGGCCCCGCCCCTCCCCTCTGGCGGCACCGCTCTCGCGAGACCTCGCCGCGCCCCGCCCCTTCCGGCGATGGCGGCGCGCTAGGCCGCGCGGGCCGGCGGCACCGCCACCATGCACTCGGACGACGTGAGTCCGCCGGTTGATTCGGTTCCGTCCGCCCCCCGCCAGGCAGCCGCGCCGCAGCCAATCGGCGCCCGCCCCGCCGCTGAGTCGGTTGCGTCCGGCGGGGGCGCGCCGCCCCCCGCCCAACCACCACGTGGCGGGAGGGCCCCGGCCCCGGCCCGGGGGTGCTCGGGGGGGGCTGATAGACCGGGGGGGGCTGTAAATGGGAACGCGGCAGCAGCAGACGCGCTGCCCCTGCGCCCCGTGTGGCACCGCTCCCTCCCTGCCAGCGGGGTGCAGGGAGGGGCCCCCAGTCTTTGTGGGGGCCCCCCCGTTAGAGCCTGAGCGGGGGTGCAGGAGCCCGGGGGTGCACAAGGTGCTGGGTGAGCGGCGGCGGCCTGTGTCACCCGCTGTTTGTCCCCGCAGGTTGTCTGGGACACGCTGGGGAACAGGCAGTTCTGCTCCTACAAGATAACGTGAGTTTTTGCGGGGACGGGGTGCGCTGAGCCCTCCCAGCGCGGGGGGCTGCAGGGGGGGGACAAATCTGGGGGCCCTCAGGCCCCAGCGCGTTCCCCTCAGCCCTGTGCCACGCGCGGCTGTCGCAGAGGATGGGGTGGGTGGCTGCGTGGGGCAGGGCGTGCAGCGGGGTACTCCCACCCTTTCCCTTTATCTCACCCCTCTTCCTTCCAGGACAAAAACCCAAAATTTTTGCCGCAATGAGTATAACCTGACGGGTCTGTGCAACCGCTCCTCCTGCCCGCTGGCAAACAGCCAGTACGCGACCGTCAGGGAGGAGAAAGGTGAGAGCCCAGCAGCTGCAACGAACAACCCCTCGGGTGGGAAGGGGGAAAGGCCGCCTGCCTGAGGGCACCCCGGCTCTGAGCACTCTCCCGCTGTCGGGGACGTGCTCAGGCTCCTGCGTTCACACTCCACTTTTCTTCAGGTCGGTGTTACCTGTACATGAAGACGATAGAGCGGGCAGCTTTTCCCCGTCGCCTTTGGGAGCGGGTGAGTTAACGAAGAGCAGACCACTAACCAAGCATGCTCTGACATAACGCACCGAGAGGCAGCGGAGGGCAGAGAGCGATGGGGCTCCCCTCGAGAGCAGATGCATCCCCACTTTGCTGCTGCTCCGTAGCTCAACCCTTTCCCCCACTCCAGGTCCTGCTAAGCAAGAACTATGAGAAAGCACTGGAAGAGATAGACGAGAACCTCATCTACTGGCCGCGGTTCATCCGACACAAGTGCAAGCAGCGATTTACTAAGATCACGCAGTACCTCATCCGCATCCGCAAGCTGACGCTCAAGCGACAGTAAGTGATACGACTAAGGGCGATCACGTTGGTTTGGCTTATCAAGCCGCGCTCTGTCCACTGAGCCACTGTCACTGGCTGTACACAGAGCCTTTTCCTGGCTCCAGTGCACCCGAGACTTTGGCAGACTTGTCAGGAAACCTGGCTGAAATGGGTTTAGTTGCCGTGTAGTCTGCGTATATAAGTGCACTTAAACTAGTTGCAGCCACATTTCTCATGATATAACTACTGGTTGTTGCCCTGAATGAGCATTTGCTCATCTGCTACACAAGAGGCTGACAGATTCACTAACGAGCTCTTGTTGTTCCCTGTAGGAGGAAGCTCGTTCCTTTACGCAGAAAGATTGAGAGGCGAGAGAAGAGAAGAGAGGTAATACCACTCTTGTCATCTTCTGTCTACTGCTTCTGTTCCACATGTCCTTCAAACAACTGACACAGTTCCTCTTTGCTCCGTTAGGAGAAAGCCCTGATTGCCGCTCAGCTGGATAACGCCATTGAGAAGGAATTACTGGAAAGACTGAAACAGGATACAGTAAGGATCACTGCCTCCAGGCACAGCAGTAAAACTGCTCCCACTGCCCTCTGTCCTGCTGGTTCCCAGGGAGGGGCACGGGCCTTGGTATGAAAGAGAAGCACCACCCGTGTAGGAGGGGTAGGGGAGGACTGCACGCTGCCCTTCTGGAGTGGCTTTGTAACAGGCTGGAGAACTTGCTTCCCCAAAACACAGAGCCCCTCATTTTCTGTACAGGAGTGCAGACTTCAGAATTAGGGAAGGGGTTGAGCCACAAGTTCCGCCTAGTTTCATACTGCCTCCGTGAGGGCCATGGGCTTTAGATGACCCTACCACCAACAGCCGTCTTCCTCCTGTGACTTACAAAAAATCCACATTTTCCTTTTCAGTATGGAGACATTTACAACTTCCCCATCCACGCCTTCGACAAAGCTCTACAACAGCAAGATGCAGAAAGTGAGAGCGAGTCTGATGCAGAGAAGGAAGAAGATGACGAGGTAATGCTTTCAGCCGCAGTTAATCCTTTCCTGAGCTGGTGCAGCACCTCCGATTCACCTACACACTGGGCACTGTAGTGTGAAATGTCGGGGTGAGAAGAAGAGATTAGGAGAGGTGAACTAAAAAAAAAAAGCATGTGTGTGCAAGTGGTGGCCTTGATGGCTCTTCCACTGCGAGCCGTGACACTGCACTGTGCTCAGTGTCCATGTACTAGCTGCTGACTTTATTTCTTACAGGACACGGATAAAAGAGAGTTTGTGGAAGCAGATGACAGTGACCTCAGCGACTTTGAGGTAGGTGAAGCACCAGGTATAAACTGTCATGCTAAGCTGTTTGAAAGTAACCTCCACCCTCTTGGTGTCTCTTGTGATGGGATAAGAGCCAGCGAAATCAGATTTGTAGAGCATAATGATACAGTCAGACTGCACCATATCCACTACACCCCATTCCTCTGGCTAGACAGCTGGGAGCCAGGAATTATAAAATGGAATCGGATACACGAGATAATTTTGCAGAAAGAGAAGGTTTAGTTACACCGCGTGCTTTGACGTCATTCTTGTCTGTCTTTCTCAGGACATGGATAAGTTGGAGACAAGTAGTGAAGAGGAACAGGAAGAGGAGGAAGAAGTAGAGAAGAAAGCCTCTCACTCCAAATCTAAGGGGAAAACTCCCCTGAAAGGACCAGCCAGAAGAAAACGTCCCTACATTGAGATAGAGTATGAAGAAGAAACAGAGCCAGCCACCAGAACAAAAGCAGCCTGACTCCTTCCTGAACCCACATTTTGTAGTGAATGACAGGACTCCAGATCTGTCACTAGAACTCCTTCCAGCTTTTGCCACTCTGTGCAGAAACCTCAAAAATTACTCCTTTTTCAATATTCTAATTAGTAATTTTCTTTTCTTAAAGAAGGGTTTCTGTCCCAACCCCAGGCAATTGCAGCAAGTTTGTACAACTCCTGCATGAAGTGCAGTTTTAAGGAAGAAGATTCCCTATCTTCTCTACAACCACACAAGGCTCAGCTCGGACTGTGCTCCGGGAAGGAACCTGGACTGGGGGACGCTGCTGTTCTGTTCTAAAGCTGGAGAAGCCCACCTGTGGCTAGGCGAACACACAAGCATATCTTGTTTGGAGGAGGTATGGGGCTAACAGAGGTGGGATGAAACAGACAGTAACTTTAAATAAATAAAAAAATTTACTGTACAAAAAGCAGGGTGAGCATTAATCAGCCACGCCTCACGTGTTCTCTTGCACTTTTCTGATGCATTCCTGTACACGGTTCTCCTCACAGCTGCTGTACACACCTTCCAGCAGGACCTGAAACAAGAAAAGCCTCAATTTCCAGTGCTGTGGCACACTCAGGTTTATGGTGTTATCAACCCTCCAAGAAAAGCCTCAGTTTCCAGTGCTTTGGCACACTCAGGTTTATGGTGTTATCAACCCTCCCCCAGCTACCTGCTGGAAGAGAATTATACAAAGCATATTAGATACCTGTCGATATGTATCGAATCACTTATCAATCAAGTACTAATGTTGAGGTGGGATGCTTTCAAAATACTGTTGGACTAAGGAAGCAAGCAGGCTCTTGCATGCACCATGCTGCCCCTTCTAAGGGAGATGGGATCAGAGGTGAAGCAGCGCTGGGTCCCCGGCTCACCTTCACTTGCCCTTCAGAGCAGCGATCCAGCAGGATGAGGCATTCAGTGGCCCCTTGGAGCAAAGTGGCTTTTACTGGCTCTGATGTTGAACCTTGGTCAGTGTGTACGTCCCAGATCATCTTCAGCAGGGCTTTGAGGAGCACAGGGAGTCTGCATGGCATTCTGCAAAGGGAAACGGCAACTGCGCCTTACTCTAAATCCTCTTTGCAAACCAGGGGAAAGCACAGCCTTGCTTAGCAGTTCCTAGACACTTCAGGCAGGAGCTGCTAGTTGCCATTTACGTGTGGAGCAGGGTTGTAGTTGCTCATCTTAGGCCAGCTACTTCAGTGATGAGGCTGAAGAAGCTGCCTCGTTCAGTGTGCTCGCCAGAGGGAGGACACAGGCCCTGAACACAGGGGTAACCTTAGGATGGTGTATCAGGAATGCCTGTCATTGGGCAGCCTTATTCACAGCACAGGGCTTACTCCACAGTTCTGCCATGCAGAGAACGTAAGATTTAGTTTTTAGCCAAGTTGATGCTTCTAGAAGAGGCAAAAGTCAGATCAAAATGAGGACCCAGCTTAATTTTTGGGCCAGGTTTTTCATCAAAGCAGTAATGCCAGTGATTCCTCCCTGTGAGAGATTCTCCCTGAAGATTTCAGGGCCTTTTCCTCAAGCAACAGTAACTTCAGCTCTGAAAGAGTGACAGCATTCATGATATGCTTTCTATAGCGTCCTTCACTCCCAGATGGGTACCTGGGCCAAGCGTGCTCTATGGTGCATTGTAGTGTCTCCAGTATTCCCAGTCGGGCTTCTTCCTCAGGGCCATCACAGACTTCCAGATACCCCAGGATAACTCGCTCCAGCCTCTTCAGGTGCCGCACTATCAGGATGCCAAGCCTGCCGACACAAAGAAACACATACAGAGGAGGGAGATACAGACCAAGGCCAAAGCAAGTCCCTGCAGGGCTGCGGTTGCTGCTCTCACCTCTGCACAAAAGCAGGCAGGGTCTTGGCGTACACCCGTCGCAGTGCGAGGCGATGCTCTGCCTCCATGTGGGTCAGAACCAGCTGCAGCACCTCATCGCAGGGGGCGGTTGGCCTGGCCTGCTTCTGCTGCCGCTGGGCTCTCTCCAGGATCGGCAGCAAGTCCAGCAGGCACAGCAGTACTGCCTGGTTCAGTGTGAGACAGCAAATCTGGGCAATCCTGCTGATGTTCTCTCCAAAACACCAGTAACTTCCAACCCCGCTGACCACCCACAGCTGCTGCAGTTCACATGACAGACCCGACTACTTCTGCTACCTGTTACTGGCCCTCTTCAGCAAGGCTGCCACCTGGAAGGGGACAGGAGGCAAGAGATCTTCCCTCCACTCTGAGATTTTCCTGAAATCTACTGAGTTACTTTGTCTCTTGGCCACAAGCATCGGCTCGTAACAGCCTGACTGGACTGTCTGCAAGGAAACAGGTTCTGCCTCCTCATGCCTTATGTGGCTATCCCTCGTGGAGCTGATATGCAATATCGCAAGGCGGATTAAAACGGAATTCTGCTGTCCTACCTGGATGAGAGGGGCCTCTCGTGAATAGAGATGGTTGTAAAGGGCATGGTACACAACCTGAGCCCTGTTGAACTGGCACATATCAGCGGCTGGCTGCAACAACAGAGAACAGAATGTTATTTCCATGCGTCACATTCAGCATCTGCTTAACCTAACAAAAGAGAACAGCCTTCGCAAACCCAGGTCTTATAAAAACAACGTTCGCACATACTGCGCGTTAGGAACACTGCTTACAAGAAAGCGGGAGCAGGCACCACAATAAATGCAGGTTAAACCCTGTCATACACAGCAGCAGCCACCTTCCTTCGCCTCCCCAGCTGCTCTTTTGCAGTTCCACTGGCATTATTTTAATACCCTGCCCCGCAAACTGTTGTCAGGCCGATATGTCAATCGGCTGAGTTCAACAGGTGGCAAAGCAATTCTTTGCTTTGTGTTAACAGATGTAAGAACTACACGTATTTAAATACACAGGGACAGTATGGAGAACGGACCAGAATTGCTAGGTTAACAGCAGAACCAGGATTACAAGTCAGGAATCCTAACAGATGTTTAACCCACCCTTCCTTCAAACAACACCCAGAAAGGGAGCTAATTTCTTAAATCCCTTACCACATTGAGAATGATATGATGCAGGCAGCGCACACCCAGGATTTTATTCTCCTCCCGGTAGTCATCCGAGATGAGCAGCGATGGCGGGAGGACACGCTCCAGGTAACGGCTAAGCCAAGGCCGGGTGATGTGAGGCAGTGTCCAGGAGAACACGAACTTTGTGGCAGGGTTATGCTTCCAAGTGTCTCTGGAAATGCAAACATAAGCTCAGTGAACACTGGAACTAGTGAATGCTCATTTCCTACACATCTGGGTCTCTCAGCTGACAATAAGCTCTGATTGATCTCCCCCACCCTGCCCTTGCATTACTGGGGTATTGTGAAGCTCTTGGCCCCATATTTATCGTTGAGTATCTTGTAATGCCCGAGCTCATGCTGTGTCCCAAAAGTTTCCAGTATTTCCTACATAGAGACCAGCCAAGTGCACCACTCCCTCCAGCGCTGCCCTCCCCTTCCTACTCACCTGGTCAGCTCCTGTTTCAGGAGCCCCATCACTGCTGCAAATCTTCCTTCCTCATCTTCATTCTTTCCTCGAAGGAATTCAGCCACTGACCCGCAGCCTGCAGCCTGAACCAGCAATGCCAGCAGCTCCTGTGATACTGACTGAGACCTCGCATTTGTCCAGGGCCTCTCCACAATATGCGTTGCAGCAAAGATGTAGATGGGTCCCATCACACGGCATAGGACTGGACCCACCACGGGGACACCCAGAGACTCCTGGGTCTTGGCAGCTTCCAGCTTCGCAAGGAGGTGCAGAAACACTGAGCCAACATCTAACGCTTTCTCAGCTGTGGCAGTGTACGCGCTGTCCTTACTGGGGAGATCTGCAGCATCTTGCTCCTGCTTTGGGGGTGCTGCGTAGCCATTCAGCGCAGCCACCAACTCACCCAGCGTCGCAGGGCTCAGGCCTCCAAAAAGCCACTGGCAGTCTGCAGCCTCGACGAGCGCACACAGGTCTCTGACCACGCTGGCCTTAGAGGCGCTGCCAGCCCCCTCGGAGAAGAGCAGCCCGATCTGGAGGAGGACTTGCTCGGCCGGCGGGACAGCGGGGGGCGGCTGCGCCCCGTCCCGCGGCCCCTCCAGCCTCAGGGCCCGCACTAGGCCGCTGAGCTCCATGGCCCGACCAGGGCCGGGCCGGACCCACAGGCCAGGGCCGGTTCCCACCCGCCGGCGTGACCTCCCCCGCTCTAAAACCGCTTTAAATACACCCCCCTGCACACACCTTTAAATCCACTTCCCTGTACTGACCACAGGCAGCAGCACCCTGCGAGGAGAGACCCCCAGAGCTGAGGGCTGCCATCAACCCCAACAGACGCCGCAAACCACGCCACTGTCGCAAAACCCCATCCTTGCCGTAAAGGCGGCGGCAAGGGGGCGTGGCGATGTGTGAATAAATTAGCATGTGTAATGATCAGCGGTATGCGGGAAAGAGGTGGTCGCGCGGCCCGGGGAAGGGCGGGAGGAGGCTGTGAGCGCGGGGGCAGCTGATGCAGAGGCTGGGCACTAGTAGGAGCGGGAGAACCGGCGGGCAGCTCCCTCGCCCCGACCTCGGAGTGAGGGCGCAGCGGTGGGGCCAGCCGCGCAAAAACTCTTTCTGATCCTTCCGGTTCATAGCATATGATGAATGGGTGTGGCACGCGCCTGCGTGACGTGTGCGCCCTGCGTTACGACGTGGCACAATCCCATCTGAGCGCCCGGGGGGTCTGCGGCGTCGTGGTGGCGTCATTTTCTGTTTGTGTATGTAGAAAGTCAGTGTAGAGCAGGAGGAGTTGCGGCCACCGGTGGGCACCGCCTTGCGGCTATTTCGGGCGCTGTGGGAAGTCCCCCGCTGACACGTGCGCAGGGCCACGGCCGGTGGCGTCCCCCCCGCGGGCTGGGGCGGCCCTGGGCCTGTCCCCGGCTCCCTGCACCGCAGCGCGGTTCTTCCGGCCCCCCGAAACGCCGCCAGCCCCCGCGAGCGCTGACAGCTCAGACTGGCTGAGAAATTGTCCGTTTAATCATTGTTTTACACAAAACTGTACAACCCCCCCGCCGCGGGCGCGCGGGGAGCCCGAGGGTGCGGAGGGGATCAGGTACAAAAATACTCTGTGCAGCAAAGGGGGAGGAGGGAGCGGGGGGGACACGCAGCCCCCGCCTGTGCCGTGGGGCTCAGCTTTCCACGGGCCACCCCAGGCGGTCCCGGCTCCACGCGGTCCCCACGGAGCACAGTGACGGCGACCTAAAAAAACAAATAAACCCCCCCAAAACGAAGCAACGACCTGTGAGTTAAAAACCCCAACTCAGAAATCCCGAATCCTTCGAGACGAACTGTCCGATCCCCCGGGACACGCAGAGCCGGGTGATGCCATGTGTGGGCAGCCGCGGTCCCGCGACGGCCCTGGCGGGATCTGGCTGGTGAAGAGCGGGGCTGCTCACACCAGCTCGTCCAGGAGCGTGCCAATGCCGGCGCGGGGCTGTGCCGGACCTGCCATGGGCTTGTTGCACATGGGGCAAACACAGCGCACCTCCAGCCACTTCACCAGGCACCTGTGGGGCAGAAACATGGGAGGACACAAATCCCCGCTGGGGAAATGCCCCCTCCCCGCACTCCTCCGCCGGCCGCCGTGGCCGTACTCACTTTCTATGGAAGGCGTGCTGGCACGGCAGCACCCCCAGCTCCTCCTTCACCTTAAAATCTTCCAGGCAGACGGCACAGGTCTGCTGCGGGAGGCGAGATGGAGGGTGAGGGCAGGTGCGAACACATGGGACCCAGTGCGACGCCCGTGCGTGGCCCTGCTCCCACCAGAAATGCCATGGTGGGGCAAATCTCGCTGCTGCGGTGCCTCTTCCCAGGTATTTCCAGCTGGGAGTCCAGCCCAGTTCCCAAACTGCCCCCGGGGAGGGGGTTTTCCTCCCAATTCCCAGCCATGCAGTGCCGGCACGTCCCCATCCCGGCCTCACTCTGCCTGTGAGCTGCCTCCAACCCCACGGAACAGAGGGGATGTGCCCCAGAGCATCGTCCCTGTTAGCCCCAACTCCACCGCAACCCACTCACCCCGTGCACATTCAGCCTCCGGGCATCGCCTTTCAAAACCACCTGAGGGAGAAAAGCAGGCAGAGGATTTAACATCAGCTGGGATTTTGCCAGGAGCCCCAATGGGAGCTGAACCGAGCCGGGCAGGGACAGGTCGAGCCCGGGCGCAGCGGGCAGCGTGTCCTATCACGCCACTTTTGAACACGCCCAGCTGGGACGAGCAGCATCGGTCCCCGCAGCATCCCCACCCGCCTGCGTCCACCTCCCGCTCGGCCCTGAACTGTTGCAGGTACATGCAGGGAACAACCGTCGACTTTACCTCCTTGTACCCGAACCGCTCGCTCTGAGCCTGGTGCCGCAGTTTGCTGGGGAGGGGGAGAAAAAGGCACCGTCAGTTTTACAGCACCCTCAAGGGTCACGTCTGAACAGTGCAGCCAAAAATATTTGGGAGGCACCTGAAATCGGGGGAACGCACCCTTCCCGACCAGGGTTTGGGGATAAGCAGCTCTGAGGCTGCGCTTGTGCTGTCGGAGCAGCGTGGCCGTGGGCAGGACCAGCCCAAGGCCGTGCCCCGGGCAGAGCAGTACCGCGGGGCCCCGTGCCGCCTCCAGCGCTGGCAGGAATCGGCGGCGGGGAGCGATAAGAGCCAGCAGCCGGCAGCCCCGATTGTTTGCCTTAGGAAGTCGTTCGTGGCGCAGGAAATGCTGTATTTCCAGCACTTGCCCGCCAGCAGCTCCCAGCCCCGCTGTGACCTTGGCTGGGGCGAGGGCGCCAGGGAAAACCGCCTGGCAGAGAAACCCAGTGAGACTTGCTGAGAAGGGGAGTGCTCACAGCGGAGCTTGTCCTCCAACCAAGGCAGTGAGACACGCTTCCGCAGACCCAAACATGGCTGAGAGATGCACGGGACATCGGCAGAGCCGGGGCATCCCGCAGGGAAGGACTGAGCCACGCAGGCCCTGCAGAAACGCCAGCTGCTGCCTCGGCTTTGGGTTTAAAAATAGCCCTCCCTGAACAGGGAGTGTAATGTAAAGACACATCCTCTCCCGTTCAGCACTGCTCCTTCCCTGCCCGACACAATGCATCCCTCCACATGGTCCCCTGAAAAACAAGAGCCCCTTCCTGCGTTTCCTGCCCTGCTCCAGCCCAGGGGACCAGAATCGCGCCTGGACCCTGCACGGCGGGCGGCTGGCCCCGCTGCTCGGGGCAGATCCTCGTGGTGAGTGGCTCCCGTGTTATGGGACAAAACAACGGGGAGCTGAGAAGGGCTGGGGGTGCCCCAGGGCTGCCGACCCACCGCCACAGCCCCCCCAGCTCACCTGATGAAGTAGCAGCAGAAGATGAGGCTGAGCACGAAGACAAAGATGCCGGTGCCAAAAATGACCATGTAGATGTTCAGTGGCAGGTCCTGGAATGTGATGGGAGGCATCGTGCAGGGTTTACTGGTATAAATCAGCCCCAGATTGCAGGAGCACCCTTTGGTGGGGGGGAAGAGAAAAGTCAGCATTTAGGATGGAAGAAGGGGAAAAAGAGGTGAAGAAGATGTGCTGTGAGAGCGGAGAGAGCCTGGGCTGACTCCCTCCCCTTCAGAGTTTGCATAGTGGGCAGAAACCAACGCCAAGGCATCGTCTCGTGGCCTGTGAATTGGAGACCTCCCCAGGAAGAGCAGCAGCCCCTTAGAGCAGCTCAGCACGGCACAGGAAGCAGACACCGCTGCATTTCTACAGTCACGAAACCCTTCTCCAGCGGCACAAACGTACCCCAGGCAGAATCCAGGCATCTGGGAGAAAAGGAGGCCCCGTGCTTTCATCTCCAGAGAAATACATGGAGGCTGGAAGGGGAGTTAGAGAAGAACAAAGCAAAAAAAAAAGACCCTGAAAAACAAGAACAGTTGGCATCTGTCATTGCTCTGTGGGAGCCAGAAAGAGCAAGTGGCTGCTTCGTCCTTGGTGCTGGGAGAAGCGCCGGGGCTGCGCAGGAGCACGTTCAGTACCACAGTGACCGAATCCCCTTTCCAAGCAAAAACGTGGGTACCAGCACACACCAGCCACATGCAGCTGCCTGGGCCACCACGTCTCGCTGCAAGTCTGGCACCACGGGGGAACCGCAGAGGAGGGCGTCACGCAGAGCCGGTGACAGCGTGGCCGCCCCGGGAGGGTCCCCACCTAACCAAGGGGGAAAGGCACAGAAATACCAGACCCACTGCGGCTGCCTCTGCTGGGAGCTGATGCAGAGTCAGGCTCTAGCACTAAATAAGCACCGCTTTTTATGTCTTGAAATCATGCTGACCCCACAAGAGCTGGAGCTTTGATTTCTCATCAGATCTCGCTCAGACGGGACTTTAAAGGAGAGCAGCCCCCGAGCCCCATCTGTGCTCCACGGAGCATCTCCCCCTGCCCCTTCCGCTCAACACCCTCTCTTCCCGCGCTGTGCAATCTCATCAAAAAGCTCCTACAGAAACACTTCTGGGTTTAATTACAGCCCACTAAAACCCTCCGCCTGTTTCTCATGAGAGGATGAAGTTTGCTCTCCACCACGGAGAGCAGAGACAGGAAAAGAGCAGGCTGCAAAAACCTCTGCACGAGCGGCGAGATCTCAGGTTCGGTCTGTCTGGTTTCCTCCCTGCTGCGATGGGGAGAGAAGGCAGCAGCGTGGACTCCATCAGAGCCGCTCGAGAGGGGCCCGGGACATCTGCACAGCAAGGGGAGCCCGAGCAGGACGGGCAGGCGGCACCCCTGGGGGGAGATCCTGCCCGGGGACACTCAGTTCCCAGCTATTCCCGGGTACTGGCTTTGCGGTGCGCTTTGAATTTACGTGCCCCAGTGGTGCACTGGCCAAAGCCTCTGTGGCCAGAGAGGCACCCGGCTCCGGGGACTGCGGTTTGCCGCCGTGCAGCCAGAGCGGGCACCAGATGAGCATCTGGACCGTAGACAATGGGGTTTTCCTGCTACAGAGGGCAGAGCCACTTGCCGATCTTTGCCTCTTGTCATTGCCAGAGACAATTCATCAGCCACCTCATCTCCAGAGCAAGAAAGGGAGGATTTGTTTGTCGGGTCCTTCTCTCCCAGCCTTCTGCTGTTGAGACCACCAGGTGCAGGAAGAGACAATAGGAAATGTTATTTATTTTTTCCATTTCCCTGCTGGAAATGATTGAGAAATGCTCCACAAAACCCACATATATCAGCTCAGAAAAAAACCAACAAAGCAACTAAATGAGGTAATGCTGGTGCATATGGTGGTGGGACACAGGCTGCAGAGCAGCTGTTGATGAACGGAGGAAGCCCCATTCGAAGCCGGCCAAAGAGAGAGTGGTGGGTTGTGGTAACAATAACGGGTCACAAGTGAAACAATAACGCTTCCTACGTGTATTTCAAACTGAGAGCTATTCCAAGAATCTGCTGAAAAGCACCAGCCATTCCCCTCCGTGCCATGAGAGCTGCGGAGACAGAAACAGCCCAAACCCGAGTTACAGCCTCGTGAGAGGCGAGGGGAGAAGGGCCCGAAGGGCTGCTGCTGGCCAGGGCGAGTGTTTGCCCTGCTCGAGCTCACCGCCAGCCAGCGAGGGATGACCTGGACCTGCTCTGTGGGCAGCTGCGTGGCCACCCATGGTAAGATGGAAAAGGCCTTGTCTGGGGATCACTGGAGGAGAATCAGCTCCGTGGAGAGCAGGGAAAGGCTGGGATGTGGATCCCAGAAGTTTTCCAGAAGTACTGGGCAGGGGGGGGAAGGAGAGCCCCGGGGTGGGGGACAAACCTGCCAATCCCATGCTAACCTCCCCAGCGCATCCTTCTGCACTCGTCTTAAGGGGCTCAAAACCCAGCATACGAACCCGTGAACATCACACCCAGACCTCGCACCTCTGCACAGGGTTGTCCCTACGGTTCCCGTGCTCTGCCCAGCTGCACCCCATCCCGTGGGGCAGAAATCGTATTCCCCGACCCCGCAAGCTGCTTGCTGAGCACTGCTCCACATTAGACACCCAAATTCCCCATGGGTGGCAACAGCTGCCTGTAAAAGGTACATGGATGCCGAGAGAGGGGCAGGCAAACCAGCAGCAGGGAAAAAATGAGGTGGAACAAGGGACGCTGTAACTTGCAGCCCCGTACCGAAGAAAGCAGAGAGGAGCCGGTCTAACGTGACCCTGCCAGCCGCAACACAGCTGGCAAGGCTAATTTTAGACTCACCAGCTTAGCAAGGCTCATTCCTGTTAAACAGGCCTTCAAGAATTCATGAGCTCCAGGCTGCAGTGCCGAAAAGCGAGCGCGGCTCCAGGGAAGTGCCCTTTCCTGGTCGGGGAGCAGCCATCAGCGTGGCTGAGATGAGAAGGTCCTGCCAGGACAAGCCCTCGAGCAGCGGGTTTCAGCGAGGCAACATGAAAAGCGAGGTCCTCCCGACCCTGGCCAGCCCCTTCCCCTCCCGCTCCTCCCCACGAGAGCTCATTGACATGGTGGGCTCGTTGGCTGAGCGATGGTTTTGATTAGCGCAAAGCCCTTCGCCTGACAAAGGCGTCCGTATTTTTAGTTCAAGGGGAATGGATCAAATCTGGTTTTAACCAACATGAAATGAAGACCTGATGGGCACCAAACCCAAACCGAAACAACCCATTTCACCAGCTCAAGTCTACCAGTTTTGTACCTGAAACCAGAATCCCTGAGTGTAGAGTGGCAGAACAGTTATTTAGTTGAAAAATGAGAAAAGAGGGGTCAGTAGACATCTGTGAAAGTACCTACAGACACGCGCTGACTTTCTGGACCCTTCTCGCTACAAGAAGCATGCTCAGATAGGTGGTTCCTTTTGCCACCAAAGTGTTTTTCATTCAAACGGCAAAACCTCCCCTTTGTAAGCAGAGCAGCAAGGGTACGGCTCGACCCATTGGGGCTGTGGGTTTCACCCCCTCCGACCCACACGGCTCCCTGGCAGATTTAACCACTGAGCTGGCCTAAATACCCCCGCTGCAAGCTGCGGTGAGGACACACGGTGCCTCTGGTTGCGTTGGCTAACGGGGCGACCCCAGCCCTGCTCCCCCCCGCGCCAAACCCTACAGCGTGACTTAACCATCGCGACCCCTCTCAACAGCCTGGGCGGCGCCTCCGCAAACGCAGACCCTCGTGCTCCAGTGAGGCCGCGTGGTTTGGCCCTCTGGACACAACAGTTTCCAGTATTTCACGGTATTTCAAGTCAGGACAGACACAAGTTTCTGCCTGTACTGTGCAGGCACGGGGTTTTTGCTGAGCAGAGCTTCTCCCTCACCCCAATTCTTGTTCAATAAAACAAATGGAAAACTCAGCAGGTCATTAAATAAAACCATTCTCTCTACTCCCACACAAAAGCTGTGGGCTTTGCATCAGAAAATTGAATGCAGCTTCCATATAATTTTTGCTGTGATGCTGGAATAGGCTTCCTGCAAAAGTCACCCCTAAGCCAAGCAGTTCTCCATGGGGGATAACCAGCTCCCCTCCAAATAAAATTACCTGGCTCGTGCCCGGTGGCTGCAAAGTCCCCTGAACTACAGCTAAGCAACAGGAGGAAAAACTGCAATGCAAGAGAGGAGCTGAAATGCCAAGGCAGCACAGCATATGCCATCTATCAAGATATTTTGAATACACCTATTTAGGTTGAAAATGTGATTTCTTTACTGGGTCTCAGACTTATTTACACCAACGGCCCCAGTTCTGCAAAGGCCCTTAGCAGCGCACAGATAAGCAATTTTGCTGGACTCCCCTGATTTAAATATTTGCGAGCTCAGGGCTTAAAGCCAAAATGTACAAGTCAGATGCCCACGGCTGGTCTCCTAAACCCACGCCTTGGCCTCTGAACAAGGGCGGGCTCTGTTCGTGCTAATTCCCAAAGCCTGTGCCGGGGGAAGCTGAGGAGAGCTGTGGCTGCTCCAAGCCTCTAAAAGCAAAGTCTCTCTTATTTAGGATGTTTCTTTAACACAACCAAGTTTGCATTTTCTGCTGTGGAGCATTTACAGGTACCCCGTTTAATGGAAACCCATGCACTCAGCACAGGTCCAGGGCTAACTGCCTGCAGGACCAGTGGCTTCTTATCCCCCGAGCTGCACAAGAGCACACAAGGGATGTGTTACAGGACAGGAAGCCACTGGTTGCATTATATTTAGCTTCAAAGGTTGTAACCCTTTCATAAATTAAAATAACCCAGCCTTTGTTGCTCAGGCAGGGCTTTGATGGTGGAGTTCCCAGCACAGCTTCTCAACTACTTAGTCATAAAAATAAACCACTTCTCATTTAAACCAAAACCCCCTCACATGTGCAAACTCAGTTCCATGTTCCTGAGAATTTCTTACAGCGAACGCGAGAGCGAGGAGCCAGGGCCTTGTCTGGGGTCCTTTAAAAATGAGTTTATTCCACTTCTGCGGACACATGAAAGAGGGTTTGGGGTTTTTTTTCATCGCAACCAGCACAGGCAGCGAAAGCCTGGCAAACTCGTTTAGGAATTGGCTTTACTCCCGGGAGCTGAGCAGGGCTCGCTGCTCCCCCGGCTCCTCCCCGCCCCGCGCAGCCCAGGGCGGCCGGAGCGGGGCTCCCGGCGCCGGCCCGGGGACCCGCCGCGCCCCGCACGGCCCCGCAGCGGGGCTGGAAGGCGGGCGGCGAGGGAAGGGCAAGGCGGCGAGCAGGCACCGGCAGCGAGGCGGAACTTGCCCTGAGCCGCACGGAGGGGCTGGGGGGGCTCGGGATGCCCGCTCCCCCCCGACGCACGCCCCGCAGCCTCCCCCGCGGAAGGAGGGCGGGGAGCGGCACCGCATCCCCGTGGCCCCCGGACCCGACCCTTCCCGCAGCCCCCCCCCCCGGACCCCGCTCTCACCGTTGCACCACTGGAGGGGGGGCATCCGGGAGCCGCTCCGCGGGGCCGGGCCGGCTCCGCCGTGCGCGGCGCCGGGCCATGGCCGGGAGCGGGGCTGGGCTGGGCTGGGCTGGGCGGCCGGGAGCGGCCCTGCCCGCAAACCCCGCCCCGGCCCCCCCGGAGCCGCCCCCGGAGCCGCCCCCGCGGAGGGCGCAGCGCCGAGCACCGCGGGGCTGGGGCAGGGCGAGGGGCGGGGAGCTGCAGGCACGGCTCACCCGGGCCGGGAGCGGTGAGAAGCCCGGGGCCCAGGCTGCTCCCGTGATCTGCGCTCCGACCACGCGCGTTTTCGCCATCCTCGCTCCTGCCACGCGCATCCCCGTGGTACGAGCGTCCACGATGCACCTTTCTGCCCTGCGTGTTCCCAGGAACCTGCGTTCCGACCACGCACGTTTTCACCATCCTCGCTCCTGCCACGCGCATCGCCGTGGTACGAGCATCCACGATGCACCTTTCTGCCCTGCGTGTTCCCAGGAACCACGCACCGGCAAGGGGCTCTGCTCAAATATGGCCCCATTGTCTGCTCAAATACGGCCCCATCGTCCGGCAGAAACGCTCTGCACATGACCCAAGTTTGGGTCACCTGCCTCACGTGCCACCTGGCTGGAGCCCAGCCCGTCCTTGTGTACGCACCAGCCCTTTGGGGCAACCTCCCGGAAGGCACTGGGCTCCTGGTGGCTCCCAGTCTTGCGCAGGGGATGGTTTCGGACATGATCAGCGTCTCCATCCAAACTGTGGACCCTGCAGGTGACTGGTGACCAGGAGGGCAGCAGGACTGGCAGCGTGGGGCTGTGAAACGGCTCCGTGTGCCCCCACACGCCCCGTGTCAGGGATGGCAGTACCACGGGCTCTGTGTGTCCTCCTCCACCAACAGCCCCACGGATCAGGCAGGTTTCTCCTGCCGCTGGCTGGGGCTGTGCCAACAGCCCTCCTGGAACGAGGTACTTCCCCATGCTACACTTCGGTCTCCCAACACAGGTGCCTGGCCACAGCAGACACACAGTAAGGTACAGCACACCACGAGCTCTGTCAGTGATTCCACTCTCTGGATTAGTTTGCTGATCCTCCAAACACGATCTCCCCTCGCGCTCAGAGCCTCCCTGATCCCAGCTTTGTCAAACAACGGCCACGCTCTGCATTTGGGGGGAGATTAGCAGCGGGCTGCACAAAGGGAGCTTCGCGGCAGCAAGGAGCACAAAGCAGAATTGCAAAATCAGACAGGAGGCATTTCACACCCGCCCAGGACCTTGCCAAGCTGCAATTCCGCCCTCGCCAAAGCTTTTCGCATGTCCAGCAGTCCCACAGCACCCAGCGCTGCAACAGAGCGTGACCAGCCTCTGCACATTGCCCAACACCAGTTCCCCCCTTGCCTTGGTGTCTGCAGCCCTTGCTCGGGGTAACCTCGGCCCCGCTGCCAGCAGTCGGTCTGTTCTCTCTGCCGGTGCCTTCCGGGGGTGGTGCTGTGCCCTGAGCACCCCCGGGCACTTCAGGGGCCTGTAAGAGCAGAGCCCCCAGCCCAGGAGCTGGGCATCGCACACACAGGACACCACAGCTGCTGCAAACTACAGTTTGCTCTCCCTATTGCACTTAAGCTAAAGGCAGGCGTTCCCCGGAGCAGGGTTGCTTGGGGCCACCAGTTAGCAGTGATGGGGTGCTACAGCATGGGCCTCGGCATGCCCCAGGCCCAGCGGCTCACCCTTCGTGCTCCTCTAGCTACATGTTTACGTGATGTCAGCACAACATATAGCTGGCAGCCGAGCTGTGCTTCGTGTGCTCTCAGGAAGCAGAGGAAGAATGGGGCTATAATAAGAGCGGGTGGACAATAAGTGCTGGCAGTGTGCAGGGGCAGCACAGAACCCTGGGGGACACCCAGCACCCATGTGGCCGGTGCCACCACGGACACTCGCTCCTGGCCCTGGCCACCCTCCTGGGGCTCGGCTCACCCATCCCCTCTGCAAGCATCGAAAAGCCTCAGCGGACAGCTGGCCCTTCTGCAAGCCTGGGTGACCGTTTGGGAGACCGACATCGCCACCTCGTGATGGATGGCGACCCTGGTGACGGCCAGCCCGGCTCTGCTTTCCACCAGAAGCCCCCCTTCTGTCCCCACTGCTGGAAAAAAAGAGTGGGGAGGCCCAGCACAGGCACTGGCCACCAGTGGGGTCCCCCAGGTTCAGCCTCTGGACTGAGGATCTGGGCGGACTCAGGTCCATTTCAACCCAGAGCACTCAGGGTGATGCTCTCCCACCGACTCCTGTGACGGGTCCCAGCCTGAACACAAAAAGTGGGTCCCAAAGCACACAAAAGATGGCCAAGCTTTTTCCTAAGCACTGTTTTTATTTTTACAGGTTACCAGTAGGCATGGAGGATATCTAAACACTATGACAAAAGGCCTGTTTGCCTGAGCCCACACACCAGACCTAATTCACATTGTTACACAGACCAAAAACGAATGGGAAACACGACAAGGAACACACAGAGCTTCAGTCTCCTGGGAGGGACAGGACTGGCTTGGCAAATGCATCTGCCACGTGGGAGAACAAAGCCTTGAAGGCTTCCTGGAGCCAACAGGGATAGAGTAACCTGAAACGTGGGGCTGAGTCACTCCCAAGGCATCTTGGAGCGAGGAGGCTGGGAAGGAGGCTATAAGTTAGGCCTACCTAGGTGGCAAGATTGCAGGTTGAGGGCCTATGCTTTACCACTAGGAATAGCTCGCATGTCTGGGGACCCCCTTAGCTGAGGGGGAGCCCCAGGGGCCAGTTGCGTGTAACCCATTAGCTGCCAAGCATCTGCACCGTGAGGAAAGCCCTATCTCTGCCACTCAGCGGGCGTCAGGGTCAGGTGAGCACCGCACACACAACACTCCCACCACACAACCCCTCTCATCCTCCTTCACGCACTCCTCTTCAGCCTCAGGGCATTGTCCAGGGCGACCAGCTGGCGCAAGAAACCCCGGTTGGGGATGATACCGCGGTGGTCCTTGACCGTCTTTATGGCTTCTACAAGGGGCATGTGGTGGCGGATCATGAGGTAGGCAAGGACCAAGGTGGCTGACCTGCTCACCCCGACAGCACAGTGCACAAGGATCCTTCCTGGGGGTGAAACACAGGGGCTGTGTCACAGCAGACCAAGTATCACAATTAAAAAAAACCCTGAGGACCCAACTGTTTGCCATGGTGCATCCTGGAGCTGTGGCTCAGGTGTGCAGCCTCTGGGGTTAGGCCCCAGTTATAGTATGAATATGATGCACCGAGGTCCCCCTCTTGGCAAAGGGTATCAGTGCATCGTGATCTCCCAAAACAGACTGAATAGGACCAGCCACAGCTCAGGACACAGGTTGGAGCTGTGACCAGGGGGGGCCAGTGCTCTCATCTACCCTGTTCCCTCTTTCAAGGAGGTGATCCAGTGCAGGAGACACCATCCCAGGCTAGAAATACCTTTGTTTTCTAGGATGCTTAGCAATAGGATGTCAAACTAGCTTCCCACCTGCCTGGGGCAGTTTCTCCCCATCCCTGCTCCCCACCTCTCTCCCAGAAATCTTTACCACAGACCTTCATTCAGCGCTTGGTGGATGAAGTCAGCTGCAGGATAAAAGTAGGGGCTCATGTCAAAGGAAGGCGAGTCATGGGCCTCGATGCCCAGGTAGCGGATGCCCGTGCCCTCATAGTACTCAGCACCCCCCCTCCACTTGCTGTGCGAGGCGTTGAGGATGTGGGTGATGCGCAGGTGAGCCAGCTCGCGCCGGTTGGCCGCTATATCTCTGCAGAGAGTAAGAAACAGTGCAGAGATACATAAGCTTAGACTAGTTAAAAGAAAAGTTTCCAAGGACAGTGTAAGGGCTGTCCTGAACAAACATTTACGGCTGAGAAAGCTGGATGCAAAGGAAAAACGCCAGACTCTTAAGATTCTTGAATTTTAAGGCAATCTCACAGTCCCTGACTCCTCGGACACTCCACCTCCACCTGCCCCACCACAGCCGTGCTTATGTCCTTCCTCCTCCTTTGTCCCAATGTACCACACCCATTATGTCCTCCTCTCCCTCACATTTCCCAGTCTCCCCCTCCCAGATTTCCCCATTTCACAAAACCAGCCCTGTACCCCCCTAGTTCTTGTCCCCTTCCGATACATACTGATCGCCCAGGTAGAGTCCTGGCCAGACCTCATCAGCATGATTACAGGCTGTCTTTCCTGTGTACAGCAACCTTTCAAGCTCAAAGACGCTGAGGATGGGGTGGTTGTTGCGCTCTTCCCGCGAGCCTCGGCTCGGTGACCTGGTGCCATTCCTGGAGAACCTGGACAGGAAAGCCATTGGAGCTGCCGAGACCCACAAGGCATACCTGTGGGTTCGTGAAGGCCGGAGAGTGGCCTGGAGGTCGCTTCTGCTGCTGCTGCCACCCACGGTCCTGTCATGGAAGCAGTGGAGATGCCATTAGAAGAACTGGGGACCTCTCACTCCATCCCTTTTGTAGAAATAACTGGCCCAAAGCAGTTGATTCTCACCTTCCTGATGAGAGGGCTGTGTCAAGTCAGCTACCCAGTGGCTCCCAGTGTAAGGCAGAGTATCACCTACACTCCCTTCCAAGAAGCAATACTGCTGGGGAGAAGTTTATGATGCCAGGGCTGGTGAGGGAAGCCAGAGAGGCAGTCAGATTGCTGAGTCTCCACAGGCTGAGGTTTTGCTCCAGCCCCACGACTTTGGGTTGAGGCCACATTGGCAAGAGATGTTCTACACAGGACCACCTTCCTTCTGAGCTGGCCCTGGGGCTTTGCCTGCCAGCGGGAGAATGCCAGCTCGAGAACTGATGCTGCCAACCTGCGATCAGAAGCAATGAAAGGCGGCCAGGTCTGGGCAAGCCACCAGGATTGGGGAGGAATAACCCCCAAACAGGTGGAGGATTCCATATGGCACTATGCAGAGTCTGGCCAGGACCCAGACTCCTCCTGCGGGGAGGGAGAGGCAGGATTAACCCTCCAAGTACAGCAGTCCTGCAGCTGCATTTGAACATCAAGGACTGGTTTGGGGTGGGAAGAGTTAATTGCAGGGGATGAGAAAGCTCATTTTACAGAGCGGATCCTCTAGGACCCAGCTCTGCTCTCAAACCTTCAGATTATGCCGATACTTGTCACACAGCTGCAAGAAACCTCCCTGGACAGCCTTACCCACGGGGAGCAGTTAACAGTCCCTGCAGCCAGATGTTCGTCAGAGCTGGCTTTTTTGCTCGTTTGCTACTGCCCCACTGACAGAATCCCCCCACACATGAGAATACAATTCTCTTTCCCACCATCACTGCTGCTGCCCTGAGCTGCCCTGGAAGGTGTCCAAAGAGCATCCCATCACAACCCCCCCAGCAGCAGCTCAGCACTGGCCAGTTGTCTCTGGGACTCGGGGGAGGAAACGCGGCGACCTTGGGCTGGCCAGGCTGGATCACAGCATCTCTGTCTGCTTTGACGTTTTGCCTAAGGCGCCGGCCAGCAGCCAACGGTGCAGAAGGAAGAAGCCTCCAGCCATTTCTTGGCAACGTGCAGAGGAGGAAAACATTGCAAGGGCAATGGGGGAGCTCAGAGGGAGTCCAGAGAGACTCATGGATATCTCCTTCCCCACTCCCTATTCCAGGGTGGCAGTTCAGACCCTGCCTGGCATCCTGGGGTGCTGCACAGGAGTGGTCAGCCCTGCCTGCACTGCTCATGCCGGGCATGAGCAGCACAGGGTGCGAGCCAGATCTCACCCTGACACATCTCCCCTGCCCTGATGAATTTTGGATTCCGTCACACTGGGAATTTAGACTTGGCAAATCCCACCTGGAAGAGACATTCAGCATGGCCATGTGCTGGGGCCCTTAAACCTTGTGCGACCTTGGCTTCAGCATAGCCACATGCCACCAGCCCCGGGCAGCATGAAGAAACAAACAGCAGAAGGGTCCGAAAAAAGCAACTAAATCATCAGTATAAGGCTGTAACTAGCCAAATAGCAGACCCTCTAATTGCTACAGCTGGCTGGAAAAATAGCAATCCACACCTATCCTGGGATGTAGCTCTAGAAACCTCAGGCCCAAAGCTGGCTTCCAGCATCCCACCCCCAACACACCACCATGCCCCCCCCGCAGGGGAAGAGAAACTGCCCCACATCCAAGACCTCAGAACAGACCCCAAAGCACTCCTGGCACCCAAAGACTCACAGGCATCGGCTGTACCCCCGCTTTTGGCAGCCAAGCCCCGGGGGCTTGGACCCTGCTCCCCCGAGCACGCTCATGGCTGCCTCCGGGGCAGTCGTGCCATGCTCGGAGGGAGGGGAGAAACAGCCAGAGCCTGCCTAGATGCACAGAGCGAGCTCTGAAGAGACATTGCTGAATGAGCGCAGGCTGCTCAGCCCCGCACACTCCGCAGAGACAGACAGACAGACACGCAGGAGGAAGGAGACGCCCACCCCGTTACTCTACCTTTGTGAGGGCTGTGATTTCTCGGCTCAAAGTGAGTGTTGTAGTCAGATCCAGTCGGCCATGTCTTCCTGCTGCTGCCGCTGCTGCTGTAGAAAGGCTGATGTATGAACATCTATTTTAAGCCATGACATGTCCAGAGGCAGGTTTGTTTATATCATGCTGTGCATGGATGGATAAGGGAGGAATGAGGGAGATGGACACCAATGCAGAGATCGCATGCAAGCATGCACAGACACACACATAAGTGCCCATTACTACACAGACAAAAACAACAGCAACAATAACATATCAAAATTCTCCTGCCAGCTTTTCTCTCACTCGTCCTCTAGCAAACCAAAAGCCACAGGCACGCGGAGATGGAGAGAAGAAAAAGCCGATAAAGTAGTGCTGATGACATGATTAGCCATATCATAAATCTGTAGCTGTCTCTAGAGGATGCTTCTTCATATTTTTTTTTACAGTTGACCTTGTCCTCCCCCCTTGCTAGGGTCTCTTTGGCAGAGCCAGAGCTTGGTGACATTTTCTTCATTTGCTAAGAAAATAAGCCTGGGGGGGATGTATGTGATGAAATGATAAACTATTTACAAATTCATGTCAAAGTCAGGGAATACTTTTTTCTGGGGGAAAAAAAAAAGAAAAAAGAGGAAACTCAAAAGATTGAAGCTTTTTGTTTTGACATTTTCTAAATGACACCATTCATTTCAGAAGTACTGCAATATTTTAGTTAAACATTTTCCAGGCAGAATATTCTCCTCTTCCCTTTGAAGTGCTAGCTTTCAATTTAAGAGTTTGACTCAAATCAGAAAGTAGGAGTGTGGTGGGAAAAACAACCTGAGGGAGAATGGAAACATGCTGTTTCAGGCCAAACGACACATCCTAAGAGGATTTATGGCATTTCCTCCCCCACTCCTATTTGATTAAAAACCAGGAAAATTTCCTGGTTTGTTTTCAGCTGAACTTGTGGTTATCCAAGGATGGAACCTCAGAAGCTTCAAGGATGAACTTAGCATCACCAGATACCCACCTTGTCGCACCTGCACCGCAGTATGTACACATGATAAGATTTAGCTGGGCTTTTTCAACATCCATCACAGACAGCACAGGTCCCAGAGTGCAGCGTCAAAGCCGCACACACCTTCCAGTATATCACAGGCCTGTTTTTTTTCCCTGCATTGTGCATAGCTAAATGACAGGGTTGTCAGGAGGTGTACTGGAGGTTAACAGCGTACATGGGTTCAAAAAGACTTTGGACACACCTGGATTTGAGATCTTTCAGCCTTCCCCATGAAGTTCTGTATACAGCTTCAGCCTAGGAAGTTGATAATGTCCCAGAAGCTGGAAGATATGCTCAGGAAGGCATTTGGGATATGCCCTGCTCTTAACTGCTTTCCCCATGCAGTAACTGCTGGCCACTGTAGGAGCTGGGTACCAGGGATGATGGACTTTGTCTGTTCCAGTTCCTTTGCACCTGCAGAAATATTCACCCCCTGCTAACAAGTCCCAGGAGAGACCCACACGCAAGACTAACAAAGCTTTCAGAGCTGCAGATCCGGGGTTCCCATAAGCCCTCCTGCCAGCTACACTCACCTGATCCTCAGGGAACAGAGGCTCCAGCTCCATCCATCCCAAACGCTCCTTATCAAACAGCTCTGCTGCACGAATACCCCCGGGGTGACTATGCTCAGCCCTGACTGGCTCCATGTCCATCAGCCATGCTGCGGCAGCAGATGTGACATGTCAGGTAGCTACCTTGCCACCAGCTCTGGGCACAGAGAGCCAGAACTACTAGGTACAGCCCCACGGGCTGGCCAGGAGCAGCCTCCCCCTCTCCCAGCATGGCCTCCGAAAGAGCTCCTGCCCTCAAGAAACGCTGCCCTGCCGCCAGCTGCCTCTGCTCCCAGGCAACAGCAGTTGCCGGTCCCACCCTCTGGCTCCTGTTCAACACATGAGAAGCAGCACCCGAAGACCTGATTTATCCCCTTCCTCCATGGTTTGCTCCAGCTCCTCCATGCCCAGACTCCCAGGGGTACACAGGCGACAGCGAGGGACAGACCCCAGGAGGTCCTGGGCAGGGGCTGGCTGTGCTGTCCTCACTGAGCTAACAGTATTTCACTGCTGTGTGATGCTGCCAGCTCGGGAAAAGCCTGTCCTGTACCCTGACTAAGGGGTTTGATTCCACTTACCTGCAGAAAGGTTGAGCTTTTCACTTCTGCCTGGCAGCAGTCCTCTGAAAAACAGGGGTCGAGTGACCTAAAAGGAAATTTGCACTTTCACAGCTCTGCGAGTCACCTTAAACGCAGACAAGCAGAGGCCCTCTCCCTCCCCTGCACCAAGGAATTACATTCCCAGTAGTCTGTAAAACATGCTTCTAAACAGAAGTGCCTACAACCCCCATCACAAAAGGTTAAATCTGAATTTAAAAAAAACCTACATGAAATAAAATTAGGTGGATAAATGTTTTGGCAGAGCATTGCCTGCAGGGAACTTACTGGTCATTTAAACAGAGGATTAGTAGTTGTTATGTTTTTATTCCAATAATAATACTGGAATTGCTTTGTAAAGCAGCCAGAAGTCCCCAACAAAGCCAGTGACTGCTTCTTAGATAATGAAATCTCAGATGCTTTGAAATGCCTGGGCAGCTGCATCAAGGAAAAGTGTCAGCAATCTATCTTTTTATAAGGGAAGTTTCTTAGACACAAACCAGACCTCTCTGCCTCACCTCCTCTCCTTGTTTTCCAAAACATCAGTGATTTAACAGAGACTGAATTGCTCCTTGCTCCCTGGTAGGATTTCTCAGCTCAGTACATTGCTTCTGAAGCTCCTGTCCTGGAAGACAAGAGGCCACTCAGCGCACCGGAACTGGTCTGCAGGCTCAGTGGGGGCACAAACACCATTTGGGGGTTGTTGTGACTTTCACATACATCTTGCTCAGTTTCCCCACCTCCTTCTAATCACCCCCAGGTTAGAGTGCTGCCTCTCACCTGGTTTCCCCTGAAGGGCCCTGAGAAGCAAAAACCACTCTGAGAACTAACCACCAAGGCACAGGGAGAGAATTTAAAAGAGAAACCCAAAAACTCTCTCTCCTGCTGGCAGTGATTCTCTCAAAGCTGTTCCTGCTGGGAAGCATCCAGCTGCAGGACAGGACACAAAGGTGTCCTGCAACCTCACTTCCCTGAGAGTTTTATCACTCCATGATGCCTAAGCCCACTGAGAAGGATCATCTTTCTGGTCCTTGGCACATAAAGATTATGTGGGAGCACAGCTATGGAGACACAGAGAGGTAAGGTCTGGCTTCTCCCAGTCATGGGTACCACCGCAGAGAGTACCTATAGGGCTGGATAGTTTACGGATAGCACTGGCAGAGATTTCCTACATCCCCTGACTGGCAGGCTTGCCTGCTGTGGGGGGTGCTGCTGTCACAACAGGGGTGGGATGCTGGCACAGGCAGCTATGATATCCCTGTATCTCAGCTATTGTCAAAAACTGCTGTGCACAGCAGGCCTGCAGCAGCAAGGATGGAGCAGCTGTTTTCAGCTCAATTAGGGATGGATTCGGCTGCCAGCAGAGTAAGTGGGGCACCCGCTGCTCCCAGCTCTCCCCCCTTCTAGGCTGAGCTTGGAGCAGGGAGGACTCAGGGTTGGGGTCTGCAAAACCCACAAGTGAGCTAAGATAAAGGGCTGCTTGGAAAAGTTCACAGCTCCAACCACTGGAGGCTGCTCTGGTTATACATAAATCACCACTGTGCGCATTGTCAGACATGGAAAACTCAACACAAGGAAATAAAGGGCAGGGGTTAGAGAGTTTCAGAGCTGCTATTTCCTGGCTTTATACTCCCCATGCATGCAAATTCACAGTGGTCTTCACAGCTCTGTTTTAAAGATCAGAGATCAATCCCTTCACCCACTAAATGCTGCATGTCCAAAAGCCACCTGGAAGGCAGAGAAGCCAGACTTTATTATACTCAATCATAAATAGAAAGAATACATGTATTTCATCCAACATGTGCTATTTGACAGACCCACTGCAGAGGAGGGTGGCAGACAGAGGGAGTGCAGAGGGCACAGATAGCTGCAGCATAACAAGGTAAAATTAAGCCTACCGTAAGTTAACAGTCAGGGTAAGAAAGTGGCATTGTTGAAAAGGGTAGTGCAGGATGACAGAGCAGCATTACAGCCACATACTGAACGGGGTTTGAAGAAATGTGATTTACTTGGCACTGAAACTGCCCAGAAGAAATTGCGTGCTCAGCTGAGGGGGCAATAACTACCAGCTGGGGGAGGTAAATCCACCACTTGCACTGTGGCACAGGCTCTTCTCTAACTGCACCATGGACGAAGCCTTGTAAAGGTGGAGTTCACTGCCCACTGCCTCAGAATATATCATAGAAAATTTAACTGAAAAGGCTAAGGTCATGTGGCCAGTCAATCCAAGGTAGGATCAACTCTCTATCAAAATAATGAAGCAATAAAGAGTAATCTTCACTTTCTACTTGCCTACATTTAGGTCAGGGATAAAGATTTCTTTTGGGGCTCCATACATGCTCTAGCAGCCTGGAAGGAAATTGCAAAGCTGAAGGTGACCACCCTGCCGGGGGCTCTCCCAAGTCCAGCCCACCCTCCTCACCACCTCTGGGACAGAAGTTGTGTGCTGTTAAATCCTCTCCCAGCCCCCAAATACATATCTGCTTCCCTGTAAGAAATGTGACTGAAAGTAATAAACACTTGGAAGAGGAGATGTGCAAGTAACACAACCCCTCTGTGCCCATTCCAGTAGCGTCAGCCAGAAAGTTAAAGCCTTGTCACTTGGCTGTATTGATTCACTGCTGGAGGGGGCCACTTGAGTTCTGGCAATGCTGAGATATTTTCCATTAAAAGAAAGAAAAAGGAAAAAAAAAAGGAGGAGGAAATAACAGGCACCAGACTCATTGTCCGACAGCTGTAAAACCTGCAGAGCCTCGATTTGTAAGGAAGCAATCCTTGTCCAGAGGGAGAAAGACAGCTGCTTGCTTTGTTGCAAACTTGCAGTGTCTATGATTACTTAGCGGGGAGACTCTGAATTGCTCATGGACGCATTTTGCCTGTCATCCACTGTCTTGTTAATGTCAGAAGCAGCCTGGGATAGATTTGAGTTGCTACAGTGCAAGGAGGAAAAAAATCAAAGACAAAAAAAGCTGAAAAAACAGTAAGTTACTGGCAAAATACGCTGTGAAATCCTGACGCTTTCTGTCTAACTGTTCACTTCAGCTTGTCATATCTCGTTAGCAGAGCAGGCTGGGGCACAGTCCAACCCTTAAAGCTGGTGGGAGGCTTGCTGTTGACCTGATACTCATTGTGTTTCAACGCTCGGAAAGATGTCAAATGGAAGAGAACTACCCACACCCCCCCGGAAGGGAGCACAGCTGAGACATTCATGATCCCCATTAGCAAGGAGTCTGAGGTACTTGCACTTTTTAAAGGCTAAGATGAAGGTCACATCTATCTTGCATAGCAAAGCGATCTTCAAAACAGAGCCAATCAACGCTAGAAAACAGTACCGCAAGGGCAGAGGGTTGGGAGCACAGTATAGGTCCGTTTGGATGGCTCTGCTCTATAACTAATCACCACATCTGCACAGTGCAGCTCAAACCAATGTGTGCACAGCCACACGCTCCCAGAGCTAAGTGCTGATCAGTCTGAGCGACACCTCTGACTCTAGAAGCTCAAATTTTACCCTTGCAAATCCAAAATCCTTAGGGAAATCTGCTTTGGAGAAAAAAGGAATTATATCTGCGTCAGGGTGGAAATTGGGGCCAGCTCCCTAGCAAATTCACGCTGACTTCAGGGAGGGTGGGACCTGTCTGTGATTATTTCCCTTCTTGAGTGTTCTTGGACCAAGAACTAATCACTATGAACATGGACACGCAGCAGCAGTGTCTTTCTGAGGCCTGTTGCTACTGTTAACACAATGCATTTCTATTCACTGTGTCTACGGTACTAAGAACCCCAGCAGCCCAGCTATAATTTCTAAAGCAGCAAGAACAGCTTAGGAGCTCAAATATAAAGTCAGTGAGAGTTGGGTGCCTAATGCCTTTCAATCTTCTTTCTAATTCCTAGCCTTAGGGCTTTGAGGAAGTGGCTGGTTTGATTTGATGAAGAAAAAAGCTGCTCCATTAGCAGGTCTGATGTTTGAGAGGTTTCTTTCAGCCTGTGATGAATCCCAGCACCCTCCATCAGGCCACACTTGCTGCTAGATCCTATTTTCCCTTCAGTGACATTATGTCTTAAACAGGCTTTCACTGTAATAACATTTGCAGTAATGAAATCACCCGGCTGTACGGTCGTCTTTTAACAGCAAAAATATCTGAGTTGGCTACAAAGGGAGATTTAAATGTCACAGAGAATGTGCTGTATGTGTCCATCAGAAGATAAGGTTTCTCTTTGTTGATGAACGGAGACTCAACGGTGACTGCTGGGTGTTCGGAGCACAAAGGCTCACCGTGGCTTCTTGAATAGGGAATGAGGAGGCTCGGGGGGAGCAGGGAATGGGACAAGGGAGAGACAGCTAATACAGAGAGCTTTTAAAATCCCATACTGGCTGTAGGGTTCCTAAAGATGTAACAATGGCAAGGCGCTAAATTTGCAAGTGAAATGAATTCAAAATCAGCTCCCCTCTTTCCTTCTGAGTTCAGGGTTTGCTCTCGGCAGCTGGCTGTACAGGATCGGGAAGCAAGGGAGGAAAGGATCTCTAAACTGGGCAAGAATAATCCCAGCAATGGTGCTCTAGAAAGCTTGTAGAGGCCTCAGGAAGTCAACAGTTAAGGGATATTAACTTTAATATCCAAAGACCCAGGAGAGTGGCATGGCTCAAGTTCACATTCAGCCTTTTCAGTACTCCCTAACCCAGACCGCCAGCTGCCTTTCACAGCCCTGTCAAGGGAGACGTGCCTCTAGTTCCCATTTTGAACAAAGCAGGGACCCAGACAGCCTGGATCTCTAGCAGGACACCTTAACCACCCTCCTGCCTTGACTATACAAGAATGATGCAGCTATGATCTTTGCATTGCTTATGCAAAGCAGGATGCCCCTGAAGTCAGTGTCTTGGCATCAGCATGAAACCAGCCCAACTGAGACCAGAATCCACGTGTGCACTTCATATCTGCATAGGAACCTTCAGCTCATTATGAAATGAAAAATGTCAGCAAGGGGGAATAATTACACTGGGTCAACCCAAAATGAACAATTTAAGTTAACAAACTGCAACAAAATGTTTTGCCATTTCTGAATTGTTCATTTTCTTAGAACAAATGCAGGCACATTGGCTCTCCCCAGCAGATAGAAATTCTAATTTTCATTGCATGCATTCAAGATTATATAGGCCTGATTTGCTTCAGCTGATTAGACCCCAAACTGATGTTTCAAATTAGATTGTCAGGAATAGTCCTCCTTTGGAAAATGTGGCCACTTGATTTCATAGTATGGGAATTCTTTCTTGCTTATGCCCAGGAAAGCTCTCACTTGATTGACTGATTTATTCCAATAAGAATCTAAAAATTCCCAGTTCCATCAAAGCCAGTTGTGAAGTCTCAACATCTTAAAGACAGGGTTTTACCACTACACTTAGCTGTGCCTCAAGGTTGGGGTTTTTTTATTTGTGTTTTTTTGAGAAACAGCTCTGTCAATGACTTGAAGGGTTACATTAGAAACCATTACATTTCGCTGCTGGCTCTTAATGGTAACATGACTTGTACTTCCAGCTTGGCTTTCCATCTGCTACCAGCAGAGACAGTAATGTTACAGTCAACGTGGAAAGTACTCATGTTCCAAGGAGAGGATAGTAATAATGAAAGAAGGAAAACATATTAGAGCTGATGATTTAGCCTGAGAAAGGGCAGATCATAACACCCAATATGCCCTATAGCACGGCTATGAAAAGAATAACCTTTCCTCTGCAGGAATGTTTGGTGCAATGGGAAGAGGGACCAATTTTCCACCTCTGGTTTTTTGCATGAATGTTAATTTTAGCAAAAGAAGTAAAGGTCATGAAGGACAAAAGATTGGGAGGGGGTAAAAAACAAACCTCCTCCTCCCTCCCCAAAGACCTGACAGTCTGAGCTGCTTTGCCTAATAGAAACAGGCAGCAAAGAACATTTTGGCTTTAATAATTCTAATTATTCCACAGTATTGTGAAATAAATTAGAAATCCAAATGAAATCAGTGTCCCATGGCACTAGGAGACGTACAGTCATAGAATGCAGGTATCTAAATCTATCCTGAGTTCTGTCTTGCATAGACAAGACAGAAAATAATAGAAAATATGCTCAGAAACAGGAAAGAAAATTAAAGCACATACTTCTGCACAGTGACTGCTGCAAAGTCATGCAGGGAGCTGAAGCAAAACCAGCCCTGAACCTAAGCTTCCTGCACACCACTCCATGCCATAGCTTTCTTTTTCCTAACTTTTCTGTAACCAATGAGGATGTTTCTGTCTGTGCCCTTCTCCTGAGGGATATGCAGCTGTGATTCCTTGGCCTGGAAGTTACAGCAGCTGCTAGTCCCTCAGGAACGGAGCACCTTAGGAGCCAGGAAATGCCAAGGGATCTGACGCTTAACAGGCTGTGAAATCCATGAAGATTTGATGCAGCCCCAGGGGTGTCTGTGGGGCTTCCTTGGAGACACTGCCCCATGGGAAGGATCTGACTGTGAGCAGGGAAGAAACTCTCTTTTATTTACAGTAAGGGAGCAGAAAAGCCCCAGTCCTTATCATAAGGCCCAGCTTTAACCCTGAGCACAGCATTCAATGACTCCGAAGTCTTTAACAGTTGTTCATGAAGCAGGTGAGCAGGAAGACAATTCATACAGCCACATATGAGAGCTAAGGACCAAAAGTAGACTTTCTCATAGAGGCAGCTATTTATCAGTATCTTCATCCATCATGCTGAAGGATGAAAGGCCAAATAAATGACCCTGCTACTGGCCGGTGTTACTCCAGTGCTGCACAGAGGAAGGCAAATACCTTGGAAGAACTTGGCTGAGCCTGGGAGGCCAGAGCCTGCCTTGCATAAAGCACTGGGACTAACAGGATATGACAGCAGGCAAACAAGTGTGTCCAGGTGAGGCCATCCTGGTGAGGGGAGTCACTGCTGTGCAGCGGCTTTCGGATTATTTATACTGCCCAGAGGTAGAAGGTGGAATGAAGCTCCTCCTCCAACTCCACAACAGGTTTCTCACCAACAACAGCGCTAACCTGGCCTCAATGGGCTGTTATCTCCCCACACAGACCTGGGAGAGCTGGTGCTTGAGCAAAAAACATTCCCCTCTATTTTTCTCAATGGAATAACAATGCAGAATTAGTGGCATCTGTTTGACTGTGGTCATTTCTGTTCTGCCAAGGGGTACTTTTACTTACTGCTGCCCAGCCCTCCTTTCACAGCCATTCCTGGAGCTATGGCAGAAATCCAAAGAGCAGCCATCAGTGCAGGACCTGCCTTTATCATCTCCATGCACATGGCAGGCATTCATGGAAATATTCTCACAGCTGAGGTTGATGGTGCTTTAGCAAGGGAGGATGAGCCACCTGCAGCAGATGTTCAAATGAATGCCCATGGGAAAGAGGGCTAACAGCAAGTGCTGCCATCCCCATCATTAAAATACAGAGTGTGACACAGAGACACTAAAGGAAAAATCCACAAAGATCATTTGCAAGGTCCTAAGTCTTACCAGATGACTCACAAAGGGAAACTATCTCACTCCTGAGTCACTGCTTGAAGGACCCCTGCTCTGTTAAATTGCTTTTCCTGCATAAGCACAAATAGCTGCCCCGAGCTGTGTTGATTGCACTCTGTTAGATGGTCCCTGTGTGCTTTGGGCAGTACCAGTCGAGCATTGCAAAGTCCATCTATCTTCATGTTTCTTGCTTTTAGTGATTTACAATGTCACACGGAAGCTCAAGGCAGAGCAGGAAATTAAAGCAGATTTCACAGTGTGACCCCCTGCTTTCAATCCTTCCTCACCTCACCAGTGGGCTTATGCAAACTCACAGGGATAAAGCTCAGTCTGTGTGGCACGGCTTGTATGGCACTGCATGCCTAAAGGAGAACCAGAACTGTGTCAAAAGGCTTGGCTGTGTTTGTATGACGATTCGCTCTTGTATTTGCAGGATCAGATTCTTGAGCTACGTGATACGCATGTGCAGTGGGAGATAATGCCTGCCCCAAAGAATTTGAATGTAAGTAGCCAAGGAAGCATAGAAAGGAAACATTTCTGTTTTACAGGTAGGGAACTGAGGCAGGAACAGATTCGCTGATTTGCACCGTTCATGTAAGAAATCTGACTCAATTCAGGAAGAAAGCAAGCTCTCCTAAGCCAAAGTGCTTACCTACCATGACATCCTTGTCAGTCACCTGGACACCTGACTGCAAGCATCTGCCACAGCAGCACAGGCCAGCATTTCAGTGGCATCCTCTGCTCTCTCTAACACCAGGTTTAAGATCTGCAGCTCTGCATCTTGCAGTCCCTTTCTTGGCTTTACTGCCGTCACACATTGACAGATACTTTATGAGCCTGGGGACCCAACTCCTTCTGTTCACTTCAAAATCACTTTGCTGAGCAAACGGAGGAAAGGGGTGAGCAGAGACGGTGCATCTCCCAGGCAAGGCTGAGCTCTTTTGGGTTGAATCTTTTGTTCTTTTCCCTCCCTGCTTCTGCTGGCTTTGGTGATCTTTCTTCATAAGTTTCCCAAAAGTGACAAGGGCAATTTATTATGTGCACACAAGGCCTTGGGAATCTCCTGGAGACATATCATTCCTGCTATTATCCTCCTCACATGAGGAGCCGTTGTTCTTGTCAAGCTTGCTCGCCTCCTCCCTTGCAAAGAGAAGAAAGGATGCTGGGGATTTTTCATTAATCATTTTTACGCCGAGAGCTGCAGCTCCCGTCTGCATTCTGATCACTTCTGATCTCTGCCACCATTTTTCATGGTAGCACTTATGAGGATTGTTTTATGCTGCTGGTTCGAGGTGCGTTAATGACCAGCCATTCAGTGTCCAGAGCAAAGCCTTAAATTTAATGTACACTCCAGTGGGGAAAATCTATTACAGCTATACATTTTCTTTCTTGCTATTCTTCTTCAAGGAAGGTGCCAGATTCAAAGAGTGGGGGGAGTGAAGGGGAAAGGCTGGCAGGAGGAGTTTGGTTTACGGTGAAAAGGAGGGAGAAGCAAGAGGAGGTTTCTGCACTTGAGCTAGGGCTTGGAGCTGTCGTGGTTGAAAATCGGAAGATCCAGTCAAGGAATGGCCAACTGGGAAGGGAGAATATTGCCAAAACATAATTTTTTCAACTGATAGGAGCTCAGCATGTCCTCATTTCTGGTCCATGAGGTAAAGCTGTTCCTGACAGTGTGCCAGGGTCTCTGAGGCTTCTGTCTGACAGACTGCTTTTCTTTTGCGTTGGGACAGTACCAAGCGCAGAGCACTTCCATCACAGTCATGGCCTCTTCACACAGATCTCTCAATGTAACGGAGACAGTCTGCAAGGTTACACAAGGCTGAGGCTGAATTAGCTTGGTCCTGATCAGGCTCCCATTTCTTCACCTCCCCAGGCATTCCCAGTTTCTAACAACTGCACTTATGAGTCCAATAGGTGATTATTAATAATGACAAAAACACCTAAGTTCTGCCACCTGAGCTCCAAGTCCTTTAGAAAGGCAGTAGGACCAAGCAGCATTCTCCCATTTCGTCTACAGAGGATGGTGAAAATGTGCTGTATCTAAAAATAACACTAAAACTGGACCTTGAATAAGTCCCTTCCTTTTGCTGTGCCTCTAGACTCCTCCCAGCTACTGTCTATTCTGTGTGCTAATTTTGTGCTGGCTCTCTCTGCAGCAGAACATCAGAGCCTGATCCTGGCATCAGGGATCAATGCCCCTTCCTTAATGTGCAAGTACTGGCACCTCCGTCCGTGCAGAATTAATCTCAAATGTAATCTTGTCTTTTTACACAAGGGTCAGGACCTGGCTCCTACTCTCTGTGTGCGTGACTGAATACACACTGCATTGTAATTCAGACCCTTTGACATCTCATTTTAATACAAAGAGCGTAAAACATAGGAGCAAGAGATTGGAAAAGACCTTCTGGACCATGAAGTTCAGCTCTTTGAGATAAAATCTCATTCATGCTCTATCAAATTTTCTCTTAAAACTGTTACGCCTCTTCTCCTGCAGCCCTTAGTCGAGGATCAGTCTTTCCAATATGTAGAAATCTCTCTAATTTCCAGCATAAGTTTACTCACAGTGAGGTTGCTCTTATACTAACAGGGTCCTTTAGCTTAAACAGCAACTTCAATACTAATATTAACAATAATAATAGTTAATTATGAGCCTAGAGGTGCTTTGCCGGGACCAAAAACAACCCTGGTAAGCCCAATGCATTCAAGCTGCAGGACAGTAATAAGTAACATCTCAGGTTCATGGGCAATAAAAAGGCTTGTCCCAGTCAGAGAGTCCAGGAGGGAGGAGAGATGCTGCAACGAGTGGAAAGTGGTGAGGCAGGCTCCTTGGGCACTAGTCAATGCGGGTGCGGTTGGACAAAGAAAAATGCAAGGAGGAAAGAAAAGAAACTGTATTCCCCTGTGCGGAGCAATTTACAGACAGCTGCTTGGTCCCCTGGGACCAGGCAGGGAGGGGGAGAGAAAGACGTTCATGCTGCCTTTCAGGCTGGACCTACATCAAACTCGTTAATGTCAATAGGAGGGAAATTGAACTGAGCTTTGTTGTAACCCTAATGAATCCTTTGCCGGTTACAGTAAATTTATTCTTTTGATTTCCCTTTCTCCCCCCATCTTGTTTCATGTGGGCTTCCCCCCCCCCCCTTTTATTTCATGTTCCTTTTCTGGCAGCTTCTTCTTTTTATTTCTCTCCAATTTAAAATACAGTTAAAAAGCTGTGGTTGATTCCAATTAAATACCCCCTTTGGGATTACTAAAACACACACACTCACACACACACAAAGACCCTCTCTTTGATTGTTTCCACGGCAACATATTTAAATATCTCATTCACAGTGTCCAAGTGAAGAGCTGAAGGATTTGGAGAAGCTCTTTCTTTTTCCGCTCCCTCACCTCCCTCCTCCCCCAAATTACTCATGCTATAGCTGTAACTGGTGTGATACACACACTGCGCTCTCCAAGCTTTGGCTAGAATGCAGAATATATCTGGAATACGTGTACATACTCCTGGAATTCCAGAGAAGGAGGAGAATTAAGCCAATAATATCTGTCTTGCAATAATGCAGAGCTATTGTAATTACTTAGGAATGGTGGGGATGATAGGAAAGTATTGTGTCAGCAACAAGACAGGTCAAATTCTGCTGGACACTAGAACAGCATACCTACAAAGTAACTCCGCTGGGAATCATAGGGCTGTGTTGGCATGGAGGCGGTTAAGAAAGAAGTGGAAAGGGGCTGATTTCAGATGACACAGTTAACAGGAAACAATGGCAAACTATATGTGAGGAAACTAATCTTTTGAGATCTGTCTTTCCCCATCGCAGATGTAGGACCCAGTTTCCCACTTACTCCTCTTGCACTGTAACACAGATCTGTATCTGTGAGCTTTCTGTGGGGTTATTTCCAAGACATTCTTGTGGGACCAAGTCCACAGCAGCTTCCCCAGTGAAAATGAGGTCCCAGTTTGGCAAGATGCAGTCAAGACACCTTTCTGAAAGGTGGGGTAAGGAAGATAGCCTGCCTCTTCCCTCGTCAGTGGGCAAAGCAATTTCCAAGTCCTGATTCTGCCCTCACTTCCCTTGTCTGTACCAGATTCCCACTAAAACCAGTGAGAATCTAAAGGAGACAACTGGGCCTTCAAACATAGATTTGGGGAGATAAAGGAAGTTTATCTCTCCTTTTTAGCAGAGAGGTCTTAGAGTTGAATGCAGACCCTTACTGAGAATAGCAACCCAGTCACTGGAAAGGCTCAGTCTGTGAAATTCCTGTGCTGAGTTTTCCAGCACAGTCTCAGCAATCGCTGGAAGAGCCAATTCAGAAATGTCCATTAGTGCCAGAAGTCCGCTCTTTCTCTGCCCACAAAGTTCGTAAAGAACACCAAACTACAGTGACTTTTCTGCCTGAAATTTTTCCAGTTTATTGTCACGTATTTCTGTAGGAAGTGCTTGCATTTTCCTTTCCTCTGTTGGCTCAGCAGTCTGCTCTATGTGTGTACACAGCTTGCTCTGTCCTCCTCCTCCAGTGCAAATATCCCAAGGACTGCAATTTCTACATAGGGCTAAGCCAGGACCTCAATGTTCATTCCCCACAAAGAAGTTTGCCTGTGAGTAGTCTCTATCAGCTTATTTCGCAAGGTGTTGGAGAGGCTGGACAGACTGCAGCTGGTATGGTTTTAGCTGTTCACAGCTCCCAGCTTCTTCAGGATGGGAAGCGAAGCTCAGACCTCTCTGCAGCTGTAAGCAGGGCCATATACTCCTGAGGTGGCTGCAGTCATGTGTGAGTTTGTGTAGTGGCATACCTATGTATGTAATAAGGTGTGTCTATGTTAGCACATATATCTGGTGGCGCTTACATATACAGAGGGTCATGGGGACACATCTGCTCCAGCTCCAGCACGCCTAGGTGAAGAAAGAGGTAACACCGTATCTTGCGGGTGACCAAGTGTGTTCACAGCCGTGACTTGCACATGTCACAGATCCATGCACACGTATGTAGTACTGGATCTGCAGTTTGCCTATGGACCTGGGTATGAGCAATCTATAAACCCACTTCAAACACAGACGTGAGCAGGCTGGGAGGAAACTGCAGCACCTGCTGTGCCCTTGACATTTCCCCCTTCCTTCTCTGCTGAAGAAGCTGACTCCAGTGTGAACTGGTTGCTTTGCAGCTGTTAAATATTAGTTCTGCTTTAACAAAGGTGGTATTTTATCATTAAGTGTTCAGTCTCCAAGGAGGGAAAAAGCCCAAAAGCAAAAGTGCACAAGGTAAATCATCATTGCAGTAATGAGTGGAAGGCTCCTACAAGGCACTCATTTTACCTGCGGTTCTTCTCCCTTTCTGTTGCTTTGTGTTCACTCACTTCTTCACTGCAAGAAACGTGGCTTCTGGCTGAGCTTTCCACACCTACACAATTGGCCAAATTTAAGGTATGAGAATTTATAATGCAGAGAGGCAGGTTTATTTGTGGCCAATATGATTCCTGCTTGCTTTTGAGTGTTTCACTTAGAAGATGCAGCCTCTGTCTGTTGCTTATAATCTGTTTTTCTTTTGGAAACAAACAGCGGATGTAAACATGTAGTTTTCTTTTCAGAGGGAAAATATCGGACCCCTTTGGTTTTGGTCATGCAGGCTGGCATTCTTTGCAACTCCAGGCCTGTGTTTCTTAATCTGTGAGGTTACAAAACAGCACGGGCTCTGGGGCTGTCTCCAAAGAGCAGGGAAGGGAATAATGAACTTAGTGGATGTGTGATCTGCTTGTTAAAAGAGCTCAGTATCCAACATGAGCTCTTGAGTGACCTGGTCTCATACTTTCATTCCTTAATGGAAGCAAAACAGCTCTGGAGCTCTTTCCCTCCCGGGCTCCTTCTAAATCCCACTGAAGTCAATGCATCAGAGCCCAGGACTCCTCCCAGCTGCTGCTGATTTAACACAGAGTCCATCTGCAGTTTTCATTTTTCCCTGTTCTTCTTGTCCTGGAAGCTTCGAGGCAAGAGGAACTTTAAATTGATCTGGAAAGACTCCTTAGACATTACGGCTTTGCAAACCTCCTGATTAATTTGGGGGGGGAGGGGGGGAAGTAATGTTGCCTCATTTTACTATTTTATCATGGGTCTCAGCTCTGATTTTTTTCTTGCAATTTTAGCCACTGAATCATGGCAAGAACATCACAATTTCAATTTTTCTTAAAAAAGGAGAGGGGGAATGACAAAAGCTTGAAAACATGAAGTAAGAGCAACTTGAAGAATCAGAAATTAGAAGATTAAGATGCCACATGTATTGTAGCATTGTTAAACTTGTGACTATTTAAAAAGAGATCAAAATATTTCTGGATGATACTCATAATTTCTCAATGCTTGGTAGAGACCACAGAGACTTGTGAAATAGTTCACATTTGTAAATATTTTATTCCTGTGACTAAAACCCATGTGATTCAAGCACACATTGCTCCATGTTCTAGTAGAAGGACTGAATAATAAACAACCACGTTGGAAACTACCTGACCAGAACACAGAACAGAACAACACTACTTCAGTATGCGTTATCTTACTATGAGAACTGAGATGCTGGTGGGAGAGAGAAGGAAGACTGGTGGTTCATCACAGATCTACTCAGGGAACTCTGCAAAGACAGGCATTCTGTGCAACTTTCCCCTTCGCCTGTTTTATTCTGTTGCTGGGCTGTCATTTCAGCAACAGCTTTAACAAACAAAAACCCTCTGTGGAGTCAATAATAATTATAGGAATTTATCACAATTGCCAATCAAGGTGTGTTGGAAAGACTCATCTTTCTTGTTTAAATTAGCTTTCACTGCACACAGTCCACAAGTTGTCTTTAGGAAATCAGTTGCAGGAAAATTACAGCTTTCATGGTGTTACATGACCACACCAGCCATCTTGCAGCTTAATTCCTCTTCTCAGATACTTGGGTGGCCTCATACATTTTCTGGAGTAGAAGGGGACTATAGCCCTCAACACAAAGCCTGAAATAATTCTCTATGCTTCTGAATGCAGTGAGGATATCAAACAAAATGCAGGCTCACCTTGGCCAGTTTTGTAAATGAATGTGAGAAGAGAAGGCCCTGGCCACGTTTACACCTTGGTCTGGTTTGCTGCTCCAAACCACGCTGGGGTGAATTCTGCCTTTGGCTGTGCTGATACAGCTACCATTTTAAATGGAGAGAAAACTAACACACCTCAAGGCAAAATCCAGCTGTGTGTGTAGATGCAAGTGCTTCCTGCTAGATGATTAATGCATATTTCTAAGGGCTTTATTCTCTGCTGATAATGCTGCCATGAGGAAGATCCTCAGCTGATATATATCAGCTTGAGACCTGACTCTGTAGGAGAGTGTAGGTAAGCAATTCAAACCAATAAAGGGTTGATGATTTCATTCTGCTGATAAGAGTCTATATTCCTGTCTCATCCAGAGTTATTCTGCCACCCACATATTCCTATTCCTAGGTTTTGGCCCAGTATGTATGTCAGGGACTATATGAACCACAGACTGATACACTTGAGAAATTAAATTAGATCATAAAACTGCCCAGGGATTGCTGACTCCTTTCCTTGACCTAACTGTGCATTTGGAAACAATTTATTGCTCGAGTTTTACAACTGAACATGCCCCTTTGTCTGAAGAAGAACCCTGGCTTGTGCAGACGTGCAGTGAGACTGGGACCACCTGTAGGGTAACATCAGAAGAAACCAACAGGGCCACATCAAACCGTTTCCTGATTCTGTCTTACATTTCCATCTCAGACTAATATCTGTTGAAATCAACTGGAATCCTTCCACTGACTTCACTGGCTTTCAGTGAGATCTGCTGTATTTGAAGGATTTTAAGTATCTAACTGCCATTGACTTCAATGGTTGTTAGGCACCTAGACAAACTTTAAAATTCTAGGCTTCGGTGATTTTTACATTGGCACAGCCCGTTAACTTTTAGTAGGGCTATTCCTGTTACACATTGCTGCAGGTAAGCTAAGGAGAGTCATTACAGTTCACCTGTAAGGCCTTGGTCAGCTCTGGGTCAGTTTATCCTGTGGTCTAACACACCAGTGGGGGTGATGCTGTCATCCCGTGGCACGGCTCCTTCTTCGCTTCATCCTGTTTCCTGCAGCTGCTGCCAGCACCACTCCTGCACGATACTCATGCTCCCATGTTTACTGATTGGCTCTTGTCTGATTCTGACACCTATCCTGGAAAGGGAGTGATTAATTAATAGAGCTCATCATTTTACAGGAGTTACATAAGCAAATACCTTTCCCCGCATCTTTGAGTTTTCAGAGTGCAGTTTGTCCTTCCAAGGTACCTAAGTGATAGCTGCTTAAAAATCATATGGATGCCTGGCGCCTCAAACAGGAGACTGCACTGTGTCGACTATTGTGTTAACAGAAGTAAATGCACTTAACAATTTACCTTTCCCTGGCACAATATGGAGCCTGTCATTTGTGGGGGAGTGGTGGAGCTGTGAACACACTGGGCTGTTATGAAAAAAATAACTTGGGCTCCAGCCCTGCTGACAAGAGTTGCTCAAGGGAAAAAAAAAGAACAAAAAAAAAAGGGGAAGCAATTGATATTTAATGGCTTAAGGATCAGGGAAGACACAGGGTGAAAAATAAAATGGAGTTTATGGAATAATCGCTCCTATGCCCGCTTGTCCGTTCCAGAGGATGAGCCACATCAGCTCTCATAAACTGTCACAACTGATGGAGTGATTTAGAATTGCAGCGGAGCAGTACAAAAGGAATTTAAAGAGCTGTGAATAATTACTGTTGTGGGTGGCTGCGGGCTGTGCAAGCAGTGACTTGCAGATGAGACAAGCTCTGCACTGCTGCTAGCACTGTAGCTACCAGTGAGGTTTCCTATTCTCCCACCTGGAAGGGCAACTGCAGACAGTGACAGTCCTGAAGAAAATCTTAACAGGGACTGTGTGCAGCATGTACAGAAATAATGGTCCTTTTATTTACTCCCACGCAAACTGGGAGTCACTCCACTGAGCCAATGTGTTTGTGCTCGCATATAAATCTGGCATCAATTTTGCACAGATGTGGTGATGTTATGGGTAAAAATGAGATGTTGGAGGTCTTTGGTTCCTGGCCCTGCACCCAAAACACGAAATGAGGTAGAGAGAGGTAAACCACCAACTATGATGCCTAGCTTCAAGACAGCAGTGAGGGATGCACATCGCACGCTATTTAGGGGTGTGATATCAAGCAGTAACCTTGTCTCCTAGAGATGATTTATGGAAGAATTGCAACTACTTCCCTCCATTGACTGTAGGGGCAGTTCCATCAGTGGTCTCTGTCTCAAACCTTTGTAAATCTAGATGCTGGCCCCCATTAAATCCCAGTATGTATCGAAGCCTTGATAAGATACTGAGTTCAGCACAGCTCCATTCAGTTCTACTCTGATGCTTGTGGACAGTCACCAACGCATTGCCCTGTTAGCAGGGCGTCAAACCTGAACCATCCTCCAGCACTGCCCTCCTGCGCAATCCTGCAGCCTGTTTGCTCAGTCAGCTTTTATGCCCATAAACTCGTACCTCACACATTTCTCACTATGTATGAATGAGACCTCGTACTGTAGGTCTTGTTCTCAGCCGGGGCCTGTAAACACTATCATACTATAAATACTACTACGAATCTTGGTGGTTTCTTCAAAGCCATATAAATACAGAGCATCCACAAGTCAGGAGCACAAAATTACGGGCTCTCTTGGGTGATTTCTTTCTCAGTTAATGACATATAAAACAAACAAGTACTTTAAAAGGGGTCTGATAGTCAAAGGAGCTTCACAGCAGCAAACACCTAGAGGAACACTGTGACCTTTGATTATCTGCAACATTTCCTTGGGCTCACTTTGGTCCACAAACCAACCCCCTAAGTCCCACCTCCTCCCAAAGTCTGTACGCCCTGCCTGCAACCTGTAAGCTGGTATCTCCTCCTAATTAAAGTCAGCAGACCTGTAATGTCCATTTTGTAAACAGTTTCCAGTTCAGCAGCGTGGAGGTGGGGACAGACACGTAATATATCACTGGAGACAAAGAGGACTCCACATTTCAAAGTGGGGAGGGGAGTATCCAAGGGATGTGAAATTAAAAAGCCAGAACTGAAGAGACCATCATTTAAATTCACCGGTTTCAATTTTGTGAGGTGCTTCTTAGCTGCTGCTAAATATGCTGAGAGGGGCTGAGAGATAAATGGGTCAAGCTTAGCCTTTGTCAGCACTCTTGCATCTCTAAATCTCCAGGATCCTTCTATTGCTGTAATTGTTTACTGGGTTCTCAGACTTAGGGAGACATTTCCTGCATAAAAAATAGTACCTCTCTTCTCCCTCCTTCAGCCAGTCTCTTTCTTTGGTCAATAGTCACTAGGGAAGAAAGTTTTCCCTGCAGATAGATTACATTTCCTCACCCTAAAATACCTACAAATGAATAGAAGGAGGGAGGGTAAGAAGAGGATGCTTTACAGAGGCTGCTGGGCATACACGGTCTGACCCTCTCCAGCTCTCGGCCCACGCTGAGGAAAGGCACTGCGGAGAAGAGACGCAGTGACAGATCTGGTCTTGTTCTCAGCAGCTGCAAGACCTGGTCCACACTCAGCATCCCCACAGCTGAGCACCGGGCACTGGAGTAGCCTGAGGGTGTTCACGCAGCATTTGCGGTGAAATATTCAAGCGGCCTTGGCACTTGCCAAAGCCATGGGGTGAGCTGGTGCAGAACGGAGGAGAGACCACCGCACTCGCTAGTCTCTTCAGCTCTAGAGAATCTGACTCCAGGCCAGGGCTAAAGCACAGAAGCCATTGCCCCCTCAGTGAAACAGGCTCCAGGGCCGCGTTCGGGAGCTCTCTGGATGCCTTTGTGCCTATGGTCTGTGCACTGCATTATTAGAGTTACTTTGAAAAAGTCATCAGCTGGCTATTGCTGATCACAGAGTATGAGAAGTTATTGGTTACGTACCACCGCCTGCTGTCTCCCCGAAGATTGCTGATTACTCTGATATGATGATACCCATAGGCTATGGCTGTGCAGGTGCCATGACAACCCCAGCACCCTCATAGCTCCATCAGGAGAGGGAGGCACTGCTGCTATTTTTTTAAAGCCCTTTGCTCACTTCTGAGAAAAACACAAGACCACAGCAGAAGAAACACCGGTGTCGTTGTACTATAAAGCAGTCAGGGCTCTGTCCAACCAGTAATAAACTTTGGTAGAAGTGCAGTGGCTGTGAAAAAATAGATATAGTGAAGACTGCTGGGGTAGGGAGAAATCTTGAAGTTGCAGTAATAAAAAGTGGCATGAGATATGAGGCTGTAGGACCACAGAGATCAGTGTCCCCTGAAGCCAATGGATTGTATGCTAGGATTTACCTCCCATTGAGTACCCAGACTCTCAGATTGGGGCAATGCAGGGGAAAACTTAACCCTTGAATTTTTAGGTTAGTACAGGGATAAAATAGCAAACCAAAGCACACTCCTCCTTTTAACTACTCCTGTTATCCAAATGCAATTCCTTTATCTGTCAAGTACTAAAAAGGTCTCCAAGTCTAGAAGAGCTCAAATAAAAGTTGTTCCACTCCCCCAAGCATATGCTTCATGTCCTGGCTTTCTCGGCTTGCTTTAAATGACTATCTCCCGCACTTTGTTAATTACGTGATTACAGCATCCATTGACAATGAGAAAATTAAAACTCCATGCTGCCTTTCAGACAACACTTTATTACTCTGCAAAAGAGCCTGAATGCAATTTAGCAAAGCGCTGTGCTGAACAACCGGAATTGTTCTCTTCCACAGGCTTCCTCCTCCACTCCCACTGTTTCCCCAGAGACAGCAGTGTTTGCAGAGGCTTAATAAAGCAGGAAAGAGAGCAGGTGTGAAAGGAAACATCAATTACCATTAGCCCTGACAATCCTGGACAATCCCACCCATGGAGAAGGAGCAATGGCAGTCAATTCTGTATTTCCTTCTATGCAGATAATTAAGTGCTTTGCTTTTCTTGTAAGGGCAAAGCTGGTTAGGACTTTGGGGTGGAGGGGAGGTAGGGATTACCATTAGTGACATCTGTGCTACCGTTGTGACTGTAGGCCTGGACTAAGTTCAAACTTCCACAGACAATCCCTCTCCTGAAGATTTTGCAATATAAACACATGGGAGCCCTAATGGTTCTGCCTGTACAACTCTCATTGGAGACGAGGAATTAACGGTCAGCTATTCAAAGGTGCAAAGGAGCAGGCCTTTTACAACACTGAACGCCAAAACCTTTAGAGGAGTTGAACCCTTAAACAGCTTCTGATTATGGACCAGGTCCTCCCAACTCCATGATCCCCTACGATCCTCAGGCAGGGCAGAAGTGGCACTGGGTTCTTTGGTGATCTGGCCGCAATGCAGAGGCTGAATGTTTTTCAAAGTCTGGCCCAAAAGGAGTTGCCCAAAGCCTCAGCAGCAGTCTTCACTACCATTTCCTCATTATCATCCTCTTCCCCGACTTGGACATTTGCTTGCAGCAAATTTCACGGGTCCTCCAATAGCTAATGGGAGGTATTTATTTCCATTCCTTTGGTGCTTCAATTTTAAGTATAGCAGTAATTCAATGCATCTAATTTTGGGGGAATGAAAGATTACCCTTATTTTCAGCTCTTTTTTTTTGTGTTTTATTTCTCTCTCTCCCTTTTTTATTGAGCTCTGAACATTAATAATCAGCCCTCATTAATTCAGTTAATTCTTCAAATCCTCATATTCTTCATGCCCAGCACTATAAAGCCAAAGAAGAGACTAATGGAAGCTGAAGAGATGGTTAAGAGTTATTAAAAACCAATTTTTTTTATTTGGTAACCCTGGGGGTGTTAATATTCTCATCTCACATCTTCACAGCCTCCCAGAGGAATTCTAAGCTTTGTGGATTTGCAAGACGCAGGAGGGCCTCTTCCAAGTTTCTGGGACCCCTTTAGTTTTAAGATGTTACAGTCACATGTAAGTCATGATGTTACGGGACCTGCTCTTGGGGGGCTGCTGACCTCTGTGGAGCACAGGAAGGGGAAAGAGAGCTTTGCAGTCCAGAAGACTGCTGTGCATTGCTGTCCATCCTCCCTACAGGTGATTTCACTGCGGTCAGTGCAGGGGATGGTCAGGAAGAGACTGCTGAGCGGGAGGGAATCCACCTCCCACAGTCCTGGCAGGCAGGAGGGCTGCGATTAACACATTGGCTCTGGCACGGGCAGAGGAGCAGCCTGGGTTCCTGCCTTTCATTTGAGGAGATTAGCGTTAATGGAAAACGCAGAACATTAAACAGCGGAGTGATTACCTTGCAGAGGAGGACTAGCAAATAGATCTGTCCCAGTGCAAGGGTGTGAAAAAGGGGTCACAAAGCTGAGTTTACTTCAAGCTTAAGATGTAAGAGAGAGATGTTTTTCAGGTTTTGCAACAACTCATTCCTGTCTTGTTTTTAATCTGACTTCACTCCCTCAGTGTGCCTTTCCTTTTGGCAGCATTTTTAATTCATGAGTGCATTTGCACGCCCTTGGTCACCTGTCCTAACAACTTACCTTTCCTATTTCCTTTACTGGGGTGAGTCCATGTGTTCCCCACCAAATCCTGCACATTAAAACATGGTCCTAAGCATGAGAAAGGGGAGGAAAACCAGCAAAGAGCAGAGACTCCTAGTTCCCTTTGCAGGGCATGACAGGGGAGAGGACAGAGCTAACTTAGGAGTGAGGGAGAAGAAAAGGGATCTGAAAAGCTGGCCAAGAATACCACATCTCCAGCTGGGGATCTGTATGGGGTCCGCAGAGGTACGCTGCCTGTGTGATCTCATACTTGTTATCATCGTGTCTGAGACGAGGCACCATGGCAACCAATGCATTTTCATTCCCTCGTCTTTAGGATGATGCTCCTTTAGTTCCTGAGTCCCTTCTCTGCTGAATGGGTGACAATCCCTTTACCAAAGATAGAGAAACATCCTTTTGCCAGCACCTTCCTTCCTGTAACACATAGCTGAGAATAGACCTGGAAAAGCACTCTCTTGGAGGGGGTGAGCCATCAGCTTTGAGTCCCACTTCTATGGGACAAAAGACTTTGTGGGTATGGGATGGCCACAACATTCAGCCCTGTTCCTTCCGGAGCATCTTTGATGCCTCCCATGTCAGACTTCACCTACTGGAGTGACTCTCAAGGGGATTTCTATTGTGTATGCTGGCCAGGTTCCTGCAGGATTCACTTTTAAATCTCCTTTACAAACAGATAATTAAAACATAATGGTGTTTACATTACAGATGGAGCTGAGAGAAAAATAATAATAGTAATAATAATCATAATAAACACTACTTTGCTACTCAGGGGAGTTTGTCAAATGGCTCTTGGAGAGGCTTGGCACACTTTAATGAGTTTAAAGAAGAGGATTTACACTAAGCAAACTTACTCAATTGTTCACACATGACTGGTGAGATGAAGAAGCATTCAGAAGCGTGCAACTGGAGCAGCCAGCACTGAGTCTGCAGCAGGACAAAATAAAAAAAAAGGAAAGGGTATTAAAATCCCATAACTTTTATGGCAATGGATATGTAGAATGGAATTGCAGCTCTGCAGAGTCCAGAAGCTATTCCAAATTAATGGCTTGGCTTTCCAGTCCATTCAAACAAGCTCATTTCATGCAAGATAAATTACAGGACCCTGCCACCCTCACTCCCTGAAGAGAGATTTTTATAATTCACGATGTGTGTGTAAGGGAATGGACGGTTGGGTTTTCTGACAGATATCCTGTGGCACAATGACCTGCTCTGGAGGCTGCAATATTTGATTCACCCAACACCAGCTGGAACAAGGAGTAGCTGTCTAAGCAAAAAGAAGGAAAGGACCAAAAGCGAGCTCCCAGTACAGCCAGCTGAAACAAACCAATGAGACATAAAAGAGACTTGCTGTATAAATGTCTTCTAAAAATTGTGTGGCTGCCTCAAGCCTTATTTTGTGGGACGAAACAAGAAGCTTCATTTGGTAGTGGAGTCTAGTAGAGGAGAGGTGGCTTGAGCACTGGTCTGATCTTAATCCCATTGCAAAAGACATAACGACAGCCCTAACCTAACAAAGATTAGAAATTCAGTGGCTGTATCCCTGAGATTCCTTTTCTCTCCATTTTCTAGTGATGTTAAAATTCACTCAATCAACCTAAACAGCCCGTTATTAGAGCTAAGAGCTTGACTCCCTGCTTTTCTTTCTTCAGAAAGTCTTGAGGCAAATACCCAGTGGACTTTGCATCTAAGCACACTCCTGTTCCCCTTCTGCCAACACCATCTCTGTCACTCCTGTGCTATGTTTTTGTCACCCATTTGGGCCACTTAATTATGTTTCCTTTTCTTTTGGAAACAGCTGACATGTAATTATTTTCATGATTAACACTGTCGTGCAGCTAATTGTAATTATACCTTATAATCACAGTTGTGATCGCCAATTACTCATCTTTGCTTCATTTGAATGTTTTTCTTTATCTGAGTTTCTGGAAGCTGTCTTGACTGAATACACATGCACAACAAAGTAGCCTAACTTTCCAAACTTCTCTGTGTTTCTCCAGAGGGATTAATTTGAGGCCATAATAACGAATAAAGGTCAGATCATTGGTTGGTGTAAATCAATGCAGCTTCACTTATGTCAACATAGCAATGGTGATTTAAAACAGTTAAAATGTCAGATATTTTACTAAGAAACTGGTGTCATCTAAGAAAATATATGTGCCTTAGAACCACTTTGTGATATAGTTTCCATGTATTGAGCAATGCATATTTTTTCTTTTTGTATCTCTATCCTCTTATATATTTTGGAGAACCAAGAAAAATCAAACTATCCCATATACTCGCTATGTTGTCTATTATGCAGCATTTTGAAAGGCATTTCATTCTACACCTTGAAAATACACAGGGGACTGATTCTTCTCTTGCTCATGCCAATGTTTATGTGGTGTAGCTGTCAATTTGAATCGAGCGGCTGCTGGTTTACACCCTAGTGAGTGCAAACAGCATCAGACATCAGATGAGTATATCAGTTTTACAGGGAGGATACTAGAATAAATTCGAATCCAAGCCACATACAGGAAGCTCAACAGTCAAAGCCACATACTGATGACTTACAGAACAATATGATTTTCAGCTCAAAACCTGGTCAGGGTTTTGCTAGGTTCGTTCTAAACCATGGACAGGTGACAATAGCTTTATTAATTGTAGTGGGTGTCCAGGAGCTTAGATTCCAGACTTAATGGACCTGAACTATGCTGGGTGCTGCGGAAATACAAAATGGCATAATGCAAAAGCCTGACAGAAAACTGCGGTCTCCTTGCTCCATCCTTCTCTGCCCTCTTTGAGCAAGTGCTTCAATTCTGTGCACTGGGCTGCAGGCTGGGCCTTCCCAGCCAGAGCGTGTGCTGCTTTAAAAATCATTCCCCATTCCCAAAGAATTGGATGAATGAATAAAGAGGTGAACTACCAACCTGGAGATTACTGCTGCATTAATAAAGCAACTGTGAACGAATTGTCTCAGCTGCCTGAGCCAACCAGGATTATTAAACCAGGTCCCTGATTTAATTAGAGTGCTTAAAACTCATGCTAAAACCAAAAATGCATCTCTCAGCTAGAACATGAGCTTTGTGCAGGAAGGGTCACTGCAAAGGTCAGCTCTTCCCACAGTTTATTCACGATTATTGAATCAAATGCTAAGGTGGAACTGGAGGGCTCCACTGAGAGGGGGCTGGGAGGGAGAGCTGTTGTCTCCCTGCTGCAGCTCTGAGCACTGCCTGAGGCCAGTAGACAATACAGGTTATTTCTGCCTGCCCAGCAATTTGTGTGAAACGGCCTGAAAGAATACCATCTACGTTGGATTAAAAAAAATGCACATGTACCAGAACTGCCAGCCTTGTTACAATGCAAACAGAGCGATCCAGAACAGAATGGTGTGACCTAAATCCTCCCCAAGCCCAGAGAGCCTCCCTGCAAGGTGGCCTGGGACACACTGACAGGGTGACACGTTAGCCGAAGCTGTGTGGCTCATACGAAATTACTGTGCTGTGCCTCCTTGCATCAGCAGAAGTTTGTGACACCCTGAACTGGCAATATAGTTTCTCACCAGTGCCAATTCAATTAGATGCCCCCAGCCTTACTAGCAGAAAATGGACCTGAAGTAATGCCTTATAACTGACTAAGCATTACACACTATTTATTCTTGAACTCTTAGTCTGGATTTGAACTGTGACTACAAGAAAAAGCCACTGCCCATGACTGTAGCTGTGAGCTGATAGGAAGTTTTTCTCCTTTTGAAGAAAATCAATTTTCTGACTTCAAAGGCTCTATACCTCAGCTGCTTTTTCCTGGCCCAAGACTCTGCTGCGTGTTTTTCCTCAACTAACTAAAACTATCAGCACGACTGGGAGTTACTACAGCATCTGAAAACTGCCATAAACGATACTTCTGCCCTTTCTGCCAGCCTAGCCAGCGTTGGTACCCCAGCTGCATCCTCCACAACATACCAGGTCTGAGATCAGAGCACAAACTCCCTTTAATAATGGCAAGCACTGAGAAGAAAGTAAAGACAAATTAAGCTTCACAAAAGAAAAGTTAAATGATTCTATTGTTAAATGAGTAGTTTCCAAATGGACCCATCAAAGTTTGGAGAATTATTTTAATTGATAGCTACAGATTAACAATAAGATAAATAGAGAGATTAGAAAACACCCGTTACACTCAGCTGAGGCTGTAGGAAATTTTCAGCCTCAGCTAATTGTTCCATTTTGCAGTTTTAATTAAGTGCAGCCTCCTGAACTGAACTATTCCAGATAGTGCAAGCCTGTGCATACCAGATCACCCAAAGTTTCCTGGATACGCTTTTAACTCCTCCAAACGAGCTTCTGACCTCAGGGACTGGAGTTAGAGAGTAATTACACTGGGTGAGATGCATCGTTATGCAGAGAACTAGCATGCAAATGATGCATTTAAAGGAGTATCTACAGGGTTAGCTACAGGCATGTGTGAGCCAGCTCCAGTCCAAAAGAGGTGGACCAGTTTTAGAGCAACACTGAGCCCAGGGTAATATGCCCAGCCTCTCCTGAGAGTTTAGTAGCCTGGTGCTGGCACTGCACTAATACCTCTATATGGCTTCTACTTCAGGCCTGGCTGATATCCAGCTGGCCCTGAGTGTGGGCAAAGCACGCTTACAGCTGTAGACATAACCTGATAGCTCTGTACCATGGAGAGATTTGTTCTTGTTTCCCCATACAGGTTTAGGTTTCACCAATTGCACACTCTTCCTATGCTGGCAGTGCTCTAAAAACAGATACCTCGCACTAAGGAGCCAGGCTATCACCAGGCTCATAAGTTCAGGAGTTTGATACTATGCCACACAGAGAAGAAAAGTTAATTTAAAGCAGGCTGATAACAGCACAGCCTGGGTGGGCTCACGCAACCCTGCACTGTGGTATAACATGGCCTGTTACTGCTCTCAGTAGTAACAAAGCCCTGCTTTGTCATGCTCCAGCCTGAGCGACTGGGGCTGGACAGGGATGCTATGTTGCATCCCGGGGCTGGAGGTTTTCCAGGCTGCGCCTCATTAGAGCAGGGAGGCTGCCCTGGGGCAGGCAGCCTTACCTTCGCTCTCTGCGATCCGAGCAGTTTGTCTTTGACAGCTGTATTATAATAACCGTCTCCACAGCACAGCAAGCTCATTTCACAAACTGACTCTAACAGCTACACACAAAATGGCCTGTTCATTGAGGCCAAGGGTTCCATTTACTCCTGAAATGTTACTTGGAAGAGGAAACAGTATATTTAATTAAGCATCATGTTATGCTAGGCATGAAGGATTAAACAGCAGGGCAATTTCAGGAGACTTGACACGACAGTGCCAAGAACAGTATTGGTGGCTGTTTGAGTTAGATGGGATTCTGGCTCCCTGGAGAGGAAGCGTTTGTAGTTTTCTGCAAGGCATTTCTTCTGGTCTTTCTAAAACTGTTTGGTCTTGGGAATTATGAGAGTTTTTCCCAGTTTGCCACTGACTTCATATATGACATCCTTAATATATGCAGTCACGTCCCTCCATGCGTCCCCACCTCTACCTGTATAATGAGGAAAATGGTAAATGCTCCAAGTTCTAGGATTAAAATATCCTCTTCACTTTCTGACCTGTCAGCCACTGAAGCTAAGAAAAGAAAGTACAACTCTTGCTGGTTACAAGGTGGGAATACATGATTGTAAATACTTCTGATATACAGTGATCCGAGAGGACAATCAGGCCTGACACATGCTAATGCAGAACCCACAGGCTGGATTAGACCACTGTCTGGGCTATGGCTCTGTCAGTCTCGAACTGCCTTCAACATCCAATGTTTTAAAGGGAAGACACAGCCCAGTGTGTATATACGCTGCAATACAACGGCCAAATCTTGTGATCTTCCTGCTTGACAACAATGAAAAATGAAAATAAGTGGGGGTGCTTGCCTTATCATTGCTGCACTCAGGGTTGTCTACACAGAAGTTCTTATTCACAAAGGGATGATTATTAAACTGATACAGTCGGCTCCTCCTCACTCCAAGTTGCCTCTGCTCCTAAGCTAGGTCTGGCTCCGAACTGCTCACAAAAGGAATTTGCCTCACGACTATGAGAGGAGTCTATGGAAACGTGCTTTGAACCCAGACAGTTTGGAGAGTAAGGTGATGGAAATATTCCCATAGACAGCAGTATTTCCTTGTATCCATTCAACTTCTAGGGTTGATGGTCAGGCAGAGGACATAACTGCAGTTAAGACAGAATGAAATTCAAGAACTTCACAGGAAAAGCTCTAGGGAACAAGGGGGAGCAAGGAAGGAGGGTTGAGATATATAGTTATAGCTGACATAATGAAGAGAGAAATGCAACTTGGAGCTGACAGGGAGGGAACAAATAGGAAGAGCTCCCACAACAGAAGAGAATTGCAGATTTGGTTATTGCAGTCGTATCTGCCCATTGACTTCCACAGAAGGTACAAACCCCTGCCTTTCGCTACAAATGAAGATGGACACGGATGTGCACTGGCAGGCAGTCTTGCACAGAGGGCATTCCTGCACACTAATGTACTCCAAGGAGCCCTGAGTTTGCACTTAATCTGAGGAAAATACACCAATCCACACATCCTGTTGTTGCTCCAGGTCACCCTGACAAAGCCAGCAGCTGGTGCTCTGGGACTGGGTTGATGATATATTATACCTGCCACTCTTCATTTGTTAGGATGGCAAGAGTTTTGCATTAACACAGTAATTCATGACGCTGTATTTAGAAGAAGGCAGAGGAGATGCAATGGGTGGTTGTAATGCATCTTTTGGCATGCATTAAGGGGACTCATCATCACTGTTCAGCAAAGTTTTTAACCATGCCCTTAACTTTAAACAGCAAATAAAAATAGAACAATCAACAGGTGTCCTTTGTGTATTTATTCACATGGTCACAGATCTTTTTTATGGAACATTGTTTAAAGCACTGTAATACCAATAAAATGCCTAAAAAACTATCTACAGACCAAACGACAATGCATTTGCATTTCCTACCTGTCTATGTTACTGATTCTTAGAGGTATTTTGCACAGCCTGTACATTAGGTGTGGAGGTAAAGAACAGCACAGGTGGGATCATGTGTACAGAGTATGTGCACCTTGAGAACTGACGTTCATGTTCCTAATCCTCCTTCTCCCCAGGCTCTCCCTGCACCAGTGATGCTTCTTTGATCACACTAAGATCAGAAGCATCTTCCAAAAATTCAGGTTGTATTAAGAGTCTTATCCTTAATCCCTCAACTTGAGTGTATTGATAAGAAAATACCAATTAAGATTCATATTCCCATGCTAGACCTGTAGTTAGAGACTAAGGAGATTATGTGATCATTCTAATTTCACACCCAGGAATGTTAAATAGTTATAACTTTATCTCATTCAAACAGCAATGGCCCATGAGCTCCAGGGTCCTTTTGGCCTATTTGTTGCTACCACTGCAGATGTCCCCTGACCTTCAATCAAAACAACCTGGGTGGCCTCTCTGTACCTTCAAAAGAAGGATTTCTGCAAGAGAAACAGTGGTAGCATGCATTAGCAGTCTGACTCTACTAATATCAAAGTGCTCCACACGAGTCCTCAAGACAGATCCAAGCATGGATGACAATATTAATGAACAGCTGCCAGCACCACAAACCACAGCTCTGCTGCCTGATTGCATGAGACAAGAATACAAGCTGATGCTTGCTAAGGTAGCAGAAGACAAAGAAGGGTTTTCATACACCGAATCTACCAGGCACATCTAAAATCAGGCAGAAGGAATAGGACATATTTGCAAGAGAGACTTCCAAACCATGTGAAAGGCTTGCAGCTGCAGGATTTTCTCAAGTTTGCTACTAATTTATGTAAAGTGAAATGACAAATGTGGCTTCGGAAAAGTTTTATTACCAGCCATCCTTAACAGCCTGGGAAAACAAGGATTGAACTAGGAAATCCCACAAAGCCTGATCATTTTCCCTTGCAAAATCAAGGTAAATCTGGTGGGGATTTGGAAATTCAAATGGACAAGCTCAGAAACTCACAATCCTGCTGATACTGGCTGGGCAGAGGATGAGATGAGCCTTGTACTGTTGATTGGTTTAGGGCATCTGTATTAGGCACCTAAAAGCTGGATGTAAAGGCAACCAATGCAACAACACTATCTTGTTCCTGTTGCTCTGACATCTTCCACCCCTCTTCATTTTTTCATGTACCCATTAGCCTCCGGGCCTGCATGAGATCTGAAGGGACACCCTTGTTCAGTATGGTGCTCCCACTGAAGCCATTAAGCCTCTGCATGAATGCCCAGAACTGCTGCAGAGAGCTCGTTTCTGGACGGAGGCCTCGGGCTGCAAGCTGCTCGGGCTGCAAGCTGCCTCCCGCCGCCTATGTGTGCAGCACCCGGTAGAATCAGGCTCCCGGGCTCACTTGGCACTAATGTAATATGAAAAGTAGTCATAAAAAATAACAGCTCCAGGCTCTACAGATGTGGGAAAACTGACTCTGGCTTCAGTCATTGCAAGGCATTATTTTTACAGGAACAAAAAAGCAGAGGGTGTGTTGCGAACAAACAAGCAGACACAGTCGCTGGCTGCAGAACCTTGCAGCCTAGATATTTTAAGCCCAAGCTTTCAATTGGCGTTAGAAGAGAATGAACTAACCTTTTCCATTTCATTTCTGAAAACTCCAAACTAATTATCTTTTCATTCTTCTTCCATCCTTTCCCTGCCAAGGGAAAGAAATCGGGACAGGACTCCTGGGCTTTCTAGATCTTGCAATATTTATCACCTGAAGCCTTGTTCCCAACAGGAATACTCAGCACTGAATTTTTGTGCTTAGATGAAACCAGCCAGGGAGACAGGGACAGGCACTGGGAGCATCATTCTGCAGACAGCCCTGAAGGGAACAAGACCGTTCCATTCGTGCAGAGCCGAATCACTTACTGAATGTCAGATTATTTTTTTTGGTTGGGGTTTTTTTAAGTAAGGACCCTGAAGAGGGAGACAGCCACAGGAGAAAAATGGAAGAAAAGAAGAAGCAGCAGCAAGAAAAAGCGTGGGAAAAAAAAAGAATAAGGGAAAGATTAAAATAAGAAAAGCAGTATGGGGGATTAGGATTCAGGCCAGCATTGTCTGCAGCCTTCCAAACCATATGATATATCTAAGGAAAAGGCAGACAGCACATCTGAGCGAAAATTACAGGTGGCTGAATTAATTAGCTCCAAATCCCAACACCCCCAAACATCAGGTGCTGGGATTAAGGACTCAAAGCTAGTTTGCTGCTGAATCCCAAACCTCAGATATTATTTGGATTCAAATTGGAAGTGTTGCAGATGGGTTCGTTTAGGGAAGGAGAGAGCTGTCTTTTCCCATTCTCCCTTCAGCTGAAACAGAAAGGCACCTTTCTCTTTCTTCATAACATGATATTAAAATCACTGCAGCCTTCCCTACCCGTCTGTGCTTGGTTCCCATTGATCTTAACAAGCTTCCAGTTCTCTTCAAATACCCTGGTGCTGCAAGACAGGTAGGCAGAGATTCACTTCAAGGCAATGGGAGATTTGCTTCTTTCTATCCTCTGTGCTTGTGGCACATACATGAAAGGAATTTACTGCCCTTATATGCTGAAAAAGTCCTATTGTGTGACTAAACAAAGGGACCCAATGACAAATGGCATCTGATTTACCCCAAAACACTGAAAAATTGCCAGCTTCTCTTGATTCTGAGGCAAAGCCCCTAAAAGCTCACCAATAACCATGTGCAAACAGATTCAGAGAGGTTAATCAAAATAGTTGATAGACATCAACACTACATTCATTTCCTGGTGCTACCATCTACTCCCTATGCCAAGTCACTTGATCTGTCTGTGATTCAGTTCTTCCTATAAAATGGGAATAATCCTTGTTTAGCTAGTAGCAGCATTAGTAGAATAAAGCATTCATGCTGGTGAGATGTTCAGGCATTATCCTCATCTAAGTGGGGGGAGAACCTGCATAAGTTGAAAAGTTCATAGATCTTGCAAAGAGTATAACCTGTATCTCCTGCTAAATCAGGTGAGTATCATATCATTTACCAGGACCACCTTGTGCAGGTCTAATTATCTGCTGGCATAGGAGGTACAGAAGCATAACTGGCAGTGCACTTGCTTCATCTGGATGGTGCCAAACAAGCTGGTAAGTGCATCACAGCCTGTGTACAGCATCCAGAAGTAGTGTACAGGGAGACAATTAGTGTTCGTGTGGCTTTCGTACTGGATGTAATCAGAGGCCTGGAAGATATTTGTGTTTATTAGAGCATTGGTAACCAGTCAGGACTGAAAACACAGTCATTGCCACAACGCTCACTCGAAAAAGGATTTGATGGACAGAAAGCTTGTAACAGCTTGAACGAGAAAAAGAAAAGGCAGTTTTGGAACAGTATAATCATGTCTCCGTAAAACACTGAGTATGGCAATTAATTATTGATCATGGATCCCTCTCTTTGTCTTTCTCTTGTTTCCCAGGGCTCTGCAGATCTGCCAAACACCATGCCAGAGTTAATCAGGTATTTGCTTCCACCTGGGGAGTCAGCTACCTGTCTCTAAAGGACACAGTACAACTTGAATGCAATAGCTTCTCATCAGGTCTGGTTTTATATATAATCAGGCACACTTTGCAATCTGCAGGTGTCTCAGCAGGTTGCACAGATTTTTACTGCTTTTATGTTATGCCTTGACCACACATCCATCCCATAGAGCAAGCTGCCAGTGGCAATGGGCAGAGTTTGTTTGGAAGCAGAGCACTGGCATTCTGCAGCTGAGTTGTATGTGCACCACAGTAACGCCAACTGCATTCTTACCAGGTTGTTCCCTCAAATTCCTGAGCATCCATGCTAGTTACTGTAGCCTCTCGGCAATAACCACAAGAAGATACATACAAGACAGTCCTGCATACAGCTTACATAATAGCTCTTTAGGTTTGTGGAGAGGCATGAAAATCCTGGGTGACGTTGGGACAAGGGTTTTTCATTCCAAGGTATTTCCAAGAAATGGGTATACACCAAAAAGCTAAGCGCACATTCTTTTGTTTTCTATAACCAAACCATTTTGCTTTAAAACTGAAAAACAACCAAAAAAACCCAACAGAATGTTTTTCTGCCTTGTTCAAAAACCCATTGAGCAAAGAGACTTCAGAGACTGCATCTCCATCCTTTCCCACCCCTTGGAAGATGACAGGTGAGCTTACAGACATAACTTTTTGCATCAACACTGCTTACAACAGTGTAATATTTTGTCGAGTTAAATGAGGGTGGAGATTCTTTAGTATTTCAATATGCAGTAGCAATGATGATGGCAGCGGTAGTCTTTAGCAGAGAACTCTTAGCATGAACTGACCTGAAATAACTCCACAGGAGACAAGAAAGCCAGATTCTACAGGATGGAGACAAGCTGGCTTTCCTACTGCAACTTTCTGAATCAATGGAAATGTTTGGGAACTTCTACCCTCACTTTGTATCGCTGCTTGCTGAAACTGGCATTTGGGACAAGAATGTGCTAGTGTCACCTCCCCCTCTTGCAGGATAATGAATTTCCATTTTCCCTTCTAAAAAACAAATGGCACTTACATTTCAATTCACTTCAGTTGAAATGGGGGCTCCAGATGGTGCCCTTGCATGTCATCTTATCTATTCTTTTGGCATAGGAGCAAATAATCTTTGGGTTAGAAGAAACTCTGTAGTGGTTTCTCTGGGAGACATAAGGCTGTCAAGAAACTAGTGCTCTGTCACTGTTTCTCTGACAACAGTCAAGTATAAGCATAGAGATCCTCCTTGTAGGTAGTGTTAATGTAAAATCATAAATGAGAAGGTTGCCAGAGAGATATTTTTTTATTATCTCCATTGCATGGCTGGCATGCAGTGTGATGTACCAACAACGGTACAAGGGATAGCGTCCTAGAGAGTGCCTGCTTTTGTAAGCTGCTTTACTATCTACTTGCCATAAAAGTCCCGAGTACAATTAATGCTGTAGATGTCTTACTCTGAGTATAAGCTTGATCCAAAGACCACTGCAGTCTTGCCCAGATAACAATCATCTTTGTATTAGGTTCCTTATAAATACATTAGTATGGCATGAAGCTACAGGGTTCTACTTCTACAGAGGCATCATCCTTTCTTTCTCTGTGCACCATGTTGTAGTAGGCTATATCTCAGAATTACAATAGTATTCTATAGAATGAGTTGTTCCCACCAATATCTTTCGGTTAATGATTCCTACATCCCTCACAAATGTGTGCCTGTCTGTGTAGATACTGCTCCCAAGTTAACTGTTACTTGCAAATCCCTAAGAAAAAAAATGTTGAAAAAACCCCAATTGGAACAGTGTCCATCAAGGGGATGTAGTTCAATTAGCTGCATGTATCCCTTATTCATACAGTTCTGAGAGCAGTGAAACCCAGGAGTGTATCCCTTTGTCCGTTTGTCTGTCTAGCTCTCATCTGTCTCTGTTCCCTTCATTAAGGGGACAGCAGGTGGCAGGGTAGATGATGGATGGGCAGGGGATGAACTAGAACAGCATCTACTCATCATCCATTCACGCACCAGAGCAAGACAGATGGTCACGAAGAGCTTTCAATTTATCCAAAGGCTGAGTCAGAAAGCTCTATCACATGCCCTGCAAGGGCCTTTCTCAGAGTGGGGGACACTAATTTGTAGCCACTGATAGGCAAAGCATTGGAAAGGGCAGGAGCACGCAGAACTGGCTCAAAGGTGCGATCTCATCTAAACTACATCTCAGGCTTGGAGACCTTGGAGGTACAACCAAATTACAGGTTAGACCCTTACAGTTGAGCTTCTCACACATAGCCATGGCCTCCCTTAGGGGGAAAATCTTCCATAGCTTTTTCTGGAAAGGGAAAGTAAGTCTTGCAGAAGGGAATCCTCATGGTAGGCTACTTCCTGGCAGTAAGAGCTAGTTATTTCTGTTATTTACAGCTGCAGCTATAGACTCTGGACCTAACCCTTGTACTAGGGTACCATGCAGGCATACATTAAAAAATAAACAGCCCTGATGTACAGCCAGGTTAACAGAAAGCTATGTGGGCAGAAAACATGTGGGTCAAGAAGGTGGGTAAATGTAAACCTGTGCTTCAGCAGCTTATAGTCTTACAAAATATGCAGCCCAAGAAACACAGCCTTGTCACTGAAGAAACAGGAAAAGGAACCTGGGTCTTCTGTGAAACTTTGCTGACAGCAGCAGAAAAGCAAGTAGTCAGAGGTAGTGATTAGAAAGGAATAAATTCTGAGCAAAGAGTATGCACACCAAACAATTTCGTTAGTTATCAGTTATTCAAAAATTGCCCCTACCTCTGCAGCTTCCTCCACTTTTTCATATGATCAAAGACCTCATTCCATACCAGCATGCTCCTATTTCTTCCCTGTAAGTATACAGGGGAACAAATTCAATCTGTGAAGCTTTTGTCATTCTCTCTCTCTGGCTTCCACTCTTTTCTTTGTAAATGTTTGCAGTGTACCTACCCACAATGATAAAATGTGTCCTGTTTACGGGGAAAGAAAAATCTACCTCAGCACTTTTTCCATGGGAGGAAAAGAGGCAGGGGAGGAGAGTACATTTTAAAGCATTTTAGATTGTGACTCCTGCAAATTAGAAAACGTACACTTCTTCCCCAGATGGAATATAGGCAATTACACTGTGAAAGCAAGTGCTATTTCTGTCCCTTTTGCCTTGCAGTCTTACTAATGCTTTTGAGATACATAAAGATGCATTTGTTTGCAGTGAGAAAGATGGCCATCTTCAGCAGTTTGTGTCTAGTCTATGATGTAAGGGAATGAGCAAATAGCTTTGCATTGTACTAGTTTTCATACTAGTTAAATACAATTCTTTGAAAGCCTTGGACACTGAAGTTCTTTTTACCCACAAAAGCCTGTAAGCTTTCCTCCATAGCATTCTTCAGGCCCAAAACCGCCATGGGTTTCCACTGTTGGTTATTCATAGCACGTGGGTGCTTGGGACAGCACAGTACCTGAGATGGGTGCAATGTTCCTGTACCAGTGCCCACACAGGCAATCCCTAGAGGAAAAACATCATTGCAGCCAGGCCCCTTGGTGCTAACACTGAACTGCTCTCTGCCCTAAGCCAGTTTGTCAGATACAGTGGTATTTTTATATATCTCAGACCTTGCTTAACAATGGCAGTGTGCAGGAAAACACATCATGAAATAATTGTTAATAACATTGCCCCTCTGATTCCGTTTGTTCTATCAGGATTGAGAGAAAACATATGTAAGACAACAGCAAATAAATATAGGAATAAACGGATGGCTAGACATATGGATACATAGACAAATATAGACAGATGGACAGATCAGATCTGGCATATGCCTACGTACACCATCTCTCTGCATTTGTGCTTCATTCAAAGATGAGCATGTGCACCTCAAACTGAAACCAAGCAAAGTAATTACATGGATACATGGTGAGGGCAGAGTATTAGGACTGTCTCCTGGCTGAATGATCAGCTTTGGCAGTGCAGATAACTGGCCTCTACCAGGTAAAGAGATAAGAAATGCTCTCCCAGCTCTCTCAAAATTTCTGTAGGTTTGTTCTCGCTACTGCCTTAGCCCTACCCTACGCAAAGAGGTCTTTTTGCTGAATGTAGGCCTTCCTGCTGTTACAGACTCGGCTTTTTTCAGTTGCCCTTTCTTTTGCATTAGTGGAGTATTGCATTATATTTTGTTCTCCCTTAACTAACCCTTTATCACTCCATATGTGATTGGAGGAGCTATCTACCAGCAGCATATGTGTTTAATCAACTTTAATACTTCCACAGACTATAAGTAAGAAAAATGTTCTGGACAGGGAATAATTATCATTTTAATTACATTAGAGAAGTTAGTTAGACTGCCAGAGGGTAAAAGAAGATCTGTGGCTTAGTGCACTACTAAGCTGGGTAGTAGCAGCCAGGAGGTGGACCTGCTTTGGCTGTAAGGCAGTAGAAATATGGACTAAGGGAGCACATATCTAGAAAAGCTTCCATACACCTACAGTTCTGGCTCTGGCAGGAGAGGAAATGGCTAGAACTGCACAGCTGCATCCCTGTCCCATCACAGCTCAGAGGTAAACAATGAGTCCTAGAGATTCTGAAGCATATTCTCCTGCTACAGATTTATAAACATACACAAAGCATTAGGAATGAGGAATCTACATCTGAGTGACTTTTAATAACAAACAGAAAACTTTTCCTCTGGAGTGGTCACAGTACTATCAAGACAGCAATATGCTTCAGGCATGATAAAGACAGGGAAACTGAGATACAGAGGCAGCATACAGCTCAACTAAGGCTATTGTGTGTCAAAGGCATAGCTCAAAATGCAAAAGCCTGGTTAAGTTTACAGAATATCTTTAAAGTTTGAGCTTAGATTTCTTTCTGTTTGCCCCAAGGTATAGGCAAGGCACATCTCCCATTTTTCCTCCAAATCTATAAGGGTTAGAAACATTCCTTTTCATAAAGAAACAAATGCATAATGCTGAGATTCACATGTAATCACATCTCAGCAACAAACACAGCCTTAAGAACAAACAGTAAATATTGAGAGACTTGTACTGATAGAATCACAAAAACTGGCAACATTATAAATCCCTTTGGAGACTTTGAATATCTCCTGCCTATCCTTAAAAGCTTACAATCCAAGAAGTATTTACTCAGTAAGTTTTACATAGCTATCTGCTCTTGGTGGTGGGAGATTGGTTGCTTTAAGTCTTACTGGTCTATTTCCTAACTAGAAGCCTAAAGTGATTTAAACAAAGAATGAAAAGTAAATGGTGTGTGGCACTCCCACTGAAGCAGACTGCCTCAGGTTTCTGTGAAAGCCCTGATTTGCAACAGCAGCATAATGAAGGAAACTGGATTCTGCAACAGGCTTGCAAGGACCTCTTCTTCCAGCTCCAGGTTTCTCCCATGATGGGGCCCCTTGCCACAGAACAAACTTTGCAGTATGAGCTGTCAGGCCCAGGAATTCTTCCCACTGAACAGCTGCAGAACTGATGCAAGCTATCCGAGTTTCCTCAAACAGCTGGTGGCCATGAAATTTTTCATACATATCAGAGCCCCACCTGGTAAAGCAACCAGATCAGTCCTTTACCTCTTGATTGGACTGTATAATTACCATACTTAACTGGCTCTGTTACTGGAGTGCCAAGGGATCAGCCAAGTCATGGACTGCATTGTATTAGCTCATTTGCAAACAATGTAGTCCCCTCTTGGGGCCCTTCTCATTTGTTTGCATTTAAACTGCCACATTAAGAAAAGGAAAAAAGATGCAGGAAGTAAAAAAAGAAACGTTTTGATTAGTTTCAGGTTTGCTTTGGGATTGTTCATTGTACTTAATGACTAGGTTTCTTTTCACCCCAAAATTATAAAAGATTTAAAACAAACTTTTTTTAAAAAGATCACTTGTAGGATTACCTCAGCCATTTCCTCATCTCCTCCTTTGGATTATGAAAGCAAGGAGGCTAATAAATACTGAATTATGCTCCTGGGGCCAATTTCATTAGTCTCATCTCTTTTGACACATGTATACAGCACCTTAGATTAAGTACATGATTATGTTTTGCATTTAGCACCAGCTTGAAATACACTTGTTTTGGCCCAGTAGTACCAATGTTTCACATACTGATTCTCTGCGGGGCTAAGCAGCATGCATCAGACTATTATTCAAGCAAGGAAAATTTTTTCCTTCCTAGTTCTTCTGTTGTACCTCAGTGCTGACCCAAGGCAGCCCCTGTACTCCAGCTCTGCACATACCTTATACCATTGCACTTATTATAGCAGTGCCTACAAACATAAGAAATTTATCCTATAAAGACAAAGGAAAATGACAGACCTTGCCCCCAAATGCTTATATCAACTGAATCCACTTTTGTAAATGTTATCTTATTTCCAAGCTTCTTTAAGCAAATCATAAGAATATGTTTGGAACCACCCAGGATATAAGATTTAAGGTTAAACTCTCCCTGATACATTTAATTTTGACTTAGAGTTGATTGGAACCCACATTACCCAGAAGATGGTCTCAATCACAATCTTATTAATTTCCTGAGGCAGGTATGTCTATGCCATTGAGGAATTGGTTAATGAATGCTAGACTGCAACAATACCAGTAAGAGAAGTATAATGTGCCTCATTTTAGCCCGTTCCACACACTCCTTCTGAGTGGCACACATTGTAATAACTCAGAATGAACTGACTCCTACATATTTCTGCAAAAGAGACAAGGAATTACTCTTCTGGTTTTCAATTCCTTTTCTTCAAAAATTACCAAATAGATTGCACTGTAAATTTCCATTCTGAGTAATGCCTCTTACCGGATCAGCCTGAGCACTGCGGCGCAGGCTGCTGCCCTGAGTTAAAACAAAGCTCTTTGTTACCGTACTGAAGGATGGGAATCCACACGTCATCCCATCTTGATTTAGTCAGCAAGCAGCAGCTAAACTCCTTTACAGACTGTTTGCATGCTTGTTTCTCTACAAATGTTACCAAGGCTAATTTACTGTAACTAATGTGGTCCTGTCAGTTGTTATAATTTTCTATTGAGGTAAAACCACCAGCTCCAAGCAGACAGCGTTCTAGCTGGGAAAGATTAGCTCCTGTTAGAGAGGGGCAGCTCTGAGACTGCTCCCTGGATTGTCATAGCAGTAGGATCACACGTTGCCTAAATTACCATTACTGAGAGAGCTCCACACATGTACAGCATAACAGGACCAGCAGCATCCCAGTGTCAATAGCTTGGGGCTGAGAGGCAGTGCTCTGCAGAGGTGAGAGCTCTGGGAGAGTCAGATACAGCTGTGCTCAATGGTACAGCCTACACAGCAAGCATCAGAATCCAGAGGTAGACCGTATACCCTGGGCTAAAATAAGAACCAGGTATTGTGTCTATACAGGACCCAGACTGGACCTTGAACCACAGCTTTCTGTGGAAGGGCCCAAACATTCTGTGGGGTTCTTATTTTCTCATTTTATATTCTGTTCCTATCAGTAGGCTCAGAGAAGGACCAACAGCAAAATACTAAGATATACTGTGGAAGAAGATCTAGTTGCAAGGACAGAAAAGAGAGTCTTGGCTAATAAATGAGCTGGTTAATGTGTCTCCCTGTTCTGACCTGGTTTTCCTATATAAGGCTGAGATACTTAGGAAGGTTGATCCTAATTAACTGATGATGTGAATTCAGAATGATTTAGTTAAAACACATTTAGCCTCACGGGGACACACATTCATAACTGAAGCAACTTCTATTCCATCTAGAGAAAATGGGTATTGTCGAGAGCAATCAAGTTACCATGACTTAATAACTTCTATCAGACAGAACTGCCTGTGTGTATGCTCTTAGCCCATCCCAACTGCAGAGAAAAAAACATTAGCTTTACTGGGATTTTGCTTTACAGTTGGGCCAGGGTAGAAGTTTCTGCACAGTCAGTTACTGCAATGCAGCTGACAGGTGGTAGCTCGGAAAGCTGTGGAGCTCAGTCTTTTCCAATCCTACATCCACACTAGATAATTACATTTCCTTTAGTTTTGACTGAGGTTGTCCACACCACAATTTAAGGTCATATAATTAATCTACTTTGAAAGTTAATTTGGATTAGTTTTTCTATGTCTACCTGTACAAACAAGCTCTTAATGTCTTTGTTGTTTCACCAGTAGCAGAGAAATCCCTGTGAATGCACGCTGTATGCGCATTTCTGAGTTTGCAAGCTCTGGCTATGGATTTTTAAGCACTAGTATAAAAAAACACCTGCCTTAAATTTCAGTAGACAGCTACCATTGTTTCCTTAATACAAATAATCATCAACAGGAGTCACGCAGATCGGCTGTTAGAAAAGCTGTGCTCTTATTGAGTTTTTATATTAATTTTACATTCCAAAATTGATTCAGATAATCATCTGAGATTTTAGTGTGCTTATCTGAACCTTCAAGCCTCTGATACTGAGGTAACACTGTTAACGGTATTTAGCACACACACAGAAACAGCAGTAAAATTCACAGAACCTTTGTACTCAAATACCGGAGTATCCTGGGCGAGATTTACCTTATAGGGGGAACAAATTCAAGGTCAATGTCTCACTTAGCTCCAAAGGCACAGTTCTTAAATTCTTAATAGGACTTTTCAAAATCAGACTATTTTATTCCAGGATCTTAGGATTGAAATATAAAAACAAGCTTGACTTTACATTTCCGCTCTGCAGTTTGCTATTTCCTTAGTGAAGTCAATGGAACTATATAGACGTACACCAGCTGGGTATCTAACTCAAGCATGAAAACCCATTGCTTCTTTTAAAAGAACAATGTATATACTGGAATCTTTTCTATAGTTATGATTTACTTAGCTCATCACAAACATGCTGCAGATAAACACTTAAATTCCAGTATTATAGATATCAGAGGGTGGACTGCTTTCTCTGGTTACAGATTGAATTTATCATTAGCAGTCAAAAGCACCCCACAGATTCAGAGGGCAGAGATCAGTTGTTTCATCCAAATGAAACATCCTTCTCCCTAATGGCCTTGAGTTTGTCCCATCCTTCCTACTTTGTCCCTTGGCTACAAGATGATCACAAACACTTTTGGATTAGACCTTCAGATTTGCTTTTAGATGCACATAAAATAATCATTCCTGAAAACAATTTCCCCGTGATTAAAGATCCGCTGCTGCTAAAAATATTTAAAGCAGGAATCATCCTGAATAATAGACTTGGCAACACGCACTAGAGATGACAGAAATTGCTGGCACTGTGCAAAAAACAAACATCAAAAGACAAAATAGCATCAGACACTGAAGCACTGGAATTTTTTTTCCTTTTTTGCTCTATGCCAAGGTTGTTTGTGCATCTTTGTGTAATTCCAGCTAATCGCACAAATTCTTTGATTCAAGATATTCTTCGAAATCTCCCTGGGATGGCACCTACATTTGTGTGCCCCTCATTCTGCTCCCATTATGAACCACCCTCTTGGTTCTAAATGAAAAGCTACATTCAGCAGCAAACTGTCAGGGGTGTTGCATTTTGCAGCTTTTATTCCACTTCATTGGCTTTTTTTTTTCGCCCTAAAGAAATGTTATGGAAGTAGCAACATTTGCTTGCTTCTTCCTCTCTCCCCTTCCTATGAGGGAACTCTCTCAAGATATATCTGCTTGTTTGTTCATGGGGTCACCCATTACTGTCACCATGCCGCCCTTTATTGATAATTCAGCTGATAATTGGTTCTAATGGAAGGTACTGCTAATGAAGAGCCTGATCCAGAGAAGTAACCTGGATGCCTCCCTGAGAGCGCAACACGATCAAGCGCCAAGGTCAGAGAGAGTTGGCAGCATCGCATTCCCCAGGGAAGCCATGGCACCTGGCAGGATCAGGTTGTGTGTCAATGCTGCTATCAATTATTTTTCACAGGGACTTAAAATCATCTGTGCAGTGCTATAAATCTGCATGGTGCTTTGCACTCATCTGTAAAAATGCATGGCTTACCCCAACCTCCGAGAGCATACGGCCCCAGAGACCTTCCTAAGGAGAATAAAGTACATGCAGCAAGTGATCTCAGGGGGGTGATCTCAAACACTGCTCTGCATTTGCAGCTTGTTCCAAGAAGAGCTGCATATGGTTAAAAGTACTCTGTATGCCTCAAAATGAGACTCAGAGGGGTCTGACAACGTGGATGAGACCACAGTGTAGATCAGACAAGTTTTTGTGGAATCAGCGCTGTGCTCAGCTTTCCGGTGTCAGAACCCATGGGAAGCGAACCGAGCAGCGGTAGCATAAGACAAACCAATACAAATCTGGGCTTTGTCCTTTCCACCCCAAGGAGCTGATCTCCTTTTCTGGCTGTGCATGGGCACATCCTCACTTTTTTTACCACTGCCTCAGAGATGGGGGAGGGAATGGAAAGCAGCAGATGGAACAGGCCAAATCCCACTTCACTAATTTCATTCCTTTGAACATTATAGGCAAGTGAACTATGAGAAAAAATACAGATACTTCAAATGACACATGTACACAGTGCTACATCATAGGAGCCTTTTCAATTAAAGGGTCTTAACAACCTAGCTAAAAAACTGCTAAGAGGTGCATGACTGCAGCATATTTGGCAGGATCTGAGAAAAACCCTTTGGGGAGTTGAGAAACAGCAAGGAAATCAATTGCATCAAAGCAAGTATAGGAAGAGGTAATGACAGAGGACATAAGAAAGGTGAGGAATTGACCTTGCTGAAAGCTAAGCAGACTGAAGGACTGTACTCCCAGGAATATCAAGCCTAAACATAAAGGGACCAATTCATAGGACTGGATGTGAACATGAAATGCAAAGAGGTGTTTTGTGGGTTGCTAGTCTCTGCGGATCCTGTGAACATTAAGTGCAGAGGGATCAAGTTTGGGGTTGTATTTACACTCACACAAATACTTAACAAAAGCAGAGGATTTGACCAGGTCTGGCTTAAAGCCTGCTGGAGCCCAGAGGAGCTTTTTGACTGGCATCCAGTTTGGTATGAGGCTGATGACCATCTTGGACAGACACAGCACAAGCTGTTCCTTGTTCTGTAAAGGCACAAAGTAGAGACATGTGAAAACTATGCAGATAGTCCGTCAAGCAATGTCAGATGCTCCTTCGCACACTTGTATGTCCAATTAGGAGTGAGAACCAGGCAGCCAGTGCATATGGGTATCTGGTAGGGTTTTTTCCAGGGTCAGAGGATAATGACCCCTAGAGTTTAAAGACCTTCAACACAGCAGTACAGCAACCCTGCCAAATCCTGCTGTCAGTTTGAAGGCTCGTTAACAATACTTCTCCAGTTTATCTCCCTGTGATTAGCGAGTTTCCAGTCACTTAGACCATGTGCAAGAGCAAGGGCTAGCAAGGTTTAGATTTCACCTTCCACATAAAAGCAATAGCATTTTTACTTCATTTACTTGGTTGTTTGGGGCTTTGTTTAGTTTCTTAGGGGGAAAAGTTGTTGAATCTCACTGAATGCACTGACAATAATAAATGTATCCAATTACTTCTGCTGGAATTTTTTAACTTCACTGGTATTTGTGCAAACACTCCTACATAGACACACACTCAGAGTTGTATAGGGCTCAGATTCTTAAGCAAGCATAATTATCTGTGCACGCACAGGCACCATCTATAGATATGTCCATATAAACACAATAAGACATCAGCATATCAATGGGAGCAAACACATACAACACCAGCATGAAAGCTGCATGAATGTATGTTCATACAACCACTTGCTTATACAGATACCTGACTACCCATGGACACATGGGCATGTACAGGAACTTGGAGCAAATGCTCAGCTGTGCTTATCAACACAATCATCACATACGCATGCTCACGTATTTGCACAGGCACATGCACCCATCTGATGCAGTCTCAGGCAGACACACACATTCTGTAAACAAGAGTGAAAGGTGCAAAACCTTCTTTCCAGAGGAAAAAGTACCTGGCTCGCTATCACAAAGCAAATCTTTAATTAAAATGCATAACATTAGCATAAATTATTGCCAGATGCAAAAATAAGAATTAGAGGTGGGAAAATCCACTCTAGCTTGACTCTGAGTCTTAGTATTGTCTACAAAGTCTGGGTTTGCCCCTGCATTCTGTGCTCACCATCTGACTACCAGCATCAAGACATCATGTATGATAGCTATGGACCTGCCATTGCTCCTACCCTGTGATAGGCTACTTCAGTACTGCAGCAGATCCTCCCCCCCTCCCCAGTTTTACTATTCATATTAAATCTTCATCAATGCAGCAGATAAGTCAGCTACACAGAAAACCGGGGAAAGTACCTGCAGCTCCAAGTGCATTTTCTTCCAGAACCCAAAGGTGGTGCTGTTGCATTTACTGTTAAGGGCAGTACACTATGGCAAATACACTTTTTTTTTTATTAAAGAAAACGTTAAATCAAGTTGCCTGTAGATTAAAACTGTGTATTGTTTAACTTCACAAGCCATATTTAAGTCTGACACCTGCATATATGCCTTTGCCATTAACATGTTTGGTGCATCTGTATTCCTACTGCTGCTGAGCTTGCTTTTAGCCAGAGGCATTGACTGGTGCATGGCATGCCTGGTTCAGCAGCCCTATCGAGGTTTTAACAGAAATGGAAGTACTGGAAAGACAGGTCCTCCAGGCCCTCTCTCAGACCCTGAGCAGCCACTAGTCACAGAAGAACCTACAGCCACATTGGTTCACAAAACCTTTCCCATGCTTCTGCAGCATCAGCTTCATGGATTGGAGACTACAGCTTGAGACAGTCTGCAATGGCTGAGGGCACATCTTGGCACCATCCAAGCCTATGAACAGAATGAAAATGGCACTGCACAACCCAAAGAGTGGAGAAAAGTGGGTACAGTGAGAAGAGGCTGCAGTTATGACAAAAGCATGTACTGCGAGAAACAGGCAGACAGCTCAGATGTGATGCCACAATCACTGAATGCAGGAAACCCAACCCACCGCAACTAAGAAAGCAAAGTGCCCAATTTTCTAACTGGATGGTTACTTAATGCCTCTCTGACATCCACAGCTCCTGAGCAGTCTAGGACTAAAGATCACTTCATATGCAGTGCGTCAGTGCGGTTTTCAGAGAATGGCACACCAGAAAAATGGCCAGGCTTCAAATATCAACAGAGGTCAGGAATGTCAATATAATAATGCCAAGCAGCTTTACAGAATGCAGGTTTCATTCAGCTAATGTTAATAGATGATTTCTGTTCAGTATTTAAAGGAAGGGGCAAAGGTTAAGCTCCTTGCCATTGTACCCCGTGGGGAAGATTGCTCTTGCTCCTAAACAGGATGAAAGGAGGAATGATAGAGGTCAAAGCTGTGACGACTGGGTAAAAAGAAAGACTAAATAGAACCTGAGAAACATGAAAAGTGAAAAGAAAATTTCCACACTGTATCTCCTCCAAAAGAAAATGCTATTATAATTTTCAAATCATCTACTTGTGCTGTGACGCCCACAAGAAATTAGCTGACTAAGCCATCTCTACTCATCTATTTCACGAATTTGTCTGATGAATGAATTGCTTGTCTTCATGAAGGGAGGAAACACAAGGACACTGAAGCTGGAGTGCAAGATAAAACGGGACTATGTAATGGAAAATGGAGAAGAATGGGGGCTTTTATGTATTCAGAGTATTAGAAGAAATATAATAATGCGTAACTAACAAAGCAAGGATACACATGCAGGCTACTAGCCCCTGACAAGAATCCATCAGAATACTCTGAATTTCAAACTGCCAATGAAAATTCCCGGGTCTGCTCATAGTTGGCCAACATTTTCCAGTTGCAGACTTTGGCATAAATGTTACTCCCAATTTTAGGGAAATACCTGCAACACAAGGCTTTTCATGTAAAAGTACTTAGAGTTGAAGTTGGCTTTAAGTTTTTCTTAGTGGAATTCGTGGATGTTTTTACTGGAATAGTCAAATGACCACAATAGTAATTTGTCTTTAAACTGATGACTAACACATTCAAGAAAGTATGGATGATAAAAAGATGGAAACAAAGATAAGTGACATCTATTTCAGGGTTGTTTTTAAAATTGTAGATGTAGAAGAGATAGAAAATGGCAGGTATTATCAGCAGAGAGGTCAACCTAATTATGTATGATTCCTGTATTATATTTTTCCACATTTATTGGTAATCCCATGTAAACAGCTACCAAAATGGAAATGCAGAAAGTTCCAGCAAGAAAGCTATTCTTCTCTTTTAGTACCCATAACACTGCCAATATACACATCTGAAGAGTGAAAATGGCATATAATTGTGTACCAGCCCCTTCCAACCTCTGCATATAAATATTTTATGATTCCTCTGGTTCCATCTTTACCATCTCATCTTTTGATTGAAGTAAAAGCCGATCATCAGTAAAACATTCCTTAACAGCTTCATAAGCCAAAAGTGCCTGGAAACACATCTCTATTCTCAGCATTCTCCTTAATGAATGTGGAAAGCTCTCTTCAGTGCGGTAACTATATGAGATTGATAAAGATTCTATTTACTTTTTCCCCCTTATAAGAACTTAATGAGACAAAATTGGTAGCTCGTAATCAGGCGTTGGCCTTTTCATCTCTCCTGGTTTTATTTACAAAAGCTTATTAGAGCAAAGCACACTAAGTGATATGCAGCGATAACTAGAGTATTGCTTAACGATCCTAGCAGCAGCACAAAGCACAGAAAATTAAACGGAAAAGGTGATTAAAGAAATGTTACCTAATGTAAACAGAACCCTTCCCCCCCACTGCCATCAGAGACCCCAATGCCACACATGAATCTGCAAGACGAATCCACTGGCTAGACTGCATCTTTCCAGTTTGTTACATTGCTGCACCAAGACAGGTTTTTTGGTGTATAGCCCATGACATCAAGGCCTGAACAGCTCTGGACCCAGCTGAGGCAACTCCCTGCAAGCAAGGAGCCAGCCAGCTTTGCTGTCCACTATATCTGATTTTCCAGCTTCAATGCATTTTCAGTATTGAAAAAAGGGTAACTACTAATGTTCACAGATAAAAGTTGCTCTGTGGCTTAGCCTTCCCCTCTGTAAAATGGGAATAATAATATCCAAGTCTTTCAAACTTGGCAAGAACTTGGGCAATCTTAAAATCTAATTAAGAACAGGAAGTGCAAGGAAGGGTCAAAAAAGCTGGGATTCTGCAGAGAGAAAATCCATAATAGGTTTCCAACAGGAACTGCTACTTTTTCACACACATTGCCAGTTTTGCTTACAAATAGAGCAATACAGTTGCTCCTTCTCCCTCTGTAATTTGCTGCTTCAGTTTCATCCTGATAAATGGAAACACCATGCTTGCATAGGGAAAGAGAAGTTACTGTATCATAGGAAGCAATCACACCATACACAAAACAAGCACTCCTAGTAATTAAACTACTTCCAGCCCCCTTTCTCTGTTCCTTTTCAGCATTGCGCTGACGGGCTGTTTATCTTTGGCACAGCAGAAGCAAAGGAAGCAGCAAAATGTTCTTGTAGCAGTTCACTCACAGGAGGAGGGAGAGAGACAGAGAGGCTGAAGACAAACATACACAGGCTTTGGTGCCAGCATTGTTTCTTGAAAACAAATACTTGAACAAGGATCAGATCTCTAGGTAGTTGTCCAGGTGGCTATTTTGATAGAGACCTGTCAACTCACTTGCTTGTAATATTAAGTGCTTTGTGTTCTATCCAGATGTTTCTCCAGTACTGTAGGTATACTCCAGCTGTGCAGAAACTTGCATCTTGCTCTGCTGTTCCCATCTAAAAGGGGAGTTTCTGCATTAGAGGAGCAGACTCTTGCGCTGATTGACTAAAGAACAGTGATCTAAAAAGAGTAAACAGTTTGAATACAAAGAACAAGGAGAAAGAATGAACTAGCCAGCTTCATCCTAGAGCAGATTAAAGTCTGCCTTGTAATTAATACACTAGCATAAGGGCAGCACTCTACCATACCCTCCATATGGGATCTTGTGTGTGTATGTCAAAGTTCAGTGTCACCCCACCTGAGCCACAGAGGTACTAGCTCCTTTGTTTGAATTGTCTATTTATATCAAATTCTTCCTGCTAGGGAGTGCCGTTTATACATTTGTACCAGGCTGACCTCAGTGAAGTTCCTAGCTGCTGCCCTAATACAAATGAACAGTTGGATGAGCGCAAGATAGGCTGTCTGGATCAGAACTCTAAGCTTGCAAAGGTGGTATTTTGGCTTCAGTTCCAGGCCCACCTCTGCAAATAAATAATTGATTGCAGTGAATCTGGATGCAAAACAGAAGGAAAGGTGCTAGCACACTTCCATGGTGAGGTTAATCTGCAGTCTAATAGACCCTACATTGCAGCTTGGTTCCTCCCTCAAAACATGTGGTTGCTGAAAATATGGGTCTCTGGCTCTGCGCCCGTTCCCCATCGACAGACACACTGTTTGAGCGCTCTCAATTTGCATCTGTCATTATCTTTTGTGTGTGCTGAGGTTTAATGTGCAATAAATGTAAACGGGTGATGTATATTCTGCATTTTACTAGCTCTCATTTCTCCTTGGCATCATACACAGCTGTTATGCCTCACAAGAGCCACTTTCTGGTCTACCAGAAAGCTGCCAACATGGGGGTTTGTTGCTATTGTTACTAGGTATTTTCTGAAAAATCAAGAGTAGTAATTTGTAATTATTAATGAAATTATAAACTAACTTCACCCATTGTTTTTAGCTAGCTTTCAGCAGCTTTGACTGAGACTTGTCCAACAGATCAAAAACTGAGCTGAAAAACTTAGGACCACAGGCCTTCTGGTGTGTCCTGCTTTTGGCCTGAATTGGTCAGAACACATGTAGGTAAACTGTATTCCCAGGCATATCCATAAGCCATTAGAAATTAGCATTTCTGTATCATTGTGCTCATAGTTTCTACCTTAATTAAAAGATATTCCTCTGTCTACACAGTAAGTAACAGAATGTTCCCTTCCTGCTTAAGTTCCCCACCAGTGCTTGAAATCATTCCTTTCATCTTCGAAATATTAAAGGATGAAGGGGTAATATACAAAAACATAGCTTGCTTTGAAGCCATTCAGACTGAAGACCTATAATTCAGGTAATGGTGATGGCCACAGCCTAGCTCTTCAACAGATAATTTATGCCACTCTCTGTAGGGAGGTTTGCACATCCCCCTTCTACTCCTGATGTATTTTTCCATATGCAAAAAACCCTCCTGTGTTTATATCCATGCAGCTGGCATTCACAGCAGATTGAGGAGAGCAGAATGCAAGGAACTGCTCTAAGGAGAAAAGCTGTAAGCTGACTTGCTCTGTAGCCTTCTGACCCTCGGTGAACACACACTCTACACAGCAGGCATGAGGGGTCTCAGGCTAAACACCACGTACATGCAAACACCACTTTCTTAGCCCTAGCTGCTGCAGCAGGAAAGAGATCTTTATTAAATGTGCTGAAAGACTATAGGCTCTCAACCCTCACCTTTCCCTGGCCTGTAATTACACAGGTACATTTAACACAGTCCCCTCAGCAGCTTCATTGCCTTCATCCAGTTGCCTCCATCCAACAGTGAACAAGAAAATTTGAAATCAGAACATCACCTTGCAGTCGCAGGCACAAGCTGCACTTGCCTCCCATAATATAACTGTAAAATGGATATGTCCCCACTGATGTCTGGTGATTTTTCAGTTCCTGTGAATTTTGGGGAAAAATCACATCATCTCCCATGTTTCAGATTTTCTACCTGTAAAATGGAAGTAATAACCCGCCTTTTCCCCCACATGCACCTTACACTTTTATCATGTCATTGCATCACGAGAGGAACTAGCTCTTAGGTTATAGAAAAGATTCACTATGAAAATAGCTGCAACAGTTTAAATTGTTGTTCTCTTGACAAAAGTTACTATCCTTAAAGCTCTGCTGGTAACAGAGCACATGAACTCTCTTATTATGCTTTAGTGAAAAATTTGGCTTAGTTCTAGCTGCTGCAGGAGGCACTTTGAGCTTCATCACCAGACTTCCCCTGCTTTGCAGCATTGCTACATTTTATTATATTGAAAGGCTAGTGGTATTAAAGGCAAGGCAATAATACTTCAAACTGCTTTTGCCATTTTGGCAGTGAACATCTCTTGGTGTTACTCCAGAGCATTTGGCACCATTCACTGTCTTAGGTGTAAGGCTTTCTGGGTACCCAAGAAAACCAGCAGCGTAGTTTCACTTTCAGCACTTGATGTCGAATTAAGTAGAAGGCTGTGGTTACAGGAATAACTGCACATATTCACAATCATGAGCCCTCAGTGTCTTTTTACACCACTGCCTTGTTAGCAGGAGTATAGCCACAGCTAAATAAGCTGCCAGTTGTTGATGAAGCCCTAGGAAAACTTGGGGGTTTCTACCAAGGTCTTGAGATAGGCTGTCTTGAAGACACTTCCAGGACACATAGAGGTCCTTTACATTACCCCATGGGTAGAGAATTATTGATCAAATGTTTTTGAGTGAAGCACTAGAGAAGCACACCCTCATGGGATGCACAGAGGGTGCCTGTGTGTGCATTTGAGTCCTCTACAGATAATTTGGATCTCAGTTCTTTACCAGTTTATCAAACCAACTAAGGGCAGATGGATGCATTCAGCTGACACTTTTATCAGGTCACATTATAACATCATAATATTCTAGCAATCAGGGAAAAATGGCATCTGCCTTTAGATTGAAGCAATGCCTCAGCATAGAGGTCAGGGTAGAGTTCAGAAAGAACAGTGGAAAAATGGGTCACCTGGGACTGAGAAGGGGTCTTGAAATCCCATGAGCACTAGTAAAGCTCTGGACTGCATTCACCTCACAGAAGGGGAGCCATAAGTATCTCAGGTTGGCAGACAGTAACTGTAGAGCTCACTGTAGAACATCTTAATGCTTCACACAGGTAAGCTCTTGTCCTGCTGAAAGAGAAGTTTGAGCTCTGCACACAGATGTTGGGGACTTTCCTAGGCCGAAACACTGCAGAAGCTACATGTTGCAAAAACCTTGGAAGTGACAAGGCAGCTGGTGTGCTGTGACTGCTGCTTATCACACTAATCACAGCAATCTCACTGACTCACTGCTCCCCACATCTGTCTGCAGAATCCAGCTGTTGCTCCTTGTGTTATACTTTGAACATTATCTCTGTGGGAGAGCACAAGAGTCCAGCAACAGATTCAGTCACAGCCTGACCCTGATTCCAGTCACTGCCTGATTCCAGATTCCTGCTAGTCTGTCTTTGGGAAAGTTGCCATTGACCTATTGCTATAAATTGTTGTAAAATAATTTTTGCTGATTATGGGGAAAATTAATTTGTAGAGAACATTTCCAGTCCTGCGTACCAGTGATACACCTGTGGCCAGGTTTGGAGCATCTCCAAGCTGAGAGATCAGAAATGGAACCTCACTATGCAATAGAGAAATAAGTGTTAAGAGACCAGTGGAGGGACTGATCAGAGTCCTGGAGGGATTTTAATTCAAAGACTGAAAAGATGGTGGGTAAAAATCTGGACTCACTGATTAGTCCTTTTTACATTGATTTCAATTAGGACCAAAATTTCAGCTCAGTAGTTTAGTTCAGAGAAATTAAAAAAGTATACACATACATAACCCAGAGAGGTGGTAGATAACCCAACCCTGGAGACATTCAAGGTCAGGTTAGACAGGGCTCTGAGCAACCTGATCTAGTTGAAGATGTCCCTGCTTGCTGCAGCGGGGTTGGACTAGATGACCTTTAAAGGTCCCTTCCAACCCAAATTTTTCTATGATTCTATATGGATATTATGGGGATATATAAAAATCTGTATGTGCAGGGTATATCAATGCTCACAGGGCATTTAAACACACTGGTTTTAAATCAAACTTAAAACAACCTGGGCTGAGCAGAATGATCTCCTCCCGTTAAGTGATATCCTAAATGGCCACACAGGCATTTTGTACCTATGTTTCAGCAAGATCACCAGCAAAAGGAAGTTGACATCCTCATAAAAATAAGGATATTAAGCAACACACACCTTCCTCCTTACCTTGGAGTTTTTTGTCTAAATAAGAAGAGAATTGACAAGTAGGAAAGGAAAAGGTGATAGAGTGACACAGCATCACCTAGCTTTATAGATCTTTGCTCTCTAGTTTCTGTCCAATAACGAAGCACGAACTATAACCCACCTTTTCATTTAGACTGGGCAATGCATGCAAGTAAGGTATCCTCACTGTGTTCAACACCTAACCCATCCCTGCAGGGTGACTAGAATCTGGCTGCACAGATGTATTCACTGAGTTGCTGCCTTACTCCTCAACTGTATCATTTAAATATTCCTTTGTTCCTCTGAATGGACACAGCAGAAATCATACCTTCCTTGGATCCTGAGAGCAGAGAGTCTGATTGCAATTACACTGTCAGGAAGCTACATCTAATGTTCCTGTGCAGCAAAAGGATGTGGTGTGCTGGTCATTCCTTGAGAGGGCAATAGACCACTGGCTCCAATTTCTTTTAATGCTTTCTGGATCTCACAGAGTGAAACAGACTTACTGCAGATTTCGGAAGGCATACATGGGAGCAAAGCTAAGATAAATGACAACATATTAAAGCCTGTTACTCCTATCAGTCAGCTATATGGTAAAGATGTTTGGCAGTTTAATTTTCTTTTCACCGATTACTTAAATTTCTTATTCCATGTTTAGGACCTACATTTAAATGCAATACTGGGAGGCAGAGAGATTCTCTCCTTAGATTTCCAGTGAACTCTTAAGCACCTGTGAGCACGATGCAGTGACAGTAGGCAGCTCTATGGCTTCCATGAGTAGCATTGCCACATTCACATCCTATCACCATGGATTCAGCTGGCATTAATAAACTCCTGTCTGCATAAAAGGAACTGCCAAACGCATGACTACTAGACATGTGCTTGGCTGCACCCCCACGTGAGTGTGATTCACTGCTCTGGGAAATGACTGCAGAGCAGAAAGAAAAGGGCACCAGCTCCTATGTGCTCCTGGCCAAACACACACAAGAAAGGAAGGAAATAAATATCAGCCTTGGCAAACCCACAGATAGCTCAGATCATCCTCATGGGACACTGATGGTCTCCAACTGCCAACATTCACGTAGGGGGAAAGATGCAGTGTGTATGGCATTCAGATTAATTTATAATTTATATCCTCAGGACATGCCAGTGAAAGAAAACCCCTACTGAGACAGTATAAAAAAACAGATGGAGAAGTCTTTTGTCAGTGTCCTGCATCACACAATCACAGGGTACTGCCAAACCAGCTCCTGCTCCACTGCAGTGAGAGAACAGCTACAACACTCACTCCAAACCAAGCACTGGGAGTAGTTCCAGACATCCAGGCCCAGGTGTACAGCTGGGCTGTGCCCCAAACCCACCCTGCAGCAGGATGCATGCATTTACCACTGGTACCCTGGGTCATGCTCCGGAAAAAGTGCTCTCTTCTAGATTTCAGAAGCTTAAGAAATCATTTTAATGTAAAAAAATAAAAGCAACATTTTTTTCCAATGCCTAGAGGAGACAATGCATCAGGCAAGAGACCACAGGATTTTTTCCACATGAAAACACCTACTTGCTTAGGATACTTTATACTTACACAGCAAAGTCACCAAAAGCAGTTCATAAAAATAACTGGCAAACCTACTAGAAGTACTTTTTCTGGGAAAACAAAACCTTTTCGAATAATACCCCCACCCCCCACCCCTTTTTATTTGTTGCCACCTATTTTTTCCGGTTTCTATGGAAAAGCAAAGCTTCTTATTTTCCACTGAGTCAACTGTCCCTTTCCTTTTCCCATTTATAAAAATAAAAGATGAAAAACAAATGAAAGATGGAAAAAATAACACTTTTTCTTGCAGAGAAAATTCCCATAGGAAAAATAGAAAACTAGTTATTCCCTTTAAGTTATTTCCCACATAACAGCTATCATTTTTCTGACCTTCTCCAGTGAACAGTATTTGCTAGGACATGGTGATTTCTCCCTGCGAACATACAGAAAAGCAGCAGCAATATACGGAACTAAGGATGCCAGATCTCCAAATTCTGGCTTTAACACTAAATCACAGCTTTCTCCTTCTGACACCAGTGAGTAGCTATTGCAGCTTTAAGGCCACACAGAGCAATCATTCACCCATGATACAGTCTAGATGTTACCTCTTTTGTTGGCTTATATGCAGGCACCTTCCAACTTTTATTTCCTCCTGAAAACTTTTTGACATTATTCTTCCCCTGTGGCCACAACAGGGACCTCCTGCTGTAATGAAGTGACCCTCAGTGTCATAAGGGCAGGTGTGCACTGGCTACCAGCCCATTCTTAACAGCAGGGAGAAACTCCTGTGTTCAGCTCAGCACTCCACCAGTTAGCTTTCATTAGAGACAAAAACACCTGCCACCTTCACTGTCTTTTTATTGCTTTTGATCAGTACAGCCCACTCTGCAGTTATCAACTGGTCCCTTCAGCAACCAAGTGAATCTCACACCCAATTACAGGCTGGAAATGGGGAACATAACATAAGTTAAATCTGAGAGTGCAGTACAGATAGGTGATCTTTTTCCCAGTGCAGAAGACCTGTACAAAGCATTACATGCCACTTGAAATTTCATCTTTCCTCTATTTTGAGGACCTAGACAGTACTTGAGATATTTGTAAGCCTCTTCCTAATTTTGGCCCTAATTCAACAACATATATTAGCAAGTACTTGCCTGTAAATATGGCTTCAGGTTCTGGATGTGTTTGACTAGAACACCAGTTTAAAGCTAAGCACTTGATTTTTGACACAAAGGTCTGAGGTGGTATTGATATCTTCTTTCACATGGAAATAGGATGAGAGATCAGATCTCAAATATGGCTTCAGCTGGGATTTTGTGTAGCTACCTTGCAAAAATTATTTAACTATCAAAACTTCAGCCATTGTTAATGTGCTCAGGTCATTCATCTAGTCATAGTAAAAACTGGCTCAAGTATCAAAGGTATTCTTGATACAGAGAGGTCAGTTTTCTCACTTGACTCAGTGATACCAGAACCATTACACTGGAAATAGTTATTATTGAAATAACACTGATTTTAATATTCTTTGTAAATTACTTATTTTATGGGTCTTGCAATAAAACTACCAAATAGTTTAATATACTAAAAAGGCTAGAACAAGCTAATAAAAAGGAAGCATATTGTGAAGGAGGTGAAAAACAATGCCAGCAATCTGCAGTTTAAAAGCTAGAGCAATAAAGAGGTTTGGGCACTACACTTATGGGGCAGGTTCACCATGGGCACAAATTACATGGGTCTATTGAAGAACCTGGTGCTAAGCTGAGTTGAACCAGCTGAAAATTTACCCGCAGGGAGATTGTGCGGCTCCTTCAGATGCAAGTGAACAACACAGAATTGAATACAAGTGATTAAAAATGACAGCCTAACATTTCTCATACTTCTGTACAGATCAGAAGCTTAGGGTGATGAGAGAAACTGGCTTGGAATGCAGAGTCAATTGGCCTTGTCATCTTTAAGGTTATGTTTTTGTACAAAAGCTTATCCTGCATCATCTTCATGATTTTTTGTTTAGCATATCAATCACTTCTCCCTCCTGTGATGCCTTATGCTGTTGCTTGGTCCTGACACTGCTCTATTTGGTGCAATTGTACATGCCAAGGCAGAGGGCATGTAATCTTATTGCTGTGAGCTGTTCCCACTTCACTCCCTTTGCATCAGTGTATGCAGTTCAGCTCCCCCCCCGCTGAGGCAGACAGTATTTCATCTAAAATTCTCCTCAGGGACACGTTTCACTCCTCGGTCTTCTCATAGGTCCCTAAAATAAAATTTAAAAATTGTCCTTTGTATATTCTTGCAAATGTTCAGGTCTGGAGTTAAACATACAAACAACTCATACATATTAGGACCAAATAAATTCATTTAGCACTATATGCATTTCATCTTTGATCATGGTATTTCTGCTATAAGGATATCCAAATTAAATCAAAGCAAAAGAGATAAAAGCCAGCTGACTTTAGTTGATCCAACCATCCAGGGAAAAAGTACATATTTTATTACTGCATCTGGGTTACTGATGAAGGGAAACAGGACACAGTAGAATGCTCTGCAGCACTACGTGGTTGTAGTTCATCCCTGTGGAATAGTCCAATGGAAAATATCACTTCGGTCCCACTAAGACCTGACCCGGTGATAATACCTTAGGGAACTACCCACAGTGCACAAAATTGTTGTCAAATGCAAAGTACTGTCAAATGTAACATACTGAACCAGTTATTTTCAGTTGAATGTTTATTGCTTCTGCCAGCCTGAAATGCAAAAGTGCATAGTCACACCACCACATCAGGTTGTCTGCAATTATGTGCCACTTCTCTCAAGAAAAGGAGCTGGAGTTACTAAAAGATGTTCCATAACCACTGTACACCTAAGGCCAGTAAGGATTCCTCCTATCTCACCTTCTTTCTTAGATGGGAAACCACACTAGCAGACAGCTATTTCCTTAAACACGTAATAGCAGAATTGGCAGAAGCACAGGGCTTGGGATTCCAGTGTTCTCATCCTCTGCTGCAGAGATCTGTGGTACAGATTCAGACCTTAGTATCTTTCTCTACTCTCACATCCTTTTATAACTCAATTATCTATTTTATAAAGTACTTATGAAGATTAACCACCAAGAAGTGCAAGAACTGTACAAATAGAACAGAAACAATAAAACAATACAAAAACTTTTTACAAACATTGTGCATAGTTGCACAGTCAACCTGACTCTTAATGAATAGCACAGGAGAAGAAAAAAGAAGCTATATAACTGATACCCCATATCAAAACTAACAACACAGAATGCATTTAAAAATCAAATGCAGCTCTCAATAAGCACCTTTCAAACAAATGGTAGGTCAAAAATTAGATGCTGTCATTATACAGTCAATAGTTTAAAAAGACAAACATATTTCAGAAAAATCATACTGCATTCATTGAGAATTCATGAATCAACATGAACTAGAAAAAAGCTGATAAAGTGAGTGCGTTCTGGAAGTCACTCACTTGTCTCCAAAGTCAAAATGTTAAACTCCTTCCAATGGTACCAGAATTTTGAGCAGCTCAAATTAACTGCGATTGCTCTTATAGTTAATTAAGCAAATTGGTAAGAAAAATAGAATATCCAATACAGCACATTTCAATGACAAATTCTATTTCCTTTAATTATTGACTTTTCATTGACAAATTAAGTAGCTCTTTTTCCATAGCCTTACAACAACTCATCAAGGAAAAGGCCACACTTAACAGCTCTTCCTCTCCTATTGGCTGTTAGAGAAGATGCTAGTACAAGGCCATTGCAGCTGCTATTAAAAGGACGCAGAAGCAAGCAAAAAATTATATAGTCAGCCTTGCTAAATTAGTTTACCTAAAATTGTATGTGTGAGTGATTTTAATCAAAATCTAATTTCCCCTCTTTTTAGAGTGACTGAAATGAGATTTTTCTAATTTACTTTTCGCGGTTCAAGTTTCTCATAATTCTTCTATGGTAGCGACAGCACCGTGAAAAGCGTCTGCTGCTACAAAGCATTAAAAAAAATTAGATTTTCAAATTGATGTGCTAAATTAAAAATGTTTAATGTTTCTCATCAAAGGCACAGGAGTATGCATAGGGCCTTCAGTACAGTTAGAGGCACAAGACTTTTTTCATCTGTTTCTTTAATTCACATCCCAAGGCAACTCTGCTGTGAAAATTAACAAGCTACAAGCAAAAAGTGTTGTAAAATCTTCAGAGAAACTACCTTTTAATTTCTTCCCCTCCCCATTGCTGGTCTGACCTTAAGGATGTCGTAATAAAAATAGATGCTGTGTTCTGTTTCTTACTAACTTTAGATGGAGTTTTACCAAATTCTTTCAGCGCATCTGAGCCTCTGGGCAATTTTAATTCTCTGGGCTTGACTTGCTAATTCCCATGTTTTAGGAAATCACGTTATTTCTGTAAATTGACTAAAATTATTACTACATTCAAATCTGGGCTTCAGACTTCAGCAGCTGCTTGTGAAGTCGCCCAAAGTTGGGATGGGACTACTTGAATAGCTGCTGACTTATGTATGTTTTAGAAGTTTCTGAAGAAAGGGTTACATCTTACAAGAAAATAGCCTTGGTAACAGGAGGTTGTTCAGTGTGGCTGCTACTTCCTAGCAATGCAAGAAGCTTGGAAACATGGAGCAAGTTTGCTGTTGCCTTTGGATTTATATTTGGGTCTTCTGCTGAGCACAGCCGATTTAAAGAGGAAATGGAGAAGATCCTCAATGAAATGACTCCACATGTATGGCCATAACTTGACCACATGGCTTTAAAGCACATTTTCCTTTCAAGGGAAGCAAATCAAATGCCAGCAATGCCTACTGGCCCTTTATTCAACCATGGCTTTTTTGCAATCGCAGCACTCATTACCAATAAAAAATGAAAAGCACATTCACTTATTTGTATAAATATTATTGCTTTGATTTAAATGTATTTTTTCTGCCTAGGCCAGGCACAAAGCCTTCTGGTGAGACAAGTGCCACCAAAGAGAGTGCTCTGTATTTCTCAAGTCCAAACTGTGTAAGAATGAAAAGACTGTTCTGTTTGATACCATCCTCAAATACTTCGCAACTTGGTAAGGAAACACACAGAGAAGGAATCAGGTACTGTGTACAACAGATATAAGACCACTGAGCCATGTCCCTCTAGGGAAGAAGGCAGCTTATTTACAACCTTTCCAGTAACTGGGAAATGTGAGCTTAAGAACTTTTTCCAATAAATTCAGAAGTAATCTACTCAAGAGCAGTTTGCAGAGTAGGTGACATACCCCAAGCCCTGCCTGTCTCTAAATACACCCACTGCAGAACAGTGGCCAGCATGACAAGATGCCAGGAAGCCTGCATTGGAGAGAAGGAATAAGAGCTCAAGCACAGAAGCAATGGCCCTTGGTCTCTGCAAGAGTAGGGAATTTCATGAGAAGACAACACAAAACAGGGATCATCCTAAGAAACAGGCTGTACCCTATGCTAGAGAACAACTGCCCCCTTCCTCCCCAGATCTTACCTAGAAAAGAATTCATGCCCATTACTAAGTGATCACTTAACTAAACCCTGGGCACACAGACAGTATAAGCTTGGAGTTTCTCCACTCCATTAAGATTCATCAGCTGTAACCAAAAATGCAGAGCCTGGATGCACAACACCTCTCCCCAGCTGGATCACCATTAAAACTCAGCCATTCTCCATCCCTCCCTTCTGCTGACTTACCAGGAATGCTACATTTTCTTGGGGGAACACAACAGAAAAGAGAAAGCTGTAACTAGCATTTACCATCTATTACTAGCCACAGCTATGAATAAAATATTAGACTAGTAGGTCAATAGTGCATCTGAGTATGCAGTTCCTATGTGAAAAGCAGCTCCTAATTTAAGCTTTCTCTTTAAACTTTAGATTCCAAATTCTGGCAAACCCAAGGCAGCTCAGCACAGCTTATCAGATTCAGAGAGAGGGAGGGAAAGAAATACAGGCATACACGCACTCTTTATGCCATTCACAATCTGCATACTGCATATCCTCCTGCTGGTAATAATTCTAACCTACTCATGTAAAACCTCCTGAAATAGTGTTATCCTTCAGCAGGTTGAGATAAAATAAAACATGCCAGACACGTGCTTCATAGAGCAGCAGAACAGATTCACACACCCATTGATCTGGAAAACAAAAAGTTTTGATGACACAGAAAAAGGTTGGATCCCATTATGGGCCAAGACATCTTCTGCCACCTTCTTCTATCCCACAGATCACTAACATATTTTGTGGGTGGTTGGAGGAGGCTGTATATGTGGGGGGCACCTTCAGTGCTAATAGTTTCAGAATAAGCATCAATGACAACATTCAAAACAGCACCTGAAGGTAATTTGAAAGGTGTAGTAGCAGAAAATTAAACCCTGTAAAATACTGTCTGGAAAATTAAAAGACATAATTGATTATATTAGCTCATTTTCAAAATTAAGTGTTGCTAATTGCCAGAAATAGTATTTATTTGGTACAGCCACTGTATCTAACTAGCTGATCTAAGTTTACATTATTGACAGGCAACTGAGCCAAAGTTGCTAAACATTTGTTCTTTCTATTTTGCCCAGGATTTGTTTCCAGGATACACAGAACAGGCATCAGGCAGTCTCTGACCTTTCTACTACTTAATTCCCATATGCAACAGAATTTAACGGTGTGCAGAGATATCAAAGGCTTAAACACATCTTAAAACTTCCATAAGATCACAAAAGGGGATTAATCCAGTACACAGGCCTGCATTCTGACACAATCACAAACATACAAACTGTTCTTACCATTCTGAATCTCTGCGTCTTTTTAAAGAGTTGGGGTTCAGTAACTGCTACCCAAAGGCAATTTATAAATAAGGCAGGAGTCATACCATTTCAATCCTCCATTATTATTATTTTCTATTATACATTAGGAAGAAACTATTTCAGTTTTGGTGCAAATTCCTTTGTATGAGCCAGATGCTTTGGTCAGATTTAGAGCATCAGGCCCCAAAATAGATGACCAACACAAATGGTTTGAGCTGCACCTTGTGCAGGAGGTTTCACTCATCCCAAAGACATAAGGAATTTCGCCATCCACCATGCATTTGTTCCAGCATAGATAATGTTTTCCAGCTGCTGAATTCACTAATTAATAATATCTTGAAATAGGCTTATTAAGTCTTCAGTGCAGATTAGGGTTCCTGTGAAAGATTTAGAGAGAAAAGAATTCCTAGAGCACAACATACAGCTAGTAGGACATTATCTGTTCCTATGTAGCACCTCCCTGGTGAAAAAGTATCTGCTGCTTTCCATGTCCAAACCAGGAGCTTCCAAAACTACAGAAATCAATTGTTGACATGTGAGACGTATGGATTAAGTTTATAACTGTGTTTAGAGCACCAGGGGATGAATTAGCCTAATTGGTGTATTAGTCTCAGTTACACAGAGTAATCACCACAGGCTGCCTCTGTTTTCATTAGAAATTTAATTAAGTTTACCAATATTTGGCTGCTTTGGCCTTGTTTTCCACCATTCTCCCCAGGTTTTCCTTTCTTTAATCATATTTTTAGTGGGGTGGGAGGGGAAATTTTTTCCACTATACCCTGCTTTTTAATTTTTCATTTTTTCTCTTGACACAATCGGTTCTTCAACATTTCAAAGCAGAGAAAGTCAGGGATACACTTGCAGACTCTGCTACCTAAATGGTGCTCTGCCAATTCACTAAGAGAGGACATCAAGATTTCAAGTTCAAGCTTTTAATACTAAAAGCATACCTACATTGAGCATGACCATTTCTTAGAGGACAAAGGCAGCTACATTAGTTAAGGCACAGTCCCAGGCATTTGATCAACCCAGAACATAGATACTGAAAAGTCCAAACCTTGGATGAAGACAGATACTTTTGATGTTGGCCATATACATAAAGCCATCTTTATCTTTTCCACCTCTCTTCTCAATTTAGAACAGCAGGTCCTTCACATGTGCTATGTTTTCAGGCACACAGCTCTGGAACAAGCCAGGCAAGCTGAGACTGTACAGACCCCAAGCCAATGTACCACTAGATTTAAACTGAAGGTAATGGAGTTACACTGATTTATATAGCATGCAGAGATAAGATTATACACGCTCCTGTTCAGAAACTGAAAAGTCTCCAGCCTTAGGGGAGTTGTTCTTAGGTAAGGAAATGTCTGCTCTGAAAACATTGGCTGTGAAATCTGTTCATCATGCTGCTTCTTGCACATTTCTTACCATAATGTATTGCCAGCAACAACTCTCACCCTGCCCTCCTACCCTAAACATTAAGGACTATGAACACATGACTAATGGGCTGAAGGCACAGTTTTAATCTGTAGAGGCTGGTGGCTGAAAAAATACAGCCCACAGTCAATTCTTGTCAAATGGAGTAAGCCATGACATTCTCCTGTATAAAGTGACAGAGGCTTTGATGCATCTTCTTCCAACACAATCACCGGGGATGTTGGCACAGGGGAACTTGTTAACTCATCACTTAGTGAACCTCTTCTCACTATCACCACAACTTAAAATAGAAAACAAATACTGGACATTGCTTAACGTTTGTCATTAGTCCAAGAGGCTGCAACAGTGGCTGCGTGCCTTACTGCATTGTCTAAATTAATCCACGGAGTGATATTGAATCACTTCATCATGGTGGAAAGTTACTGCCTTGGAAAGGCACGCTTTCCCTTCATTAGATTTAATATATTTCTCATTATACAAATCTGCCAGTGCAACAATAAGTCTTGTTCATAAATCAGTTTGCCCTTTTGCTTCGCAGTCTCAGAGAACTTTCATCAAATGAGACATAAATGGGACCTGTAAGACAGGAGGTCAGAGCAGCCCTAACCAGATATTAATATCTATTCATTAAGCTTATTTTAATAGCACATTTTAATAGCTTCTGTAAAACAATTATGGGTCCTTCCTTACTTCCCCCCCTTCTTCATGTTGGTATTTTTGTATCTCAAAAAAGAAAGGGAAGAATAATTAGATTACTGGTTTTTATTGTTTGTATTATAGTAGAATCTAGAAAGGCCAAAAAGGGTTTTGGCCTCCTTTGTTTGGTGCTGTACATTAAAACTGATTGATTACTCTTCTAAACTAATTTCTTAATATTTTGATGGAACTTTTCCAGGAGACCTTTCTGGAAAAAAATTGTATCTTAATGCAACATTTTTTGGCAGTTTCCAATAGCACTTTTGTTCATGCATACATAAAAAGATGACTGCATTTGCTCATGGCTTGTTCAGTAAGATACACATCTGCATATTTGTTTCATGACAGCATATCAGTTATTCCACAACATCTGGGACCAAGAGATTATGAATCATAACACAACTGCACCCTGAAACATCATATTGGCTTATACAATAAGCACCTTAGAGTTAATTCTTCACTGGTAATGCAACAACAGGGAAGTTCTTAACTAAAGCAAGAAAATTCAGGAGCTGAGAATTTAATTCTTCACAAACTCTACTGCCAGAATCCCAAGTGCTTTTCAATGTAAGATACTGCTTATATCCTATCCCCCACTGAGACCAATCCACCTTTATTTTTTATTTGTGTTTCATGAAGAACTAGTATCTCCCCAAAAACTCAGACCCCATTGCTTTAGATGCTTTATCTTAACACAGTAAGAAACAGTCCCAATCCTGAAGGCAGTGACAGACATACAGGCAGTGTGACTGCTGATTTTTCCTTCTTTCAGAAAGCCAGGCTAAGGACAGAAAACTGTTTGTAGGTGGGGAAGTTGGGAGACAGTGCTTCTGTGTTTCTTCCCAGCTGACTCAGATCCGTGGGAAAACCAGGAACTACACCCAGCCCTCCTGAATGTCACTCCAAGATCCATTTTCCCCAACTAAGTATTCCATGAATGTAAGCTTACCTCCAAACATGGACTCTTGCATCTCATTTGGGTGTCTATAGCTCACCACACCAGCAAATGCCACAAAGAATTAATTTTCACTTCTAGTCATCGTTAATGCTTAGTTGCACTAACTACCCTTTGTCACAGCCCACTGAGATGTCATCCTACATCTCTTCCACCTATTTCTCTCAGTTTCTACTTCTTTTCCTGGAAAAAAACCCCTTATTTATCTCAACCTTTCTCTGTTATGCATGGACAAGTTATGGGCTGCTTCCGTCTTCATGAGTCATTTATCTCTAGATTTACTGCCCAACTCCATCTATTTGCTCTCTCTCCCACACTCAATACAGAACATGTTTCCTCCCCAAGAGGACTACACACTAAACCTGCCCAGTGTTAGTAATAAGTCTGACAAATAGCTCTGTCCCTCTGACCTCTTCTCTGGTGTAATGTCATAAACCAATTAAGATGTAAGAGCCCAGGAAACCTCACTCTGGTGCAGCTTGTGGGCGAATGTTCTCACACTCCACTTCTTTGGAGGAGCCTTAGTGAAGCTGAATACAAGCTCCTCTTATTCCTGCCTCCACTTTCTTTAGAAGGGCAGGTGGGTAACAGATCCTTTCAGCACACAAGATGCTACAACTACTGGGAGACACTCCATGGAGTTTCATTTGTATCATTTGGATTTGTATTAGAACAAATCAGAAAGACCTTTTGGCTTCATAAGGATGTAAATAATGTGTGTTTAAGTAGGAGGGAAAATACTTCCTTCAAGTACAGCAGCACTAGGTATTACTCATCCATTTCCCCCCCCCCCCCCCTATTTTTCTTCTTTTTACTTAACTTTTCTTCATCACTTTTAATGAAGAGTAGTCTAGAATTTGTGGAAGTATCTTACACACCTGCATGCTTGAGATACCTAATACATTTCAATTTCTACCATTATACCAATTACACAGTACCACCCTTCACATTTTACATATGCTTTCAATTTTCCATTTTCTTTCTCCTGCCTCTGGTTCTTGGTTCTCCATTTGTAAGCATCTGCCTCAATTTTCCATATGCCTTTGCTGAACAGCTGCAATCCCTCTCATAAGCGCTTTATATGAACCTGGTCCTTACAGACAGGAAAAAATACCTGGTGCATCATATTAACATGCCTCCCTGAGGGTTCAAAGTTGGCTTGTTACAGTTCAGTAGATGAAAATATTTAGGGCAGCCTCCATCTTCCATTTCTTCCCCTTACTTTCAAGGCTCTAACATTGAAAGCTTCATGTGTGAGACTGAAGATGTACTTAACCGTTCTTAACGTCCTATTGTCTCAAATCCTTTAAAATCAGGCTGGTTTTAAAGTTAATAATGAGCTTTTAAAATATACCTTCTCACATTTTTAGCTGGTGAGAAGCTCTGCAGCCTTGCAGTACGTGTCACTACTTCCTTTATACACCAGTTATTTTCCCATTTCTTCACGTTTTGGTTTGCAGGTTACAGTTTTCCTATACATTTCAATCAGTCTTTCCCCCCCTCACCTAGGTTAGAACCTTTCCTGGGGTAATAAAGCATTAACTAAATGATAGCATAAATAAGTAATTATTTGATAGCCAGTGTCTTTTAGTGGGAGCATTAGATTTGACTTTCACAGGGCTGGCATTGCACAAGAAAGGGGGAGGAAGGGTAAGACAAAGGGAGGAACTGACTGAGTTCTCTTGCAGTTTTGATCACAAGTCAGAAACCATGTTCAGCTGTCAAAGGTACTGTTAGGGGAGTTATCACAAAGGAATAAAGGGTGGGAGTAGAAAAAATCTCCCTTGCTCAGGAACGTTTGTACATTTTAAGTGACAGTTTGAAATGTTACGGAGAAAATGCCTGACTGAATCTTGCATTATCTTTTTAATTCAGCTCTAATAAAAAGGCTGGTGAGGAGAATGTCCTGACAATCCTACCATTATAGCTATTGGATCACAAATTTAAGGCTTGTACTTCCAATTAAAAGCAATTAGACAGAGCATAGTAAATATGCAGTACATGAACACCCATGGTCTCTTCTATGCCTTAGCACAATTCCACTCCAACAACCAGAGAAAGCCTGTCTTGTTTGTCTTTTACACATCTCCCTTTGTAATGGTAAAGCAACTAGAACAATACCACTTTGATATTTGTTAGATACTTTATATGCTCCACTCACATTAACAACAATGGAAAAAATCACAAAGAATTTTCTTAGAACAGGAAAAACAATTGCTCAGTTTTAATAAAAGACAGCAAGAAAAACAATATTGGGAAACGAGCAAATGGTTTCAAATGAAAGAGATACAGTGTTGAGGTTTACCTGTACGTCCACTGTAACACATTATGAACTGAAAGCATTGCTAGGCACATGCTGTCAGTGCTGGAACTCTAAACAGCATTTCAGTAGCCGAGCAAGGGCAGATCTCCCAGGAGGTCCCGGCTCAGCCACTAACTCCCTGGTGGGACTTTCCCTTCACACTTGACCCACCACCCCAGAAGGGCTTACCATTGCTGTATTAGGAGAGCAAAACAGATGTGCAGTTCCTCAGCCACAGTTCACTACTTAGTGATGACATTTTTTTGCATAGACTAACAGACCAGGGGCTGAACTGTATCTACCTTTCTCACTGTAGAGATCATAACCTATGCAGAGAGCTGGAACACACAGATGGAGGAAAAGAACTGCCCCAGCTGTCACATCTAAATTCAAACCATGTTTAAAATCAAATCTCTTAATGTTTCATGCACCTTAACATCAAAAAATAAGTGCCTATATGCATTAGGACCCCAAGGTGCCCCACAGCACTCTATGGACCAGTGTTTTCAAATTATCTCATCTGTTCTGAAAACATTGTCTCCAGTTCATGCAATAGAGATAAGAAATTCACATCGCCCTCCAGACACTGGTTATCTATACTACTGGATGCAAATGAACAAGTCTTCTTAGTACAGTAACACCTCCAGAAGACATGCTAAACCATTCACCACCACACTCCATACATTTATGATCATATTTCTCCAAAGCATTGGGCAACTTTAAGGCACTGAAGGTCCCAAATGAAACATTAAACACTCACAAGAGTCAGAAACTACCTAGTTACCTTACAATTTTATCATTGGCAGCGATTCCTGGGGTGTTCAAGAGCCAAACTGTTTCTCTTAAGAGTGCTGGACAACAGTGAATAATGCATGTTTGTGGTTCATTTTTGATGCCCTACTACCACAGTTATTTTTGTCCTTTACAAATGTGGTTGCAATTTAGCAATCTATTGACTTGACTTAATTTTTTTTCATAAACATACTGCCTGCTAGATACATAATTCAAATTCACATATAAACTGTGAGCTGTTTGCTTTAGCAACAGCTATAATTTAAGCATAACCTCAGCAGAAAGCCATTCTGTGCCATCTCCCTGTAAAGTGTAATTTAGTCTGGATATGCAATCTTCCTTTCTGCCATTCTAATAGAGGAGCTTGTTTGCTAAATAATCATCATACAGTTTTGCTCAAAGGACCAGTTTTATGTAGAGTTGGGGTTTGCCCCCCCCCCTTCTTCTCCCTGCCACACATAAATGTTGCCAAGTTAAATGAACACTCTTTGGAAAGCTATTACTGCCATGTAGTTTTCATTTGAAAATGTCACAATAAAGCAATGTTCTTTGATGCTGAGAAGCACGCCAGGTTACAGCATGATAAAAACAGCAAATAAGATAAAATAATGCATTAGAAGGGCCTAAAGGGCAAGAAAATGACACTTTTTAAAGCCTGAGGGATTTTTTCCACCCCTTTCCTGTGCCCTCTTGGCACTTGAGGGAAACCAGAAAGCACAGCCCAAGATGAGCCTAGACAGTTAAGTTTGGCTCCTCATCCTGATTCCACCTGCTGCATGGGAGCAGCTGAGGTCAGCTAAGGGCTGAAAACCAGAAATTGAGCATAACAGCCCAGGCTTAAGTGCTGCTAAGGGCAAAAATTCAGAGAGCCTCCTTCAAGCCCCTGTGCATTACACCAGGCCCCAGCTTTGAGGCAGGGCCCAAGGCCTGTGCTTACCTCCTCAGGGGAACAGGCCCGGGCACGGCCTCTGCCCCTGTTACTTAACCAAACCCTGACTCAAAGCACAACCTAGCTACAGACCCCCAGGGAAAACAGCCACCGCCTAAAGCCAAAGGTTTAAAGCAAGGAGAAAACAAATGCAGCAACCCCGCTGCTCAAGTAAGCCAGGCCACAGGTACCTGTAGCTGAGGAGGAGCAGGGAACGCCTCAGCAGGAGCACAGGCAGCTGAGGTGAGAAGAAGACGGAGATGGTAACCATCTTGAGGAAAACCAAGGCTCTTCTGAGGGGGCTTTTGTAGCGGCGCGGGGCGGGCTCTGCCCGGCCCAGGTGGTCCCTGCCGGGCCGGGCTGATGGGGCTCGGCTGAGGGCGGTGCTGGGAGGGGCTGCCTTCCCAGCCCCGCCTGTGGAGGAGGGCGGGTATTTAAAGCAGAAAAGGGCAGGAAGGCCGTGTTTTGTGAGGGAGTAGTGAGGTGTGGAGTGCTGCCCTAGTGCTGGCCCGGGCTGCCTGGGGAGCTGCTGCAGCCCCCGCAGGTAAGTAACGGTGTTGTGGGGGTGAGGGAGCTGTGGTGAGTTGGTTCTGTGAGGAGCGCTGGCTGTTGAGGGCAGCTTTCCCTGAGGAAATTTGTGCCTTGCTAAATAACCTTTTTTTTTTTTTTAATTAGGTGATATACCTTGTGTACGGTGCCACTATGCTGCTGGCCCTGCGCAGGAACAGCTACTGTCCAGCAGGGAAATGGCGTCCCGGTGAATAGCAAGGCTGAGACCTGCACTGGGCCTGCAACCCTGGACTAATAACTCTGTAAGTATCTCCAGTCATGTTTAAACTGTGTCCTGAAAAAGGGGGAGTAATTCAAGCAATGGAAATAAAGGAAATGTTAAAGTAGGAAAGCTGCTACTTCTGGTGCCACTTAAAAGGCATCTGTTGCTGGAGGTTTGCCTGGTCAATAGGAGGTCATGAAGCAGCTTTCTGGGTGGAGAGAATGGTGTTAGTGTGTTTTAGTAATGTTCTCTAGTGGTAATGCTTAGTTTTGATCCTGCTCAAACTTTGAGAAGCTTCAGTAAGTAGTGACAAAAATAATGGGTTTGGGAACTGAGGGATCTCTGCTGGCTTAAAAACTGGTTTCTGCTTACAAAGTACAGTATCTGGATGCTATTAAAAAAGAAATTATGAATGTGGTGTGTTGTGGCTGAGGTACCATGGAGTGTGGCTCCAGGGCATGTTTAATCCTGGAGTTCTCAGGGTGCTAAATGAGGCCAAGGGGGCTCTGCCTGAGTGTTGAGTCTTGTTCAAAATTCTTATTTTCATCTTTCTGAGGAAAAGAATAATTTCTCCCTGCTCTTATTCTAAAAGAAGCAGTAGGCTTTGCTGTCTCAATTTCTAAAACTGAGTACTCTTGGCAACCTTTTAGCAATAAAGCTATGCAGGAGGCTTGTGTGGAGGGGAGAGGGAGTAAAATCCCTCAGAGCAACCTTGAAAATCTACTGTCAATACAAAGGTTATGCAACTCAAAGGCTATGCAACAGGGATTTAGAGTTACTCAAATGTCTAAGCTGACTATTGAAAAGCTTGTTGTGCCAAAGACTTTCGAAAGATGCTTCCTTTTCCCTGTGTCCTGGGAATAGTAAAGATTGTAAGAGCTTATTTCTCTATCTGATATTTCCTGACCTTTGCAGCCTACTCTATATGAGGAGCAATGATGAGGCTAAAGATGTGGGAGAGCTCTCAGATGAGCAGGTTATTTAGTCTAAAAATCATGTCCCATCTGAGCTTTATATGGAGCTTTAATATGGTTCCAAGCTTGACTTTGTTACTTTGATTTTTACCTGTCTTTTTTGTTTTGCTAGTCTTAATTGACCCAGAGTCTATAGCAGTTCCTGAAGGAGAAAAGAAGTGTTTGATTATTGCTGCGTTTTGCCACTTCAGCCTATGGAGAAGTGACATAAAGCAGCAAAATCTGCAGTAGAGTTGGCTGGCGAAAGACTTCCATCATTATGGAAATCTGCTAGTTTGAGGGGAGGGGAACTCTGAAATGGGAACCCCAAAATACTTAAAATTAAGGAAGACCAAAATGCAACTGTAGGGTTTTTTATCTGCACAGTTTGCTTTCTGCTGGTTCTTAGTTCACTTGCAAGTGAAAGTTCACTTCAAAGTTCTCATGAGGAAAATCACTTAATGTGTTTTTCTGTTTAAATGGCAATATTTTTATTTCAATAAGAGTATTCTGGATACAAGCTTGAGTTGTATGTCAATATTAGTGTAATGTTCCAAAACTGTTCACAGGTGTTTCAGAACTTAATGCCAAAATGTAAATGTTTTGTTAAGGCAAAGTAACCCATTCCTTTAGCATTTACTTCTGCTCAAGTACCTCTTCAGTCAGGTGAAATGCTCTGCTGTGAAACACTTTCAATTGTTTCCAGTAAACACTCTTATCACTGCAGCACTGCCTGTGTAGAGGGTGGAAAAAATAGAGCTGTGGCTCAGAGTAGCTCCTTAACTTGACATTGATGCATAACTCTGGCAGAGTATGGTTTTTTGTTTCTTCTTATTTGCATTGAATAGGTATGTGTCTTGTTCATAGTGGATGGGTTTCCAATGAACTAGAGGAAGCTTGGATGTAAGGGGATGGATCAGTTGTGAATGACTTCTAGATGAAGTGAAGATGGCAAGTAATTATCTTGTTTGAAGGGACGGACCTGTGACCAAAGCATAGAGCATGCAGTAGAGGGTACTGTGTCAGTCACTGCTTATGTAGAAACACATGCAGAGGGATAAGGGAGGGGACATGCTCAGCATACAGGAACAAAGGGTCAGACTGTAGAGATTTGGGCTTTTCATTGTGTCTAATTTATTAATTAAAAAAAAAATCCATTGCTGCAATTTCAGTGGTAATAGTAGATTAAAACTTATCTAATGCTGCTGCCTTTACCATATGCTTTCATTCAATTGTATGACTTCTGTTAGAAACACTTCACTATTTCCAGACATGGTATGGAAAACATACTTCATGTTGTCATGGGCTTCTCTCTCCTGTGCCTGTGTCCTCTGCCAGCAATGGGTACCTCACATTTGGACAGTTGTCTCCATTCTGCTGTAAGTTTAAACAGCATCTCCCCTAATCCAAGGCTGTGACTGTCCGTCCAAGAGGAACAAAGCTGTTACACAGAGAGTCTCCTGTTGGCTTGTAAATAGAACCATTGTCTTCAATTGCTTTTAAGTAACACACTCTGTCAAGCTGAGATTTTTTCTGTGTTTTCTCTTAGCCAATATATTACTTTGTTCTTTCCCTCTATGATCAGCTCTTGACTTGTCCTGGCATTACAAGTGGCTTGTTCCTTTCAGTGTTGTCCAGGAAAGGGAGCGAGGAAGGCGGGGGCTCCAGCTGTGTAGCTGAAGCTGTGTAAGGAATTTGTCATGGTTAGAGACAGTTTTATATTTCCTTAATGCAGTTAGCTGTTCAGATGCTGGTGGGGCCATTTGTCTTATTTAGTAAGGTTTTAGTTCTGTGCATGTAACATAGATTTACCTCTAGGATGACGCTTATGGGCGTTTCATGCTTTCCACCATAGGTTTTGTAGCTGACTAGTTAGGATTTAATGCTACCAATGTCAATAATCGTAAAACTAAGCTGAGTAATGATACTGGTAACTTTTGGCTCCTTCAAGCAGTATGATTGCTAGTAACTGTGTCTCCTATCCATGTAGGCTTTAGAATAATGATAGCACATGAGTATTTTACTTCATTCTTATTGGTAGTGAAAAACAATAAGCAGCAAAAGCTATAATACTTGAGTCGAGGAAAAGAGGAATGTCTTGTCTGTCTTAGATGTTCTGGTTATCACAGGAAAAAAAGGATGTAATTTTGACACTTACAGTGCTGAAACTTCATTGGTATCTGTGATTTACACTGTTCAAATCTCCCTGACCTATCTAAATCACACTGGTTTATGGGAAACAGCCCATCAAGGTTTTACCATGATGTGAGAGCAAAAAGAGCTGAAGAATTTTAGAATCTCATTTTTAAGAGTCAGGTTTGCTACCTGAAAGAGTGTCTCTAGTATCAAAATGTCTAACTTCTTGCAAGATGTTTGACTTTAACTAAAATAAATTTTATAACTATATGTTAGTTCATACTTAGAGGTAAAACCAGGGGATGTAAAAAGCAGTCTTTCTCAAAGCCCAATGTTAATTACAAACCCCTGGGGTTGCTAGGAAACCTTATCTTAAATGAGTATACAAGCAATCAGGCAAGGTGCTGATATTAAAGAGATGCTGAGGAGATTTTCTTTCTGTCTTATTTTTCCTCTCCTGGCTGTGATAGGAGATTGATTTTGCATGAAGCCATGCCAGTGTAGGGTTTGGGAAGGAATCATTCCTCTTCTGAAATGCACTAGAAGTGCAATAAGAGGTGGGGAGAATGTTGTCTTTTGTCACACCTATTTTGTAAAAGAAGGGGTCATGCTGACAACTCCCCTATTAAAATGTATCCCTTATTTACTAATCCTGCCCACCTCTTTGACTGAAAGCTTTGAGGTTTTTAAAACAGCTTGTATCTCTAATGAAGAACAATAAAGGAAGTGTGATTTTTTTTTTTTTTTCCCTTTCCAGTGAAGTATGGCTTGCCTTGCTCTAAGTCAACAAGCTTTTATTACCCTGTCTTAAATGAGCAGTCACAGAATATGAATCTGTTTGCAGTGTTTATACCCAAAGTCCCTTTTTGCCTGTTGTTGGGTGCTTTAAAGATGCACTGTAAGGGACTATAAGGGCATCCATACTAGGTAGAAGAGAGTCCTGTTTGACAACGATAAAAAAACAGGAGCCTAGAAAAGCAAACAGTCGAAGTATAGCTGCCACCCTGAAAAACTGGCGACTTAAATGTTGAAGAGGACAGAAAGGGACACTTGTTCCTCCAAGTCTGGGAGTCTTGAGTTCTAAATTCTGTTGAAACAAGTGGCTCTTCTGTACATTGAGAGAACTCATTGCACTTAACTGTGCTATCAAAATTGTGGGTACCTGTAGAGGTAAGTGGGCCTTGTGCTTACTACAAGATTTGGCAGAAGTTAATGCTGAATTGTGGTTTTGGTTTAAGTAACCATATCCTGTCTTTATCCAGCCTGCATTTACTTCTGGGGTAGCCCTTACTACTGGAAAATGTCTTGCCAACTGGCATGCAAAAATCCCAAGATTTCCCGAGTTGTGGGCAACTTTGAAAGTGTAGGACACTGAAGGTGAAGGCTACAGAAGGAGTTTGTGTTGAGTGGTAGAGATTTAAGAGATAGTGCTCTTGAGTGTGCCATATTTTGCCTCTAAAGAGACTTCCTCCACCTCCTTTATATTTATCCTGAGTTAAGACAGGAGGGAGGATGGTCTAGCAGTTTAATTCCACTGTACTTTTTTGCTACAAGGTAGAAATAATCATGAGGTTGAAGCAGGTTGGAAGACTCAATGGTTGGGTATTGATTTGAAACTCCTTGGCAAAACAGGAACCAGCACATTGACAAAATAAACATACCTTCTGCAGCAAATAGTTTATTGATGATCTGCCCGCAATGAAGTCATGGAGGTGACCTTACTGCCCTGACTTACAGGATTTTTCTGACTGCAATGTTGAAAGGGCAGAAATAATACATTAATTTCATGCTGAAGCTGGGGGAATTGCTTCTTTGGGTTTGTTTGTCATGTCAGCTTTGTTAATTACCCAGAGAGCTTTCTTGGTAGTTATTATTACAAGCAATTTTATCCTTTCAAGCACTGGAGACCAAAGCTCTGTAAACAAAAAAATTATGGGTCTGTTTGTACTGCTCTCTAATGTGGGTTTCTAACAATGTGTATATGTGTCTGGGGAGTAAGTAGTCCTTATGGGTGGAGGTAAGATTAAGAATGTTCCTGGCAGGTGTCTAGAGTGAATGCTTGATAAGAGATGTTGGCTGGAAGCTTAATCTGATGTCTGCTGTTCCCTTTTCTACGTGGTAAATGCTTACTCTGAAGTAACTGTACCCTAGGACTTAGGGCAGCTGCTCTCCACTTAAAAATAAATGGCTGTTGTAATCCTGTTTGCCTCATCCTGCTGAAAAATCATAGCTGTTGTTAACATAAGTAATCACAGGAACTTCTTGTTCTGTATCTGTTATAGAGCATCACATAGTCATGCACAAAAGCTCACCTGTTAATACTGTGGATAAGCTTGTACTTAATGCATGCTGCCAAAAGAAAATACTGTTTAATATTTGCCAGAGAGAGGTGCTATTCCCCTGGGTAGCCTGATGTTTCTGAAATGTATCTAGCTATTTTGTCCTCAGAGGGAAATCCGGCAGAGTTGTGCAGCCTCCAGAAATACTAGAAGTAAATACAGTATGTTTCCACTCAACACAAACTTGAGAGAATCTACCACTAGCTCTGTACAATCCAGGAATGATGAATGACATCACTGTAAACCTGTTGCTTTCTCTGTCAGAGAAACAGCTGTATGCGAGAAGAATCTAAGGCCTATATTGTAACCGTAGATCTTCAGGGAAGGGCTGTACCTGGTGTCCCATACTCTGTGTTGTTGCAATGAATATACAAGTCAATGAGACTGTATAGGTGAAGGAGTATTTCTGCTTGTTGGGAAACTAAGCTGAACTTCAGCTGTAGCTAAGACTGACTCATGGCAAGCTATTTGGGGTTCACATCCCTGTGTCTTGTCTTAGACAGGAATTTGCACATTATGGTCTGCTGCCATCACAGATGTACAGTTGAGCAGAACATGCGGAAGATAATATGGGTAACCAAGATGTGAGACTCTTTCCTAAAAGAGGTAATTACTCAAAGACCCTGTAGATGCCACCATTGTTAGTAGTAGATACTGCACCAGGATATTGTTCTAACATACACTGATCCTCAGTAAAGCATTTAATACCCCTGCCTTGGCTTCAATGGCTGTCTTCTGCCAACAGATTACATTGCTAACCTTAAAGTCAATGTGGTTTTGGTGTGGGTTGTGGTGTGGTTTGTGGGTGTTTTGGTTTTTTTGGTTGGACTTGATGATCTTGCAGGTCTTTTCTAACCTTAGTGATTCTGTGATTCTGTATTGTCTCTGGATTCAACTTGTCTTAATTAGGGTCCAAGGCATTTTGCACACTGTTGGTTTTATGGATGTATTAAGCAATCACAAATGGAAAAGCCTTTGGAGCTTTTTATTATAATAAAGCCTCATGTGACTATTTTAAGTTATATAAAGCTTTGCTCAACATTTTAGAAAGGCCCCAGCAGGGAAACAACTTGCTCATCTTCACAGAATAAGTCAGTAAGATATAAAAGTAGAATCTGCGAGTTCCCTGAAACTGGGGGAGGAGAAGGCTTTCTGGTGTTTTTCTGCTGTGCTCCTCCTCCAGCATGCATGATATTGCCTTGCCGCTAGGAGTTGAATGTCAGTGGAGGAATACTTAGACACGTGTGAATCATGAATGTTTCCTTCTCCTCAGAATTTACCTGCAACACTGAAAAGCTTAAATGAGCCAACAAAGCTCATATGAATGTTTTTACAAGAAGTGTCAGGAATGCCTATTTTCTCAAAATGACTTACTGAATATGTCTGAGCCACTTGATGCAGGAGCTGTTTGCTACTATGGTAAAAGCATTTGCAAGGGCAGCTGGACTTACCGCAAGAGCCCAGTGCTGGAAGTAATGCCAAGAGTCTGGGTTATTCCCAACCCAGTCTGTTATAATAAATAACATATTACACTTTTGTCGTATGAAAATCCATTATAAAATGTTCCACAATACTTGCACCAGTTGTTGTATAGATGTTGGACGAAAGACTTGAGTCTGCCTGCTATCAGTTTGGTTTTGTTACCTATAAACCTTGGCTCCAGTGTGGCACTGAGCTTTTCAAGCTGTGAAAAGCCCAAGCTGAAATCTAGATCCTGATTCTCACTTTGATTAGTTACATCTCACTACATTAGTCTGACGGGAAAAATTGCTTACAGTCAATTTAAGGTTCTTCATGCATCTGGAGAGTAACTTGAAACTAAATAGGAATCCATTCCTGTCTATCCAGAGATCAAAAATACACCTGTCCTTCATATGCCTGGCATAATTTTGTGTATATAGTGTTTTGAACCTGCCATAATTAGGGGAAATTTAGCGGATTCTAAGTCAGATGCTGAGCTGGTGAAAAATTAAATGGCATTAGGCTAGACTTCTAGCTGTAGGAGTTTTGGAAACAGGGCTACAACTGGGTGAGTAATTAAGGCGAGTGGCTCTACCAGGTATAGAGGATTTCAGTTGGGTTCAGTACCCCTGAATCCTGTCAGGTGAGGGCCTCATCATAGGTATATCTGTACACTCTAACTTGAATAGATTGCTTATGACTGTTCCCTGCTGCTTTGTGTATAATGTCATTGCTCAGACCTGCACAAAATATGGCTTAAAGGAATGTGCTTTGGACAGATGAAAGATCTATGCACCAGACAGCAAAAATTCTTGAGAGTAGAGCTACTTTCTGTCCTAGCCACAGAAGTCATTCACTCCTTCTGAAACTGTGATGACAATCTTGGTTTATTTTGCGAAGTAGCTTTGGGGATGAAAAAGGCAAAACTGCATAGACCTAAAACTGCTTCAGTTCTTAATCAGTCCTAAAATCTTAGATGAATTTGAAATGCTTTGACTTCAATTCTGGAGTGAATTTTGTAATGGTAATTTCTTTTTTAAATAAAAGCCTTTTGTGTGTTAAAGTGGAATAGTAACACTTAGTTTGGTTTTTCTTTTTTCTCCCCAAAAGACCTTTTTAAAGCCATGTCCATGAACCTTTCTGATAGAAGTAGCCACTGAAAAAAAATCAGTGTTTTGAATGGAGTATCCCAATGGGTCCATGTGGGAGATCTGACATTCATTGAGCCCTTTGATACAGCTAGTAACCAATGAAGTCCTCTTTATTCTGCCTCTAAATAGCTCTTAAAAGACAGTCTTTCAGAATGCCACTGAATTATTTCCCTTCATTGTAGCCCTGATTCATTCCCAGCTTGTGATTGGATCCAAATGAGAAAAAGGAGAACTTTCTTGAAGCTGTCCTAATTGGATGGATAGGCTAGGCCTGACTTCTATCCTCTTGCGTGTCTAATTTGCATTTTGAGTTGTTCTTGGAAATCAAGTAAGGAGTTCTCTTGCTTGCTGCTGATAGTCTTGGGTTCCTATCCAATTTCCTCTAATCACTAATATTACAGTGGAAGCCTTGAAATCACAACTTTATTTTTCTTAAATTGCCAATTACAATGCAGGATATGGCCTCTTCTATTTTTGTATTTCATAATATCAGTGAAAGACCTCTTCAGCCACAGCTGACAAACAGAGGAACAGATTTTCATTTAGTAGAAAAAAATTAAGATTTCACTAAGGTTTTAGTTTCATATCTTTATGTTCACACAGTGTAATACATTGATTGCTAGCTGCTGGACTATTTGGTAATTATGAATGACTAAGTTTTGGGGGTTTTGCACTTCAGCTTTGTGGCAAAGTGGTGTTTTGTTCTGGTTATGCTGCTGGGAAAAGGGAAGATATTTTGAGAAGTGTGTCTGATATGTTACTAACTGCAGCCTGCCTTTATGTTAAAGCAGGCTGAAACTTTGGATAGTCTAACATCTTCCAAGGAGTTCCCATTAAGTACCTTTAATGGCAATAACAGAAGATTGGCAGCCTTGGAGACAGGGTCTGATTCTGCTGCTGCTGCAATGAGTACAACACTAATATTCTTGAATTGGTTCTAAATTTCTCTGGGGATACACCTATGATATGCTCAAGCTTCTGTCTGTTGGGTAATTGCCAGTCCTCCAAGTAGAATTGGATGACCCAGATAGGCTTGCATACAAAAGAACTGGTCCTCTGCAATCCCAGGTAACTGTGTGATGGAGGGTTAAAATGGAAGGATCTGTTTTTAACTTTGGCTGCACAAAGACACAGTGGACAAGCCCTAGAGATTGAGGCTCATGTGCGTATCTCTCCAATGGTAAACCTGTACAAGCTCTACAGAAATGCTTCACTGCTCTTCACTGCCGCTAGCTGATTGAAGTGAAGAAGGTCCTAGGTGGACTGGTTTGATATTTAGAGTCTCAGGAGGTGATCTGTCTTGATTAAAATAGCTTATAGTTTTGTTTTGCTATAGGAAAATATTGTTAATTTATATAGCTAGAAGCTTAACTGACATACTGACTTGTGCTCTCTGGTCTTGAAAAAGATTCTGTTGGAATCCAAGCATACTATGATTGACACTAATTGTTTTCAGTCATGTAGTGAATTTTATGGATAATGCTTATCTGAATAGATGGTAGGTGCAGATATTAGAGTGTAATCATACAGCAGTCATATTGTGATAGCAGTGTCTTTTTCATAAAAGGTCAACATAATTTGTGGTGACTTACTTTAAATGGTGTGTTTACCACAGATAAAACTGGCCCAAAAAGGATTTAATAAAGATGACTTAATCCTCTGGAGATTACTGAGGTGGAAGGATGCTTGTTTCTTGCGTGGTCTGCCAGACTGATTCCATTGAGGGTGATCTGGATTAATTTCTCCATGTTTTTTTAAATATGTACTGTGTTCCTCAGCTGGCTTCTGCTTGCTGCTTGGCCTTGCCAACCATCAAGTCTGTTTCACTGAGTGTTGTCCTCTGTTTTTGTGGAAGCATCTCCTTGTACCACTGAAGAGATTAGTTCTCTTCATTTCTAATGACATGATCCTTTTCACTGCTTTTTATACCTAAAGGTCCATGTGAGGAAGGAAGAGGCGGAAAAAAATCTCACTTGACCATATTAAGTCACAGAATTTTTCATGTTTTCATCTCTTTTAGTTACGCAGACTGTTTTTCACCCTGAAGTTAAGTCTCATCACTACCTGAAACAGGATTTCAATGACTGATCAATAATTCTAGGAGCAGCACTGCCCTCTTCTAACAGCACCAGGCATGTCTGTTAGCAAGCGTGTGAGGGGGGAGGGTGTGGGGAAAAAAGGCTTGATGCCTTGCTTCTTATCAGTCTAATTATTGAAGTAAGTTAAGCTACTGTGATTTACCCAACCTCTGTGTGTAGGCACACAGATTTAGTCATTTGAATGGAAGAAGAAATGTGGTTTGAATGAAGCGAGGTTAGGGAATACAGGTAAATTCAGCAGCAAGCTGACCAATAGCTTTATGCGGGTGTAGACTATAAAAAACAAAAACAGCAATAATGAAAGCTGCCATTATAAATCTGCTTCTTATTGCTTACAGCTTCAGGCTGACTTAAAATCAACTTTTATTAGCTCCATATTGGGGGATTGTTTCCTCTGGATTTGATTACTAGGATGGATATATTTGAAATCTGCATTTCCATATAGATAGAACTGCTCTCTTATAACCCTGCTGCATTCCTGAGGAGGCAAAGGAGTTCACCAAGGCTGATTGCTTTTAAAGGACTAGCTGCAACACAGGCCAGGGAGAATGTGGAGGTGAGGCACTAGGAGGTGATATGGGTTCTGGAATGAGTCTACCAGGCATTGGTTTGTAATTGCACAGAGTTTTATTCGTATTAGACTAATGACTATAGTCTTTGTCTGAAATAAGAGTACCATTTTACTAGGTCCTACCTAGTGAAAGAAAGGATGCTGCTATCCTGTTTCAGAGGAAAGGAAACTGAGGCAGAGATGCAGTTTTTCATCTTCGTAAAGGGCTTAAGGATCCTTAATATGCTTTGAGCAAGCAGAGAATATTTATCCGTGCATAACAGATAAGCAGGTGCTGCCAAAGGAGAGAGATGGATCTTCCCCCCCTTAAAGTACTTTGTGTGAAAGATGCTACCTTCCAAAACTGTTTAACACTGTATAGTCTGAAAAAAATTAAGGGCAGTTCTAACCTGTGGTAGACAGTAGCGCAAGTACTGGGCTTGCTGTGTGGCATGTTAACACACAAAATTGTAGTTTTGGAGCCAGTTGACCCTTCAAAGCATCTTAGGGGACAACAAGAGGTCTTGTTTTTCCTTCCTCTGCTTCTAGGCATGGGGTTTCATTCATTCTCACAGTGGCTCAGGCAAAAACCTATCGGGCTGCTTGTTCTTTTTCCTTTTCTTCCCTGGGCTAGTCTTCTGATGCTAGTGAAATCAATTGACTTACAGTGAAGTCGGCTGAGTTTTAGGCTGGTGGGGATAAGCAACAAGGACAGAAGCTGAGAGGAGTAGCACCTCTTTCTGGTAGGGGAAGTGATGAACTTCTGGATTAGCCCACGCTACCCAGTGAAGCTACTCCTCTAATCTCACTGCAAGTTGTAGTTTCCAGCTGGCATGGTAACTGGTATTTCCCAAGTTTTGTTCCATCTCTAGTATAGTGGGAGACCTCTAGGTGAATTGCTTTGCCACAGGGTCTTTTGTGTGTAAAAGAAAGATGACAACTCTTTTGTAAAATTTTGACACTGCAGATAAATACTATGTCCTGCAGCCTGTGCCAAATCCCATTTCTTCATATGTAACCCTTGCTACAAACACCACCTACCTTGAGATTTTTAGTGGCAAGTGGAAAATTACTCTATTAGCAGAACAAGAAGTTAATCCCTTCTAGCACCAGTTTCTTTAGGGATGTGAGAACTTTGAATTGAATATGCAATAACAGATAGAAAAAAAATTAAGTACAATCATGTAAAAGTAGAATTACTCCAAATTGATTTTTTTCCCCGTTCCTGCTTGTACTAATTTTGTACCTATTTGATGTTGCTGAAATAAGCTGGCTTTGAATGGAAGTTACTATCAGATAGATACCCCTAGAGTCTAAGGGTAGAATTCAGCTGAAAGTTTTTTCAGGGTACCTATTAGTGAGTACTGATTCTACCATCTCTTATCTTGAGAAGCAAAACTTACCCTTCTGAATTAGTACAGTGCTAGTCTACCTTTGAAGTCCTATCTAAACCCTCAAAATGGCTTCAGGGAACTTATGTTTCATAGTCTTTTGTGTAGGGGTTAATAACACAGTGGACTTGCTGATGTTTATGGTGGTGCATTCCTTCCCCCTGCCCCGGGCTGCTCTACAATCTCAGAAATTCTGGCTAGGCCCTGGCCTTTGTGTAACGAGTTAGTGGTTAAGTGTCCCTTGACCATACCAGGAACTCTTGCATGGCTAAAGCAGGGAACAGCACTGACTGCTGTCCCCTTTCAATTCTATGCGTCTAAAGCTATAGAAAAGCAAAAGTTGCAGTCCCTAGGTTGCAATAGGGGCACAGTACAAGGCTACCATGCTTGTATTTGTTACGTTTGTTACTGGGTTATTACAAGTGAGTTTGTGCCTTTCTGGTAGATAACTGTGCAGAGCAGTTGTGATTTGAGACTTAATGTTTCAGATACGTCTCTGAACATGTTAAATCCAGCAGGTAAATGTGAAGACAGGTTTGCTGAAGACTTATTTTTGTTTCTTGATGGGATATACCAGGTCCTCAGATTTCTTTGCAATGTATTATTCTCATATGTTTAGTTCATTCTACTATTACATTGGACTTTCAGACAGAAAGTTGAGATAAACCTGTGACAACACAGAGGAGGAGGAGGAGGAGGAAGGGAGCTGTAGCTGAGACATGCTTTGCACAAAGATGCTTTCTTTGAAACAGGAAGCTTTGTGTTGCTGGTCCTTTGCTGGCTCATGGCATCGAATATTCATTCCACATCTGCATTTTGATTGTGATAGCGTGATACAAGAAGTCATGACGTTGCTTTAAGCCAGCAAAAAACCACAGAGCTGTCAGAAAGGAGACCACAGCTACCTGGAGCTCTTTCTTCAGAAAAAGCAGTTAGTAGGCATGTCTGGTGTAAAGAATGGAAGTGTTGGAAAAACAGGGGATGGCCCAAGAGAAGGAGAAGTTTTTCTGAAAGATATGTTATTTGGCTTGAAGATGTAAAATCCCAGTCCTTTTGTACATAGAAAGAAAAAGCAATTTAATCTGTAGTACAACAGACTGCATAATAAACAGATACAGAAACACAACCCGTTAACCCTGAACTGTTGGCTGCTCAACAGACTGCATAATAAAAGGTCCTAGCTATATTACCTTGAATTATTGCTGGTATAACAGACTGCAGGTAATAAACAGGGACAGGTATATTACATTCACCTCTTTCTAGAAAGAGCAGGAAATGTTATTTTTCCCTCATGCTATTTTGGTTCATGCTGGGCTACTACAAAATGGCCTTGATTTGATGCTGTTATCAGGTTGGCCCAGGTCAGTGAAGACTAAGTGTGGTTTCCTTATGACAATTGTTTTGCGATTGATGTGAATCATTTTGGTAGGTATCAAGACCTTCTTTGATTTGAAGGGTATCCACATGGTCAAAACCACCAGTATAACAGAAATGTATTGGTATACCACCAAACCAGCTGTATTATCTGATTCCTTTCAGCTATGGTTGGGACATGCAGGCTGGGATTTGGCTGGAGGTGTATGTTTTCAGAAGAAGAGGTGGTAGAGACAGAGGGATTTGTTGCCAGAGCTTGTGCTGTCAGTTCTGAGAATAAACCACAGCCATCAGTCTCTGGGCTGTCAATCTGGTGCTCTCATGAGAACTGTATTCAACAGCTCCTGTACTTTATTTTCCTAATGTTCCTTTTACTGGAGCAGCAGGGGGGCCTCAGCACATTACTTGTGCTGAGCTCACCTAACCTCCTGTATTTATCACAGTTTCTAGAGTTAACCCTACCTTCACATTTGCTGGAGAAACCCTGAAAAGAACTGCTAAGCAGTGTTGTGGATAGGGGAAGCTCTGTCCAGTGATCAGGGTCATCGTCAATAGTTATCCAAGCTAATTCCCCTGATAATTACTTGACTTGTTAGCTCAACTTGAAGTATGAAAATGTAGAAGGGCATTTGCCCTGGTGGTTTTACAGGCCATGTAAACTTGTAAGGACATCCTCGTCAGAATCACGTATTTGGCCTTTATCACAAATAATTACTCTGGACAACTAAGGAATATTTCTTAGGACACATTCAACTTCTGACTTGGTCAGGAAGCAGCTAACTCTCTAGGCCAGTGCCCTGGGAGAGAAGAATTGTCACTCCTGGCAGATGAAAGTCTGAACAGTAGCTCACACTGGTTCTGCCTGGGGAAAGAGGGACAGGGAAGCTGGTTTTTAACCAGAGCTGTTGATGTCAAGCCACCGTAACAATCTTTCTGGGCAGAATCTTTGAGACATCGTGTACGCTGTGCATCTGTGTAAATGGAAAGAAGCTTATGTCCTTCAAGACACTGGACTAGCTAATAGTGTTTAATTCTAGAATTTGACATCTCTCTACCAATGCAAAAAGGCTAAGAACCTTAATATTTCCATCCTGAAATTGTGCATATGCAAGACAGGGATAATGTTCCTAAAATCTGACTTCTGTGTTAATATTTATCTTGTTAGACCATGGCTTTCTGAACTTCCTGGCTGCTATTGTTTTTGTACAGTGGCACAACAGGGCCCTTGGAAAAGGGTCTGGATCAGTTTTATGACATAATAGCTTCACTAAGCAGTGTGAAGAAATCACAAGAGAAGGTAAGAGATCTGCATTCTTTTAAAATATCAGAACAGAAGCATTAGGGCTAGTTTTGCTGAAACAGAATTTGAGTAACTTTGTTTCAGCTCACTGATCAATACGAAATCAACACAGGGATGAAGATGAATCAGTGGCACTCGATAGCAGTGGCCATCACCCATGCTGTTCTCATTCACAAGTGATAAAAGGAAAAGTGAACAGACAACAGATCAAACTGAGGAATGGATATCCCCTGCTGGAGATATAATAATTGCCTGACTTATTTCTCTGTCCCAAAGGAACTTGGAAGTTGAGCCTCACTGGAAGTTATAATCATGCAGACCTACAAGAAGGCTAGTCTTAGTTCTGAGAGGATGTAATCTGCTCACCTATGGTTTTAGTAAAGCTCATGTTTTATCTGCATTATGTGAAACCTATTGTTAAAGGGTGTACTTGGAGACTGCTGTCAATGGTCAAGAATCTCTGATTCTTAACTGAGATGCTGTAATTGACTGTATGCCACTATACTGCAAGTGTGAAAGCAGGTCAGTTGCTATCTGTTTGGAGAAGGTTTAATGCTGTCTGTGCTTTGCAGTTCCTAGCTCAAAGCTCACTGAAATACAGGAAAAAGTTAACTTGATTTGAGGGAACTCTTGGTCAGGCTCAGGGTTTCTACCAGTCTGACCTTTGAAAATAGACCTGAGTTAGTGCTGAGACAACAGTGAGGAGGCAATATATATCTCACTGGCTGTGTCTTGTTGAAGGTCCCCTGTGTTCAGTGGTTAACAAAGCTACTTTAAACCATCTGACAAATACTTAATTGCAAACAAAAACTTTCTCTGCTGTCACTTGGGAAGCTTGTCTGATTCCATCCATTGCATGCTTGAACAACTGTTAGAGCGATGGGTCTATGTGGGTTTATTTTTCCCCTCTGCAGCTCTTCCTGCTCATAGACACAAAAGAAATAGGCATCCTCAGGAGTTTACGTATTCAGCAAACTGTGCTGCAGCAGTGTAGTCTCTTTTCTGGGTCTCCTGACACAAGTGTCCTTTTCTGCATCTTTTTTGCTACAGCATGTATTCTCTCAAACTGTTTTTGTCATCACTATTACATGACCTTTCACTGGAGGATGGCCTTATGGTTAAGACTGTAGTCTGGTATGGTGACAAAAATCTACAGTTGGTTCTTGCCTCAGTATAATATAATGACCTGTGTGGTTAGGAGCTGATTTTCATTTAACTATGGACTTAAATGAAACTGTTGCAACTCCCATGCTGCTTTGTCATTTGGAGCCAGAACTTTAGGAGCGTAACTGGAATATTTCCTCTGACTCCTGTGGGGCTCTGGCAGCCAAAGCTGACTGAGGGCTTATTTCTTTGTGCCTGGTAGAACAGCTTTAGTTCCACTGAGGGAGAGGTTCTTCCAGAAATTGGACAGGCATTTTGGAGAATGAAATAGATGTTGCTTATTTATTACAGCTACATCCCCAAAGGTGTGGACTTGGAGGCAAGCAAGGCATCACAAATGCACTATATGGTGTCCAGCTGATGTCTCTAAGCATTTGCCCCTCCTCCTTTAACCTTCTCAAACTGTTTGATCTAGATGATAAATATTAAGCCCAGGAGAAAAGTCCACTGTACGCTTCCATGAATGTCCATGTCCAGTAACTGCTGATAGCACATAAATTCATCATGAAAAACACAAAATGAGGTGGTAATTAAAACTTTCTACTTAGTAATTGTATGATAGCTGTTGAAATTGAAATTACTACCTCCTAGGAAGAGAAAACAGTGAGGGTTGGTACAGACCAAGGCAATACTTCTGGGGCTCAGATAGAAACCTGCTTCTCCTGGGAATCTATTTTAGTTCTTTCCTTGCAGCATCTCTATAATAGAAAAATCAAACTCCTATCTCTTCAGCTGTTCCCTTTTGCAATTAGTTTTCTAGAAGCAAAAGCAACTGAGACATTGAATTTCTAAACTATTACACATGACTTCATGGAAAATCAGGGTTTTTCACACTAAAAAAAAGCACTGGCTGAGCTTAATTTTTTTTCTAACAACTTAAACTCCTACAGAGCTTTAACTGCACTATTCTGGCTTGGTATAAAGCTGGTTAAAATCACTGCAGTCAAGAATGGATTTAACATTTCAGTTTGAACCAGGAAGTTGTAAGGTTTCCATTTTACACTACAGAATGGGGATCTCTCCATCAACAACCCAGCAATTAAGGGCAAAGCAAATGTTTAGGTTATAAACATGTGTAAACCCAGGCAGAGCATTCTATTGTTGATAACAGATTTTACTGCTGTTACAACTCTCTATACATCTTGACAGCAATATCCTCTAGCCAAGGAGAACAAACCTGAACCTCCTATTGTTTAGGATTGAAGGAGAAACAGGACTCTATTGGTTTCCAATGTTGCCATCCAAAGAAGTGTTGAGGCCATGAAGATGATGAGAGAGCTGGAGCTCCTATGAAGACAGGCTGAAAGAGCTGGGGTTGGTCAGCCTGGAGAAGAGAAGGCTCCAGGGACACCTTTTAGCAGCCTTCCAGTACTTAAACAGGGCCTACAAGAAAGCTGGAGAGGGACTTTTTACAGGGGCATGGAGTGATAGGACAAGGGGTAATGGCTTTAAGCTGAAAGAGGGTAGATTTAGATTAGATAGAAGGAAGAAATTCTCCACCATGAGGTTGGTGAGGCACTGGAACAGGTTGCCCAGAGAAGCTGTGGATGCCCCAACCCTGGCAGTGTTCAAGGCCAGGTTGGGTGGGGCTTTGAACAACCTGGTCTAGTGAAAGGTGTCCCTGCCCCTGGCAGGGGGGTTGGAACTAGATGATCTTGAAGGTCACTTCCAACCCAAAGCATCTGTGATTCTGTATGATTCTATCATAACACTTAAGTGTTAAGCTGTCTGTGCTTAGCCAGCTAGCTCAAACTTCAGGAGCTGCACAGCTTTTGTATTATTCCTCTCCTCTCCTAGTATCTTAACTAATGGAGTGGTCAGCTTCATCTTAATCCTCCATATGAAGCTATGAATATTTGGTTAGCACTGGCTGTACATCTCTGGCTGATAAGAAAGGTGAAAATGGAAAATTGCCCTTCGAAACACCAACTTATTCTGCCTAAAAGTTTGACTGACAAATGTATCTGTAAGTCAACCAGAAGGAAAATGGAGCCTCCTGGCTGTGGTACTCCAGGCTTTTGTTCAATTCCTTGTTTTGAATTATACAAAACAAGGATATGCTTTTTTTACAATCCAGAGACTGGATGTTGTATATTTCCTGGAAGCTGTATATTCTCCAGGACTGGTTGGTTCCATTTTATTTTGTGGAAGTAGAGGTAAAACAATGAACTATTATTGTGAAAGTTTATCTATGGCACAACATTATGGAAATAATCTTCTAGTTCACAATAGCCTTGGTCTCTGTTGTCACGTTGCCACCTTTACCCAACAAGGACAGTGGTACCAAAATTTTGAGATCAGACAAAATGTTTTTAGAGAAATATAGTAGGTATGAGGTGCATATTTAACTTTGAGGATACTAGCACAGCTTTTGAAGCTGAGAACAAAAAACCTGGGCTGTGGAAAAAAGGGTATGAAAATAAGGTAAGATTAACTATTTTATGCAAGCATACTCTGATTTCTGAGCAGCCAGTGATAGGTTAAGATGGGAAAGGAGAGTATTCTTGGAAAGAAAAGGATAAGTGGAGAGAAAGGGATTTTTGGAGAAGCTGGGCTTCTGGCTGTTCTCATAGCTGCAGGATTATTGCTCTTAAGAGCAAGGGTTTTGGCCTTAATGGAAAGGGGATGTTTCTAAAGAGCACCCTGATGTAGTGTCAGTGCAAAGGCCGTAGGAGCTAAGTATCCAGCTACAGGGGTTAGGGTCCTGCTTAGATCATCAGGACTGTTTCCTTCAGAATTAAGCACATAGTTGCACTCCTGCAGTAAAAATTGAAGGTTTGAGTTCTGACAGACACAGAACTGTTAACTTTGGTTTTCAGTAAAGCTGCTTGAGCAATAGGCAGTTGCGCGTGCTGAGTTGTGTTCTGGTATTGTACCAGTTTTACATCCCTATGTTCCAGCTGGTTCAATAGCGTTGCTGCTGATTTACACCAGGACAGTTTAGCTCATCCTTTCTACGTTGCTCAGGAATGTTTTCCTTATCCCATTTTCACTGTAATAAATACTAATTGAAATTCATGCTCATATGTCTTATGAACTATGAGTCAGAGGAATAAAAGCACTTAATCACTTAATGAAATTATTGCCTCTCCGAGCATGAAAAAAAAGGGGGGGAAGCATAAAATATTTCATGGCAATTACTTTAAAAACAAGTCTCTTCTACTTTGTAGTATGTGTAACGTGGTATGTTCCTTTCTTGTGCACTGGTTCATAGAGAATGATTGTTAATGCTGTTGCAATTGCTGAGCTGTTCTGTAGCTGTATACCTTAGCAGGCTTACTTTTGATGAGTAGTTGGGTGGTGGATACACTGTGTAAGGTGGCCTTTTCTTCAGAAGAGGATCTTGCATTTCTGAACTGGAAGAAGACTTCTATTAAATGACAGATTGCCACAGTGGTGACTGGTTCCAGCTTGTAGCTTAAGAGCAGCAAGTGCTCAGCTCCTATAGGAGACATTGAGAGTAGTATCTGTTTTCATTGTTTTGAATGCCAGCAAGTGATGTTAGATTCACCTAGTCTGGCCTTCTGACTAACAGTTTAGAGATGCATCTATTTCCTTTACCAGCTTGCTTACATCAGGTGAGCAGTAAGACAAACCTGAGGGTATTTAAACCACTCAGTGGCACTCTTTGCAAACAGGCAGATGATAAGCCCTGAGTTCCAGCCAAATTCCAGTTTGGCCAACAGTCTCCTGTGTCTCCTGAAGCCTCCTCTGCTGTGAAACATTCTTCACTTCCAGTCCAAGCTTTTTCTGCTGTGCTTAGCATGTTCTTTAGCAGGGTCTGTGTTCTGTTTAGATGGATATGTGTGAACACTGAGTGAATTGATTCTTGTCAATGATAAAGACTACAAGGAGTCTGGAGACTCGAGATGAAAAGCACTGAAAAAAAGCAAAACATTAATTATTTATCTTATGGTGTCATTATTGTATAGGGTTTAAATTACTGCTTCAAAATCATTTCTTATTAGACTGTACAGTCATCTCTGCAGAAACAAAGAACTTATGTATAGCAGATATTAGAGAATGCAAGCCACTCCGGATTTATTAGGGAAGAGGCTCTTCTCCCATCCCTTCCGTTCCTCCCACTAGCCAACTGGATTAGTTTGGACTAAATTAAATAGGCTCAAAAAGCCAAAAGAAAGAAGCAAATCAATACAGAATAAGAAATTAAAAATCCCTTCATTGAATTTATTTTAATCTGCAAAGTTGTAAAGTGCTTAAACTGCAGATCCCACACTCAGAAGAAATCCAAGGGGATTCTCAATATGAATTTTGAATGCAGCACTCAGGTTTGTGGTTCTAGTGCATATGAAATGAAGTTTCTTTTGTTCCCAGTGGTCAACTAACTAGATTTGTACCTGGGGGGTGGGAATGAAGAGGAGGGATGCACATCGTGTATTTTTGCACAGTGCCAATGTTTTGGTGACAAGGAAGCCTTTTAGGTTCTATGAATATTTCACCTTAGAAATAAACAGCTTCCTCTTTTGCTGGGTCTGTTCCCCCTTAGATGGTGCATTCTTTTTTCCTGAGTAATACATCATTGAAGCAACTCATTCTGGTGATGAATTACTTGTACATGTTATCAGATGGGCCTGTTCTGATACTCCTGCATCATCCAGAGTATTACACTAATATATCAACAGACTGAACTGTTGCTCCGATTATGTGCCTCAGTCTCATATATCACTGTGTGCTCACACATGCACACAGATCCTGCTGGAACAATGCAGTGCAAAAACGGTGCCCTGAGTGATGCCCCTCAGTGAGGTTCTCTAGCAGGTGTGCAAAGTCAGGTTTTGGCAGAGTTGGGGGGAAGGCTTGCAAAAGAGACCATCAGCCAGTGTCTCAAGTTTTTAAGGTTATGGCATTGTTTAACATCTGTGTCATAATTTGAATGCCTTTCAGAATGAATGTCTTTGGATGTTTGAGCCTCTTATGACAGTCTTCTGAAATGTGCTTATACCCAGCAGCTATCTTTGAAGTCTTGGGGGTCTAGCCCTCCCTCTTTCTTTTGAAAACATCGCAGTGTTAACACTTTAGTATCCCCCAAGTGCTAAGAGGGACAAGCCCATCTTGACGGGGCAGGTAGGGCTAGAAGCAAAGCATAAGTGTGCATGTTTTTCAATCTCTGAACATTTGGAGACAGTTTGGGACGGAAGAGTTGTCTTGTTTCACTTACTATAATGTGAAGTCTGTATTGGTACCAGACTTCCCTGCAGTTGTCTTCGGATATAGACTTCTGCCTCAGGCCAGTCTATATTTGGATAGTTTGAACTTGTCTTTAAACTGTTGCAATTCCTAAGGCGCATGCTTTGCTTCTAATCCTGCTTAATGCTTCAGTTACTTAGCTCAGGTTTAGTTCAGATAATGCTCAATTCCTCTTCCAAAGCCAATCTAAAATAGCCACACCTCATGAGCTTGCAAAATTGGCCTTCAAATTTGCAAGAACAGAGTTTATTCTCTTTAGGTTCCTGGCACTGGTGCTCCTGAGACCCAAGCCAGAACCTGCTGAAGTCAGCAAAGTTGGTTCTAGAGGACACTGGGTCAAGTGTCTGGTACAGAATGAAAAATGTGCCAAGTCTGCTTTGTAAATACTGCCCTGTAGCTGGATTTTGTCCTGTGTAGTCTTTCCCCTGCCCTGGCACACACAAACACATGCTTTCTGTTGTTGGGAGGAAAAGTGGCTGTGACCTTAACCTGACATTTCTCTCTAAACAAGATGCAGCTAGGCAGCCTAAGTTATTTGCATCCTAGCTAAGATGTTTATGGATTTGTGGATAACTTTAGAGACAGTTACTTTATATTCAGGCAATCTTTTGCAGCTGTTGAGAATGAATTGCAAAATTAAAAAAAGCAAGTAACTTGTAAGGGGAAAATAAGTCTGGATTTGAGTAGGAAACCAGAAAGTAAATAACAAGGATTATGCCCCAGAGCCTCAGGATAGCAACCTAATATAATGCTGAATTGAGATACAAACTGTAGACATAAGTTTGATTGGAGCTCAGATTTGGCCACTTAATATTTATGTGAGAACATTCAGATCAAAGCCGAAAAGATGGGTTATTTAGATGTTGCATCCTTTCAGTGTCTAGCAGGACAGATATTAGAAAACCATCTGTGGAGATGTCTGTCCTTATCAGATGACACAAGCAGAAAAGGAATTTCAAAGCTCTGTAGATGAAGGAAACATTCTTGCACGACAATTTGGCAAGTAGACAGGCAGTAATTTTGCAGAGATTTCTTTCAGTACATGAGGGGGGAGCTACAGAAATGGTAGAATCAGAGCAAATAAACTGGTTAAATTTAAGTTCTCAATTCAGGTACACTTCTGTTCTCCCATGGTCTACCTAAGGGACAGCTTAAGGAAATGCTGTATGATACATTTTTAAATATATTTAATCATTAGTTTAGTAAAACTCACCTAGAGGTGAGAAAGTGTCCTTTCCCTGTCGGAATTAGTTATGCCTGTGCAGTTCATCTTTCACCTGCTAGGTTGAATGAGCTCAAACTGGTGTTAGCTAGTAAGCTGGACTATCTGGCAGATGTGGTGCATGTCACACATGTCTTTGTGGTTTAAAAATAACATGCTTGCTACAAAGTGTTAAACAGATGAACATGAGTATCTGACATATATGAAAGTTGTTTAAGTCCTTCTGCATTCAGTCTGTCTGGATTCACCTGGCATCACAATTTGCTTTGTACCTCATATTGAATGCTCTTTCTCCTCCCACAATTCCTGCCATCTGAAAGAGGACCGACATGTATCAGTTACACTCATTAGCTTTGCAAAATGTGACTGTGATTCATAATCATCTGCTGCTTTGAGACAAACAAATACTAAAAACGTGTTTCTTCATCTTTGCTGGCAGTAGTTGCCTGGGGACTCAGGCTAGAGCCTGGAAAAGAAGAACCTTGTGGAGGTTTTAAGGCTGAAGAGAGAAATTACATGAAATCTTTTTTCTAGCTTATATGGGCTTGTTAAAGTATCAGACTATGCTAGAGCCACTGAGTTATTTAACCTCACTAGAAATTCTCTGCCTACTAGATGTTTAGATTTACATCTAGATAAAATTTGGATGCTGGAAAAACTTGCTCTTCTGTTGTACAACATTTGCTCTGGTGTTATCTTTAGGATTCTGGTTCTGTTCTTTTGTCTTTCACAAGCTTTATTCCTTATGATGGAGAGTGGTAGATGAGGGAACATGTGTTTATTTCCTCACAAATCTGGGAAACAAATGTTACAGTACTGGCTGACACCAATATATAACCAAAATGTTACTACAACTGGTTGACACAAAGGATGAGAAAACAGTCTAGCCTGTCGTCTCTGGAAGCCCTTGTGCTGGTAGCAGGATTTGCTACAGCAGCATATGAGACAGAAAGGTGGACATATTATCACAATGATATCACTGTATTGTTTGTGTCAAGCCTCACAGGAGAATTTAACAGAAGAAACAGCAACTATTTTCATTAATCTGCAGTGATGCTCAGGGGAGGGCTTGAATACTAAATTAACTTCATTGTCCCTGGAAACCACCACTGAAGAAAAGAGCAGAAGCCATGACTTTGGTCATCAAGCTCAGTCTTTGCTTGCTGAGTCTTGGACCCTAACTCCAAATTGCAGAAACAAAAATGTCCCTTCTAAGGTTTGCCATTCAGCCTTCCGTTTTACTTGGGCATTAGAAATGAAGATTTCCTATTTAGACACTTGCTGGAAACTTCAGCTGAACTGACTATTTCAGTTTTGCTGCCAGCTGTGTAACTGTGGACCTGATGGCTTGTCTTTGATTTCACATGTCATTTGCTTGTATGAACTGTAAGCTGTTTGGGGAAGGGTCAGTCTCTCTCCAGTACTCTGCATGCTGGTGCATTAGTGTTGATATGCTACAAGTAGATATTTTCAAAATAAGGGTGATGTTAACAAGAAGGTGATTTCTGAAGGGAATCACCAGGTGAGCTGTGCTTACTTCATTCAACCTCACTGAAGAGTTTAAGCAGTCAAGTAAGCAATATACCTGAAGTTTGCTCGTTAACTACTGCAAGTCAGCCAGCTGGGGGAGTGCAGAGCTGCTTTTGCAGGATTTCCAGACTGCCTTGAGGTTACCCCTTAGTTTTCTCCAACAGTATATTCCTACATTATTTTTCAAAAGCTGGAGGATTTTTTCCCTTTAATATTTGAAAAAAGTAAATTAGGACATGCTTTGGGGCCCTCAAATCCTTGGTGGTTCTTTTTCTAATAACAGAATTTACCACATACAGCAAGTAGCTGCTCAAAGACATTTTTTACTTGTTGGCTATAGCATCTGAAAGCTAAACTTCCCTCATTAACAATTAATGACACTTAGGCTTCATGCTCCTAATAATGTCATCATTGATTATACTTTTAAATGGCAAGACCCAGTTGTCAGGGATAGCATCCTCAGTCTACACCAAGCAAATAGGTCAGCACTGGAGGGGTATTGTTGCATGAAATATTAGTTACGCAGTATCTTGACAGAGGGTCGTCTTGATCTTTCATGGGGAAGTACATGATTCATTAGTGAGTTGTGGAGAATCGCAAATGGCATTTTCAATGGAGCTTAAAGAATAGGGGGTTGCAAAAGGCATGCTGCTACTGGGTTTTGCTATCCTTACTATATCATGCAGAATGGCCACAGAGAGAGTGGGCAAACTATTACTGGTTTCTGAGCCTTTGATTTGCAGATTGTCACACTCTATAGAAAGCCCACCTGTGTATGGAAGTGTAGATGTGCTCTTTATAGGGCAGGTGGTAAGGAGGAGCAGGATGTAGAAAAGAAAAACCTGCACAGGGTTGCATAGAGGAGCTAAGGTCAAGCTGTCCTTTGCCAGCAGTATCACTTAAAACCTGGGCCTATCAACGCTGCTAGTCAGTCCTCTAGCTGCAAGGCTGCGGGGGGGACCCTAATGCCTGGGGAGTGGCTAAAATCAAATAAAGGGGAAAAAAAATAATCTGATAACTAACCTGTTGCATCAGTGACAAATTTTAAAGCTGACTTTGCAAGCTCAGAATGAGGGTGGTTTTAAAAAACCAACGTACACTTTTATTTAATTACAACAGTATTTTTTTCATATTGTTTGAAAACTTGGGGCTTGGTTTTCTGTTTGCAGATTAGTAGAGTAATACTGACCTTTGGATTGGTATCTCTGTGTGTCTGCCTTAATCTTTTTTTCGAAGTGGTGGTGGGGGAAGTGACTAGGGTAGGCATGTGTTCTCTCACATTCCTAAACACTCCTGTTTCTCCTCTGGGGAACTCCAGTGTTTTCCCAGGCTCCAGCCTTGGAAGCTACAGTGTTTGTTATAATAGAAACAGCCTTAGGCCAGCACCTGTCCTTTTGGGAAACTGCATTGCTCAGATCTCTTCAGCATCCTTTCATGTTTTGAAAGTGTCAGCTAAGAAAATGAGGGTGAGACTTCTGATAGGAAATAAGAAAATCTCATTACATGCATTGTATAAGGGCTCTATTAGGATATACCAGTGTACTTACACTCAGTTTTATTACTTTCCCATTTTTCTGTTTAGGTTGACTACATTGGAGCTGTGGCTGTTTTTCTTTATTTTTAAATAAGGTGCTGTCAGCACCATCTGAAACGTGACAAACAGTAAAAGTAGTAATTAGCCCTGTCACAGGTATCAAAGCTGGGAAAACTATTTAAAGCCATGTTAGTGGCACTGAAGATGTTAAGCGAGGCACTTTTCAGGCTAATAGATATGGTACAGCTACTTAGAGAACTGAAAGCTGCCTTCTCTTGAAAGCAAAGCACTTAGGAATGTCAGGTGCCCTATTAGGTATGGAACAAAACATATGAAGGAATTGGGTAGTATAGTGTCAATGGACTGTACTTACTGGGCATACAGCATGCAAAGCCCTGTAAAATGTCTTGACAATTTTTTGTTGAAGGAACTCAGTCAGCACCACCAGAATATTCATCACTGAGTTAAATGAATAATATCTGTTCTTGAGCTTACTTAAACATGTACTGATGTGCTACACCCCACTGCTTTTGAGGAACTACTTCTCAGACCTCTCCCTGCTTGTCCCCACTGTCTAACTATTACAATAGCACATTGTCCTTTGATTGGCCTGTCTTCTAAGAAGTCTAGTCCTCATAGTAAACTCTTTGGTTCTATTTTCTTTTAGGACAATAAATGTAATAAACTGGATAACATGAGGAGTGTGGCTTCCAAATACAAGCTTTTCAGGCAAAAAAATCAAGCAATTCAATTCCTAGCCTAGTTGTTTTTCCAGAAGAACTTGACATGTGTTCCTTAACAATAGGCTTAGAGCCATAAGGAGAATAAATGTTAGGCTAATCCCAATTAATGTGTGCAAACAGAAGTCTTAAAACACCATGTTGCTACTTAAAATGCCCCTCTCTCCCTCCCTCTCTGCTGTAGTAAAACACACAGCCAGAATAGCAGTAATAGCTTGCTGATCTGAGCATCTGAGTTTAACAGTCTAAAAGCAGCAAAAGCAAGAGTGGTCAGACACATTTTTTTCAGACAAGGAAAGCAAGGCTGTCAAATTAACAGCAGTGGTACAGAAAACATCTTGCCTGGCTAAAGATTTTAAAATCAATCATCCCAAAACAGCCATGATATTGCTGGAAGAAATACAGACTTTTGTAAATAAATTTTGAGGAGGTAGAAGAACTGTTGTTTCTTCCATGTGGTTGTCTAGTTTCAAGCTGTTCTCCACTATCAGGAAACCTTGATTTTTATTTGAGCTGTTTTTTCACTGAAAGACCCAGCTTTCATGAGCTTGGCCTTGTACAAAATTTTCTGCCACAAGCTGTAAGTTTGGACTATAAGTAGAACTTTATCATAGATCCCACATAGTAGATTGGACAGTACTATATTAGGAACGGTTTTCCAGGGTAGTGCTGGCTATTGCTGGTGATTGGGTAAGTTCTCTGTCTCTCCAGCCTAGGATCTCATCTTTGATTTAAAATACCCTGTTTATTTATCAAAGCTGCTTTCCCAAAATAGTATTTATTTTTGAACTCTGCATCAGTTATGGAGCTGAAGCCTTGTGCAGTGGGCAATGGGAATCCTTGAACTAGAGTTCAGAAAATGCCAAGGTGTGGATTCCTGAATATGTCATCTGATGGATTAACAAATGTTAGAGGAAATGGCTTGTAAGGGAGCTTTTTGTGGTAGAGGTAAGTGAATACAGGTCCAGAAACGGATCATTATACAGTTTGAGAGGACAAAGAGTGACTGAGAGGCTGCCAGGGAGGTGCATTTTCATGGAACTTGAACATTCTAGCAGCTGGGTGACAGAAATGTCTGGGGACTATTTTCTACAGTCTCACTGAATAGTCTGCTAAACGTCAGCTACCTAAATATCACTAGTTATTTTACTGAATTTATCCCTAGAGGGGCTATAATGAGAGAGAATGGGGAGTATATTTTGGAAGCAATTAGCCTTAAAAGTATATACTTTCTTTTTTGAGCGTAGTCTTCAGGGAGCTAAGTACAACGTTGTCTAATGGGCTGGGTGTCTTCTATTGCCTGTATTCCATCTTCAGGGATGGCAGCTAAACATGAATCCCTGCCATCTCAAATTAGATTTTAAAAGCCTGAGATTCAAGGACTAAGAAAGGGGAGAGAGGAAGGGGTTTTCTCAGTTTGTGGTTAAGCGCACTGCACCACTGCATAATGCGAATAAGAAAGAATAAGAAAGCTATAAAGGAAAAGAGGCACCCCTATAAAATAAGGAACAATACTGACATTAATCTTTAAAAAATAACCATTATACGGTCTGGTCATTCTTTGTACCTTACCTTACCTCTTGCATTCTTTTGCTGTCCTCAGTTCAGCACAGCAAGTATGTATTTAACTTTAATGGTCAGGTCTTGTGAAGGAGGGATCTAGGCACTTCCTTAAATGCTTTTCTGAACTGGGATCCAGCATGGCTGCTGAAGCACTGGATTCTAGGTTGGTCTTCAGCATCTATAATTGTGTGAAAAAACACAAGGGCTTCTTTATGTTCACGGTATCCTTGGAAAGCAATTACTGAATTCCACCCTCTGTCAGCTCTGAGGACCAGCCAGCCTTAAGGGTTGCCACCAGAGAGACTGGGAAGGTTGTGAAGATAACAGAAGGCCTTGTGCTGACTTCAGTGGACATCTTGGTATCTCAGAACTGTTACTTCTGTCCTCAGTGTTAAAATAATGTGCATTACAACTTAGACTAAGCTGCTTTTTCAAATTAATACTAAGGCATTCCTTTCAATCTCCTGGTAGAGAGTACCTTCTCTACTGGAATATTTCACTTAGAGGCTTTTACCTAACTTAATTCATGTACAAACCTTCTCTTTGCTTAAAGAAAACCTCATCTTTAATGTTCTCTATCAGGAAAAGATCTTTATTTTGTTGATGTTGCTTTTAGCAAGCTGGCACAAGTGCAATGCAAATAAGATACGCAGAAATACTCAAGCTGACTTTGGCTAAGTTGGTTTAATAGCTAGAATACCTGTCTCCTAGTCAATTTTAAATAGGTATTTAAATGGTATTTTCAACATGTGAGAAATCTTGATCTTTTGGCAATGCAATTTCTTGAAATAGAATACAAAATGGAAATTTAAATTCTTTTGCCAGACTGTAAGTTGATATCAAGTGTATTATGAGCCATCAGAGACTCTTTTTTATAGTTTTGAAACATCACAGAAGATATTTAATATAGTATATGTAAATATACATAATCTAACATTAGTGAAATGAAACAAGGTATTTGAAATCAATCTCTTGACACTTTTCCATTTTCAATTTCTATGAAAAACTTGAATGTCAATCTGCATTTTAAATGAAAAAACAGTTTTAAAATGTCACCCATATCTGTCTTCAAATGAAGTGTATGAGTTTATCAAGGCTGAAATGGTCTTTTTCAATTTCCAGAAAGCTAGTCTACTACATGCTTAATAGTTCCTTAGAAGTCCAAGTTTGCTGCAAGATACAGAATATTGCTGTTTTACCGTTGGCAGTGCAAAGGGAAAGTGGACCAAACTTGGTGGATGAAGATGATTTCCCATCTTGTGAGCTACTGCAAAGTGTGTGGGGAGGAAAGCAGCATCTTATCTCCAAGACCAGAACAATCCCTCTTGTTCTCCCCTTCTGCTGCTTTTAAGAACCCTGCCTGCCTCTACCCCCTGCCACTTCTTTTGTCAGCTCGAAGAGCTTACAGACCAAATACATGGCTGGGACTGTTGCTATGGATTCGTGCAGTGCCTAGTAGCACTTGTTATCTACAGGACCAATTCACTGCCATTGCTGTTTCACTTCAAGGCCCTCATTCTTCCTGTGGCTTTCCCTGGTCTCGGCTGGGGTCTTTAGTCATTTTCATAATGCAGCTATACAGCAGCCAGAACTGCTTTCTGTATTTCCTGCATCCCTTTACAATATGTCTGCAAGAGAAGGGAGATATGCTTGTGTTACAAAAAGAAAATTGAGGCACAGTAGGGTTTCATCCTAAAAATGTCAACCACAAGAACAGGATACTCTTGCACTTAAGATGTATTCTGGCTCAATGTTGACAGCTGAAGGTTTGAGCTAGGTTCCAGTTTGCTTTTAGGGCACATTTTATACCATTCTGATAGCGCAAAGTGATGATATGAGGCTTTTTCTTCTACCTCTCTCATCAGTACAACTGTGTTTAAAAGCATGGTAGTAGGGAGCAGCAGCAAAAAAAAATCTCCTGCTAGCTGGTGCATCTTCAATGCTGTTTGCTTCAGTCCACTCACAGGAATTGACTTCCCATAGACAGATTTGGCAAAACTCTGCTCTTCCCTCATCAAACCCTCCATATTCTGTGGTGGATTGCGGGGCGCGGCATTGGTCTGCATGTGTCGTTGCTTGCCATGTTGCAAACTTGTCCCTTTGCTGCATTTTAAGGGCAACATGAACATCGAAATCTTGCTGTTGCTCTGGTGTTCTCTGCCTCCCACATGTGCACACCTGCTTGTTTTGCTGCTGGATCCTCTCCCATGCTCCCTCTCAAGGGTGTACTGCACTTGTCATGGGGCCTGTGGAGAGCTGACAAGCTGCAGGCAGCCAGGGACTAAGAGAAATTCCAGCCTCCCTTTAGATTTCAATAAATGCCCTGAGATTCAGCTGATGTTTAGATGATATAAGTTTTCATGTCAAAGGTTGAGGAGCGGAGAGCAAACCAAATCTAATCCTGAGCTGTGGCTCTTTTTTTAGCTTACCATGTCCTACTGCTGAAATGTGATTTGGTGTCTTGGCGGTACAGTGTGTATTTTCCGCCTTTTTTAAAAACAGGAAGAGAAGCCACTCTTGACAAAGTCAAGCTGGGGTTTGTCTAACAGTTAACTTACTAATAAGGGGGATTTATTTGCTGTTGCTTTTCAGTGTAGTCTGCCATTCTGTAAGCTAAGTAGGGAAGCTAATAAATTAGGTAACAATAGGGAAAGGAGACATTCTTTTCACTACTGAGCTGAGTACTGATTCAGTATTCTCATTCAGTAACAATGAGAACCCTCATTATTATCATGGGCAAGTAAAACACAGGAAAGTAAACTGAGGTAAGCACAAACCTGACTTGTTTTCTAAGCAGGCTCAATGTACTGATTGCAGCTGCAGTGTTTTTCCTGGAGTTGATGGCACCCTCTGGGCGCAGGCACAGCCAGGGGGTTGGCCTGTTCCCTGGCACCACTGGCAGCACACATGGGTTGCTGTACCTTTGCAAATGCTTCTGAGGTTTGTCTACTGGAGCAGTATGGATGTTGCATTTATATGAATGGAGGAGAGCCCTGCTCATGGGCAACCTGCCTCTGTCTATTTCTTCCTCTTACGTGTCTGACTTCCTAGAACCAGGAGGTGTCTTCCTCTGCTCCTACACTTTCCCCTTCTCTTCATGCTGACAATTAGGTACTTGGGAGAAGTAACTAATGTTTTGGGTTTAATAAAAAAGCTTTTTGGTGACAACTAAGCCAAAACAAGCCCTTCTGTTCCTGAAGTGTGTGGGTTTGTCTTCAGCATACTCATTAATCATGAAGGCCAAGCATTTGGGAAAACTTTCCCATCTTTCCCCTTAAAGTGACCTTCCAAATAACTTCAAAATATTGTTTTTAATCCTTCCCCTTAAGTAACATGGAAAATTTGAGGATCTGATGGTTTCTTGCCTGGTTGTTGCCTAGTTATTTACTATTATGAAGCAGAAAAAATGAGTATAAAAGGACTGTTCTGTTCATTTCTGTATACATTACTGATCTAAACAATTTAGGAGTCTGCCCCTTTCCTGGTGTGAAATAATTTTGGCTCTTGACATCATACCACTACAGAACTTGAGTCATTAGGGAGCTGGATCTGTAACATCATTACCTCTAGCAATACAAGAGAGTGTAAACACCTCATGAACTGAATCCTTAAACTGTGGCAGAAATGGGAGGTGGACTGACTCTGTCAATGTGCCTGGCTCATTCTGCATAAAAACAGAGAATGATGTCTCTGGGGTGCTCATCCCAAGATATTTTTTAGCAAAAGAAGGCTTGAGTTGCTACAGACTTATGTTTTGAGATCAGTTGTTCCAAATTAAAAAGCAAAGCAGAGTAGTGTTTGGGAATTTTGGATCAACTTTTGAAATTCGTATCAAGGCTTTTATAGAAAACAGCTTTGGAAGCTTCTTGGGAAACAACTCATTTCACTAAAGCTCCAGTTTTTCATTGTTAGTATTTTGTAAGGTAAATTTTTTTCAGTCTGAAAACAGCCTTGCCTCCAAGCTTTCTGGAAAAAGCATATGCACCATATCTGGGGGATTTGCTGAAGCAGCTGGGGTTCTCAGTCTGAACATGCAATAATTTATTACTAATACTTACTGCCTTTCTGTTACTATTCTAGCAGACTAAATTGCTTTTAATTGTAGGGAAAAGTTTGAAAACATGAACTGGTTGTGCTTTAAAACTAAATGATGAGAAGGAAGATTGAGATGCACTGATACAACTTTTTCATGGTTTTATAGAGACTGATTTTATACTTGCTGGCCTGTCATGCTCTCAGTTTTTCCATCTGTTAAATGGTGGCTATAATTAGCCTGTCTTTCACAACCTTTCATATTTTGGCACTCCTGATACTTAGCTTACTGTATTTTGATTCCTTGGGAATAAATGTGAGAACAAAACAAATTATAAGCTATTATAATTTCTGTATCTATATTCCTTTTGATTCTTTCTTTTTCCTCTCAGTCTCCTGCATTTACCATGTTGTTGAACCTCAGAGGGCCTTAGCACCCACTGCTGTTAAGTTGCTGTGAAGTGACCTTGAATGGGAAATGAATATTCAAGTTCAAAATCTCATGCTAAGAACTGTTTGCCATGGTTACCTCATGATTGGTTGTATATGCAAATAGTCCCTTCGAAGTAATATTAGGGAGGATGTATCATCTCAACTGTAAAGTCTCTGTGGTATTTTTTTAAGCACAGAAGCAAGTATGGAATGATGAGCTACTCGGTTTTGCACTCTTGCAGCGAGGGGAGTCCAGCTTGTCATGAATGCGCAGTGTGACCCTAGCACACCAGTTAAGGGCAAAAAGCAGGGTCTTGGTGGGACTTCAGTGTGCCATGTTTCATGTGGATCATCAACAGAAATGTACCCTACAAAATAAAAAAGAGTTCCTCTTCTGCTAGCAACCTGAAACAAAGGGATAAGGGGAGGGAAGGTCTGCAGCCTAAATGAAGTTCTTATCTCCATGGTATCAGCCTAGGGCAAGCAGCAGCTGGGCACTGCATGGCCAGATGAAATAAACTATCTTTCTGGAGAGGTTACTTTATTGCAAGGTGCATAACAGTAAAAAATTATTTGAGTCTGTAGTAAGAGTATCATTTTCCCCCTACATGCTGTGACCATTATGTTTATTAAGTTCAATTTTTCTTGCAAGGAGAGAAACATAAACAACTCTCTTCCTCATCTGCTACTGAGTGGTCTGTTGACAGATACTTGGTAACTTACATTGACAAATCTACTTCTGAGTCCTTAGTGTAGTCAGTCTCTGCTGACTTTGCCTGTGATGGTTGTTAAAACCATGGAAGACCATGTTTCTGAGAATGCAAGAGAGCAGATGAGGTAGATAAGAGAACTTGAACTGTCTGGACTCTACTCTGAGCTTCTACCTCACCTAAATGAGGGCATTAGATTCAAGACAATGGGAAAAGCTTTAAATTGAAGATCTAAGAGAAAAGCTGACCTGTGAGGGGATAAATGCTCATCTTGGGAGGATAGATTTGATTTCATGTCATAGTTTGACAGATGACAATTTCTGTTCCTAACTTTGGAAATCAGTTGCTGTGATTTTGCAGATCCTTGTTTTCCAAATTTAATGGTGATCCACATATCAGAGCATGTCAAAGTACTGGCCTGCAGCTATCTGGCAATGCTTCCTTGTGAGGGCAATGATAAGACATGCACTGTACCTGCTTATCTGCTTATTTCTATAGTGCCTATGCAAGGAACTAATTATACTAATTACACATTTGTGATTTTACTGGAGGAAATACTATTTGAAATTATGCTATACTGAAATTTGTAAACGACAAGAAGCTCTGGACACAAGAAGGCAAAATCATCTTTACGAGGAAATACTATTTGAAATTATGCTATACTGAAATTTGTAAATGACAAGAAGCTCTGGACACAAGAAGGCAAAATCATCTTTACTCAACTGTAAACCAAGACTGCCTGCAGTGTTGCTCTAGAGCTCTATCAATGCTGGGGAAAAGCAGTTGAAAAGAAAGTTCCAGATTTTCCACTGTCTTGAGTCTCATCCCTACCTGCACAAGTATGGTAAAAACAGAGGGAAAATGTCTCAACCCTGCCTATCTTGAGGCGCTTAAGGCTGGAAAGCTGGTCTCTTCTGGCCCCTATATGGATAGGGGTGGGAGAAGGCCTGTTGAGAGGGCAGCTCAGAACCCTTAAGGACTTGGTGGCAAGCAGGAACCCAAAATATAATCCTACTGCAAGTATCATTGCCTATCCTTTTCTGTACTTCAGCTGGTAGTTCAAAATAGCTTGAATGACTATACAGTGTGAAAGACAGGAGGGATGGTGCTTTTGTACTTTGGTAAGACCTTTAAAGCTCGAACATGTGATCAAGTTGCAATGATACAAGAAGGTACATGTAGTATTAGAAGTGCACATCAGTTGGCCTACAATAATGGTGTCTGCTTTTAGCTTATGACAGATTAAGGTGATAGTTCCGCAAGACAGTGTGTTCAGTTAAGCTGCAGCCTTTGTATTTACAGTGGACCAGCAGTGATCGGAGGCTGTTAGAATAGCTCAGTTGGTGTAAAGTGTATTGCATAGTCAAAGCAAAGATTGTTTTTATCGTTAAGTCACTTTTATATTCTTGCAACATGACAACTGCTTGCTCACCCCTCTAAGGTCCCTTTACTCTGCCAAATCTGTTTTTAAAAACCTTCTGCATTCGTTTATGCCTTTGTAAAGTGGGAATAAACTGCCAAGATTTTGATTATTTTTTGAAGCTATGTAGCCCTCCATTCTTAGTGTGATATTGTATAATTCGGAGACAAACACTGTAACTTAGATCCATGTACAATAGAACCAGATACAAATCAATTTTTTTGCTGTTTCTTTGTTCAGAGGGGAACCTGTGGAGGTATAGCATTAATCCACAATATACAAACTGGTATAAATAGAGCATGGTATTAGAAATGTCCATTTAATTATCTAGCTCTCATCTGCAGCATGGAAAGGAGTATGTCCTGTTTTGATTACTGAGACCACTCTGAATTATAGGAAATTATAAAGCAAAAAACAAGTGTGCCAAGACTTATCTCTTGTGGGGGAGTAACTGCTTTGACAGAAGAGCTATAGCAAACATTGCAGGAGTTTAAGTCATTGCCCCCACACATCCATCTCCCCTCACTTCTGGTAGTGGCAGAGTTTGCAGCACAGAACCTGTACTTTTGCCTCTGCTACTGTAGAGTGCTGTTGCATAAACCACTAGTGAAGGGAACGCAAATCTTTTTGTGCCTTACATTGCACAGTTAATTCCACTATCTCTTTTTTGGCTGGGTATCTCAGGAGGTAAAGGGCCACACCACAAAGAATTCTTACAGATAACCTAACATCCCATGATGCCTCTATCCTATCCCTACAAACCCAGCAACGACTGATCTCTGAAGAGGAGGCGGCTTTCAGGATCTTGAAAGCCTAGGGAAGATTATAGAAGTATCTCTTCCCATTGAACCCGTGCCCTCCAGACCTCATTTTTCAGTTGCCCAGGAGGTTCTGAATGGTAAATCAGTGGCACAGACACTGTGCAGAGACTCCTTTCTACCTAGCCTGCACAAATGAGTTGAAGTGATTCATATCCTCAATGCTTTTCTTCCTGGACCTTTATACAACTGTAATCCAGTGAAGTGACAGTCTGGCTGGAGCCAGAGCCCTATAAAAGAACTGACCCTGTCGTCTGCATTGAAAATATATGACCGATTACAAAAAAGTATGGCTGCCTTGGAGGGCTGTAGCTGTAAAATACTGCCTAAGGGACTGAAAATGGAACAGAGATGATGAACATGTAATTACAGAATTGAGATACTTTCCAGTCCCAAAGTAGCATTTCACAGCTATTACTGCAAATGAGCGAGAGCATTTACTTTACTATTCATGTTCCTATCCTTTAGAATGGTTTTTATTTATTTTTATTTTGAAGTTCTTAGATCTAAAAATGAAACAACATATGGTTTCAGGGGGAATTGAGAGTAGGCTCCTATTCTTGCTTCACAGTGGGGATGAAAGGGTTCCTTAATCTAGTAAAGAAAAGCATAGCAAGAATCAGTAGAATAAGCTAAAGCAAGATAGATGCAAATTAGATGCAACGGTGTGGTTGGTTGCCAGTGGAACAAACTACCGGGGAAGTGATGTCTTCAAACTGAGATAGGACTCCTTTTGGAAGCATGTTTTAGTCAAAATTGGGTTTGTTCCAGAAGTAAATGAATAAAATGTAATGGTTTGTTAAATGTGGGAGAACAGACTAAATTGTTTGTGTTTCTCCCTGGTATTACAATCTCTAAGGATGTCTGTCTTGTTTTTCTGATTACAAGTTGTCAGTCCTCAGCTGGATAAGCTGGTGTACTAGATCTGAAATTTTCTTAACTGAAAACTCCTTGTAGAAAGTTTTTCTAAATTGTTTTATATTTTATTGATATTCATTTAACAGAAATACTCCAATAGTTTTTACATTAACAAATAGAATTTTGAACCAAATGTTAAAAGGATCTACATTAAAACTTGGCCTTGTTAGTAACGAGGAGAAATGCTGGTTAGGCACATTGCTTATTTTTTTTAAGATTCATAGAACAAGATTTTATTTGTAGACAGGAGGAAATGAAAGAGGTGTTGAACTCATCATTGCTCTTAGTGGGAACTATCAAATAGAGCAAGGTTGCTAGACTTGGTTTGCTCAGGCAGAACAAGAATTAATTGTACAAGTATGGCAGCAGTGTCCCTGGTAGCAGTTCCTTTCCCTTTTCAGGAGGAAGTATTTCTCCTGTCCTGTTTCCAATGAAGAGGTTAGTGGAGATGAAGGCAGAACCAGTATTGGTATTAGGTCAAATGCAGGAGAAACCCTTTTTCATCTTTTGTCTGGGAGGAGACTTTAGCAGATAGGTTGGCACAGGGAGCTTTTCTGGAGGTGTGTATATTTGCACAGCACTTTGAAACAGCTTTCAAATGCTAATGCCCCAACATTTGGGAGCTTCTGAACCAACCTAGTGGTTTTCATGCAACACCTTTTCAGTTCCTTGGCAAAGGAGAGCAATAAGAGAATTCCTTTTGGAAACAGGTTGCCTGGAGGGGTTGTGGAGTCTCCCTATTTAGAGATATTTAAAAAACTAACAAAAAACCAAAACACTGAAACTGGACATTGTCTTGGGCAGCCGGCTCTAGGTGGCCCTGCTTGTGCCTGGGGGTTGGACAAGGTGATCTCCAGGGGTTCCTTCCAACCTCAACCTCTGTGATGCTGAACAAGCAGAGCTGACTATCCAGATCCCCACAGAGCACTGAATAGTCCTTGGATTCAAGCACGAAGCTGGCCGTGTGGGTTGGAATGTTACTGCCACAGATCCTCAGCTACCAGTTCTCTTCCTCATCAGATGCAAACACTTTAATGCGGACGGGACAAATTATGCAACCTCTGTGTGACACTGAGAACAAGCAGCAAGGAGATAGATGTCTACAGTTGTGAAGCATGTGAAATGTCAGTCAGTTGGTTCAAAAAGAGTAAGAGAGTCCTCAGAGAGACTCTTTTTATAACGAACTTATATGATCTGACAGTCACACACTCCAAAATTGAATTAATAAATCATTCACAGCTCTGGTTGGAATCGTTAATACATGTTTTGTGCCCCAGCAGAGAGGAAAATGGCCTGCTTTCGTTGCTTTATGACATATTAGGCTTAAATAGAATTAATGATAAGGCTTTCTAACTTTATTTACTGTGGAGAAGAGCTGTTTCTAAGGGAATGGTAAGGGAGGAGGCGAGAAATGAGCAGTGAATAGATTATTTCTCCAATATAGGATTTTAATAACATGCACCTATTCCACTTCCCTGTACACTATGGCAGTGGGATGCACAGGGAGAGAGAGAAGACTTTGCATGTGGTAAGCAGGTAACAAAATTCAGTTGCTGCAAATGAGTTGTCACAGTGTTAACATTTGCATGAATTCACGATGGGTGCACACCCAGTGCATCCATGTCTTTTATAAAAACTAAATAAATGAAACTCTTCAGCTTGTTTACACAAAACATGGACTTTGGCTATATAAAATGCTATGAATTAGCTCTGATTCTGAAAAATCTGAAAAGAAATTGCACCTCTAGAGAAATAAGATAGGCTTGGATGATAGGAAGAGCTGTATAGTAATTCTAGATTATATGTTAGTCAATGAGCTAGACTTTTTCAGAAGGACCAGATCAAATTTTTAGAACTCTGTTTACATCTCTCCTTTGGCATCCACAGAAGATAATTCTGTTCCCAGCAATCAGCTGTATAGGAAAACAGGTAAAACTGTAATGAGGAAAATTACCTTGTCTCTGCCCTGACAGCAGGCTTTTTCTCCCAGGCCTGTGCACTCTCCAAAGAAAAGCATTTGTTCCTGTAATTGTCTCAATATTTTTGTCTAAGCAAAGAGATTATAGAGCAGAGGACAGTATGGCTAATTAAACCGCTAAAGATGGAAGTAAACAGATAAATCAGATTTTCCCCCTGTTGCAGCAGAAGTTGATTATTGAAATGTTAAGTGTATTAGATGCCATGAATAATTAAACCAAGTTGTAGATTTAACATCCCTTTGACATAAAATGTTGGAAAAGTTAGTTATGTTAGTTCCATTCCTCTGATACCAAGATATGTCCTTTCTCTTTCCGACATGGTGCTTCAAAATTTGGGGGAAAAAGTTTCCCTTGCAACTAGACTATTGCCTCAGCATCTTGCCTCTTCACTTGATGGCTTTTTTACTCCTGAGCTTGATAAACTTTTAGAAAAGGATCTTGGAAGTTATTTAGTAGATGTTTGACATTCACCCTGGTAAACCTCCTTGCTATCAGGAGCGGCAAGGCTGTATTAGGAGGTGGCATGTGCTGCACTTGTCGTGTTTCTTGCATCCTTCCCAAGTATCTGTCAGTGGTTGCTGATAGAAAGTACAGTTAGCTGGGCTGACTTAGTACAGTAGGAGTTTGCTCTAAGATCATGATCATCAGGGAAATCACGTAACCCTTCCTAAGCAGGATTTGTCCCTGGCTGAAGGGGTTCATTATGCTTTCATGATATGCACTGGCCAGTAGCATGACATAAAAACCAAAGTAATTTTTATCAATGTGCTACCTTGTGCCTCCCTCGCTCTCTCCTTATATCAGCTCTGTGTGGATTGTTGCAGAGTGTTTATATCACTTGTACCCCATTTATTTAATATTCAGTGTGGCCCTCCCAGATACAGTGCTTGGCACTTACTCAGCTGCATGTTGAATGTCAGGGTTAACTTCAAGCAGGTACATAATCTGTTCAGCCTTGCAGCATGTTCCTAAGTGCTTTCCTTAAAAAGGGCTCAAAAGCTCTGTCTTGTAGAATTCAATCCATTTTGTGGACTGAACTGGTGTAGACATCTTAGGCTGGTCCATTATGAATTCAGTCTCTAAATACGTTCTTTATCCAGCACTTCTGTAACCGTGTAACTCCATTAAATTACTGGTATGATATGTTAGGTGAAGAGGTGATGTATGATTTATGTAAGATGCAGACTTGGAGGGCGTCCTGAGGTATCTTCTCTTTTGGATGAGGTATTTCATAGCAGCACAATTCTTCTGCAGATCATGCTGGTATATTGGTGTTAACCTCATCAGAGGTGTTTTGCATTAATACTCTGTGCTGTAAACTGTAGTAGCCAAGGGAGGAGGGGATGTATGTTCCTTGCAGCCTTTCCTGTTAAATTATCAGTAACCTGAAGCAGAGAGTGTAGATGGATAAAAAGGAGCTGCAGTTGTGAGATCGTGAGTCAGAGCCTTTTGACTAAACTCTGCAAGTTGGAAAAATAAGGTGACAAAAGACAGGGAGTGTGCTGTCAGGTGTTAGTCATTGCTTTCTATAACTTGTTGTGGAAAACTCTAACCTTCTAATTATGCAATTTAGTCTTTAGTGCCTTTGAGAACATAGCATGTGATACAAATTGGAAGCAGACAGACTGATTAAATTTGGACCTTTTGTGGTGTTTGGATTCATTAGTTTCTCTAATTACTGGAAATAGAGCAGTTTTCATATATTCAGGATGCTACTTTGTTTAAACGGCTGTGAGAAAGGCCAGAGCAGTCGAAGATAAGTTAGTGTCTACAGAGATCATGACTTCTTGTTAACCTTCCTGCTTCATTTACATGAAAAGAAAATAAATCCTTATTTCGGGGAAAACAGTGACTTTTATTGACAAGGCTGTACTCACCTAAGAGTTAAACCTGCCTTCCAAATGCTGCTTAATTTTCACAGCAGTTTTGCAGTGCATGAAATCCACATCTTTAAATAGCATAAATCAGCATGGGCATGTTGACTCAATCTAACCCAGGATCTGGTCCCTTCCATTTAGCAACGCTGTAGAAGTCTAAAGTAGCTACATGTGTTAAGTGGTCTGGCAGCACTATGCTATTGAATGGACCCTGGTGTGTCAGCGAGCTGAAATGGCCTTAAAATGGTCACAGTAATTCTCTCTGCAATTTGATTCTTAACATGTTAAAGCCACAAATGGGAAGAAAGGGCAGAAAGTTATGTAGATAAAAATAATGATTTTTGAAGCAAGCTGTCTTTCATTATGGTCCACATTTATTCTAGGGAAGATTAATGAAATATTCAACCAATGCCACCCTCAACATGAACTCATCCTTCAGTAATTCATCCAACCTTTAATTAGACTTAAAAGAAAGTCACTGTTGAATTAATTCATCCCTTAGGTGTTATTTTGGATCAATTTATGTTCCCAAGAAGTCAAACCACTGAGAAACTACAGAGTTCCTCAAGATTCATATCTTAACATTTGAGAGCAGTACTGAAAGGGTGAAGTTAGTTTATTTAGGCTGAAATACTTTGTTTAAAGAGGAGAGCACTCATGTACACAAATACATTCAAAGTGAAACTGGTTTAATTTTTTCACTGAATGGCATAACTGAGATCTTTCCCTCCCTCTACAGACACAATAGTGATATACTTGCTCAGATAACTCCTGTCTATCACAACTCACAGAGCAGTTGAATTTGGAGGGGCCTCTGGAGATCATCCTGTCTGTCCCCTTGCTCAAAACGGGAGCCGCTTGTGCTGGGCTATGTCCAGTCAAGCCTTGAGTATCTCAACAATGGAGACTCTACAGCCTCTCTGGGCGATCTGCCCAGTGCTTAATCACCCTCACAATAAAAAAATTTTTTTATGTTTAAGTGGAATTCCTTGCACTTCAGGTTATGCCAGTCACCTCTTGTGCTGTCTTTGGCCACTGCTGAGAAGTCTGGCTCAGTCATCTTTATGGTCTCCCCTCAGGAAATTGTGCAACAAAGTAAGAAAGCTGAACTTAAGGCTGGGAAGGCAGAGACTAGGAAATGAGGCCTCTAATAGAGCCTGGCAGGCTGACTGGAGGATTAAAAGTTTCCCTGGAAGTTTTGCTGCATAAGGCAGGGTTATTTGAACAAGTGAGACTGCAGAAAGAATCCCCCATCATGGACACCGTAGGCAATAAGAAGCTTGATCCAAAGTCCTTAGCTGGTAAACAGAATCCCATTCATCTTCAGGAATGAATATTCTTATTCTTAATCCCACCTACTGCCTGAATCAGAAATGCAGCGTGGGAGCTCATTTCCTTCAAAGCAACATGCACAGAGTGGAATTAAAGTAGAAATTTTGAATTTTTTCCCAAGCAAGTGTCTTGCAAGTGTCAAGCTGTTTCCTTGAAGCCACTCTCTATAAATAAACCTTGAATAGCAGATGACTTCTACTGCTAAATATGTTAAAATATAAGTTTGTAGTACAGCTGGAAAGGCTTTTCTTTTACAACTACAGAAGGAGCAATTTTCAGCAAGCTTATAGAATTTTTGGATTGTGTGTTAAATAAGCTTATTGGCATTGCAAGGAAAATATACAGAAATGTGCTGGGTTTTTAATGAGTAATATATACCGAGCTTATTGGTGGCTGAACATAAGAAGGATGCTAGTGTATAAAAAGTGGAGTTGTAATTCAGGGGTACTTGATTGTTTTCAGTTTGTCTGGTGGGGTTACCTAAGAGGCGCCAAAAAAATTGTTTCCTGTAGGAATGAAACCAATAACTGGCCCCTGGGTTTGGGGGCCTTTAAAAATTATCCCAGATTGGAATTATGTGAATTTCAGTTTTCCATGTGAAACAAGGATTTACCAGTTTTGATAGAGTGTGTTAGCACTTGTGGAACAGGGACCAGGTCTAATGAGACTGTACTGCAGCTCTGATCCAAATACAGCCTGACTGTACTAGGGCAGGAGATCTGGGTTCTCTCCTTCTCTTTAGGGCATGATCTGTAAATATATGAAAAAGTAATGATGCATCTTCCCTCTCAAAATTATACTGTAAGGAGTAAAGGGAATATACTTTCATGTGTGAAATGTGTATTATGGCCCCCATCACATTGGTTATGCTGTTAGTAACAGCAATAGCCATAGTGAAGGTCAGCAAGCTCGGATATGAATAGCAAAGATGTATCAAAACCCTTCTTCATCCTGTGTATCAAAATCATTCTGCTTCTTTCCAGCTCTTCCTTGCATGTTAAAGTGGTACATCATGAAAAAAATCTTGTGGCATTTTCTTGATAGTTTTTTTCTTTACCCTTCACTTGTAATGGCACAATGGCTTATTAAAGCTGTCTCAGCATATAGTTCTTTGAGCTGAACGTGCTGTTATTTGGTTCTGCTGTGAGCCATTAAAATATTAATTTACCTTAATTCCTGTGTTTAATCTCACGTTTATCAAAATGAGGCTAACAGTTAAAGTTTTAGATCAAAAGTCCTACTCACTGGAATTCTTCACTAGGTGCTGGAATAGGCAGTGCAGGCAGGTTTCCTTTAATGTGCTACTCAGACTTTAGATCTGAGCCCTGCCAGACTGGTCTCTATAGCTTCTAGTTAGCTGAGTGTCTGCTCTAGCCTTGAGGAGAGATCTTCCTTGGGAACATTGCAGCTGGATGGTATTTTTAGCCCTTTTGGGGTCAGCAAGCAGCTTCTGAGGGCCCAAGAAGTAATTTGATAAATGCCTCATTTCTGTGCATTTAGAGGCTGCTGTGTTAATGACAGAGATAAACACCCAGATACATTTCCAAGCATAAGTTGTTTTCACGTGTTGGTAAAGAATAACTGTTTCGTAATCAGTACAAAGCTCTAGTTTTCACCTCTTAGTGTCTCCCAATGACAGTTTCCCAATGCTGTCTGGAGACAATACATACAAGGTGATAAATCTTAGTATCTTAAGTCTGAATTATTAATCTCTTTTTCTTTGATGTTACATAACTGGTAATGATCATATTGACATTCCTGAGGGGACTTGAGAGGCAAGGGATTTAGCAGTGAGGAAGGATTACTGCACAGACTGAACAAGACAGAGCTAGCAAATCATAGCCTAGTGGTCAGCGACCTATCTGGTCCGAAATGACACCCTGTCCTTGTGTCTTTATGTCAGGGAAGGCTTTGGTGTAGAGGCAGCTATAGCAACTCCACAGCTGAACAAAAATCCTATTGCAGATGAGCTGTATTTTTGGCAAGTAACAGGTTTTGGCAACATACTGTCTTCAGATATAAAATGCATCTTTATGCATAAACGCATTAGCAGAACTTCTAGCCAAAGCATAGGCATCTTTCCCTGAACACTTAAGTAGCTGAGTGTGGACTTCCAGCTACTACTGAAATTTCTGTTGAAGCTCTTCATCTGACAAGTAGCCTAGGCTAAGAAAAGATTCATTTTTATACATGTTTGTCTTTCTCTTCCCCCATCTTTGCTTGACATTTTGTTGTAAAACTTGGGTCAAATGTATTTTTCCCTTCTTTCTCTAAAAATCCTTTTCCAAAAAAGCCATCTGTCTCTGTCGTGCTAGAAGAGAAATGTTGGTGAAATGTTATGGAGCTAGATCTTGATTTTTGCTTACACTGGGGTAAATCCATTAATTCATTCTTTTTTTTCTCCAAAGGTAATAGAATCCTATAGTAATATCTTGCTGGTATCTACAGCAATCATGCATGTTTGTTTTTAAGAGATGGGGTCCTGTTTCAGATAGAGTGAGCAGAGGGATTTTGGAGAAGTTCTTTGAGCATAAGAAAATTGTCTGCAGTTCTATGAAGTCATAAATTCCCCAGTGATTCTGCACAGCTCCACTGTAAATCTTTTCAGACTACAATGAGGTCACTCTGAAATCAACTTCAATTGAATAATCAACTTTTATTTAAAACTACTTCAAACTGGTGGCTGTTTAAAAGTAGAGAATGGTTTATTTATGAATGGTAACTCAAGTTTCTAATAGAAAGGTAAAATGCTTGCTTTCATTAACTTACTGAACTGTGTGGTGGTTGTAATGACACCCTTAGATAATAGCAGAAAGATGTCTCTTTCCTAACATATTATTTCTTCTTGTACGCATCGTTATTACTACTTACTGGTAACAGGGCCTGCATTTTTGATGGACAAATGTTGTCCATGTCCTTTAAATTCTGAGCAATCTCCTTTTGGAATTATTTCAGTCACTGTTTAAACTTCTGCTGATAAAAGCTTTATTGTCATAGTGCCAGTTCCTTTCAACAGTTATTTCTATTAGCAGAAGGACCACCTATTTATTATGCACACGCGGCAGAGGGAAAAGGAATCCTATAAAGGGAGAGGTTTTATATAAATTGAATTTCCAAATTCTGATGATTGTGGCTTTGGTGGGGAGGGGGCTTAGTTGTGTGTATGCCATAGGTGTTCATTATAAAACAACACATTGTTTTGAAAATATATCCATTGATTAAATGGATATGGTTTAAATCCTAATCTCGGATTAAATCCACAATGCTTTGGATTTCCAGCTCCATTGCCCTGAGCAAAGAATAAAGGTCTGAAGAGGTGTATGGCTAGCAAAGAGGACTTTTTAATGCTGTTGATGCCATCACTAATGCAATGGTCCTTTCCAATGGTTTGTGAAACTTGAATGTGGTAATGTCAAAATAACCTTGCTAAAGAGCCAAGCTTAACTTCACCTTCCAAGCACTTGGGCTCTTCTATTAATGCACTCTGATGCATCATTGCACTTGTCATATGGAACTCTGCAAATCAGTATAAATGACTTGCAATGATGTATATAATTTTGAGAAGAAACTCAAGGCCACATCAATTGATGTAAATAAGCAAAATTTCACTGATTTCATGGAAGCCTGCAGATTTAGAGTAGCTGAGCATCTAGCCCTGTGGTCTTAACTTTGCTCAGCTACAAGGGAGTTGCTTAAAATTTCCATTCTGATGTCAGTAGAAAATGTAAATATATAAAAATAGAGATCCATGTGGCTTTTATTTTCTGGATACAACATTTCAAACAAATATAGAAAAGATGTACATTCTCTGCACTTTCCAAACAGCCTTTGGTTATCGGTGTGCATTTCACAGGCTACTCAAAAGCATTCAACATAATGCCCAACATGAATATCCTTATGTGATTCTGGGAATTCAGAGCATCTTGCTTTATTCATTTCAGATCTCTACTATCAGCAGCAGATTGGTTCAAAGAACTACAGGAAAAAGTAGATGGCTTTTGCTTAATAAGCCTACAGATAGAAAGCAACTCACCTATGTTTATGGAAAGGACAGTGCTGGGACAGAAGACAGCAGAAGGCAACTGGAAGGGTAGGTTTAAAAGTTACTAGGTATTGCATTTAGCTCATTGAGAAGGAAGCTGCTTAATTCTTGAAGTTTTCAGTGTATGTTGAAATTGCTCTGCTTATCTGGGGTATGTTGATGTGTGGGCATCATGCCAAAACTTGATAAACAAACTGCACACTTACTGAAACAGCCCATTTAGCATTATGATACTAGACCTCTATTATTGTTTACATAGTCCATTTGCCTTGGGAAGTCAGATATCTTCAGGGCATTCAGGCATCTAGATACTGTAACCCTGAGATACTTAACACTGAGGAAGAGGTAAGGTTCTTTATTCCTAATAAACTGATATTTTCTTCTAGCTGATTTCCTTTAATATGCTAATTAGTGAAGGCAGTAGGCTCTGAATTAACATTTCTACAAACAGTTATTTTAAGCATTTTACTTTCTTGGGAAAAACAATCAGCTGGTTTGTTGGGCTTTGATGGAAGACGAATGAAAAGAAGAATTCATCTGGACAAAAACACCATGGGACTGTATGGAATGCAAAACTGTTTTATGACATGCAGAAAAAATATTCTCGATTGATTTATCCTAGTCATCTCAGCATTTCTGCCTAGAAAGGTGTTACATCTCTTTAGAATTAAATCAATATTTCAAGTTATACAAACTTTGGACTCAAAATGAATTAAGCATGTCTAAAAAGAGGCTCTTGGTCCAGAAGCAATGAAGTAATAACATTTGGCCATGTATTTTGAATTCTGCTTGGTTTATCAATAGCTTTAGTGATGCTAATAGCAACGTAAGCGTTGAAATACTGGACCTATTTTCAAAAGCAAACAGTGTTTTTTCCAGTCTGTCATAGTCATGTGTCCTTTAAAGTATGAGTGTCAAATTTCTGTAGACCTAAAAGGATGCTAGATACCCATGTACCATTCATAATCCGATCCATGTTTGCTAATAGATTTTTTAAAAGGTACTTAAGCATCCTTTATCAATGAGACAGGTTTCTATTCATCACTAATGTTCTGACCCCCTGCAAAGGTTGAAAACCAGAACTGAGCTGCTTAGGCAGGTAGATGTTTTTGAAAATGCTTGTTAAACATTCTGTCTTTATCTAACATATTGCAGCAAGTTTTCACTGGCTGCATGAACACAATCACCTTTACTTGTGTCTGTATTTTAATACACTCTAACAATGATTTCACATGCTAATTGCATTTCTTAATTTGCTTCTTAACATCCTCTGTTGTATTTTGCAGAAAGATACCTAGAAGTGCATTATCTGTTTTCTCAACGCTATTTGCTGTTATGTATGTTTTTATATGCTTGTTGTTCATCTATTTAAAACAAACAGCCCCAGTGTGAGTGATCTTTCTAACACAAGCAGCTGTGGCTTAGTAACTGTACAGTATTCTAATACCCTTGTAGCCAGGTGAATGCTATTATCTTCGTCAATTTGGTTGCATAATTAATAACCTTGTAGAGCAAATGCAGCATTCAGCAATGGAATCATCAGTATGATTTAAATACAAATGGCTTTGCTAGTAGGCAGCCAGTGTGCTTTTAATGGGCTTTAACAAAATAATAAATGACTCTTGCTTTGTATAGGCAAAAATGTCACTACCATCCTGAGATAGTGATGCTTGACCTACTTACATCTTTATCTGTGATGTGCCACGTCCATGTCTCTTCCTGTACCACTTCATTTGTAGCCTTGCTTGCTCCATCAAGCCTCTAACATATGCTGCAGTCACTTGCTGTCAGAAACATTCACCCTTTCTTCCATCACCACTCAGGAAGCCCATATCAATAAGATACTGTTGTTACATAGCCGTCATTTCTGCCCTCCAACAAATCTTGTCGCTGCAGAGTGTCTGGAGGTTGCAGATGCCTAATAATGTTCTTCCCTGCTCTGTCAATTGATTTCAAGGCTGCATACCCTTGTTAGACTGAATGCACAGTGCAAGGTGCAGGGAGCCTGCCTGTGATAAGGTTTTGTAGAGATCCTGGCAGTTCCCCATCACACTCATTTCCAAACCAGATGTTCATCCCTCCTCCTCTGCCTAGTATTAATTTCTTACAGCTCTGCTCCTAGGCAGGCTAAAAGGCAGTTGAAGTCTTCTGTCCATTTTCCCCTGAAACCTTACTATGTTTGGAGAGCCTATGTGAAGCGATACCTGCCAAGCACCCTCCATGCAAATATCTTTGTACTGGGTGAGACTGTAGGCCTGTGCATCAGGTTCAGCAGTCATTCAGCCTCAGTAAAACCAAGTTAATAGCCAAAAAGAGCTTTAGATAAAGACATTAAACGTTTCCAGAAATGGGGTGAGACCTTGGGTTGTCTGAATCTACCTCTGGAGGGTTGGAAATTCTTGTGGTGTTAGAAGCTTCTGTTGTGGTTATATTATCCCAGATGTGTTTTACCTTAGAATGGAAAAATGTCTTGCACATTATCTTATGAAAGGGAAAATCCCATCCTACCCTGCTCTAACAAAATTTTACTTCCAAACTTTAAATTTGCATGGAATTTGGGGAATAAACCCATCTATTTTGCTATAAGAGCCTCTTTGCTTGTTCTGGAGTTAGAAGTTCTTATTTCTCTACATGTATTAGTGACCTGATGGGAATTTTAAAGGAACTTCTGTTTCCCACTGAAAAGTTAAATTAGTTCCTAGGTTGTGTCTATACTGCAATTTGATATCAGACTGTAGCTTTGTAGGAATAGCCAAACAACTATTAAATTACTTACAGAATTAAATTAGTCTACAGAAAATGCTGTATAGACTTCAGATACCTGAAAAAGGTGAACTGTCAGTCTTGTCAGCAAGAACTTGCAGGTTGCATTCTGTCTGGTAGTTCACTTTAGTGTATTTTCAAAAACATTGGATAACACAGATCATCTGCTAATCTCAGAACATCAGAAAATGATAAAATTGAAATATCTGATTTAGTGGCTATGTAACCCTGTACTCTGAAGTGCATGACGACTTCTAGACAAACCCAGCAAAGGGTTGGGTATGGACCAAAGGCAACAATTTTGATTCTGTTAAGAGGTGCAACCTCTAAGGCTTAAATGTAATTACATTTCTGCTAATGTCATGTTTCTACCTGCTATGCTCTTCTGACTGGTTACTGGCTTCCTGAAGTGGTTTAGTTCTCTAAGCGTGAAGCTGGTATAAAACGACTCCAGTAGGCGACAGCAGTAGCAGGGTGGGTGGTGTGGAGCCTATATGAAAGAAACAGAACAGGCCTCTAGTTCTGTAGATTTGATATTGATAAGGAAAGGCGTGTTTTGTCTGAGTAATAGACTGCATGCTGTGGGGGGCAGGAAAACTATAGGTAAATATTAGTATGGTACTGAATACTTGCGAAGAAGTTTAGAGAAGGTTTTGCTGTCTACAGGACTGGTTAATATATAATTTGAGTCTTAGGACTTCAGTCAACTTTGCATATGTGTAGATACATATGTATTATACATGTGCACACATACTCACTTCGATAGATTCCATTTGGGGTTATTAATGTTGTCATCTCTCACAGGCTCTTCTGAACTTGTCCAATATGTTCTATCACAGACATATTAATCTAGAGTATGGAAACGAGGGGAAGAGCTGATAAATCAAGATATAAGTGTAAATGCATTTCTAATGAACGCACATTGTGTAAAATAATGGCAGTATAACTAAGACCTGGAAGATAATTTAATTAAAAAGACAAAAGAGGAAGAAAAAGGGAGGACAATCCCTTTACTTGCTTGTTAATTACATACAGTGTCTCATTGAAAGTAATGCAACATTACTCTGGGAAAGTGCAAGAACTGCTGCCTTTCACCACACACCTACTTTCTCTTTTCTCAGTCTTTTTGTCTTTGCTCTTTCAAAGTGGCAATAGTTGAACACTTAAATGAATGTCTAACGCTTCTGGGAGCCATTTTCTCTTCTGAACTTGACCTGTTATTCTACCTCCTTTTTGATACTTGTTTGCCAAAGTGCCTGAAGACCTCATTTGGAATATGTTTCATGTGGAAGAAAAAATAATAATAGTAATTGTTTTGTTCCTACTCATAATGCAAGTATATGTTTCTGAATTGAGCAGAACAACAAGCACAGAAGCCTCTTTAGTCATGACAGCAATTGGATGGAAACTGAGGTAAAGTGTTTTGGCAAATCTGAGACAGGAATATTAAGACTTGTGTATCAGACAGGGAAATAAAAGGGTTTGAGATCTTGATTAAAAAGTGTTGAAGACAAAGCATCTATCTATATCTCCCAAAATTAAGGGAAACTTTGGGCAAGCCAACATGATTCCAAACTGAATTTATCGTTTGTATCCTAATGACACGAATATTCTAGTGACGATTTCAAGGTATCGGGCGACTCATTTGAGAGAATTTTCATTCATCATATTGACAGCGATGTTAATCAAATTGACTATCCTTAACAAAAAACCCTGCTTCATTTGAACTATATTGCTTTTCTGCCTGAGGGGAACATTTATGCAATTAACAAAACCAGATCGAATGCTAATAAAGAAAACAAATGAAGATTTATGCATAATCTACAAAAGGACTGGAATAATTTAATTAAGAGTATATAGCAGTTTTTGGAAGAGAGTATTTGTGGTAATAAATGAGAAGGCCTTTGTATTAAAACAGCAGTCAAGGAAGTGGATGGTTTCTTACACAGCTTCAGTTTTAGTACTGTCCAAGCCACTATCACCAATGAGATTTTACTGCTTTAGAGGAAGTTCAAACTTGACACTCCTGCTCAATAGTGTACTGTTTAGGAACAGTTAATTTCTATCATGATCTTCTGTAGAGACAGGTGTCTAAGTTCAGTTTATTTTAATAGGTGAACTGCATGACTCTTTTGTCACAATCCTCTATTTAAGGAATGGTAAGGGAAGGCGTGTGTTTGGGAGCCTGATGCTCTTGTTGAATGTGACAGGTTATGCACTCCACATCTGAATTAGATGAAGGCTCACAGCCTGTTGGGCTTCCTGAAACATCTGATACTGCCTGCTGCTGGAGACAGGGAGGAGTTCGTCTTTCAGGTTCAGCAAGACAAGTCTTTCGCTGGGTCTTTATCACAGTCGTTTCCAGTCTAGTCAGGTTTTAACAAAGTAGCCCCTGTGCAGGAAAAACACATACCCTCTTCTAAAGAGTGGTGTCTGGAGACTGGCCACAGCCACTTCAGCAATTCTTGCTTCCTAAGTGTCTATACTATAGAGTTTCTACTACTGATCTTAGCTGCTTTCCTTTCTCTTCCCTTGCCCTGCTCTGACACTCCACTCAACTGAAGAGGTAGGACAGGTGACTGCTCCCTCTGAGGGGATAGAGAGACTGAGTCATACATGGTTTAAAGCACCAATCTGGTAGGAACATCCGCACTTCAGAGGGAGATGGAGCCAGAAACACAAAGCCTGTGTCAAGTTGATGTTCACATGTGCCCAGTTACAGTAAATTCATAGAGAAACTCTCAAATCTTTTCTAGGAAGGGAAATGGAAAAACCAAAGCTATGTGTCTCAGGTTTCTCAAATGCACAAGCTCTCTGCTTTTCTCTGAGGATAGAGGAAATATTACTTTTACAATTCTCACCTTTACTTTATTGTTATAGTATTTATGGATTATATTCAGCACCCTGTTACTTTCCCCTTTGTACTATTCATTGTGGTGGAGAGGTTATAGGTTTAAGTTCTGCATGCTAAAATAAAGCAATACTGATTTAGATATAAACTATTGTGCTACTGACAGGGCTTGAAACTCATTCCTGTCAGGAGAGACTTAGTTCAAGTCCCCACTAGTGTTAGGACTATTTAGCCTGCTTTAATAATGCATCTGTATGGTGTACATCCACTGCAGTACTACTGATTAATGCTTGTGTGCAGATGGAAGCATCTTTTAGAGCAATTCAAATAATAAAACAATGTTCTGACAGATTTAGTGTTGGAAAGGGAACTTTGGGAGAAGGGAGGGAAAAGAACAGTCTGACATTAGCTATGTGGTTTCACCAGCAGCCTCCTAGTATTAGCTGTGGCCAGTGTCAAAGTAGTCGGTTAATACTTCAAACCAAAGCTTGAAGAACTCGATAGGAATAGCTTGATTTTTTTCCTGTTCTGGGGGGAAAGAAAAAACCCACTTTCAAATAGAGTCCAGCACAGAAAAGAATTTAAACTTACACTAATTTTTCTGAATATATTTAATCCCTTTTTATTTCAATGCCCCTTGAAAATGTATGTAAGTGCATTGCCTATCTTGGGCAACCTGTTGATTCCAGTTGCCATCTTGTGCAGTGCATAGAACCCTTCATTTGCAATTCTGATCAGAATAAAAAAGTGCAAGAATGGCTTGGTACCTGAAAAAGATCACAATATATCTGATCACACCCTACTTCATGCCAGCTAGGTTGTGATATTCACATGCATTAAAATACAGCATCAGACCAACTCATCAAGGAACTGTCTTCAAAGTTTAGTCAGCCCAATAAGGGAACCTATTATAGTGGTGAGAATTATTAGGAAATACTGGTAGAAGATGCTTAGAGCTCAACATATTTCTGATTATATTGTCATATAACTTGACTTTTTCATTATTGGTTGGATACAAGCAGTTTATTTTCCACATTTGAGTTTCTTGACTAAGACTAAATTTTAGAAAAACTTTTAAACAGTTAACTTCAGGTAGTTCCCATTGATTGAGTAGCTAAGCCTATGTTTAAGTGCTTTGCTGAAATGTAGCTTTGGATTTGATTATATTTCTGGATGTTTTTGTAATGGTCTCATTAAAATTTTAATCAGTTAGTAAGTTTGTTTTAACTAAGCACAGCAAGCAGGTATACTACCTCTATGCAAGAAAGTGACAGATGAGCATTAGCTGGCAGAGTGAGGAGAGTTTATTCTAATGTGCCCTAGATGCATAATTTAGTTGAGATGCCAGTCTTTAAATACCTTGTAGAATGGAAATGAATAGTCTAATAATATTAGTAGTAAAACTAAGAAATTTAAAACCTGTCTTACTGGGCTTTTATAATTAGTTTGGGATTCTGTGGCTAGTTATAGGCAGAGCAGGTCAAATTCATCCCTGTTCTAAGCATGAGCAACTCCACTGAAGTCAACAATTAAGTTTTCACTTACAACCGTTATTGAATTTGGCCTCGAATCTGAAAGGGAAAGAGAATGATGCAGACAGGATGGATTCAGTCATAGCAGCAGCTGATAGGGAAGATAGTTGGCAAGTTGGAAAGCTGTAATGAGTTCAGCTGATAGGGCCTGATGCGGAGGAAATTGAAGTCAATAAAAATGAAACAGTTTTGGTTTGGGGGCTGGGGTTCTGTTGTCATGCTAGGTCTTGCTCAGAGGTTTTATTACTAATGTCAAATTTAAGGAACATGCAAGCGTTGTGTGGACCTGGTTGTATATGCAGAGGCTTACGACTGTACAGTAATGAGATTTTTCAAGGCAGCTCGGATCGTGCTGCTGGCCAAACTTTGAAAAAACATTCCTAAGCTATTCTGCAAAAGTGCTGCCATACAGAGTGGAACTATGTAGTTCTAAGTGCAAATAGTGTGGCGTTTTCAAAACCGGATGCCTATAGTTGTGGGGTTTCTGGAAGCTAAAATCTGAATCTGTTTTTAAGAAACATTATGCACCTTCAGCTTTTAGAGAAATTACATTACAATGAGATGTTCTTCAGTCACGTGTGGAGCTTATTAGAGAAAACTTTCAGCAGGACCACTTGCCTAAATCCTCTTACCAGCTTTGGTTGGCCTTTGGTTTCCTTGCAGTTGACTACCACAGGATAGATGGGGTAAAAGGCAGTGGCAGACACCATTCAAGATGTATCTCTCTGCGTACATGAAGATGCAAGAGAACTAGTAAGTAAAAACACTGAGAAGTGATATTTCAAAAAGCCTTGAGTTAGATGACCGACATTTGTTTTCATGGACTAGTGCTGAACCAACTTAAATTCTTCTTTCTCCCAAGAACATGATTATGAAGTTATGTATTTCACTAAATGACTTGTTGCACTGATGAGGGTTGACATCCCAGTTTCCAACTTTTCAGAGTCCCTGCATCCCTTTTGTTACTGTGGCTTTCAGATTCCTGAAAATTCATGCCAGTGAGTTCAGTATCTCTTAAAATCCTCAAGATGTCAGAGTGAATTTCCTTCCAGTCTGTCAGTATTCTTCACATTAGGTATTGCAGAACCATCTTCAGGTAGTTGCAAGGAACTTTTTCCCCATGGCATGTTTTCTCTTCAGCCTTTTGTTAAACTGTTGCTTAAAAAGCAATAGAAGAATCTGAATTACTGTCTTCCAGGAACAAAGTCTATTTCCAGTTTACTGGCCTATAGCTACTACATGACCACAGGAATCTGACTCAAGATTTATGTTTGATACATACCAGTTGGACTGAGATTTTTCAAAGTGTCACTCTAGCCAATTTTTTAGGTTAAGTCTAAAAACCCAAACTGAACCCAGTTTCTCGCCCCACCTTAGGATGTCAATTTCCTTGTTTTTGTAAAAATCCTTACATTTTCAGAGCCTTATGTGAACCTTTCTATGCCCTTGGTGTTCCACATTCCCTTATGGAATACACACATACTCTTACCATTCCATATTCCTCTGGTTAGCCAAGGCTGGGTTAAATCAGTGAAAGCTGAGAGCAAAGGAGATGCTGTTTATGGAGGGGGGAGGAAGTGTAAAGCTGTGTTTTGCACGCTGGCCCCATAGTGATAGCAAATCATCTATCTATTTATCTATTGAGATATAGATATATTAAAAATTGGAGGGATGTTCTGCAACCTTTAAATCCTTTCATATCACTTTATTTTCCTGCTGTTAAGCTTTTGCTATGTTAATGTCGTCCTGGGTTGGTAATATTTACAGCGCCTAAATCAATGTTGAGGACATACAGAATATTGAAGGATCAACTCTACTTATTTCAAATGCACTTTAATATTTTGACTGCCTGACCAGAGTTCGGGAAATAACTGTGGTAGAATGATAATGAGAAGTTCAACAGTTTTATGATGGTTGGAGCGGACTTTATGGAAGTTGATAAATTTCATCTTGTAGGTTTCAATTTCTCATTCCCTACAGAGAGATGGGGAGAATACATTGATACTGCATTTCAAATTGGCTAGATCAGAAGGAACAGCAGCTAAAATCCATTACAACCCAATTACATCCATCAGCTGAAGCTGTGTGCATTCATTCGTGAACATCAGCATTTAATCCATAAAGAGGAACTAATGAGAAATTTGAAAATGGAATCCATGCATCAGTAACTTTGGAGAGATTTTGCTGGGATTAATGAACTGCCAGAACATTGTCTACACACTGAAAACCTATTCTCTCTAGGTTTGTTTACTGACCAAAAAAAGATTTTTTTTTTCCTGTTCTCCCTATTCTTCAGCATGTTTTTGTCTTACGAGTTGTTGCTTTTTCCCCTTGTGTTCTTGCTGCAGAAAGTGACATTTTACCCACTTGAAGGATCAAACACATGTTTCTTTTTCATCTTTTTCTTATGGGCACCTGGCTGGATGGTTGGCTAGCTTCTAAAGTCAGATAGACTGCAGATGAACATCCACAGCATCTCTATACCTGTCTGCAGAAATCTCTTGTACAGAACTCCAAAAGACAAGGGCATGTGGGCTAGACCATGTTTTGTAGTATAGACCAGCAATTGCTTTTTAAATAGTACTACACTACAGGAAATGTGTTGAAAAATTGCTAGTGTTCATTTGTAAGCTCAACTTGAAGTTGCCTTTGTAAAATGCTGTACTAGTTAATGGATTTTCTGATTCTCTGGAGCTACCAGTAGGTATTTGTCCAAAGAGTGTAGATTAAAGCGAGCTCACAGGAAAGCTAATCTCGCTAATGGGAGTTAAAACATATAGTAATTGCAGGAATCTGGCTAGGCTACCATATATTAACAAGGCAGTAAACTGTCATTCATCAAGATCGTACATTTAAATGATAGCAAGTGCAGATGATTTTTTTCTGGATGCTGCAGGATATAATATTGTGATATCCATCTCTCTGACTTAATGACCTAAAACTGTATTTATATTTGGGTTGTAGTTAAAATGCATTTTAATTTCTACATGCCTTTTTACCTGGAGGTGCTTTAAGAACGTGTTGGTATTTCAGGTGTTTCAGGACCAATTGGTGACTATTTCTCTGAGCTTTTTTGCACATAGATGCTCTCTATCTGTTAAAAAAGAAATCTCCTTTATATTCTGAGCCTTATTCTCCCTTGCTACCCAAGTGGTCTAGTAAAGTTTGATGGCTTAATATTTATTTTTTATTTACTTTGATAGATTTCTGTCACATTCACCAGCTGGATAAAGTTACTATGCTTAACAGCAATATAGCAGTATTTCCTCCCAGGAATCATTCCTCTCCATATTTAAGCAGCAGAGCTGATCTCCAAGTAGACACATCTGACAGGCAGCTCCTCTGAGATCCCTTTTCCAATTGCACTCCTGATGTGGACATGACAGGTTCAGGGAGAAGAGAAGGATGGTGGGGAGGGGGCAGGAGAATGGAAAGCAGGAGAGGGAAACAAAGACAGACCATACAATGTGCGTTATGTTTCAGCATTAAGTGAATAAAGGATGGAGAGACATAGGAAATAGCGGAGAACTTGGGTCAAAATATCTGGGGCTAAAAGCTGGCACTTGCAGCTAGCACATGAAGCAAAAATATGGAGGAGAATGGCATGAGGAAGGAAGCTTGAGTTGACTCCCTGTGTGCACTGGGGGAAAATCACTGAAACATGACAGTGACCAAAATCACATCAACAAAAGCAAAACTCTCTGGCAAACTGAACATCTTTCAAGTGAGGCCTAAGTAACATCTATGCAATTCAACCAAATGTATTGCAAAAGACCCCTGCTCTCAGTGAGGGTGTTGTCCAGAGAGACTGCTAGCATGCTGTTGAATGAAGGGTTAAATCACTGACGGTCCCTGGCTGAGACCCTGCTGTGTTACATAAAAGCTTTACTTGCATAGTTTTAATTATTTGCTGAGCAGAGTTGATAATAGGATGTTTCAAGACGGGTAACTCCCTTCCTGACAAGATCAAATGGGCCTTGAGGTAGCTCGTTATGCCTCCTGAGTATATCATTGATAACAGGGACTCGAGACCTTTGTGTCAAGATAAGCGCCAAAGAACTAGTTCAAACTGACCCTTTTGTAACATTCCGAGGCCAAAGGATGGATGAGCCAATTCCATGACCATGTATGGACAACGGAAACCCGAAGTTCAATTAGCGGACAGTGTGAGGAAGACTATAAACGACCACCAGAGGGTGAAAAGACCCTAACCCTAATTTTACTGCGCATGCTTGGACTATGCAAATGAATTCCGGGAACTCATCCACATAAGACCGCCCTTTTTAGAATTCTGATGAATATGTATGATTTTTCTGTATATGAACTGAGGTGCTTTGCTAACCCGTTGGAGCACTCGTGGTGGACAAATCCCCAGTGCTGCCCAGCGCTGTATTAAAGAATGCCTGCTTAATAACAAACTAGTTGTTATTGAGTTATTCATCTCGGAAAACCGTCCCGATCGCGGGCTCGGTACCGACTTTGTTGTTTCAGTTTTGGCGACCCAGATGGGACCATCTCTGTCCGGCTGCAGGAACCTCTGAGTCGGCGACTCCCTAGGCCGGCCCTGGAGAATTCTCTGGAGGGATTCACCGATTCAGCGGATCCTCGCGGGGGCAGACAAGGACCTCTGGTAAGAATAAGGCATTCTTTTTGGTTTGGGACCGGTCATTTGAAGCTGCTCATAAGTCGCGGTTCGTGAGAACCCCGCCGGGTGGCATACAATTGCATGTATGATTTGTATTAATCACTTGGTTACTATGTTGCATGGTTTGTAGTGATCATTTGGTTAGTACGGTCATTTGGTTGTGCATTTGTATTTGATTGCAGTTTACATATGTGTGTGTGATGCACACATATGTCTGATATACGCGTATTTGAAAATCTTTCATCAGCCTAAGTTGACATTTGTTACCCGGGAGTTAATAGTTGTTATTTTATCTGTGATAGTAATTGTCAGTTTTGTGTAGTGTTCGTGCCCCGACCCCTGTCCTTGTGTCCTATAAATTGAGAATGGGGAACCAACAAGGCGGAGTGTTGAAAAAGAGCCCTTTGGGCTGCATTTTAGACCACTGGAAAGATATCGGGGGACCACCTGGAGGGACTGTAAATCGTAAGACCTTAATTAAATATTGTAACCAGTGGTGGCCTTTATACAAGCTAGATGATGAAGAAAAATGGCCTTTTAACAGAACTTTAAAGTACAACACTTTGTTGCAGCTTATGTTATTTCTGCGCTGAGAAGGAAAATGGGATGAAGTGGTTTATGCAGATATGTTTTTCACTTTGCGAAATCACCCTGAATGGCAAAAAGAATGCGGAATCAATTTAGCACCCCAGGACCCTATGGTCCTGGCGATAGAAAAAGAGAACGATAAGCAAAATAGGAAGCTAAAAAGATACTGCTCGGCTTGCAGCATTGGGCAAAGATGTTTAAAGATTGGTTCACAGAATGAGAGATAAGAGGATTTCTTGCCTCCACCAGAAGGAGAAGGTGATAGAGAAGGAGATGCTGGTGCTGTTGGGGGTTGAAGAATCAGGACCCTGATTGGGAGGATGTGGATGCAATGTTGGATGTGGTGTTTAGTGAGTGAGAGAAGCAGATGGTTGTGAGAGTGGCTAGCACCCAGGTACAGGCTCTGGTTTTGGCTGGAACTCTGCCGGGAACAGTGGATCCGATTACTAATCCCGGTTGGGACCCTAATCAGATGGGAGACTGGAATTTGTTACTGCAGTACAGGGAATGGATTGCTTATGGAACAAGAAATGCTGTCCCAAAATCAGTGAATTGGTCTAAACTGTATGAAATTAAACAAGATAAAAAAGAATCCCCTACTGAATTTTTGAACCAATTAAAAGAATGAATGCAGAAATATACCCCTTTAGACCCTACCTCTCAGGAGGGAAAGGGTCATTTGATATTCCTGTTTTTGGGACAGTCGGTGGATGATATCAGGAGAAAGTTACAGAAAGTGCAAGGGACAGATATGAGAGATTTGGAGAAATTGTTGGAGGCTGCCTGGCAAGTGTGGCGGAACAGGGATAGTCAGAAAGGGAGAGTAATGAGCAAAACAATTGCCAATGCTACAGTGGCTGCCTTACGCACCACAGGGGGCCAGGTACCCCCTCGCAACCCATCAAGAAACAACACTGTTGGAGGGAGAGGGGGCCACGAGAAGCGGTGTGAGTGCCCCACCTGGGGGAAATCAACCCCTCCTGAAAGATCAGTGTGTTTACTGCAAGCAAGTGGGGCATTGGAAAAGGGATTGCCCGAGGCTGGGCAACCTGGTGATGGTAACAGATGTAGATGATTGACGGGGACCAGGGCAATCTTCCCTAGCGGAGCCCTTGGTAAAAGTTCAGCTAGGGGAAAGAAAAGAAACCTGTAGAATTTTTAATAGATACAGGTGCTACGTTTTCAGTATTGAATCAGACCTTATTACCTGTGAGTAGGCAAACTGTTAATATTGTAGGACCAACTGGACAGGTTGAGAAGGCGTTCTTTCTGAAACCATTAAAATTCAAAATTGGGAAAAGTGTAGGGATTCATAAATTCCTCTACCTGCCTGAGGCTCCTAAACCACTTTTGGGAAGGGACTTATTAGAACAACTGAATGCCGAAATAAGATTTAGAAATGGAGAGATTGAATTTAAAATACCAGAAGAAAACCACATTGAAATTTTAAGTTTGGCTCTTACTGAACCCCAAATTAGGGAAGAAAGAATTCCACAAGAAATAAAAGACCAGGTATACCCAGGAGTATGGGCCTCAGGGATACCTGGAAAGGCTAAAAATGCAGAATTGGTTGTTGTTAAACTCAAAGAGGGAGCACGACCTGTTAGGGTAAAGCAGTATCCTCTGAAATTGGAAGACAGGCGAGGAGTGAAAAGCATTATAGAAGAGTTTATAAAATTTGGATTATTAATTGAATGTTCTTCAGAATATAACACTCCTATTCTACCTGTCAAAAAGCCTGATGGCAAAACCTATCGATTAGTACAAGACCTGAGGGCAATAAATAAGATAGTGGAAGATTTACACCCGGTAGTGGCAAACCCATACACCTTATTGACTAATTTAAAGGAAACCTATGAATGGTTCACAGTATTAGATCTGAAAGATGCATTCTTTTGCCTCACCTTGGCCCCTGAAAGCCGCAATTTATTTGCCTTTGAATGGGAAAACCCTGATTCAGGACGAAAAACCCAACTAACCTGGACAGTGCTACCTCAAGGATTTAAAAAACAGCCCCACAATCTTTGGAAATCAATTAGCTAAAGAATTAGAGGCCTGGGAAAGACCTCGGGGAAATGGGAATTTTTTGCAATATGTGGATGATATCTTGATAGCCACAGAAACGAATGCAGAATGTAAAGAATGGACTGTGAGTTTGTTGAATTTTCTTGGACTAAGTGGTTACCGAGTCTCATTACAGAAAGCCCAGATCCTGAAAAAAGAAGTAATATACCTGGGATTTGTGATTTCCAAGGGACAGAGACAGCTCGGAAAAGACCGAAAAGAAGCTATTTGCAGGACTCCAGAACCAACCACGGTAAAAGAGCTTCGAACCTTTTTGGGAATGACAGGTTGGTGCCGATTATGGATTTATAATTATGGACTTATGGTGAAACCATTATACGAACTACTGGAAAACAGCCAGACACAATTAGTATGGACTGACGAAGCTAGAAGGGCTTTTAAAAAACTGAAATTGGAACTAATGAGGGCTCCAGCTTTGGGCCTGCCTGATATAACAAAGCCCTTCTGGCTGTTTTCATATGAAAGGCAAGGAGTGGCTTTGGGGATTCTGGCTCAGAAGCTGGGTCCTTATAAACGAGCAGTAGCTTACTTTTCGAAACAATTGGATGAAGTTAGTAAAGGATGGCCAGGATGCCTTCGAGCAGTAGCTGCTGTTGTGTTGATTATTCAAGAAGCCCGAAAGTTTACTCTGGGGCAAAAGATGGTTGTGTATACTTCTCATGCTGTGACTTCTGTCTTGGAACAAAAAGGGGGACACTGGCTCTCGCCATCAAGATTTTTGAAATATCAAGCAGTATTGATGGAACAAGATGATGTGGAAATTACTACATCTACTGTCATTAACCCTGCTTCTTTTCTAAGCGATAAGCAGGAGATGGAAACTGTTGTGCATGACTGCATAGAGACCATTGAGGCCGTGTATGCAAGCAGGCCTGACTTGAAGGAGGAGCCGCTGGAGGAAGCTGAACACACTTGGTATACCGATGGGAGTAGTTTTGTAAAGGATGGAGCTCGGATGGCGGGGTATGCTGTGACCACCACAAACCAAGTGGTGGAAGCAAAGTCACTCCCTAAGGGTACATCTGCACAACGAGCTGAAATAATTGCTTTGGTGAGAGCATTAGAGCTTGCTGAAGGACTACGAGTGAATATCTGGACAGATTCAAAGTATGCTTTTGGTGTCGTTCATGCCCATGGAGCTATTTGGAAGGAACGGGGACTTCTGACGGCCCAAGGAAAACATATTAAGCATGCTGACATGATCCTAAGACTTTTGGATGCGGTACAGTTGCCCTCGGCGGTTGCAATTATGCATTGCAAAGGGCACCAAAAGGGTAACACTGCTCAGGAAGTGGGGAATAAATTGGCAGATTATGAGGCAAAAAGAGCGGCCGAACAAGGTGAGGTATTAAGTTTGGTTCCTGAAAGAGCTTTGCCACTACCAGACTTGGTCGATTATGATGAAAAGGATCTTAGATTAATTAAAGATTTGGAAGCAGAAGCTGAATCATCAGGTTGGGCGAAATTAAAAGATACTAGAATAATAGTTCCCTTTAGAATATTATGGAAACTGGTGAAAACAGAACATGACAAGACCCATTGGGGAACTGAGGCTTTGTATAATTCCCTTATCCACTATTCGAGAATTAAGAAAGCACCCGGTGGAACATGGAAATCCCAACCCATAGGACCCACGTTCTGTAAGACTGATCCAAAACAAATATTAATGTATGATATGTGGTGTGCAGGAAAATTGATATTCTATAATGTAACCGACCCAGAAATAATGTGTAAATTTTTAATTCTGCCAACACTCTTTTCGAGTCAAGAGAATGTAGAATATTGGTTACTGGGATTCCGAGGGAAGTATATTGGGAATAGTAATAAAACATACGATTTAGATCTTTGCGAGACCACCCCTGACGGCCTTTTGTGTGGACAACAATCCCAATTATATGAACCCTGCTTGTTAGAACATTCTGTTAATAGTTGTAAATAGACGATCCTTTCTCCTAATGTGTTCAAAATGTTTGTAGAGGTTAATGCTAGAAATGTGTGCTTGGTGACTAACAATCAATCAATAGTTGAAGAATATAACGTGACCACCCCATTCATTTAACTTGGCATGGGCAAACATACTCATTCTTTGCATATACAGAGGAGCAAGGGGCAATGTTTTAGCATTATGAGAGCTTAAATTTAAGTCATGCAAGTTTATCTCTAAAGAAATTATAACTAGAGACAAACTTGTTGGACTATCTAGTCAAATTGAATCTGATACTGCCCATCATTGGTGGGATATCTTTTCAGGATACTCACCCTCTGCAAAACAAACTTTGAATGTTTTAGTTCATCCACTTTTGATACTGTTGGTATTTGTTATCATACTAACAGCCGTCAATTGCCTCTTGTGGTATAGGCTGAAAAAGCTCTCTGTGAGAGTTTGGGCTTTGCCTAAGGTAATGAAATATGACAATTTAGAATCTTTGTAAAAGAATTTACAAAGTTTAAAGAAAAGGGGGGAATGAATGAAGGGTTAAATCACTGACGGTCCCTGGCTGAGACCCTGCTGTGTTACATAAAAGCTTTACTTGCATAGTTTTAATTATTTGCTGAGCAGAGTTGATAATAGGATGTTTCAAGACGGGTAACTCCCTTCCTGACAAGATCAAATGGGCCTTGAGGTAGCTCGTTATGCCTCCTGAGTATATCATTGATAACAGGGACTCGAGACCTTTGTGTCAAGATAAGCGCCAAAGAACTAGTTCAAACTGACCCTTTTGTAACATTCCGAGGCCAAAGGATGGATGAGCCAATTCCATGACCATGTATGGACAACGGAAACCCGAAGTTCAATTAGCGGACAGTGTGAGGAAGACTATAAACGACCACCAGAGGGTGAAAAGACCCTAACCCTAATTTTACTGCGCATGCTTGGACTATGCAAATGAATTCCGGGAACTCATCCACATAAGACCGCCCTTTTTAGAATTCTGATGAATATGTATGATTTTTCTGTATATGAACTGAGGTGCTTTGCTAACCCGTTGGAGCACTCGTGGTGGACAAATCCCCAGTGCTGCCCAGCGCTGTATTAAAGAATGCCTGCTTAATAACAAACTAGTTGTTATTGAGTTATTCATCTCGGAAAACCGTCCCGATCGCGGGCTCGGTACCGACTTTGTTGTTTCACTGTAAACAGGAACAATTAGGTTAGGCACAGTGCTATGATGGTGTCTCTAGAATGCTGCTTGTTGAGATGCTATGCTAAGGCTCTCTGCCTTGCTTTACCCAAGGTAGATGCACCGAGAGGCTGGGTTTTTACTTGTCAACATGCTAATGCTGAGGCAATGGGAATGGTAGTTGCTGTTCCCCCTTCAGCCTCTTTGACTTGAGCAAGTTGCTTCACACCCAAATATAGTAATTTGCCAAAAATAGTAATTTGTCTGCAATGATAATATTTGCTTACCAAATGTAAGTGACTTCTTTAGAATGAACAGACATTTGAATTGTTTAGAATCCTACTCTCAAATGTTACATTTAAGAGCAATTTAAGATCAGTAAATTGGGCTCACTTGCTAGAACACAAATAACCAAAAAAGCAAAATAAAGCTACAAAGAACAAGGAGTAAAAGAACATAAATGTGAATAAGGGTAAATGTTTTCACAGCTATTTTAGACAATTGCATCAGACCATTTCCTTAAATCCCCTGGGGTTTTAAGCACAGAGGTTTCTTCCTTTCATTCATCCTTTTTGAATGCCTAACAAAAGGAAAACGTCCCAAACAACTGTTGTCTTATTCTGTTCAACATATGTGGCCCTTTGACTACCATGGAGTAGTTATGTCTCAGTTGGGGAACCGCATTTGCAAGCAACACAATCCTCTTTATTATCGCTTTCCTTTTTTTGCACCTCGCGTTAGGGTGTAAATGACATACCAGATATCCTAGTGCTTTTGGCAAGTAGAAGCAAAGGCGGAAGTGTATAATAAAGAAGATAATGGTTAAGAATTAAAGCTAGATCCAGAAACATCTTGCAGTGTTAATTTGTTCAATGGGATGTCTTTAGCCATTCTTTGGCGATCAACAGAAAGGACTGAGGCAGGTACAGTGGCCTGTTCTGCTGGAGTCTCCAGGTGTTACATAAAGGAAACAAAGACACTGTGAATCAATTCTTGTGCAATGATGTTTCTTCAGTTAAGGAGTTATGTCCAGGAAGGCAGTACAGAGGCATGTAAAAGTCTGTACAAGGTAAGCATTTAGCCTTGGTAATAGAGTCAGAACCAACTTTTCTGTGATCTCTGGTATCACAAAACTATTTGGTTTAAGAGAGTTCCTGAATGAATGCAGATGAAGCAAAGCCCTTAGTTTGGCTGTGACCTGAAATGACATTTCTAAAAAGGAAAAATGTGGTTATGCTTGTGCAGAGAAGGAAGTGTTCATGGTTTAGATCAATAGAACAGATGTTAGGAGCCGATTCTGATCCCACTAATTTCACTTTTACACCTAAATAGCTTTATTGTTTGCAACTGGGTAGTTGAGAAGGAAATTATTCCCATGGGTATAGGTCTTACCTGGGCTATAGATTTGTTGAGAACTTTGGCAAGTCATGGAGTTGCTGATCTCTTGGTTATCCTTTGAGTCCACTTAAGAAAAGCTCTGGCCCTATACTGTTATCAAATATTGTTGTTCTGTACCTGTTTGTGTGTAAAAAAAAAAAAAAAAAAAGGATGGCAGGGAAGTTTTAAAGAGTTTGAGCAATGCCCAAAGTAAAATATCTTAATTTCCTTTTAGATGTACAGCCTTCCTCCTCAATTTGGCAGTTGCACCACAGTTCTGTAATAGCCAAAAAAAGGCTATTACAGGGTACCACTGTTCCAGATTCACTTGTTTGATCCCTGGTACTTGCTTGCCATGTTTGTGCATTTTTTCAACCACACGGTATAACCTAGGCATTTCCAGAGATCTGGTGGGGCATGAAAGCCTGTTGAATCTAATAAAGTAATGTTAATTTCAATAATCTTTAGAAATGTCCTGCAAAGACAATCCTATATATATTTTTTGCTTGAGGTTTTTGTTTAGAGTGACTGGTCTAATCTGCCTGCTGTTTCTATGACAAAAGGGGGGGGGGGAATTATTGAAATGTAATCTTCCCAATCAAATTATTGTAACAATTACTTGGTTTGGTACCTGTAGTTAATATTATGTTGAGAGTTCATTGCCTGAATGGATGAAACTAGAAGATTCTTTCTCAGACACTCTCATATCTGTTTAATTTCAACAGAATAAACAAATGGTCAAGCTGTTAACATGAACTATCTGTTTGGCTAAGAATAAGAGCCAGAGGTTTGCTACTTTTCTTAAAGTAGCAAAAAAGAAAAACCTCACCAAACTGACATGTAAAAGTATATCCACTTCTGTCTTTCAAACTTCTCTTAAATAGAAAATGCGTAGGGATATATTTGTATTACATTCCTGGCAGTATCTGACTCATTGCTAGGACTCTGCCTGCAAACTGTATTCTCCTGCTTTCTCAAAAGTAAATAACTCTTTGAGAAATACATCAACCATATCTTGATTAGCTTCTCTCACTAATAAGCATATCAAAGATGTTATAAATATTTTTACCTGTATGCCAATTGCACAGAAAATTGTAGGAGACATGAAATCTGGAAGACTCCAGGCTTGCAGGTGTCTATTGTCTTGCATGACTTGTAGCAGCTCAGGAATGGCATGAGGGAGGTAGATTTGAATGTCCTATCCAGAATAGATTCCCTAATCCTTTTCAGTGTGAACATCCTAATATACCTGAATACAGATCATCACTCAGTGCTGTAAATCATTTATTGTGCTTCAATAGAAATAGGCTGATTTGTAATAGCTGGGGGTAATACCTCCCATAACGTTCCTTGTGTTTGAGAGGACAGTATTCTTTATCATTTCTTATTGACTTTAACCAACTTTGCAAAATAAGGAGGACAGAATCTTCTAATAAAAATCAATCTGCTTGGCCAAACACCTACTTGTCTCAGATTTCTGACTGTATGCTGTTTTTGTCTCAAAGTCATGGTTCTGTCATGAAAAACCTCCATAAATCATATTCCAAGAACAGGTCTTAACTACCTACTGTTTTCTTTTCAAATGCCTATTGTTAATCATCCTGACAGTTCTGACACTCATAATATTGCTGAAGTTTTGAATGCCACATGTTGCAGACAGCTGAAAGCTTCATGTAAAAGGGAAATACATATCTGACATAAAACCGCCATACATTGAGTGTACGTATAGGTTAATCAGTAGATCGAGTCTATAATATGCACACTTTATACACACAGATTGATCAAAGTACGTTATGTAAATGCATGCACATGAGTGACATGTAGATAAACAGTGTTATGCTGAATGCTTTGTGTGAATACCCACACTTGCAATGCTTAAAGAATTTTAAAGGTTAAAAAAAAAGGAAGTGGCACTACCTAGATGTTTTCACCTTTTTTGGGTGAATGCAATATTGCAACAAGTTGTGTCTACATCCTGCTCTTGGTTGATTTGTGGGTTTGTGTATGATGTCACTAAAGTAATTATAAGATCATGCAATAAGTATTTTCTGACATCGCTTGAAATGTATGCTGAAGGGGTGATGTGAAGTTAGTTTCATAGCCGGGGTCCAAGCTCAAACCACTCACTGGGAGATCTGCCTTCAGAAACCTGAATCATCTACTTTCTCTGTGATACTGTGCTGACCAGAAGCGCAGTCCAGCTGAGAACTGACTCCCTGTGGAGAACATAGTCCTGCCCTTGCTGAACTTTCAGAAGTAGAAGGCACAGATGGTTCAGGCTTCATATGGAGAATGAACCCCAGGTGCATATTTCACACTTACTAATGCCAATATAAAGTTTTTTAGGTTTGACAGTTGGGAATCCAATTACAGGCAAAGCTGAGGTTTCTGACACCTGCAGGAGTCTGCAGTCCATTTACAGTCCCCCCCCGCCACTTGCTTAGCTGGCTTTGTGCAAACGTTTGCCCCTATACCTTCCTCCCTTTGAAATTCAGTGACAGAAAGCAACTCCTGTCTCTCCTGAAGCTGATCGCTTCCAAGTAAATATTTGCTTTCTAAGTTGAGGCAGAGGTGAAGAGAAAGATTCTGACAGTAGTTTGTAAGATAAAATCCCTCTTCAACTATCCAAACACTAGGGGTTTATTTGTACCTCTGCAAATAAGTTACTAAAAATAAACTGAGTTATGAAGTCTGTAACTTGGGACCTAAGTGATACTTAGAAGATTATTTGTTTGAATTGATTTGATGACATAGGTCTAGCCAGGAATTTTTTTGGCAGTGCATTCAGATTACTTTGAATTCTCTCACCACTTATTAAAGGACAATTTGCCAATAGCCTTTGCCTGCTTGCTGTTCTGGGATATTTTTTTTCTTGTTCTTTATTGCAGAACCCCCTATATAAACTGCCACTAGTGTCACAAATTCAACCATATTTTCATTTTCCCACTGTTATTTAACTATCTTTCAAATTCTGTGGCCTGAAATAAATTATTGACTTAGCAGACATGGTCCTGTATTCTGTGACAGGTTCAGCAGTAAACAGGCTATTAACAATTCATAATGAGTAGCTTCTGTTTGTTTTTCCTGTGTGCTAATTTTGTTCTCTCTTTCTGACATCCTTCGTGTGCCTTGTCCCCTGTTTGCAGACTTGGAGTGTGTGATGTCAGGTGGCTGCTGTGTGTGGTGCTTCTACCAGGAAAAGCATTCAGATTTGGCAGAAGGCATTCTGATTTTCTGGATGAACAATTCACTTGGAAACAATGAGTGAGGAAAACCTCTTCCTGCTGGTCCTTCTTAATATATACAGTCATTGTTCTTGAGGTCATTTTATGTATCTGGAAGGTGTAGGGGATGTTTATATCATCTCCTTTCTCTAGTATAACACAGTCAGTATTTTTCATGTACTTAATGCTGCTACTAAATCCCAATAGCTTGTGTTTGACTTAATGTCTCCCAGGGAAGGTATCTGATCTAGACTAAAAGTATCAAGAGATGGAGAATTCCCCAGTGGCTTTAATAGTTTATTTCAATTTTTAATAGCGCCTTACATGGGAAAACTAATTTATTTCTGCTTCAATGTGTATGAATCAAGCTTTAATCTTTTCCTACTTATAGCATCTGAAATTGAGAGTAACACCATTTCAGTCAGTAAAGTTTATACTGCTGTAAAGTGTGCGTGGAAAAGAGCAAATGTTCTTCCTATGCTCTTGTCTATACCTTGTGATGGTGGATCAGGAGACTTAGCTGATATTCTCAGAATTGCCATTGATACTGTCTGTGAGTTTGTAAATGCAAACAAGTCCATTGGCTTCTTCACTTTCTGTATCCCTATCTGAATTGTAATGCTGACCTGCCCCATATCTTGCTATAAAACTCCATCTATGTAAAGCTCTCTAGGCTAGATCAAAATCTCACTGTAATAAGTGTGTGGCTTTGCACATATTTATGTGGGCTTTTGCTAGGGTTAGGAGATTTTTTTTTCGAGTTAACACAGGTAAAGTGCATGCCTTCTGGCTATAGGGGTCTGTAGAAATGCATTCCAAATGCTAAAGTCATTAGAAAAAGCTCATTTATCCAGTTGGCTCAAGACAGCATGGTGGCCCATTGCTTATATGCATCTGGTCTTCCAGTCTCTCCTTGAAGGGGAAAGGAGGCATATGCTCACACAGATTGCTGCCCAAACAGCTAGATGCCTCCTCTTGAGTCTGCTGTAGCCAGCTCAAATAGTGTCTGGCATGGTGGAATGTATACCACCCTGGTTTATGGCCTAGCTGGTCCACAGCCATGCTCTGAGCCTTCCTCTGTCATAACATAATGAAATTTTGTTAAAAAATTGGAAGTGGTTTCAAGGAAGTGTACTTTACTTCACAACTAGGGCAGGCTGGGCACACAAAGCTGGCAGCTACTGTGGATCTGTTTTCAATTTATAATGCAAGAGCAAACCTCAGGCATGACCCTGAAAAGAGTTTTTCTAGCTAGTTTCTGATTAATACTAATGAGTTACAAGTAAACATAGGCTTATAAACTGTGTAGTATTCAACCCTGCACCTTTTAAGTGCAGCTGCCTTTGGAGAGAATGATGTAGTTGGTGAGCAGTATGCGTCAGTGCTAAAAACAAGTTAGGAAAAGAAGCAGACACTGTTATGCTAAACTGGAGTTCCCAAGGCAGTTACGTTTGCTGGCACCCATGAATTGTGCTGGGTAGAAAGTTCTCGGATTCTGCACAGAAAAGGCTATTTGAGCATGTAAATAGACGAGATTGACACATCCCTGAATTCAGTTGGAGAAATGTAAGTGAAGAAATGCTTTCATGGCAAAGGCTTTTTGCGGCTTTACTCTCCTTTTAAAGTTTACCAGCTGGAATGTTACACCTCCAATGATTTACCAGCAGAAATGCTGCCACTTGGATGTCTAGCCAATAGATGGATCCTGTCAGTTAATTAAGTTTCTACATGGTATTAGTCAAGCTTCTATTTGCAAGCCATTTGCATGGTCTAGAAACTAAGACTTTCAAGTACAAATTAGTAATCGCAGGCTCTAATTTCATTTCACTCTTTGATTTGCTCTGTAGCCTTGGAAACATTAATTCATCTGTGGGGAGTGGGAGGGTGGCACAGTGGAAGGGATGGAAAAGGTGGGCTCATGGCTAAGAAAATGCAGCAGAATGCAAGAAACCTGGATTTACTTTTTCTATCTTCTCTTTTCTGTGTGGCTGTAATAATGACAATTGTGACTGGGAAATATACAGATGTTATGGTTTTAAAAGTTCTGATAACACCTGGAAAGACATCTATAAGCTACTACTGCTGAAGGAGACTGGCTTCCAGGATCTATCAGATTTTTTTATTTTAGAAAACTCTGTGGTAGCTGAGAATCTGATGCAAATGAACAGTCAAAGCAGCTGATGAGAAGGAGATATTGCAATATATAACCACAGGAAATATGAGCTTCATAGAGATGAAAACTTTCAATTTTAAGGACATATGTAATGAATGCAGTCAAGTGGAACAGCAACATGGCACCGCATAAAATAAATGGAATGTCATGTAAATTGATCTGAAAATTACTGGTAGTTATACTATTCTCTGACAGAGTGATTCACTCTAATTCAAGAAAAAATTTCCTTTCTCTGTTAACAGACTTAATGCCCAAGCGCAGGGGAAGAGGAGGTAACTAGCTGTGAAAAGGCAAGAGGTGGTCCTGTGAATGCACTGCTTTTCTCTCTGCTTTAACTCGTTTCTCTGTGTTTGTGAAATGGATGATCGTGAGACTGGGTAGATACACGATGAGGAGAAAATTCACCTTCCTGTGAGGGAAATGCATGGAGAGCATGGTCTTAAAGCAGGATTTTGTTCTAAATGAGCTTTTAGGAAACACTGAGTTCACGCATTGTATCTAACAATTAGTGGATACTTTCATAAAGCATTTCATTCCTGCTACTGAGAAACAGAAATTATACGATCATTCAAAGAGAGGCTGGTCAGGGTTAAGTAGAAATCTTTGGCCGGGGAAAACCCCCACATCTCAAATAATGAAAACTTTGCTACTTATCTCAGTAAAAGTGAAAGGAAAATCAATTTGAAAACCAGTGAGTGACTGTTTTGTTGTTTTTATGGGGGAAAAATAGGTTATAATTTTACCATGAAGTAAAATTTTACCATGCAGGTTTTTGATTTTCCTTCACAGAATACTGAGAAGAAATGAATGTGTTCCACAGAGAAGGTTTTATTCTAATAAAAATCACTTTAAGTGGAAAACAGAGTGAAAACAGGTCATGATCACTGTGTTCTTGTGTTTTGCTTCCCCCTGCCCCCTAGACTCCTTTGCACTTTCCTGCTCCACTTAATTTTGTTGCCACTTAAATTTCTTGTTGCTCAACTTTTCTTTCACTCCAGTCGAGGAAGTAAGCGGAAAATTCTTGTCTCTGACAGAGCTCATTAGCTTAAGAAATGAGACAGACTTGTAAGTGGTGAAGGCTCTGATTATATAGCTATGCTATATGGGCAGTTCTGGGCTTCAAAAAAACCCAGGCCAAACTAAACAAACAAGTAAATAAACATTCTTTGCTTTTCCACAAATTTCAAGACAAATCCATTTTCCTTCCTTACAATTTTTTGCCATACAGACACAAGATCAAACTAATGCCATTGTTTGGATCCAAGAAGCCATGCATTTCATGTGACTTGAAATTTGTCGTCTTATGCTCAAATTCTGCAGAAGAAAGGTAAGAGCCCAACTCAGCCAGGCTTTCTGCATGTCACTGAACTTGTACACTGTTTATGTGAATGCAAGAGCTTGAAATAGAGCAGGTTCTTTTCTAAAGTCTTTTGGCATGTGGAAGGAGAACCTTGAAAATTAACTTGAAAACCATTCACAGATCTACTCTCTTGCGCCTCCCCCCAGCTTTATTTTGAGATATATTATTAAGGGAATTAGGGGAAAAAAAGGATCTTTTGCTGATGAAGAGCTTAGAGGTTTCCTGTTTGAGAGACAGTAGCTCTCCCTACAAGGTGTTTATGTTAATAGTATCCTTGTTTACAGTTACAGACCTGATGCAAAATGTATAGGAACTGGTGGCAGCAGTCTTTCAGTCATAACTAGGTTTTGCATTTCTAATGTGTACAGGCTGTGAGGAAAGCTTTCATGTTTCTCTACGCTGTGAGGGAGGTCAGCAGAATTTGCAGAGGTTTTGATGTTCTGTCAATTAGCCCTTGAAATAACTTACAAAAAGCAGAACTGCCAGATTCTGGATTTGGTGCTACTTTGGTCAGGTGTCACCAGTGTAATCTTACGGAAAACTCACCAGAGTTAAGTTCAGATGCAGTATATGGAGATCAGGTTTGTTTTCTCTTTTAAATCTTCCACTGATTTTGTGTAACAGGTACATTTGCAGGCCTCCATAAATAATAATAATTCTTGCTGCTGACATGCAGCCAGAAGGCTGATAAAGTCAGTAAGAGGAGCGTACAATGGGTCCTCTTTGTCTCTGCCCTCATTTGAGAGATGTTTCCCCTTTGTTTCCTTTTTTAGTGTTTCAGCTCTGACAGGTGCGGATCTGCCAAGAGGAATGTTAATTGCCTATTTACTGCATCCCAGCTTGTTCAATTTACTCACAGATCATTTCCTATTCAGAGCCCAGCAGCAGATTCATTTTCTTTCTCTCTCCTGTTAATCTCTTTACTATCTGGGCAAATGCCATAGAGGCAACACTCCCACCTCCTGAAAAGCCACCATCTTTGCACATTAGAAAAACAGCACAGCTCTGAATCCCAGAAAGGATCACATCCCTGAGAACATACAACTGTATGAAGCCAGCCAAATATGAATGTGAGCACTGTAGGTTGAATCAACATTAAAGTTCATTAGAAAACTGGGCAGATTTGAACAAAATGCTTTGAACATTTCGGTAAGCCTAAAACAGCCTCTTACTTTGTTTTCTCCCTGTGAAATAGCTTCTGAATTCTCATCTTCTATTTAAGTAATATAGTGGCACTTGTTAGCATTTGATTGATTTCACCATAGCCATGCGATAACTTGTTCTAGTTCATTCTTGCTGGTACAAAAAGAGGAAAAGACAACTTGAAAACAGATGTGACTGTGTGGCAGAGTTTAAATGCGCAGGGAGGAAAGAAGTAATGCTGTGGGCTGTTATGCCTTTGAGGGTTCCAGCCCAAGGTCATTTAGCTATTTGTTTCCAATAAATAATCCACCTCCTTATGTATTTCTTCTGTTTCCACTTTGTGACTTTTAGCAATATCTCAAAGGAGTTCTTTTCATTAGCTCAGCAAAGCAACAGAGCAAAGGAGGTTAGATTGTGAGTGGCTAACCTGGACAGAGGTATGATAAATCTTCTAAATCCTCTGCTCAAAGCATCTTCTCCGCTTTGAGGAAGGGGAGTAATTATACCAGTTCATCTGCACCACTCCACCTTCCAAAACACTGAAGCAATTGTAAGAAGCTCCTCTCTCAGTAAAAGGTTTATTTTAGTTTCTCTGCTGCTGTAGTCAAAAGACCTGATTTCTCACCTATGGCTGTTGCTTGAGGACTTCGTTTGTGCATTGGGAGAAAGTGGAACTGTTTAATGAAAGCCATGTGTCACTGTCTATTTTCTAGTCCTGGTCTGTGAGGTGACAGCATGTGTAAGGATCTTATGAACATTAAGATGGTGAATTCAGACTGTACCAAATACTCAGCTGGTATAAACTGGCTAAACACTATTTTGCTACAGCATTTACTGCTTTTGCTTTGACCTACTCCATGTCATTGATAGATTTCTGCTTCTTGGTAACAACCAGCTGGAAGAGTTAATAGGTAGGAAAAGTTCATGAATTCATCAAAGGCACTAAAGACATGTTTCCTTGTGTTAACCTAAAAATAACTAGGCTTTGCAAACACTAACCAAACAGGTGCAAATTACAGCATCTGGTGTGTTTGCTGAATAGGAGCCAAAAAGGATCAGGCAAGAAGTTCTGCTGGAAAAAGTAAGAGCATTTGTATAATGAGGCTAACTTTGCCCAATACTTGGAAGCTAGAAAGAAGAAGAAACCATAAATGATGCTGTCTTTAAAAAAGGCTGTAATCTTCTGGTTTGCTTATGTAATATACACATATGACTTAATTCAAGAAGACGTGTACTTTCTTGACTATGGAAATTTTTTCTGAACTAGGGCCCTGATGTCCATTTTTAAATTCTTATTTGCATATACAAATTTATTGTAGATCTCTTTCCCTGTGCTGCAATAGCTTTGTAGAGACCCAAAGCGCTGTAGGATCACAGCTTGCGGTTATTTGCACTGCCTGTCTTCACAGATGGGGCTGTTCTGTTCCAGGAATGTAGCTGAGATAAAATATGACCATGAATTGACTCTAGAATTAGATTGATTCTTTGCTGCTTTTTTCAGTAAGGCTAGTAATATTCCATGTGGACTAAGTACTACTGACTAATGGGAAGCAAAAGGGAGAGGGGTTGAAAATGGAACATCTCAGTATGAAGTAGGCAAGTCTGTTGGTAGCTCCCATCTGACTTTTCCTAAGCAATGATGTTCTTTAGTTCTTTAAATTATTAAACTGGTGAAAAACATTTTGCTCTGAAGATACTTTGAGAGAAATATGTATTTACTTAACTGATTATCAGAGTATTTCCATTTAATTCTTTCCTCTGTGGTTAGATTTTAATAGATACAGTACTTTCTGAGATGTACTACACTCTAACCTTGGCTGCTCTTGAAATTGTGCAAGGAAAAAGAAAAACTTTATATGGCATACAGGAATTGCAGCTGGGCGGTGTCTTTAATATTTTGGACAGAAGCACTTTGCAGTCTCGTACCTGTTCATCTCCCTCAACTTGCATGGAAACAGTTCTGCTGTATGCAAAATTATAATGTGGGGCTGTGGTCAGTGAAGGATCTAGCAGTTACAAGGAGATTTCATCTGGACAGAGTTCTCTGAATAGGTCAGGTTTGAGTCTACTATTCCATAAAATCAGCAATAACTGCATTGCGAGACATCAGTGCAAAATGGATATGAGAGGAATCAGACCCACAAGGTTGATGCCTTATAGCAAGAAGATTAATCTGATTAGGCGTTGGCATTGTGTGATTGCTTTGGGCCCAGCAGGCCTCTTTATAACCTTTTCACAAACACAACATTTCTGATCAACTTGTCAAAGTGTTGCAAAAATGTTATTACCTCTGGATCTTTGTTGTCAGGGTCAGGAAGGTCTGCTCCCTTCTGCTCTTGCTTTTGTGCTAGGAATGCAGCTTCCACTCAGCGCTCGTAACATATGCTTTTTTTCTACTGTTTTTATAGCAGTTTGGCTGGAGTGGAAGCTCATATAAACCCTGACACATGCAAACTAGCAATACCTGCTTTTATCTTGTATATACAGAATCACTTCTGGCTTCTGCAACTTCCCTCCATGCTGTGGTTTGTTTTTAACCTTGTTTCTTCACACATGGGCACCTTATGTCGGGCTGCAGCCAGTATACCTGGCAGGTAGGGTTGCAGAACTAATGAAGTTAGTGTTTCGGCTCTACTTGGTCCTCAGAATATAATAGCATTAAGTTATGTTCAATATAAGGTGAGTTGTCATGGTAAGTGGGTTGTGAAAAGGAATGCGATTAAACGGTGGAGAGCTCTGTATCAAATTCTCCACACTGGAAACTTAATTTGGTTCAGAACATCTGGGACAAAAGTGGATCCATAATGGGCTATATGTTGCATTAATTTATTAATACTTTCACTTCCCCACACCACTACCTCTTGAAGTCCACTGGTATCTCACCTGAGACCAAATCTTTCCTATAAGGTATAATGGCAGTGATTGGACTATGCCCATTTTTTTGCAAGCTATCAGATGCAGAAAGCACACAGCTTTCTCAAATTGAGATACTGCTTTGAAAAAATGCTGCAGATGTCGTGTCACCTGAGGTAGCTACCCTGCAGTTAAATAAGCCTTTGATTGTATTTATAGCTAAGGATGTAGTTCTAGCATCAACTATCAGATCCAGAATGATAACAATGGAGTGAAATCATAACTGCTTGATCAGATGAGGTGTAATGGTCTTGGAAATCTGTATGATCAGGAATGGCTGATTACGGGTGTCTTGAATGATGTGCGTCAGTGACAGTGAATCACTCAAATCTTTGTGAAGTGTTCCTAGCATGAAGAGTTCCGCCAGACAAATTCTGCCATGCTGCCTTGCTGTATGAGGAATCTTATTGATTTGAGGGCGTAGCAGTGGTAGCTGTGCTCAGAATCAGTAGCACTTTTCCACAAAAGTGGTTCCATTGAAATAAATGGAACTATTTGTGGAACAAGAAATGAGCTGCTCTAAGTGGAGTCAGTTGGGATTTTTTCGTTGAAATAGGTCAGGAAATTGTTGATTCCATTAAATCCACTTTATTTTCTTGTGGGTTTGTTTGGGTTTTTTTCCAGAAAAGGGGATCAGTTTTGACAGAACTTTTTTATCCCTATGGGATAAAATGTATATGGAAGTTGAAACTCTATTTGTCAAACTAACTTTTGTTTTGACTTAGTATATTTCAAAGTAGGTTTGAGATGCATGGAACTTGTATTCCCCTTCTGCAGCCACTTAGTGTTTCTTTGCTGTAACAAACTGGAGTTTCATTTATTTTCACTTGTTTTGTGAAGGTATTTGGTTTGCACTGAAATTATAAACAAAGCAGCAGGAAGGACAGATACATGCGTAGCATGGTTAGAATGCGGGTGGAAAACACATTTCTTGGATTTTGGTCTTATGCTCTTTGTCATTTGCTTCCATCTCTCTAGCTCTTGTTTTCACATTGTTTGCCATGATTTTTTTTGTTTACTTGGCTTTTGAGAATCATGTTAGCATTCTTCTCAAGCTGTTTAATGCTGATCTATGGCAGGTATAAGTGACGAGTCTAATTCAATGGGCTTAAAGCACCATCACTGATAGGGAGATTAGGGCCCTTGGTAAATTGAAAGCAATATTGAGAAATAAAAGAATAACAATGAGCTCTTTACTATATCTGTGTTTTCCACTCCAATCCCCCAACTCATGTCAGCAGTAAAGTGCTTAAAGCAGAGGAAGGCTGGGCACAAGTGCAGGGCTAGCACTGTGTATCTGTTGGCAGCAGCCCACCTCTTGGGCTCCGCATTCATCCTCGAGTATTCAGACACACAAGCAAGTTCCACGGAAGACAGAAACCACTCTTTGTGAAGATCTAACATGTAAAGTCTCTTCTGTCTTGACACAAAAGTGATCTTTGCCTGGCTGCTTTTTGCCTTTGAGAGAACTAGGCTTTGATTTTCCTCTTACTGCACTATTAGATAATACATTCTTTGGAGGATGGACTTTGTTTTTCTGTATGAGCAATTCCTAGTTCAACGGGGGGGTCCTTGATCAGTGTCCCTTCTCTGCTACCACAGTTCAGCAGCAGGAGAAATAATAACACTGCATTTTCAAGTCATGTTTTCAGAAGCACCGAGGAGCTTGATGAGTAAAATTATTTGTAGGATTGGTAGAATTAGTTGCAAAAGTATCTCTAAGGTGGGATTCTTCACAGCTAATGTCAGCCACAAGAAAGTTAGATTATTCTATACAAGGAAGTTAGTGGGTTCCCTCTACAGACAGTGGGTAGAAATTGGTGTCTCCACGACATGTGTAAGAGATGGGTGTCTCTTACAGATTTCTGAAAATGAATGACTTGCTCTCTGGAGATGCAGAAGTGAGGGTGTATGCCTAAATTTGAGGTAGCCACAGTTTGCTAAAATGAGGTAAGATAAAAGCCACCTCTACTAAAAAACTCAAAAAAAAAAAAAAGGCATTTTGGCATCTACAGGGTTTCCAATACATTCTAGGATTTATTGCTCATTGATTCAAGACAAATTAATGTATTTAAAAACTTTTGAAAATTCCATTAGTGACTGTGTCTCTAATTGTCTAAATGCAGTAAAAAAAATGTGACTCATGAAAGCCTAAGTTGTAAGATAGGCACTCAAGAGCTTAAGTGTGGGAATTTCAAAAGTGCTTATGTGATTTGATAGTTTAAACCCTGCTAAAAATCAGCAGGACGTATATTCTTAAATGCCCGTCGGCTTTTGAAAATTGAACTTATTGCTTATAATGCAACCACTGCTCTTCAAAAAAAATTTATTGTTTATCAAATCCTGCAGTGTAAGAGCCAGCAAATGTGTGTGATTCCCAAAAAAATCTGAGACACTTTGCTACTCGTTATGTTCCCATATGTTTCTAACCATGTTGGGTGAAATCTCCCAACTCCTTTTCACTATACCATTAGAACCAGTAATGCTGAATAATTTAATTTTTTTTCCCAAGAATGATTCATCTGTCCAGACTATGAGAATAAATAAGCAATATAAATCCCTATTGCCTGAAAAAAGAATGAAGTCTATACCTTTCAAATAACTTTATATCCTTCAGTACTGGTAATAAATATCCTCCTTTTTCTATGAAGTTCAGTGCCTGTAGCCCTGAATTATTTGTCTCATATATAGAGTATCTCTGGATATGAAAATTAAAAGCAAGTTTTTAAGTGTAGTCTTTCCCTCTTTCTCTCCTTCTGGTGTGTTTGGTTGTCTAAATACTTTTTATTTAGACCAGCCTTACAGTAATCAAGTATTGTAGTTTTTGTGGTATTCTTGATTTGAGAATTAAACTTCCCCCTGTTATTGAAGAATATTGTCCCAGGTCAAATTTTCAGCTGGTATAAATCAACACCCAATTCCTAGGACCTACACAAAGAATTAAGTATAACTTATGGCCTATTTTTAAATCTTTTAGAAAGCTTCAATAGCATATAAAGATCCATAATATGCTGAGGGTTTTGTGTATTTAATTCTACCTGCCTGAAATTTTTATTCAAAACTTTGTCAGCAGGAAGTGGCTTTTTCATTTACATGGAAACTCATGCAGGAAAGGGCCTGTTAAAAATGAAATTAATTTTTTTCCATTAGTTTCTCAAAATAACTTTTTGTGGAAATAAAGATTCCTGTTCATTTCTATCTTACATCATAAAACCCAAATAACCAATTTACTAGGTTAAATAACCCTTTATTGTGGAGATTAAATAAGAATTTTGCAGTATTTTGCAAGTCACTAGAGGGAAGCTACCTTTGGGGTGACATTGCAGTGTTTTAACAACGTAATGCTCCCACGCAACAGCTGAGTACAGGAGGTGAAGAATACAATGTCAGAAATAGCATAAGGGAATTTTACTTGAAAGAGCTGAACTAAAATTGATCCAAGACAACAAGATGAATAGCCTGATGCAAACAAGTAGTGCTATGGGATCTTTAATGACATCGTATGATCAAGATCATACCCCACATTTGTTGCCTGAAGCTTTATGGTCCATCAAACCATAAAATCATGCTTGGTAATTGATATAGTGCTGACTCAAAAGTAGAATTGCCACTGACAGGTTCACCCATACTGCTTCCTACAGCCTCAGGCTTTCTTGGGAGTTGTGCTGATCTAATACAATTTCTCTTGGATTGCAAGATGTGAAGGTGAAAAAAAGGAAGATTGTGTTTTTGTCTTTAGTCCAGAAGGTACCCCAAAGAATTTACTGTTTTGCTTCACAGGGAAAGGAAAAGCTGCACCTCAAAGATTGTCAGCCTCTGTCAGTGCTCCTGGGGACTCTGAATCAGTAACCAAATCACAATAATTCAGTCTGTCCACTGCTTACCTGTGGTATTGCAATAAGCTATTTCTTTCATCCTGAAACAAAGGGGAATAGAATTCTCAAACCATAAAAACTGGTAACACTTTAAAATTAGGTTTAAACATTCTTTTCTTTTATTTCTGAAAAGACAGAAAACCTTCTAAACTTTAAAAAAACAAAACAAAACCAAAAAAACCTTTCCCATACTTTATTACCTAACTTTGGCTCAGGGACTGAGATACAATGCATATTTCTACACACAATGCATAAGCAATTTTCACATCTTCCAACCTCCACAACAACTGTCTCAGTGAAAACAAAACAAAAGGAAGACATAGATCTTATTACCCATCTACCAGGTTTTTTATTGCACTCATACACACATACATTGCTTACTGCTGAAATGCCAGAGCCATGCTGCCCGCAGGAAGTGTTCTCATTAGCCCTGTAGCTAGTTTTCTAATTTTTTTCCATGTTCTTGTCTTAAGTCTCAAGCAAAATCCATTATCTTTGTTTACTGAATATTGCCTCAGCCTGTGGATAATAATGCAGTAGCACATTCAACATAATATTTGTGATATACATCAAAAGGCCCCAAAGGAAAGAAATGTGTGAGTGTTTATGCATAACTCTAGTATACTTGCAGCACGAAATGCTTATAGGCTTTGGTAGCCCTTTAATAGTTGTTGATGAGGTTCCCACAGAGTTGAGATAACGAAAGTTGAAGAGTCAGGGCGTTCAATTTTGTTGGGACACACAGGACTGGAGAGAATATTCTTGTATATCTTTGGTCCTTGAGTCAGAATGGCTTTGCTAGGAGGAAAGACTTTGACTATTGCTGGATCCTGCCTCTGTATTCTGCTTCCTAGGAGATAGTTTTGCAATGGGAAAGTAGTGAAATAAACCCCACTACGTTCTGGGTCAAATTCCAAACTCTGCCCCGGTCTGTCGTACAGCTTGCTTTGCCTCTCCATGCCTCTGCTGTTCTGTCTATAAAATAAGTTTAAAAAAGTGTTTAACTCTGCTGCAAAACATGTTGAGCTCTACAGGACTATGAATTCTTATTTCACTTAGGTTGCCCTTATTTGGAAAGATTTTAACTCCCAATCACAGTACGAAGTCAAAATCTCCTGTAATTTTTAGATGGTGGTCGTGAGCTCTAGATTAGAGATGTGTTTGCACTACCAGGGTCTGAGCAGGCTTGTACTGATGTTTGTCAAACTACAGTGAGAAGAGATTTTCAGCTTATCAGCATACTGGGAACATTACATGGAAGTTCTGAAGGCTTTTCTGTAAAACTGAAAACCTAATTATCACTTACCTGTATGTTATAGGGAGGAGAGTAAAGTCCACTGGGGATTCAGCAGCCGTTTGGAGCAGGTAGCAGAAGGAGGGTGTACTGCTGAAAGTTGTCCTACAAAAAGCACATGACAGAAAGGGATTTTGCTGCACATCCTAAATGTTCTTTGTTACCTTTTGCTGCTTATGATTTGATAAACCTCCATAACTGTCACTCTCATTATAGGAGAGCTTGTCAAATGCTTGAAGCCAGAGCCTTGAAAGAGATCTGTGCTGCTCACTTATGTAATACCAAATATGCTTGCACAGTAAGAAAGCCTATTAAATATTTAAACCCTGTCCTTTCCTCAAAAGCAGAACAGCAGAGATGATTTTCCATGGAATTTAACATTAAACTCTGGCAATTTGTACAGCTGTGCATATAAATAGTTTGCACATCATCTCCAGAGACTAAGGTCACTGTGCCTCATACATTTCAATACTGTAAGTTACATAGCAACAACCTTCCCATTTCTGTTTCCATGTTATTTATCGAAAGGGACTTAAAAATTGGGATGAAGTATCATCGGTTTTTGAGAAGTACCGTTGGTTTTTGAGAGATGAATGAATGGAAGTTGATTGTAATATTTTTCCTTAATCGCTTAATTTTTGTCTCTTCATAGAACAAGAAAGATAATAACAGTCCATCAGCAATGGGGACTGGGTGGCATAAAGCTTTTTCAAGGAAAGAAATCAGAACAGACAACTGCCTGATTTCACTTAATGCAATTTGTTCCATGACTGATCTTCAGACCCCTGCTTCATTACCTTATACAAACTTAAACCTGTTTTCCAAGAAGGAAAAGATTCTTATTTGCAATTAGAATTACCCAATTACACACCACTCATGAAAACACCATGCATATTTAGTGCCAACAGATGAAAGCTGACTTTTTAAATGCCAGAGATATATTTCTTCAAATAATAAACACTTAGGAGTTAATATCATGAAAGGAGTCTGTACAAAGAAAACACAAGTATCTCAGGATTAGTTCCCACTCCCTGTGCTTAAACAACTCTGTAATGTTAATAATTTCAGTGCAAATTCCCTCGTGTAGAATTACATTTGGTGAAGGTCTGCTGCAAAACAAGACAAGGCGGTTGGTTAACTCAAAGGGGTTGAGAAGATCTGATCCTTTGCTGCTGATCAGGGATTGAACTGGGGAAGATCAGGTCCTCTCTGTCGCTGCTGCATGCTGCATCCTTTGTATGGTCCTAACTCAATTAGGCTTCAAAGTATTACAGAATAATGCCTCTGTCTTCATTTGCATCTGCAATCTACTTTGGCTGTATTTAAAATAGAAATTATATATTGAACAGTACTTTTTTCCATAATGTTAAACTTTTCACGCATTCATTTTACATGGAGCTAATATTTGCTTGTTTCAATCTTGTACATTTTATGTACTTATTTATCATTTGGGTAGAAGTATTCTAATTGACTCACTGGTAATTCAAATGCCTCCTGCTGTGGGTGCATCAGAGGGAATTAGTTGTTTTTGCTGGCTCTCCAACTTGTTAATTGAGAAGCTATTCAATTATAGGTAATATACTTTTATTGCTAATAAGATATTCTGGTATCAACAACATCCCAATTCTGAAATTAAATTTGCAGGAATTAAGAAACTTGAAACGGCTTGGCAAAAAGGCTTCAAAAATTAGCCTTACGTATGAATACTTGAATCAACACCAGCTTCAGAGAAATGAAAAGTAAATCAATAAAATTCTTACCAGAGTTACCTTACTATTTATTTAGTCTCACTTGTGATTGTTTCAACAGGGAAATTTGTAAGAAGCTGAACCTGCTGCAGATGTATCAGGCTAAAAACTTGTTCTTAATGCAGATTATCAAACAGGGTATCTAAAACATAGTTAATACTGCTCTTTATTATCTAATTTGCCAAGATTAGATTCTTTTTTATGCTTCAGTTAACAAGCTCATCTTGAGCTCTTGTGTTAGTGTGCTTAAGTTATTGAAGAACACTTCTGGTAAATAAATATTGGTTCTCTTGTTATTAATTTGCAAAACAGTACCTGGAAGCCCAAATGGAGTCATGGCACTGTACATAAAGGTGATATGCAGCTCTCCCAGACAGAAAAACAAACAGTTTAAATAGCAATGACAAACAAAAGGTGGGAGGAAAAAAGTATAGTTATTGTTATTCCCGATTCATGTGGTGTATGAAGAATCTGTGGCAGAACTAAAACTTGATCTGGCGTGCCCTAAATATGAGGTCAGTCTCCATCCTTACTCATTTCTTGTTTTCCAACAGTTTTTCATGTTTTTTTCTTTACTGTACTACTAATCAGTCTGAGTGGTTTTTGTATAAGCTACACTATTAGAGCTAAATCCAGAGCCTGTGAACTTTATTTCAAGTACATTGAGGTAAATCAGGAGTATTGGTGTTGAAGTCAATGGCATTATACTGGTGTGATTTTCTTTGCTGATTCCTATGCAGACAACATGCACTGCTATGGTTAGCCAAAGAGGTCTGCAGGAATTTCAAGGGTTTAAGACAACTTTGACGCTTATGTCGAAAAAGGCTGAAATAAATTTGTGGTTACTGGGAGCTAAATCCTCAGTCAGTACAAATCAGTGTATGTTCACTGAATTTGGTCTGGTCACTAAGGACTGTTGTCTCCATTGCAGCTGACAGAATATGAAAAAAAATTAAATAAAAAACTGAATCCACCTATCGCATTCAGTTATTTTTGTAGTTTACTTCATAAACTCCATTGTTTCATGATTTGCAGGAGTAGACATACTTGCATGTTTTTTGTACACATGTATTCAAGTTTGTGTTATGTCTGTGCATTTGCCTTAAAGTATGTGCTTATCTGCATGAAAAATAATTTCTGGCTCCTACAAGAGATGAAGCCATAGGCTACCATTTTCTTTTCTCATTACAGGCTTTGACACAGAGACTGCATCTAAATTTTAATGCCCAAATGTATTCCCTGAAATATTCTAGGGTGCTTTACTATTCTGACCTTTCATCATTTCATATTTTGATTGGGATGGCCATTCCACCCTGCTCTGTCTCTCACTGGAGCTGTAAAACAGTGAAACGAGTAAAATGACTATAGCAAGTCACAGTACAGAATACCAAAAAGGTCAGTGTGGCCCCATCTCCTGTGCTGTAGCTCCTGGGGTATACAACACCTGAAGTATTCGATCGTGCATTTTTTTTGTGATAAGGCACTTTGACAGAAAGGAGGAAATAGCACCTGTATTGATGTGTGTCATGGTTTGGCTAAACAAGAAGTCAAGGACGAGAAATGGTAAAACCATTCTTAATATGTTTTGTTTAGGGTCTGAAGCTTCTAAGAGGCTAAGAACTAGTAAGATCTCTCATGTTAATGCCCAATGTCACTTCAGTGGTGGAAACGAGAACTGGACTCTGTTCTCAGAATCTTAAATGGATAGCTGTCTTACAAACAATAAAATCCAGCCCTAGTGACATATTTAAAGAGCAACTGTAGTCTGGGATCTTATGAGTGAGTTTTTAATTTTCAGCGAACATTTGCAGTTCACCTTTAAATTGAATTTTCTCTTGAGTGCACCTAGCGAAAGAACCTCAGTGACTTCCCATGGGAGAGTATTCCATGAGCTTAATGAACTCATCTTCCAGAGATCTTCCCAGCTTTCATGTTTAGTATGAAGCTTTCCCTCTGTTGCAACTTGTGTGTTACATTTATACAAATCCTACTATTTTTTCCTTATTTAGAAATGTATTCAGTAGGATATGAAGGCTTCTAATTACTTAAATCTTCTTTGAAGATGGGATTTAGGAGTTTTGGAAGTTGTATTCCATGTCTTCTAAGGGCTTTGCTAAATCAGGTGACAGTTCCTCAAAAAGGTTGACGTATTTTTTCAGGACCTTAGAAAAGTAATTTGTCACCTAAATCTGATGTATGGATCTTTCTGGGGAAAAAAATGAAGCAATTGTCAGTGTTCACCAGCAAATTCTGACTCTGAATTGGCATCTTTGCAATTATTCACATGGTGAGAGGGAAGAAATGAGAATCAATCCACAGAGTCTACTATGCACCGCTTCCTTCCTCCCTCCTACAATAGGTTTCTATTTTTCTTCTGGTGTCTCCACAAAATGGCTTCATGAGTACAGGATTCAGAACTGAGTAGCAAATAAATAGAGTTAAACTCATGCTTGCTTTTTTCCATTTCCACCTAAGCAAGTTCGTGCTTTGGTTGATTTCAAATGCCAGTATATTATCTATTTGTGTCTCTTCATTTTTTTCCCCCAAAGGCAAAAGATGTTCACAGCAACAACAAAAGGGAAGAGAAGTATGAAAAGATTAGGTTGATCAAAGGAATATCATGTCACACCAGAAGATTGATTTCCTTTCCTCCCGGACTGCCATGCCCCTTCTCTCTGTGCTGGCCGCAAGGCTGTTGCAGCGTTCGCTTCCTTGTGTCTCACCATGCCTTGCATGTATGTCTTTTGATTATAACTTGTCTCCTTTTAATATCACACAAACAAGGCTCTGTCATGTCCCAAGTGCTGTCTGACCTATTAGTTCTGTGATGGAAAGGACAGACAGTTGTTCAGTTATCACACTTTCCTTGCAGGTAGGAGTCTCGGGACAGGATGTTCAGTCTACCTCTCTGCTGTCCTGCATTGTTAAGAAAGAGCAGTAGATACTAGAAGGAGAAATCTTAATGTTTAAAGACAAACCAGTGCAAGACTGGGTGTCTTTTTTGCTTACACTATGCTGAATCTTAACGTATGATTAGCTCCTGCTGTGCCACAGTGCAGGCTGGAGTTTTGATGGGCAGAGAGAAACATAAAGCAATAATATTTTAACACTTGGTATCAAATCACCTTTTGTTTAATGGGGATAAGGAAACAATCCAATTTTAATAATGCCAGGTCACTCTGCCTAAATGAAATGGGAACAGGAAATGAGAGGCTGGTAAACAGTGTTGCCTGCCAGCAGGAAAACAGGTTTTAATCCTATAAATCACAAAAGGAAATTGCTAAGGCTGTATCTCATACAATTAAGCCAATTTAAGCCTGACTATTAGGGGGAAAAAGATTACTTATAAACTGTGGCATTTCAGTATGGAATTTTGTGATAGTGTTGGATTCAGGCACATAATTCAGTCTTCGGAGGCCTGTCTTTACATAACCTTGTATCCAGAGCTGCTGGAAGCAACTGTAGTTCCATGAAAGTTCAATGCTCCAATATTCACATACACATAGAGCCAACCTGCTTCATATAATACCACGATCTGCGCTATTAGGGTTCATCCCTCTTTTAATAACACATAGAATACATTTCTGGGATGCAAAAATGAGGTAAGGTACCTCACAAGCCAGATACAGAAGTGTGTTTTCCAATATATCATCTGACTTATTTCCTTTTTTCATAAATGACTAAAGGTTAAATCCTCCTGCTCACCGGCTGGTCCTAGGGCAGTTCCAGAAGGTTGGCATGTTAGTTTGACTCTGGATTTCAGGCTGAAATTCAGTGGTATTGGATACTTTGGCATGTACTGGAACATTGTCACTTTTGAACTGGAATCAGGTATAGTTCTCTGCTCTCTGGCATTTTGAAGGATACTTCAGTTTGATATATTTTTCATCTGTTATAAAATTTTCTTGTTTTCATTTTAGAATAGAAGGTTACTTTTGAGTTTCCTCTGCCCCGCCAGTAAATATTATTTTATATGAGGGAACCATGTGATCACAGGTATTAGAGATAAAACAAACACCGGTTATCTTTTGTCTAGAAAGGCCTGCAGATTTCTTGTTCTGAATTCATTCAAAGTTCATAAGCCCATAAGGTTATGTTATCATTTATTCTGCTTTTGTGTGAAACATGAACTGGAGAGTATAATCTCTGATCCCTGTCTCTTATTCAGCAGCTTCTGGTAGGATCTGAATGGGTGTTTTAGAAAAATAGATTATCTTGATCTAAAAATCTCAAAATCACACAATTTACCACTTCTTCCTATAATCTGTTCCATTGATTAGTTATTCTCAGTGTTTAAAAGTTGAATTTGGGTTTTATTTTAATTGTAATTACTTCAGTTTGGGGGTTTTTTTGCATACCTTTTCTGCTGTCAAGGTCTTTAGCAAGTTGCATTGATTGGCAGACTATTAAAACATTCTGCAGTGTATAGTGAATATAAGCCGATCAAAACAGGCTCATGTTCCTAAGCCAGCTTTCCCAGATTTCTTATAAACAGTCCACAGACCACAATCTGAAAGCAACTTTATAGATTGGTATCGCTTTATGGATATATATGAGTGAAGCACCAGCGATCATCTCACAAGTTTAACAAAGCAAAATGTCTAGTACACCACCCATCTTGTACAGAAACTATTCTTACATTGACTGTTGGCTTGAAAGGTTGGCAAGTGAAGTGTTAAAGTTGCTATTGCAGAGGCTTCTGGCCTGTGAGCTCTATTTGAGACAAAAGGCATGGTTAATTGAACAGCTAGAATGGATCTGCTTGTAGAACAGGGTGAGTAATTGAAAGCTAATGCCCTGGCTATTGACCAGCAGGTGCCTAAAGCCACATAGATGAGAGCCTGAAGCAGAGGCTATAAAATGCTGGAGAGGCTAGCAAAGAGTGGGCTTGTAGAGTCTTTTCTGTTTTGCCAAACTCTGGCAATGGAGCTAGAGAGTGTGGGGAGAAGGGCTGCAGATCTTTCTAGAGTATGTTGTTGCGATTATTAAAGCAGGGCTGGTCAATGTGTTACTAGAAGACCTTTCTTTATTTCTTTTTTCATGTTCATCTGTTTTCTCCTGTTCTAGTCAGCTGCCACGAGCTGCTGCCATAACCAGGAGCTGGATTTACATGACCCCTGAGCAGTCTTTCTCTGAGAAAGCTTTGCTAAGAAGAAAAGGGGAAAAAAAAAGAAGTTGCAGCTATTTGTGAGCTGCCTTTGCAATATGCTCCACAGCTTGAACTCTTCAAGTATAACAGATGAATTTTCAATCTTTAAAAGCAAACATTCCATATAGCAATATGGCTTGCATTATCAAAGTGGTAATACAGTACAGGTGGGGATTTCTTTTTTGTTTAGGCTGCTGGATAATAAACAAGCATTCTTATTTAAAAAAAAAAAGAGAAAAGAATAAATTGTATAGGTGATTTTAACAGATTGATTTTTATCAGCCCTCCACTGCAGCTTTGATAGCTCTGAGTGGCTGCGCTATAGGGAACATTGGGAAGAGATTGAGTAGCAACAGTTTGGTTTCCTAGAGCAATCAAATGAAAGCTCTGAATGACCTGATATAAAAAACCCCAATAGATGCAAACATGAAAACGTTTGTGAAATTGTTGTTGCAAAGATCAGTAAAGTTCAATGAATAAGTTTTTAAAATTGCAATCTTTTTGTTGTTTTGTCGTGATAAGCTATGAAGAGTAAAATGAAATAGCAGATGCAGACCCTTTTGTGATGCAGATGGTGTAATCCGGGACTAAATATGAATAAACAGCACTTGTTAAAAGAGCCTTTTGCTGCTTCACTGCAGTCTATTCTGAAAAAACAATACAACATGTAACAATATTTCATACACTGCTATGGAACTTTTAAAGCATTTTACAGCGTAGGAGAAGCATTATTATCTGTGTAGTGATGATGGGGAAGCTCAGAAACAGATCCTGAAACTGCTTGATACGATCTTTTCCACCTGTTAAGAGCAAGTGCAGCTGTTAGTATATCTTGCTTGTGAAGTGGCATTAGACTGGTCTGAAGATGCTAACCTCCCGGATGAAATGGGGAAGAATCAGATAAAAACGTTGGTCGATTCTCCCTGCTAATCAGTACAGGATTCACAGTATATTTCACCGTGATCCCAGTCATTATTCTTGCATGACTTCTGTACTTATTTCTTGCTTCAATACACAAAGATGATGAACCCAGTTAAGGAGTGCCCTAAACTGAATCTGTTTAAGCATTATAAAGCTTAGTGCAGATTTTTTCTGTACCATCTGATTCATTACTGAGATAGATTTTTCTTTTAAGAGAGAGTACACTCTGTTTTCTTAAACTGTTTTAAGTTAAATTGATGTAATTTTTTTCCATCATAACTGCAAGGCTGAGATCTGGGTAATAGGAAATTAAAGTAACACTATGTTTCCTGGGCTACATAAGCACTGTCTGACACTCTGCCATTTTGTAGGCAAGTAGTTAGTTCCTGTATGAATGTTGGATTTTTCAGAAATCCTCAGTTATGGCTGTCTAGTATTGTTTAGTGTTGTTACGTTTCTAATTCACTTCAAAATAAATCCCATCATTGGTTTTGGAAATTCATGAAGGTGTACGTACCCTGTCAGGGTCTTTATCCTGATGGAGATTAGTGACTCCACACTGAATTTCATGTTCTGACTGATTCGGAGCCTTTTCAGAGTCAGTTCAGGTAAGTGTCATCTGAAGCAATTCTGAGAGGAAGAACTAATGCTTTTTCGCATGCCACCTGGCCTATAGCAAAATCAACTGTCCTTTTTTCCTTTTGACTTTCTGCCTCTTAAGGTGACCGTAAAGCCAAAAAATTTGCAGGAAAATTTTAGCTGAAACAGTCAAGCTTGTGAAATGTTTCAGGTTTGAAGAAATTTATTACACTTGAAAATGTTTTGGTTTCTAGAATATTTAGGGCTCCCAGCTGTAGAACCCTGTAGCGTCAGGATCTGTACATATGTGCAACTGAGGGATAGTCCACGTTTCAAAGGACTAAATAGTCTTAAGTAGACCCTAGGGAAAAACAAAAGCAGGTAGAAAGCATAATGCCTGATAATATGTCCATAAGCTTAGGCCATAAATGAATTGGCAGAATGAACAGATTTTCTAACGAGGTTTCAGAAGGTTATAATTACTGTGGTAGCCATCCACCCGATTGGTACCAAGGTATGGATTGCAATGTTAGTAACTCAGAAGCAGCATTTCAGGTTACAAATTTCAAGCGAGGAACAAGTCAACAGTCCCCTGGAGAGTATTTATTGTTATGCTGGCTGAACAATTAGCTTCCCTTTAGAAGGCAGTCTACCAAAGCTTGTACTATTTGTTTATCGCTATGAAGAGCAGCATTCATCAGCATCACAGAATCTAATATTAGTCTTAGAGTATCTTGTTTTTCTTTACTTTAAGTTAGCATAAAATTATTGAAAATTACATATTTTTTTTACAGATAAAGCTCTTTTATGTCCCATTATAAATAATAACGAATATTCCTTGGAGCCCTTGATAACAGTTCCTGTTAGGCCTGAGAGCAGTCAAGCAAAAAGTACATTGTAATAAGGTCACAAATGCTGTAAATTACTGGGTTCTCATCCTTGCATACATCTCGCAGTGGGCCAAGAGGGTTTCACTTCATTAAATGTGAGAAGTCACAACTCATACTAAATCACACCACAGCATCTGAATCATTAAATGGAGAACATAAGAAATTGCACCACATGGAGATGTGCTTCTCCTTTCTTGTTAACCTCTTATTTGCTATCAGCACATTTTCCTCTGACTTGCGTGCAGATTTCAAAGTAACAGCCTGAACTTACAGGAATATGGGTAAACATCTCTTGCCTGGCCATAGTTAGGTTTTGGATAATCTGGAAAAAGTAGCAGCCAAAGCAATCTTCGTGACAGGGTGGAGGGCTCAGCAGTCTGTAAGGGCTTGACAAGCCTGGGCTGACTCTAGGCAGAAATGGAAATGGACCAAAAGGGCTGAGCTTGTTGCTTAAATTGTGTTCCCTCCCGTTCCAGCTGCATGAGCATTATGAGCTTATGGTTTCCCTCGGTGTTGCCTTTCTTATACGGAATTGTTCTGTAGATAACTATTACTTGGAGTACACATTCCTTTGCTAGCAAACCACCCACCAACTTGTATTTTGGATCTTTTTTACATTCTGTGTGTCTCTGTGTGGCCATCATGTTCCGCCATCCATCATCTTAACCTGCACTTCAGCTTTAGGTATATGATAGCGCAGAACTTCTGCTCAGAATCATAAGCCCCTGCGGTGCCATGGATCTCCCCATTGAGAGCAACAGCCCATAAATATTAGCTGAAGAAGATCTATTAGGCCATTGCCAAGGTTCACTGTCCTTAGGCAGCAAAATATTTTTCTCTGCCCTGATCCTCTTTAAAAGCTTTGTTCAGTGCTAGTTCTATTTCATGGCCTCTTCTCTAAGCATTGTCTTCTGGCTATGGTTGGCCGTGGGTTGCTTCATGATCTTATCCTATCTAGCATTTCTTCTACCCCAATGCATTCTGTGTTTCTGACAAAGAGAACTACTATCAGCAGTTCCATCTATCTGTTTTCCATCCAGTGCTGCCCTGGATAGTTAATTCTGGAGAGTTGGAGGATTGATCGTTTAACTCCCTTGTAGAGAAAAAGAAAGTAAATAAGACAAAGAAATGTCCTGGGGTTTATTACCTTAGCAGATGATTAGACCCTCAGCCTTAAATGCCCTTAATTTTGCTTGTGGAGTGGCTGTTTTTTTCATTTTAACTCAAATTAATACTTCTCCTTTTTAATTTTTGCTGGTGTATTTTTGTTCCTGTCTCTGCATTTCACATCGAGTGTGTATTAGCCTAGCTTACTGAACAGAGCCTCACATGGGCATTAGCAGCAGAATGAAACTGAAGTCTCTGGAGCACTTGTGTGTTGGCAGCGTTGGGGAGGCAGCGCGCTTGAGTTGGTGAGAAGCGCAGAAGTTCACTTCCTATGAATGCCCCCAAATCTACTTTCGGCCACAGGCAAATGACCTCACTTCTCTGTGCCTTTGTCCTTGCCTTTTATCCATTGTCGATTTGCATTTGCAGCTTTTGGGGTAGGGAAAAATTCTTATTACGTGTTCATACAGCTCTTACCCAGGATAAAAACCTCAGCAAACTTCACGATCCCATGTACTGCCAGAGTATCAATAGCAACTGCTTAAATCTCAAGGTGCCAAACCTCTTAAGTACCCATTATCTTGAATGAGATTTGTGAGGGCCTGGCAGAGGGAAAGCGCAAGGCCTGTGCTCTTCTCACTGCTGTTTGAGAGAGGATTCAACTTAGATGATACTCCCTAAACTGTGGTCTTAACGCTGGGATTTAGAAGCCAGGAGCAACGCTGCTCTTTGGCAGGAGAGCTTTTTGCTTCTGTCATATTTGGAAAGCTTGGTCCGTTGCAGCCGTCAAGATTAAATTAAAGGCTCTTGCCTGCTGCTGCATTCGACTTCTTCTGAATATTTATAGATGACTCTGTAAGACTTCCAGAGGCCTCCACTGAAGGGCAGCCACAGCATAAATGCATCTGACTGCTGGTACGCAGCTGACAGTGCTGTGGCTCTGACCTCTGAGTCGCACCATGCTATCTGTTTCTTAGAGCTTGATTAAAATTATTTGCTTTTGTATACTTGTCCAATAAAGGCTGCAGCTCTTTGTAAATAAGTGAAGTGAAAAATCAGTTTTTAAATTTACTGATCATTGCAGTAGCCATAAGCATAGAAAACCTATCCATTCTTTGTAATTGTGGTTACTGTGGTTATTTCTATTGTGGTGGTATCTGTACGTGAGAAACAAGACCAGAACTCTAGCCATGGGAGTGTGTGCACTCAGTGAGAGCGTGCCAATCATTAAAACACTGGAAAATAGTTGAAGGGAAGGCCTGCCTTCTCTAATAAGGGGAAACTGAGGCACAGCATGTAACTGGCTTGTATCGTAGTTTGTTGGCTTTGAGACAAACCCCATCCCACACTGTCCGTGAATCTGTATCATACTCTAGAAATGGATTGGGAGACTGGACATTCAGATTTAATGTCTTAACAAAACAGGTCTGTGGATTTTTAAAGCCAGAAGTACCTTCTAACTAAAAATCTACAGGACTTCCCTGAATAAGTTTATGCTTTATATACAGGATCTTTGCTCAAAATTTCCAAGTAGCACTGGCATAATGTGCCAAAGATTAAGTATCTGCATTTAAAAAAAGAGGGGGGAGGGAGGTGTATTTTTCATCTGAATTTATCTAACTTCACTATTCAGCTTTTAGTGCTTCTTCTGTCTTTTTCAACTGCTATCATATTTGTATTCTATGTTGGTACCTCAGGAGTGTTATCAAGTCATACTTTAACTGCTTTGTAAGAAGCTAAACCTTCTCTTTGAGCTAAAACTTTAAAGAAAATATAAGAGCATGTTTTGGTGAATAGGTTCCATAAGTTAGTTGTTGTTGTTTTAATAATCAGTTATTTTGATCAGTTATTTTGAATTTTGTTCCCATTCAGAAGAAAATGCAAAGAAAATGAGATCAAAAAATGCCACTATTAGCAATCCAAACTTTGATTTTGGCTCATAAATCATGTGTGGTTGGAACAGAGAAAACGGTGAGAAAGCTAGGTAATAGGATTCATCAAGTTTTGCTGACTTTAATAATAAAAGTTGCCACCCCAAAGAAATATAATACATTCAATATGCAAAGGGAATAAAAATATGAACTAATCTCGGCTAATGGCTCTGAGAAGTAATATAAAGATATGCATAGATTATTTTGAATCTTAAAAAAAGAGAGATGCATCCAATTTGCATAAAATGTTAATAGTAATCTTAGGGGTAAGAGATTTACTTTGAAACATAGGGATCATTACAGGGAATTGTTAAAGCGGAGTCTTTGTCCTTGAATGTTTTTTTTGGAGTTCCATTAAACATGCGTGATGATACCTTTGCGCTTTAGTTCTGCTGAGCTTAGCTTGGGTGTACATCATCAAAACCCACCAAAGCTGCCTTTTTGGGTGGAACTCTATTCCAATAAGGTAGAAAAAACCAAAGTGTGCGGGTAGAAGGAGGTGTGGAGAAGTACGTAGAACAAGGAGACTAAACCATTTTCCAGAGATCTCACCGGGAGTCTGCAGCAGATTCCAATAGAGTGTTAAAACACAGAACCTTCTTCCTTTTTAATTTCTCCTCTTTACCTGCAAGGGAAATAGTTTTGCCCTGAATAGGTACCTTCTCTCCTGCAGCAGCCTGCCAGCTGTCCTAACAACACTCTTGGAAGAATCTGTCTCTGAGGAAAATAAACCTGGGATTTAACCCCATGTTTACCTGGGATTAAGTTTACCTGAGATTAAGTACTGAGATGGCACCCAATTCCTGCCTGAGTCCCCTCTGATTTCCTTGGACAGAACTATTTTGCATACAAAATTAGAGCAACACACTGCAGGATACCAATATGCAATTCAGAATTGCTCTGCAAGGCAGGCTATGTATTTCCATCCATCCTAAAGATTAATTTGTGACACCTTCTTAAAGTTGTTGTTATTACATTTGGCTTGACATCTTTCTACTTTCTCCACCAAATGGCTTTGGTGAACTGGATGCTTATTTGTTAATTACCCTTTTTCTTGGCTCGCCATGTAGGTGTTGTTATTATTATTAATGCTTTTACAATCGTTTACTGGAGAAGTTTCCTCCCTCCTCCTCTTGCAAACACAAACACATTTTTATCAACAGAGCTAACATGATTGCAGTTCTGCTGTTATGTTTTATTTATTTCCATATAGGTTTGATTCTATTGCAGTTTCTCATTTTTGCCTGATGTATTATTCATGATTTATACAATATTGGAGCTTGTGTAGGACACCCTCATTTTATTAGCTGTGCTATAATTTTCTGGGGTATATAAAAATAAAAGGAGGCTCTTTTTCTCCTTCCACATTTTCTTGTGTGTGCTGTTTGCAGGAATACAATAGCAATTATATTTGGTTAAAACAATTACCATTTTTACTTTTAACACCTCAGTGACCGAAACAGTATTGAAATGAAGGACCATTTTACTTACTGGTATATACTTAGGGATATGATAGCTATTACTATCAACATTAGTTCTATTCTAGAAATGCATAGGCATCCTTGCCAAGACTGGAATAATACAGTATCTGTTTTTGTATATATGTGGTGCCCTTTTGGCTCAAGCTAACAAGTCAAACTAAAGCTCTTCAATTCTATCAGTTGCATAGGTATGGAAAAAACCACAGGATTTAAGGGCTTAAATTTTCATGAGTCTTTTAAGACCAAATTCTGAATTACAGATACAGAAACGCAAGTAGCTTTAAGATACTCCAAGCTTGTTTGGAAAATTTTTCTCATTTGATTTGTTCAGACACAGGGGAATCTGAAGTTGAGAGGGGAAGCGAGCCATTAGGTTCATTTGTAACTGCAGACAGTTGTCTCTCCAATCTACAATTAAACCAAGCTGTCTTTGAGCTCTCACAAGTTGAGATTATAAATTACACAACAAATAGAAGGCATAGATATCCCAGAGAAAGGGATATGATGATACCTTTGATTTGTTTTCTTAAGGAGTTGTTCCAGTTCATCAACTGATAAGCTGCTGTCAGTGGGAGTCACTGCAGTACAGGTGAAACGCTGTCATCCTAAATCATAATACTCCATAATCCAGTGAACTGACAACCCAAGTAACACTGCAGGATTAGGAGGAAAGGGTTGGATGCTGATTTGCCAGAACAGATGGGCAGGAGTCAGAAATCCTATCCCACATTGTACATTTATTTACTATATTTAATATGGAACTATGTAATTTGTGACAGCTATTTTCAGTGACTGCGATAGAAGTTGTGAGCGTTCATTTCCACTTCCCAAGTTTTGCACCCAGACAAAATGCTGGGATTGGTTTTAGGAACAGAAGATGAAATCCCAGAGCTCATGTAGATACGGGGAGTGAGGTGAGTAAAGAGGGGGGGAAGCAAGTTAATTGCAGCATGGAATCTACCAGAAAATCACTGTGATTCATTCAGCCCTAAACACAAAAACAAGGAGTTTTCATTTAAATAACAAGGACATAAAATCAGTGGAAAGCTCTAAGTCAAGGTGGTTATACTTAAACACTACCACTGGGGAACCAATTAGTCTAGCTGAGCCCTCTTTTGAGAGTCAGGAATCTTGATGCTGGTCTCATGCGATGAAGTGTGTGGAGTTCAGCAGAAGTGCTCCTCCTTGCACCTGTGCAAGCCGAGACGGAGACCAGTAACCGCGAGTGCCCTGAACTCTACCACAAGGTTGCAAGACCTCCTCGGTTTTCTGCCAAGGCTTTGCAGTGCTACAGATGGAAGGCTCTGATGAAAAAACACTGATGAATCTGCATCCATTTAAGGCAGAACTGCCTTTATCTGTGCAGGAGCTCCGGGACACAGCTCCCCTTCACCTGTTGGGAGGTAAGGTGCTGTGCGGAGAGGCGAGGGCTTCGGTCTGTTCTGTCAGCTCCGCGCCAGGGGCTGCGTGCTCTGGCAGACAGACAGCTGGCAGTAGATTGTACCTCAGAAATCTTACTGCTGTGCCGTAGTTAGGTTCTCTTATTTCTCTTCTGTATTCTTCTGTCATTCCCTGGTTTCCTGAATTGGTGAGATTCAATATACCTTTCCTATTGTGATAATTTTTAACTTCTCTGGAATGCAGAATGGTAAAATGTGTTCTGAATTCTTGCTTCCTTTTTGTAATTGCTTAATATCTGCTTTTTCATATCTTCCAAATCCCTGGGAAAGTCCAGGCAGACTATTGCATATGAATTATATCAGTTTCTAGTCCTTTATCAAGGTCTTTCTGCTTTCCAGTGTCTTTCTCCTAGGTAATAGGGCTCTAGATTTCATACTTGCCAAAAAAAAAAAGTCATCAGTCTTGGTGTAGTTACTACTGTTAGACCCACAGAAAGTTTGTAATCTTAAATGCCCAGAGACCTGTGGGATCACGTGTTCTTTGTAGTCATTCTGACACTTATGCATTTCTCTAAACTTTGAGTGGTGTGAAATTAATAGGATTGATCGTATAAGCTAAAGACAATTACTTGATCAGCATAGATAAATTCTAAGGAAACACCCATTGGCAATACAGGTCCGTGAGCAAGACCATTGCCTATACCTGTGCTTCACCTGTTTAAACCTTAATTATATCTCTCCATCTTCTCCTCTGTACCACTCTTGAAATTGTTTGTCTTTTTTTAGCTGATTACTGTCTGGTAGTGCACCAAGTGATGTGACCAGTGGCCATCAAGCTTGGTTTGTTCTTTCCCATCTTGTCGCCCTGTAGAGAACTGTGTATGCCGTGAACTGGTTTGTTTGGGAGTTACGAGTTTTGTATCTTTTATTTTTAAGTGTATGCAATTTAATGCATGTGTGCTAGGGAATGCAGGACAGAATTGCACTTTGCTCTTGTACTGGGAGGCACTGAGATCTGTGCTGTTCTGTTTTCTCTGGGTTTTCAAAGTTTGCTACAGGCCTTAGAGGAAGCTTTCTCTTCTGCACAGATGAGCTGCGTCTCCTCTCTGCCAGAGGAGCAGGGTCTGTAACAACTGTTCCTCAGTCTGGGGTTTCTGGTCTCTGGCAGTTGTGTGAGTCCGGAGAGCCACGTATCAATCAGTCTGAACTCTGCTCTTCAGCACCTTCTCTCCTGCATCTCTCCAGCCCAGCAGCTGGGCAGGATTCTGCGCTGTGTCAGCCTGTGTCTGTCACTTCCAGAAACATTAGGAAACAGTTTGTAATTAGTCCAGCCCACTTTTGTTTGGAACAAAGTGGAAGTGAACTGACCTTTTGTACTCTTCTGCCCTGAGCAAAGCAGACTGTGACCTTGCTGTGCTCCTGTGGCTGGATGGGCAGGGATGGTAAGTGAACTGGCACAAATATTTGGATGTTGAAAAGAAAGTGGTAATGGGTAGCTGGAGATGTGGACTGACCTCAGGGGATTTTTCTCGGACTTTTATTTTCTTAAGGTTTTCTTGGCGTTGTCATTTACCTTTTTATGGCTAATGTGCGACTGTTTTCTCTCTAAGCGTATGTAAAAGAAGGCTTAATATTCTAATTTCTGAATGAATCTTTTTTGCTGTACATAGCACTTCTGTAACTGACATGTGAGTTGTTACAGCTTCTGCAGTCTTGTGTTAAACGCATTACAGTTAATTCTCTTTCTATTCTTCCCACTTCCAGTTCTTTCCAGTCACTGTGAAAGACGTCAGGAGAAAGGCAAGACATCACCCTAAACCGATACATTTAAACCATTCCTGTACTACGATACTTTTCCTCATACAGGAGGAGGATCCCCTAGAAACAGCTTCTCATGTTGCAGAGACCTAGCCTTCAAGCTGCTTTCCCACAGGCTAGTGCAGCTGCGGCAATGTTTGCTTGCAGCGCTCTTCTACCAGATGTTAACTCCCACCCTGACAGCTCTCCCCCTCAAAGTTCTAGATCACAGAACAAGTTATCCTTCTCCTTTTATTGGTGAATATATTACATTTAAATGGTTCTGTCTTCACATGTGCCAAGATGATAGCACTTTCCCACCCTACAGCCAGTATAAAACTTTATCGTATTATTGACTCGAGCACATCTGAGCCAGACCTTGGCATTATTGATTTAATGACTATCTCTTCTTCTCCCTCCCCTCTTTATTCTGCTCTATTGTTAATTCTCGTTTTATTAGAATTGCTGGTGCTTTGAGCTTTTTATTGCATTAGTGCAAACTTATTTCTATGAGCATGATACCATAAATTATCTGCTGACCATTCCCATGTTGAATGGCAAGGTAATAAATACAAGGAAATTCAAAGAAGTTAAACTCAGATCTATTTGCCCTCTGTCTCTTGAGTCAACTTCTCTCCTTGAACAACTGTGCTAGACCGTGAAAAAAGAGATATAAATGTCACCCAGCATCTTAATACCTCTTAGTAGTTGGTGATGTCATTCAGAAGGGAACACTTGTGTAGCTGGAGTGGTAGAAAGGGTGTTATGTGAAAGCACCATCTTGGGGAAGATGCCTAGCAAGGTTTGGCACTGGCATTTTATTAAGTTCTTCTGCAGACTGGAACCACTCTTGCTGGCTTAAGAGATTTATTTGTTCCCATCCTCTCACGGGCAAAGAAGTTGCTGGCAGTGCAGGCTTGGTAAAATTCTCACCATTGAAAAAAATGAACAAGCAAGACAAAAATACTCTATAAATCCAGCCAGGAAAAAAAGTGGTAAGAGATTGTCTTTTGAGTTAAATTCAATCAGCTCTCTGCAGTAATCAAAGAGCTTGCATGATACCTGGTTTATACGTTGTCTAGTGCCGTCCTGTGGGATGAATGTGCAGGAAATAATGGATGCTCAGTTACTACTGGTCATGCTCTGCTTGTACTCTGTTAGGTCTGGGGAACTTAGGGATGGTCTGATGGGGTTATAATTGGCTGTAAACACAATGCATGGTCTCATGGAATACATTTTTTTCTGTATGACACTGAGGGTCACAGTCATCAATTTAGTATGCTTTCTGTCATATACACTGACAGTAAGATAAATTAGTTTGTGTGTGTCTGAAGAGTTGGAGGTCAGGAATTACACCAAAGGATTTGTTTTCTTCAGTACATGTGTGTGGAATATATGCAAAATCCAACTCTACGTCACTAACCCATCCTGCACAAGCTGTAACCACCCCCAAGCCCTCTAACATCTCTTCAGTGCAGAGGAAGTTGGAGCTGCTAGGGAGCTGGACATAAAGATAGGTTATAAGATAGTTTGGGGAGGATTTGAGGAGAGGCCATTTAAATAAAAATGTCTGGATTCATTTTAGGCCAGCCTTACACCAGTACAATTTTAAAGACTTCTCCTGATTCACAGCAACTGGCCAGGAGATCTGGTCCCTACAATGTCTTCTGCTCCTCTCTGCATCATTTAATAAGAGAAATGATTAATGATTTTTAAAGCTATTTCATCAGTAGCTATTTAAGAGAATGGTAGACAGTGGGATCTTTCTCTGATTAAAAAATGCAGGTATAAATAGTGTAGGTGGAAGACTTGTGGTGCAATGTATTCAGTAGAAAGCACTCTCTGTGAGTGCATACATGCACACACTTATAGCTTTACAATAGCATAAGTGTATTATCTTTTCATATATATATAGCGAAGTAGTAGCTGAGCATGAAGGAGACTGGAGGACAAAGCAGAATGAGGAAGGTGAAGAAAATGTTCTTGAACAATCTGAAATTACAGTAATATGAGCAGTGATTAATTAATTCAGTAAAGGAAGTAGTAATTCACCTTGCAACTCCCAAAGCTTGACAGACGTTGAATTCAATACGATAACTTGTTAAATCAAAGCTCAGGCCAGTTATAGAATAAATGTTAATGGTTAACACCTAGGGCCTTGCTGTCATGGAACCCAGGACTCTAAAACTATTTCTTGATTTGTCTTTAAGCAATATACTTGACCACTGGTGATGCTCACGAGGCAGATTAGGCAGACTGCAGGAATTCAAGTTATAAAACAAGTGATAGATGCTGCAAAATGTTCCTGCTGGTGACCCCTGAATATACACTTAGCGCTGAATTCTCATACCTTTGCAGAGGAGTTTGTGCTGAGAACTTCTGAGTTTGTGCTGAGAACTTCTGAGTTTGTGCTGGTTTTATGAGCTGTTTACTCAGACTGGAGTGTGTGATTGCTCACCTAAGTCACATACATTTGCATTTCCACGGTGTGCTTGGCTGGCTGAAATTTTAATGAATAACAGATTACAAACAGCAAATAATGAATAGTGAATATTCCTGCCTGCACGAAGATCCTATTGCTCCTATGTAAATACTTACATTATGGAGTCCCATATCCCAGCATTTCTCCAAATGACAGCCTGTTCATGGAAACAGTTAACTCTGCAGCACAGAGGAAGCTCTGTGTTTGCTAACACTGGGTTTCTTCTGTAGAACTTTGTCATGTAGTAGGAAAATCCTTCCTGGAAAGAAGTGGCACAACAAGTTGTATTTCATTTCTTGATGATGTGCTATGTGGGTCTCGCCCTGTCAACACTGGAGCTCTAAACTGAAGCTTTTGGAGCTCTGAGTGTCCTAATCAACCAAACCCCGTGCAATGGGGTGGCTTTGTGAAAACAGACATGGCTGTGCCTGGTTTCACAGGATGTTTCTTGGCTCTGGAAAGGTCTCTTAAATCTTAAAATGGAACTTTATGTATTTTTTTGTCTCCTATCCCTGGCAGTCTCATTTCTGATCTGCTGCTTGACTCTGTAGTAATGGACAGAATAGTAAAAGTGCCACCTGTCCAGAGCTGTTCTTCCCAGAAAAAAGTAATTTGTTTCAGTGACTGGCTGTAATTCTACTATAGAATGTAAATGCTTAATGTAGAAGCATGCATAATGTATGCATAAATATATCCACACATGCACACATTTCTTTTTCAGGAGAACTTTTATTAAGTGCCCATCCGTGGTAAAAATCCAAAATGTCAGGAGTGAACATTTAAGAAAGGGGAGTGAGCTGTATGTATTTTTGTTACTGTGTATGGTGCTGACACAGATTGAAGCATAATGCAAGCTGATCTGAGTTATTGAACTGCCGCCCCTGCGCTCTGCGTGTTCGCAGACACTGTCTCCTTGGATAAGGCTATTACAGGGAAAAGAGTAGAAATTCCAAAGGTTGCTGGGAATAATAATTTAGAGACAGTGGAAGGAAATAAGTGAGCTTTAGGAGGTCCTCTGAATCATTAACTGAGGTCACTTTCTTCCTCCTCTAACACACTCTGTTCCCTGTAATAAGGTGGGTGCAGTGGGGGAGCTTTGCTCCAAGACAATCAAGGGAAACAGCTTCCACTCTAGTGAGTATTTAAGCTCAGCTGGAATAAGATAAAGTCACAAATATCAGTGCAGAGTAGAAAAAAAGAATTGTAGAGTAAAATAGGCTGTATATTAAGTAGGCTTCAGCATGAGAGAGGACTGGACCAGTAATTACCTACCCTTTTCTTAACTTTTAGTTCTGTGGATGCATTGAGAAGTGCTAGAGCATTAAAGCTGATTCTTAGAATGCCCTCCTGTAAATCAAGTGTAAACATCAGCAAAGGAGATTGCCCCATTCCTCTATAAGCTATAACAGCAGCAAGTATTAACACCGCTTCTGAGTTAGCAACTGCACAGTCATGAAGTGAAAGGACAGTCCACCCCGTAATGGTTACGTCAGTCCGGCAAAGTGAAAGGTGAGCCTGTGACCAAAGACGTGACAGCCTCTGTGATTCTGACCCTTTCTTGGTGATTCTCATCTTTTATTGGCATGTGAAGCAGCCGTGCAGGCTCTAAGCAAGACCAAGGATAATAACTGCTGGCATGGACCTTCAACACATATGGACCCACTCCAGTCTTCTCAAGCCAGGCTATGTGAACAGGAACACAAATTTATGGTCAGGCACTATGTGAACTTGATGTCTTCCCATCCAGAAGGGTGTGTTGACTGGGCAGAGATCTAATTATTTGAAGTAGGTATAAGAAGCACACCTGGTCTTGAGCTCAGGCTCAGAGCCACAGCTAACTAAGTGTCTATACTTAGAGTCTGCATCTGCCTTTTAACAGGCAGGCAAAACAGTCTGAGAGGAGGTGGAAGGAATAGCACCAAAGCATGCAACGTTTGTATGGCAAGCAGTTGTCACAGCTTTAAACGAGTTCCCCTTTAACAACTATCATGATTTTGTAGGCATACGTATTTTTACACACCATTTCTGACCTTAGCTTCTGTGATTCACAGTATTACTTGTTTGAAAAAGCATAGTGTAACTGGCTTGAATTTGCTCTGTGCCAGGTTTATGGATTAGTACAGTGTAGGTTTTCTTTCTTTAGCAGGGAAGACTTGGTCAGATTTGTCCGTATCGGCAACATCAGTGTTCTATACAAAAATACAAATGCCTAAATAAAACAGATGAGTGTGATTTACATGCAGATGACTATGAGGGAATAGAACTCCCTCTGACCTCCTGCACCATCATCTGGAATCTCCCTTGGTTTGGGAACATGCTGTTTAAAATATTAATGTCTTGAATAATGAATGACTGTACATGTAAATGAGCTATTGGTATAACAATTCTGAATAGCTCTGTTTTAGGCACGTTTCAATTATTATTTGGCTATTAACTTTAGTAAACATAAGAATGTGAAGAGAAAAGAAAATATATTTAATTTCTCTATTATTTAGCTTTGTTTTAAAAGAAACCCTTGGAAAGATGTATATCATTTTAATTTTAGTTCCAGAGGCTTTTATGTAAATTAATTGCATTGGAGAATTGGCAAGAACATTTATTCAATTTAGAACAGCCGTGATTATAAGCTTTACATTAATATAACAACAATTTAACAGTGGCTGATAGATGGGACACAACCATGTAATTATCAAAAGTGAGCCACTTTCTTGATGTCTAATTAGTTCTATAAGTAAATATAGTTTTGCTGGAACTAATTGCTATATTATAGCTGGCGGTGAGGTGAGTGCTGAACTTGAGTTCAGGTACTGAGCATGGAGTGTTGCACATCCAAAGATTTTTCTATTTTCTCATTTAATCGGATGTATAATTCAATTATGTGTGCTGAGCAAAAGCAGGCACTTGTGCACATAGGAATAACCTTCTCTTTGCTGCAGTGTCCTTTGGCTTCTTTAACAGGCAGCGAGCACCCAACTTCTGGGGTTGTTTCTGTCGGGGAACGCAGGTATAAACAACTGCCAGTAGTGTGAGAAGAGCATTCTGAGCTGCTAGTATTTTACACTTGCTTGGCAGAGAGGCAACACATAAAGACAAAGGGAAGTGAGACCTGGACTGAAGCAATGAGTTTATTTTTTTCTTGCCTCTGTTTTGTGACAGAGATGAAATTTTGACTTGACTGACTATGTCTTTGTCCATCTCGAGTACTTGATTGCAATAAGCTTTTCCTGGGGCTGCCTTGGGCTACTCATCACACAACTTCCATTTGTTTATGGCATCTCATTAGCTTGGCAGTTCTTTAACCACAGATCTCAGTTTGCTCTTAAACATCCATTTTCATCCTGACTCATTATTTAATGGAGCTAAAAATGAAGTTTGGGAAGGACTTGTTTCAATTATCACTCATAGAAAGGCAGGAGAATAACCTTGTTCTTAATAGTGCTGTAGTGACACAGCTTACGTTCTGTTGCACATCATGTACGTGTGGTCTTGTCATGAGGCCTCTGAACCAAAGTGACTGGGAACCGTCCTTGTGTGTAATTTTGTAAAGTCTGTTTATCTTTGTCACTGCACCATAAATTGTATTTTTCAGCTTTTATTGCCTATCTCCTCTTCAGAAATTCTTTCTCTCATTAGAGTAAACCAATTACCAAGTGCCAGTGCTTTGTTCCAGCTAAATCTGAGCAATTGTCCTAGTACTAATTGCTTAAGGGCAACTACCACAATCTATCAAGATCATAGCTGGGCAGCACTAATGCATTTAGTGGGGAGATTATTGAATTTATTAAGCATTTGGCCTGATGCAGCTTCTAAGAAATGCATTTTTGAATATGACAGTCCTGGCGAGTGAATGACAGACTTGTTACATGGGCTGCTAGAGCCTCTTGAATAGAAACCACGATTCTTGTGAAGGCCATTAGCTCCTTTACAAAACAAGGGCTGTCATTTCATTAAGTAACGCTGCGCATATCACAGGCTCCAGCATAGAGTCCAGTCACTTTTTGTCTCTATCATAATACCTCACGGAACCTGAGCTGCTTCTGTCCAGGGACTTTCTTTATGTGAGGTGGAGGCTGGTTCTGCAGGAAAGGTGCTTCAGATCTTGCCAGGTACAGAATAAGTTATCAGGTCAGCAAACAGAGCTGGAGTAAGCAGCATGATTTTTTTTATTCCTTTTCAATGGAGGAGATAACAGTGATATGATGGTGGTTCTCCTCAGGGTGTGTATAATTCTCCTCTGCTGCTGTGTATATATGGGAAGGGGCTGCCCTTGTTCATGCATGACTCCATGGCTTGCACATCAAGAGGGGGTGTCCCCTGGTGGAATTGAAAGAAAAATAAGCGCCCCTTGGTTTTGTGTTGGACTGTGCAATGTCAGAGTAGGGAGGAACTTTGTTATTCTTTGTGCTGGGGAGAAGGAACTGAACAGACCTGGGATTTTATGTCTTTGATGCAGTTTGTGCAATGGGAAATCGTGAAATTATGAGTGTATGAAAAGAATCTAAACAATGCGAATAGGAAAGCTTTGAACATGAAAATAAGTGGATCCATAGATCTGATTGCTCTGTAATCCCATCTTCAGTTTCACTCATGTTAGTGATTCAGAAAAGAAACACTGAATTTCAATCTTTGCTGTTTCTACGATCCTTGGTACAAAAGCTTTAATGTCACTCTTTCTAAATGATGCAGTGTGGCATCCACCTCTGGTGACAAAGCAACCTGAGTATTCAAAGCTGTGGGGACAAGGAAAGGAGCTGATCTTCCTCCCATTGAAGGCAGTGACAAAACTTTAGCTGACTTCACCAGCATGCGGTCATGCCCTGAGGAAAGAAATTGATTTCATTTCCAAGCTTCCAAAGACTTGTTTTATAAACTGCAGGGAAAAAAAAAACACGCCAGGAATTATGAATAATGCCCCCCTCCCAGCATCTTTGTCACACGTTTTAGAGGTCGGTAACACAGTCTTTGTTGTTGTCAGCAGGGTGTCAGTCTGCTGCTGCTGAGCTATCACTTCTCAAAACCACCTATTCCCCTTACCCTTCCTTGTGTATTTTTATTTTCAAAGGATGGGATTATGAAGTAGAACAGTGGATCAAAAGGTTTTTTCAAAGCCCCCTAGAACTTTAGAAATACTGGGTTTGGCTGATGTCCCTTTTCTTCCCCACCTTCTCTGCTTACAGTACTGAGATCATCAAAATGCCTGGTGTAGGTGCAGTGGGGGAAGCCTAGGGCCATTTCCTGATCCATCTGCTATGGCTGTTAAAGTAAGGGGTCTGCATACAGGCCTTGCTTTTCTCTGGTGAGCCAGCATTTAAAATAGCAGATGGTCTGAAGTGCTCGTTGATCTCTTGCTGTTAAATGTCACGGAAGATGTACCTGGCGTCCCTCTTCCTACAGACCCTAACATGTGGCCTGGTCTGAGCTTTCGGCAATTGTCACTGTGAGGAAATGAAGAGGCAGGGCTGCTCTAGAGTCCTGTCCAATGTGAATATTCCATACAGGGAAGAAAGTGCCCTTAATTTGAGATAATGACTTTGCTCTTTGTGAAAAATGAAACTATTATTCTTGGGGAAAAATCATGGGGTTTGTGTTGCTCAGGAACAGCTAGATCGTAGCTATTTTAGCAAGATAGCTGCTCTGGAAAAGAGTGCCCGTTCCTCTCTGAGGTGGCCTTATGCCGTTCTTGCATAACTCGCTTGGACTCTGCCACTGATGTTAGCATGAAGGGAAAAGCTTTTGGCATGTCAGACAATTAAAATAACCATTAGAAAGAAATCTGTATTTAGGGCTCAGTCTAAAAAGTGGCTGAGAATTTGGGTTAGGAGCACTGTACCTCCTTCAGCCATAGCAACTAATTCAGTGTTATTTTAAAAGTCATGCAGGTAGAAACTTGAGGTGCTTGTTTAATCCTTCACAGGTGAATTGATTTTTGTCAGTAAGTGTATTTAGTCTTCAAACTGCAGTACAGATTCATGCATTGTTAAATATCAGGGTATCCTATACACAAGCCCATCCCTGGATGCTTTTTTTTGAGAAAATGAAGGATTCCATTCCCAACTTGTCCTGAGCTTTAGAAGGCCATTCATTTTATTAGGAAAAGTCAACAGAAAATGCTCTCTTCTGAGGAAAGGATTAATCTCTTTTGGATAGTTGCTGAGAGAGATATACATGCATATATATGTTTTTATTATATATATGGTCACCATAGCCACCTCTTAGCTGGGATAGATGCAGTGTTACTACATTCACAGACTTTTCTGCTCAAGCCCGTTTGGTGCCATGCGAGCACAGGGGCAGAGGTGCTCGCGTTTAAATTCTTCTCCACAGATTCAAGGCTGACATTGGCTGCCAAGCTGTCTGCCATCTATCCTGGAGCAGTAAAGGCTACCTGGAAGCTCAGCAGCTCTTATGGCTTTAATTTCTGCCAAGGCCACTGAAATTCTTGCAGCTTCCCAAACCAATAAGCAACAGCAGGTAGCTCTAAGCTGCTTCTGCTTCTCCTGTCACTTGGTTGTATCATTTGGAAATACAACACTCAATTCTCAACTATCCCTAATGTAATTTCACAATTATTTCTCAATACATTTTTTGTCTTTTACACTCCCATGTATTAGTATCTGTTTGAGAATCACAGATACTCACCTTTTAATTCACATGGTTTTCCCCTTTAGGGAACTTGATTAATAGGCTTGGAATTGGCCAAACAATTTGCTGCCATTAATAATATTCTTCTGTCTCCATATTACCTGAAATCATTAGAGCTAGAGATGTTTTGAAGTTCATTCAGCTGCATTTTAATGCTCAATCCAAACACAAAGAAAGGAAGTCACTCTCTTTCTTACCAGTAGTTGAAGAAATAAATCGGGGATTTGTACTTTTTCTGTTGCGTCATGATGTTTTCCTGGTTTGCAAGGCTGTTAATCAGATTAGGTTAATTTCTCCCTTGCCTAAAGAAAGAAAGAACCTGAGTAAATGGAGCTGTCTGGAGTGGTAGAGGTTAGCACGTATCAAAGTTGGTGCAATGTTAGCACATTTTTAAGTGCCTCTCACCAAAAAAAAAAAGAAAATGAAAGGCTGGGACACAAAGGATCATTCATTCTGAGTCAGACCTGGGCTTCAGCTAGACCAATATCCAGTCTCCACCACTTACTAGTATGAGTTACTTCAGAGCCAAGTACAAAATTCTGTGATAAAGAGCAACAGAATAGTATGGTCCCAAGAGAAAGTTTTCCCTGTCTCATTCTAGTTGCTTGTGCTGTGCAGAAGAGTGGTATATAGCTGTGACACATTTCTTAGTTTTATTGTTACTCTTTCCTATTGCAACTCTTAGATCATTAAACTAAATGTTGAATTGGCACGTTTGTTTGGGGGACTATAGAGGGAGTGTGT